>NW_027466053.1:0-600000 GCF_046127955.1 Nelusetta ayraudi | reverse complement strand
GTATGTAATGGAGAAAGGAAGCAGTGACAGTTGGACATCATGCATTTTGGCTTCATCGCCAACTTCAACTTTCAAACCTTTGCAAAAATCTAAGATTGAAAGAGAGAGAAATGTCTGAGTTGCCCTGCGGGTGAAATCACGCTTCTGTAAATCCTCTTTTAGAGATAAATTAATCTGATCTGCGTCCACAATAAATGAAAAGAAATATCAACAAGTCAGGTGATCTGGCTGATGGCTTTCATTGGCCTCCTGTATGAAACTGTGCGGTTGTCGTGGCCGCCTGCATTTGGCTTTCAGGAACAACAGGAAATGGAGTCTGTATCGTGAACTCTACCAATGCAGTTTTGGGTTTTTTTTGGGTTCAGCAACACTTTGCAAAAGTGACGCAGCGATAAACAGCAGGTGCCGGTGCCACTTTGCCTGGACCGTACCTGCACGCAGAAGGATGACCTGATCGTCGAGTGGCAGCTCGGAGAAGTGAGGGATTCTCTTGGCCCACTCCACCAGGGCATACAGCTGTTTGTCAGCCGTCTGGCAGATGTTGGTGACTGCATCGTGGGGCTGTGGGCAAACCATAAATAAAGCTTTCAAGGGAGCCGCAGCGAAAACCAAACCCAGGACCCCGGTGAAAAGACCTCCAGGTTCTTTGAATACTGCACCGGCTCTCAGAAGCAAAAGCTGAACGACTCACTGAGCTGCCGGCAGAGCCGCCGTCGGAGTGAAGCTCAGTCTTCTGCTCCACAGCGGTCTCGGCTTCTAGAATCTTCTCCACGGGCATCTCCTCGTTCGAGCCGCCACTGAACTCCAGCTCGCCTTCGCGCTCCCTGTTCCTCTGGCGCTCCTCCTGGACCGCTGCATCGGGGGACAGACATTTAACATCAACATGCATCTACTAACTAGAAAAACAAAAGAAAAACAAAGTGCAGACATGCAAGAAGCATTTATTATCAGGGAGTGGAACCTTGTTTTAATTATACTCTCCAATACGACAACCCTTCATCATTACCAGCGACAGGATGAGCCAAGAGTGTTGAGATTAGTTCGCTTTTGAATGAGCTCTCACACACAAGGCCCCGGCCAACATTGAACACATTCAATAAATCAAGAAGAAGAAATCAGATTCATCTGCCCATCACAGATGGCAGCTCAGCTCCAGATTTGTGACGTTCTAACAGGCCGCAAACATCACGAGGACAACTGAGGGCTGAAAGACTTCAGGTAACATCAGAAGAAAGGAACAGTTTGTCCTCTACAGCTGAAGAAGCACAACACACCTCTCCCGACAAAAGAAACAAAGCACATTCCAGAAATGCATCCAAACAGGTTTTCATCCCCCTTTGATTCTAAATGCAGTAACCATTACCCAGTTAAGAGCCGCAGGATAATTACAAACAATCTCCTCTGCATTTTCAACAGATTTTTTTACACTCAGAATTACTTATTGGTGCGATTAATGAAGGAGGCTGATTTTCAATAGAATGTGAAATTACAGCATTGTCTAAATGTAGACATCAGTCACCAAAGCACCAAGTTTACATGGTTGACGTTTAAAAGTGAAGAAGGCTGCAGATTAGAAAAGCATACAAAGATAACATAGGATGACAGAGGTGATTTGTTTAGGCTATTTATAGTCGGCTTATCCCACCCACCTCACATCCACCACACATACTGACCTAATCCTATATGACCTCATTGGATTGGGCTTACATACACAGTTCTCAATCAATTCCCTTTTAATGTTAACATCAGAATATCAGACTCATCCTTTTGAACTTTACTTGTTTACACCAACCTCCACTGCACACCGGTTGCCCACTCATACCTTCCCTCTTCATGCCCATGGCCAGGCACTTCTGGTAGCGGCAGTACTGGCAGCGATTGCGCTGGCGCTTGTCCACCAAGCACTCCTTGTTATCCCTGCAGGTGTAGCTCAGGTCTTTGCGGACTGTTCGTTTGAAGAAACCCTTGCAGCCTTCACAGCTGTAGACGCCATAGTGCTTGCCTGGCAGTGACGGGAGGTAAATAGCAGTAGGTTACAAACTGATCATGGTCATTGAAGTCATTCACTGAGATCCATTTCCTGCTGATGGCTGACAAATCAAACGGTGCATTTACTGGACGATTAAAGTGGCCTTTCACTGATGTGTTGTCCTGCAGCAGGGGTCTGCTCTGAGCACGCTCACTCACCAGATGAGCGGTCTCCGCAGATGACACAAAGCCGTTTCTGAGACACCATTTGTCCAGGGCTGTAAGCTGGCACGGGCCTCAGGCCAAAAGGAGGCTTGATATCTTCTGAGCTGCTAATTGAGTGCATCCCTGACACGGGCGCTGAAGAAGAAATCTGGGAAATGCAAGACAGACACAATGCAACAGTGTGCTAGGATGTGACCAAACTTGTGATATACAACACAAAGTAAGCACTTGTGCAAGTTAAACACACCAGGCTAATCTTAGCAATAAGAAAAAAAATTGAGTCGACGGGGACCGAAGTACCTGATTGTTGCTGACAGGTCCAAATCCCAGAGAGGGTGAGACCACAGGGGAGTTAATTGAGGGGCTTATCACAGAGAACGGAGAACCCAAGATGTTGGTGGGACTATTAGAGGCTGAACTGCTGGGCTGCTGTGAGGACATGGCTTTAAAAATATCCACGGAAGAGGACGATGTCCCGTCTGAAGGATATCAGTCTGCCAGCGATAGAGAAAAGAGAATATTAGCCCTTGGTTTTTTATTCAGGTCATTTATATCCTCCGGGATGTATAGAAAAAACATCGAACTAGAGAAACAAGTCCAACGCACTGAATTATTTAATGACGGTAATTACACCCAAAAAAAAAAAAAAAAAAGAGCTAGCATTAAACGGCTCCCAAGTATTTGTTGTTTTGCTATCGTTCCAACAAAATACGATTCGATGTTTATATTTTGTGACGAAATAAAACTGTATACGATTCGTTTTACCCGTTTCCTACGCGAAATCCCCTGTCCTAAACGCTAATCAAAGCCCTGGCATAAAACAAGCTCAACACACATTACTATAAGAAATTTTGATAGGGGGAAAATACGACATTTTGGTTTTTAATATAGCCAATGGTCATTTAAAACACCAGTGTATTGTGTAGGATTACCCCACGATCCAATTAAACAAGTCACAAAAACCATTGGTATTAGTTTGTTTTTGAAGGATAGCTGCACTGCATCGCAGTAACGTCTCACGTTTGCTAACGGTTGCTAACGAACCACGGTGTTCACTGGGGGAACGGCGTTAAACGGGTTAAAATGGAAACTCTAAGCGGGTGTGCTTACTCCTACAGGCTTTAAAAAATAAACGCGAGCCTGAGTACCGACTGGTAAAGAGAGTATTTTCGAGAAAACAGTCTGCTTTATCCGTTTCTTAGCTTGTTAGCTCACAGCAAATCCAGAGGCTGGCCAAGCCTCGAGCTAATGCTAACATTAGCTTCGGAGATGTACGCGAAGCTAATCAAAATCACTTCACCTTATTTTATTTTTTTAATTCTTAACTTACGGTACGGCAATTTACCGGTACTCCCCAATGTGTGTGAGGGTTACTAGACCGACGGCCATCGGATGACTTCAACCAAGTCCGTTGTTGTCCAACAAGCAACGATTAACCTCTTTGCCTGTTGTAGCTGAATTTAAGGCTAACTTTACAAATGTGGCTAGCATTAGCCTTGAGCACGGCACGGAGCGACAGTCTGACGGAATAGCTTTATGACAAAACAAGCTCATGGTCGTTTGAAGGTTGGAATTACTTACCAGACACACCTGTGACGCATTGTTGGAAGCCACTTCGCTTTCCGTGCCGACTCGAGACGAGCGCCAGACAACGGGCCGTCCGCTAAATCCAATTTACTCCAACTTGACACTGTTGTTGTTTACGGGCCATGGTGGCTCGGTGCCAGCACCCCCCCAGAGCTAAAATGTCTCATGGGACCACCCATAACATTGCTGTCATATGATACCCAGTGAGCGTGAGTTATGATTTAATTAGGGAGATTTTACTACAGTGTTCCACATTGTGTGAGCAACATTTTAAACGTCGTACGTACGAATATTGTGAGAAAAGACGCCCACTCGCCCACAATATCACCAGGATATAGAAGCGTTCAACAGCATCACATTATCATTTGAAAACGTTTATGATAAAGCTGCATGCATTGTTCTGAGGCAGATCGTTGACGTTTCAGTGTCCCGGCGTGAAAACGTTATTATGACTTATATTGAACGGCAGGCTTTAAACACACCAGGGTGTGAGATTATGAATACATTGTGTGCCACCTCATACACAGCCCACCTGACACCAGCACAGAGGCAGGGGTTTTACCTCCAACTCATCACAGCCTCTCGCTGGAACCTGAAAACCTGCCTGGGCTGTCTGTGAAGAAGAATGGCAACACAACAAACAGGTCAGGTGGCATTCTCAGAGCAAACACACTGAGCTCCTCACTGCTCCAGTTTACCTCACCAGTCAACCACTTCACCTTGGCACGTACTGACACTTTCAATTTGTCAAAATGGGACTCACAGTGATGAGAAGGACACGAGACTCGTATCTGCTGTTCATGTCAGGTATGAACAGAAGCCTACATGCTTTAGAACAGAGGCCTGCATGCTTTATTTTGCATTTTGTTAGTGTCTAAATTCAAAGCTATACAATGTTAAACTGATTAGATGTTGTTGTTTTTTTCTCAATCACACTCCTTATTAGCACTGCAGTAACCTTGTGTTTTTCTTTGTGTCATGCAGGATTTTGCCTAATTGTCCTTGGACTTTCAGAGTTCCACCTCGTCGAGCTTTCGAAATCCTTTGAAGATGCAAAGGCCTACTGCAGGGACGCGTACTCTGACGTCGCTACCGTTCACAACTTCACAGACATGCATGAATTAATCGCTCTGGCTTCCAATAGATCTGTTCAGAGAGCCTGGATAGGCCTGGAGATTGGAAATCAGCCACGGTGGCGCTGGACGCGGCCCGGCCAAGTGGTCGAGTTCTTAAATTGGAGAGAAGGAAATCCACTGAACAATGACGAAGACGCGTGTGCAGCGATGAACGAGGACGGAGAGTGGTTCGAGAGTCCGTGTAGAACGAAGAGGAGTTTTGTTTGTCACGGTAAGTTAAGTGGAACCGCTGGTACTGCCCGGGAAGTTAGAATCTGCTGAAAAGGTTGCTGTGTTTCTGCAGTTCAACTTAAAAGGTGAATGTGGCATAGTATATAAAGGAATAATATGCAAATCAATATATTTCAAGTTTTTATTTCTTTGGATTTTGCTCATCAGGTCTTGCAGCTTAAAAAAAAACCCTCAAATTGTATAATCATTTTCTGAGTTGTGGTTTTAATAAGCTGAAAATCTTAATCAGCAAAGTTACAACAAGGAACTGCTTGAGATGTCAATTTGCGTGTAATGGCTCAATAAAATTTGTTGGTTTCATCTTTTATGTTAAATTGCCAAAGTAAAACAACTTTTACTTGATGTTCTAATTTTTCGGGTAGTACCTGAACATCTTCCAGGATTTATTAAAACAACAGTTGTTTTTTTTTGTCTTGAAATCTTCTTGATCTTCTTCTTCTTTTTTCAGTGTTCCATTTATTGGTTGCTTATATTTTTAGAATTACCCAGTTGGCCTAGCATAGGACTTCATAACTTTGGTTGCCTGGCCAGGCACCTTCTCTAGAGAACCCGTGAGAACCCGTGAGAACTTTTCCCCTGTAACTCCTCACAGGAACAGTGCCTGTCAAGCCCGAACAGGCACTGTTAAATCGTTCTATTCCGGCTAGCCAAATTAATTGCAAAAATTAATTTGAAAGTACTGCGCAACTACACAGTGCTGCTTTAAAGTGTCTTGTTTCCAGAGTATGACAGTCATAACTGTTTATTGTGTTTGCAGACAACAATGAGAGCAGCGCTTATGTTTTCGTGGCCGACAGAAAATCTTGGCAGGACGCTCAGGATCACTGCAGGGACTTATCGTCCGATCTCGTCGGCATTCAGTCAGCAGAAGAGAATGAGGCAGTGCACAACGCTTCCAGCTCGCAGACTGTGTGGATAGGCCTCTTCCAAGATGCCTGGAGGTGGTCCGACGGCAGTGGCTCGTCGTTCCGCTACTGGAGGAGGTCTCAGCCCAGCTACCATGAAGGTCAGGACTGTGTTGCTGCCATATTTGTACACGAAGGGAAGTGGAATGACTTGTCCTGCACCGGCAAACGCAGGTTCTTCTGCCAAGGGGGTAAGTTGGTGCTGTTCGGACCTTTGTAAAACCGAGACTTTCATTGCGTGCGTGCTGAGTCCGTCAATTGTGACCCTTGCAGCTATGAAATATTCTTCGACAACCAGCCCGCCAAGTACACAGGACGCCACTTCCTCAAGCAGTTCAAGCCAGGACATCATCGTAACGTATCACTTTACCGTGACTAATGGACAAAGCACCACCCAGAGTTCCACGAGTGGGCCGACAACTGTCAGTCCGTCGGCAGTGACAGTCACAACAGAGCGGGTGTCAAGCACTTTAACCACTGACATTAGCAATGCATCGTCAGCAACATCAGCCACAACAACATCAGCAACACCGGTGGAGACGCCGGTTCAGCCGACAACCAGCAGCATCACTTTGGATTCAGGTGACAAAAAAAAAAAGAAATTACACCCCAGCGCCGCTTTGCTTTTGTTGAGCACAAATTCCTGCTTCCACTCCCCAGTTTTCACTTTCTTTATGTTGCCTTCCTTCAGGAAACCTGATTCTGATCCAGGAAAACATGACGTGGATCCAGGCGATGACTTACTGCAGGAAGCACCACGTTGACCTTGTCCACATTAATAACCAAGATATTCAGCGGCAGGCGGCTGAAGCGGCGAGGAACGCCACGTCCGCTCACGTCTGGATCGGCCTGCGCTACGCCTGCAACTTCAACTTCTGGTTCTGGACAAGTTCAACGTCTGCCTGCTACCTGAACTGGGCCCCGGGACAAGGATTAGACAGGGAATACGGCTGTGGCGTTACAGGTGCCGTTGAGGCCACTGGGGGGCAGCAGTGGGTCGGCTTGTCCGAGACAGAAGCGCTGAACTTCATCTGCGCCGCGTGCACTGGATGAGCGCAGCGGGCCGCCGGCGTGCAGTGCCACAGGGAATTTTAAGATGCCTTCTTGCCACGAGGAGCCTTCCCCTCGTGTTTTTCACCCTACAACACGCATATACCAGCAGGGAAGCAACAGCGGAGCGCCCAAGGTTCTAACCAGAGCTCACATATGACATCATGCTCCTAGCTTTGTTAGAATACAGCTGCTGTCCTCCATTGTTGGCACTGAATTTCATTAAACCTAAAAACCTCATGTGGCGTGTAGGCGTGCACATTCTCAGCCATGAGCGGCAAGAGTGATGAGAACATTGATCCGCTTGACGCCTTTCACTCACGGGTTACCATTTGCATGTTGACCCCCTGGGCAGGCCCCTCTTTTTCTTTTTTTCTTTTTTTTTTATCCCCCAGACCTCCAGAGCGCCGTCCAGGACCAGACCGCCCGCTGCCCTGCTGACCTGACCTTCACTAGCTGGAAGACGGCGCCCACAGACGCTCACCTTCCTGTCTGCACCCTTGAGGTTCCCAAAGCATGGGAACGCAGCAAAAACAAAAAACACAGAGCGTGTTGCTCTGTCTGTGAAAGGATCAAACTGTGAAATAAATGTCGTGACTGTTCACAAATAAAGATCTGATGCAGAGCTCAGATTTGGAGAAACTTTACATGCTTTTTTATTTTTTCATTTATTTTTTTAAAACATAGATTTTTTTTTTTTGGTAAACTAAAGCCTAAAAGTTTGACTGAGCAATAAATGTGTGTGCTGCATGATTCACTTATTTCTTTATTGAGAAGAGAAGGGAAAGGGGAAAATGTGGGGAAAAGAAGGTGGTAGTGGTGGGCGGGTGGGGGGTGGGGGGGCGTTGGAGGGAATCACTGCGTGGCAATGACTTCAGAACATGGCTCACACTTTTTGGCTCTTACATTGTTTACAACAATCAGATATATCAGGTTTAAGGGCATCACTCAGTAAAAATCTGTTTCAACAGGCCCGATCCAGAGGCGCCGAGCAGCAGTTTGCCCGGTGCTTGTAATCCTCTGCTGCATTCTGATAAACGCTTTTGCATCCACAATGAGGCTCTTGTCACTTGTCAATTACCACGGACCATTACACCAGTTGGTGTCATAGCTTAGCCCACCATCCAACGACAAATGGCCATTGGCCAGTGAGCCTCCCATCAGTTCAATGTTAATGTTCCATTGGGTCCCGTCAAGCCGCCGCTGGAACACCCCACCTCCTCTCCCACCCACCCGTCACCTCCTTTTCTCAGCCTCCTCCTCCTCCTCCTCCTCCTCCTCCTCTCTTCTGTGCTGTCCAGCTGCCTCTGACCTCTGACACCTTCGCCCTCACTCCTGACCCCTAGAGGACATTCCCACGCCACACCCTTTTGTGCACGTCTTTCCATGGAAGGCAGCCGGTCACTCCCTCTGCATTTTCAGAGATTATGGGAGAAGACATAATTCACCTTCATGGGAGCCATGTAATGCAACCTAATTTGGCCTAATCCAATTTCAAGTGCCGCTGCCACACAGCTCTATTTATGAAGATTTGGATGAATGGAGGTCCACTTTTGGGCCACAATGTGTATCTTCTGAGATTTGCATTGTAATAATTTATCAAACAAGCTTTTAATCATTTGCTTTACTTATTAAAGAACAGCTTTTTTTTTCTTTTTGGCTGAATCCAAAATTTCCCAAAATCCAAAGGGAAAAAATACAGGAAGTCATTCAACCATTCATGTAAAACATTTCCACATGCGTTGTCGCTTGTGTGCATTATTTCTTGTGAAAATTTTTGACAATTAAACTTTTATTAATCATAAATGAGTGACCATATTAGATTTTAACTTCGGTCTCCTCTACCTGCCATGCGCACTTGTGTCCTTCCCGCTCTTCTATTCAGCCGTCCACAGATCCCTGCCTTCTTTCCCTTCTGTCACTTTCACACTTAATTGTAGAAAAAGAGATTTTCTCCATTGAGGCTGGGTCTCTTAGGTAACCCCACTCCTGCATGTAATGAGATGGATATAGGGGTTAGAGGTAGGGAAAGGGGGCATGGACAGGCAAACTGGACGAGCAGCAGACGAGGACGGACGCACACGCGCGGAGAAGAGGATTTGCAATATTTGACAAAGTTTGGAGGGATGAAGATTAGACTTGTTGGGCACAGGAACAGAAAGTTTAAACCTGCGTTTTGGGACAATTATCGCAGTAATATATGTAAGTATTACATTTTTGTTGTATTTATTTATTTAGTTAGTTTACAATTTCACAACTTTACTGACCACAGTTAAAAAGAAAGCACATACTAGATAACAACATGCAAATATGAATCCCCCCACACCTCTTCTTTTTATTATTATTTTTTTTTAACCAAAAACCCACTTTGGAAAAAAAAAACCTCTTCACATAGTCCAAATCATCTACTAAAGACAGCTTCAGCAAAAATATCTAACTTCTTGCCAACTTGTCTCTTCCTCCACCCCACAGGATTGATTCCAGGAGCTGCTTATCTTGAGTTTGATGGGGAATTTGGTGCTGATTGTCCAAACGCAATTCTTGTGATACTTTGTCAGACCCAGGAGTTGCGGATGGACATCAGGCTCCCGACTCCCGCTTACTCCCTCCCACTGCAGGATACGAGCAGCAACATAGGGGGGATGAGCATGGGGAGAGCAAGTGCACAAAAACAACAAACTTTTTATTACATTTTAAACAAATTTTAAACTGTTGCGAAGAAGTGCGACTTTGCAGGACCCAAAATGATGTTGACTGAAGAAGAGGAAAAACGTTGGACTTACTTCTGCTTTCAAATGTCAAAGCCTATTGTGAGCACGAAGTCTCCATTGGCCTTCCAGCTTTCTTACTTTCAGTTCCAGGTGATGGCTGCAGCAGAAAACCATACTGTTTTAAAAATAGCGAGCTGATGAGCACTCATGAATGTCTTTGTGAAAGGAGTGGATCAGCTTCTTGTACTGCCAAGCAGACTTCAAGTTTTAAATCGAAAAGTCTATCCCCTCCTGTGTTCAAACAATATTATAATGCAAGAGAAGGTGTTACATTTATGCATAATGCTGACTGTAATAAGCATTTATCCATAAATAGAAGGTGTACGGAGGAGCACGGCCAACAATTAAGACAGCGTCTCAAAGAGTCATTGCCTCAGTCTAGCAAATTAGCCAGGATAATCATTCTGGAGCAAAATCTTGTCTTTTCTGTGTTTAATTATAGCGTTCAGGAAACATTACTGAAGAAATTTAAGGCTTAATTCTGTGGTGAATTGCTTTTGATTGCCTTTTCTCATGGTATCTTGAAACAAAATGTTCACTTGCAATTAAATAAAGTGTGTCCTGGTCTCTGCAAACCTGTCTGTGTCATTTCCCTCAGTGAGTTAGTACTAAATTGCTCTCAGCAAACTTGCATGTACAAATTATTAGTGTAATTAAAAAGAAAATGTAAACCTTGAAAGATATTAATTACCTGTTTGATAAAAAAAAAAAGCGAAAATGTCTACTATATATTTATACATACTTGTTCAATAGTGCTACTACTTGCAGATCATTGCTAAACTTTGTTTTTGCTGCAGGGTCCAATTTCCTTATTTCAACATCTGAAACTTAAAATACCAAAAACTCGATTTCTGGTAAATCACGTGATGTGCGGGAAATCTGGGCTTCACTATCTGAACTCAATTTGGAAACAGTTGCATAATGTGAAAGAGAGAAAAAAAAACTCTCGCAGGGCTGACTGGTAACACTTTCTTTTCTCTTTATTGTGGTGCAGTCTTACACGCTGCTGCATGTATTGATTTGTATTGCTTGACCTCATTTTTTTGAAAATCCTGCTGGGATCAAAAACTTCCATATGTCCAGAATGGTGCAGATTCCCAACATATAAACACACACACACACACACACACACACACACAGGGACAAACCACTTTGCAATTATGCATGCATTGCACTTCTGGGAGAATAACATTCTGTTCCTCACATTTCCTTAAACCAAAAGGCGGGGTGTAAAAACAGAGGGAGGGCACCAAGATCCAAGGATTGAGTAATTCAGGGGTGGATGATTTACAAAACTGCTGTTGATAACATTTGTAGGGTCAGAAGAGAACCAGGAGCTGCAGCACAAATGAAGCTCCACATCTTTTCCCTCTTGCTGCTGTCCCTGCCCCGGGGGTCGCAGCCCACTCCACATGACAGGTTGGTGTACACCTGACAACACAGATGCACAACTAATCCAATATTGTTCTCATGCAAAACATATGCCAAGATTTGATTCAGTTAGACATGGGAGGCTTCATCTGTGATTCCAGTTTGTCGCAGTTTGATCGATGACACAGAATACCGCAGATGTTTTTCCACTGATGGATACAATCAGTCTTTTCTTTCTTTTTCGGTCTTTTTGCGTGCAGATTCCTCATCACAGCCCCGAGAGTGTTCCGGGTGGGTGTTAATGAGAAGGTATTTGTCCAGATGGGGCAAAAACATCTGAATACCCTGGTCACTGTCTACCTGGAGGATGAGACTGCCGGCCTTGTTTCTGAGGAGGAAACTGTCCAGTGCGCCCAGGAAGGGGAAATAAAAGAAATGCAACTGATGGTATGAGTAATCTCCTCTGCTCACACACACACCCAGAGGAAGGTATTGTTGACTTGAGCCGTATCATTTGCTCTCAAACAGATAAGTGAGGAGAGGATGTCAGCGCTGCTTAGACTTAGAAGGCAATTGCCGTCCTACCTGAATCTGGTGGCGACCAGCAGCACCTTCCCGGGCAGGAAGTCTACCAGGGTCAAGGTGTCGAAGCACAGGGGCCACATCTTCATCCAGACTGATCAGCCCATCTACAACCCGATGCAGCAGGGTAGAAAAATAAACTCAAAGTCAACATGCAGTGGAATGTAAACCGATGCAATGTCACGCTTTAAAACGGCTTTAAAACGGCTGTTTTCCATTTTAAAATCATGTCTTCCTCAGTGAGATACAGGATCTTCACTCTTGACCGGACATTCAGGCCCCTTGACCAAAAAGTCTACATAGCAGTATATGTGTGTACCTACATTTAAAAAACAATAGTGAACTTGGCTTTTTTTTTTCAATCATTCAGTTCATTAATACATAGCCTGTCGTTGTTCTGTCCAGAATGCTGCTGGAAACAGGGTCATGAAGACTATCAAGGAAGTACAGGGCGGCATATATAAAAACTCCTTTCACATTGCGAGCATTTCAAAGTAAGTCCAAGCACACAACACTCATCCCATAAGGTGCGCAAAGCAGCCTAATCTCACGTTTGTGTTCTGCTGATGAAAGAATGGGCACGTGGAGGATGACAGCGCATTACAGAGGAGAAGAAGCAAACGCTGCATCTGTGGAGTTTAAAGTGCAAAAATTTGGTAGGACAGTTTAATTTGTTATTGCTTTGTTTTTGGAAATGATCAGACTGTACCTCTGTCGTGAATTACATCTTTCTTTTCTCCCGCCACTAGTTTTACCCAGCTTTGAGGTGAACATTGTCCCAAGGGAAAACTTCATTTTGTTGGGCACCGAACAGATTCATTTCACCATTTCAGCTATGTAAGGCTAATATAATTACATATCTGAAATAATTTTGCACAACACGACGCCGTTAAACTTGGACTTGTTGCATGCAAAGACATGTTCTTCAGGGCTGTGTTGCACTGTTTGGAGATGAGTAACCCAATGTGTCAGGTCTTGTTTTGATGAGCGTGACCTGATGAGCTCTCAAGGTTCTCCAAAGCACTTTTCAGACTTTTAGGTTAGCTTTTACAAAGGGTCACTTTATGTGATGTTCCCTATAGGTATTCGTATGGTGAGCAGGTAGCAGGTGCTTACCATTGCCAGTTTGGAGTGGCAGAAAAAGGCTCATCCCCTGACCTGAAAATAAAGTCCATCTTCATGAAGCAAATGGGGTTGACCGGTTCGGTGAGGGAAAGTTTGTGGTTCACTTCACAATGGAAGATGAATTTACAATCGAGCTCCTGACACTCAGCATGTTTTACAATTTCTTCAAGGTCAACGGAACTGCAGAAGTCTCCTTGCAAGTATCCGACTTGGAAACGCAGCTCCAAAGGCAGAGGAACCAGACCCTCTCCCAGATACAACAAACAGGCTCCCGTATCTACCTGGGTGTATTTGTCACCAATGTAAAAAGTAAGGTATTAGTTAGAAGTGAATTTTCTTTGAGGAGATTTTTCTTATTATGCACTGTGCAGACACTGTAGTGGCTGTTCTAAAATGCATTTGTGTTTGTGTGTGTGTGTGTGTGTGTGTGTGTGTGTGTGTGTGTGTGTGTGTGTGTGTCACGAGAGCTACCCAATTGAACACAAAATTGGTTGTAAGGGAAGGTCCTGCCTATACACTACTGAGAATGTGAAACAGACGTCAGGCCCAGTTTTTAAACATCTGAAATGTTTTTTGTTTGTTTGTTTTCTTCTGCAGGCGGGGAAATACAAAGCGCAAACATTTACCTTCCGGTAGCCTCTCAGAAATACATCATTGACCTGTCACGCACGCGCTCACACTTCCTCCCCGGGTTCCCACTCGATGTGGTGGTAAGCACAAAACTACAAAAAGCCAAACAGACTGATGCGTGAGTAGGCTTAATCTTTTTTTTTTTTTTTTTTTTAACCAAAACTGTTTCCCGCCGTTCCAATTTCAGACCTACTTGAGATTGCCAGATGGCTCACCAGCAGCTGGTGTGCCAGTAAATATGCGAATGTCACCGTCACAGCAGCAAATAAGCGTAACCACTAACCAGGAGGGGGCAGCGTTTGATGTGTTTAACGTTGACGGTGCAGCTGATATAACTGTTGAGGTTGGTATTTCACTTGACACAGTGCAGGCTAATCACACACCCTTGTGCGCTAAACCAGAGGTCCTTAAAGTGGGTTCAGTGATGGTAGATTAGAGGTAATAATTTGATCTTGATTGGAATTATATTATTTCTGTATTATTAGATGTGAAGTGTGTAAGTGCTGTTCAGACATTCATTAACCTAGGAAAGATGGACACTATCAAGGTTTCTTTGCAGCATGTCTCAGGGAAAGTTAATAGAATGTGCAATTTTGGATTTATTGTTGTACAGTTGAAGTTACTTGCAGAAGTGCTATTTTTTATTTTATTTTATTTTTTCTTACTATGGCAGGTACACTCAGTTTGGCTCACATGCTTCCCTGCTGAGCTCGCCACTGGAGCAAAATGAGAAGTCAATCAATGTTGTCATGCAGTAAAGTTAGAATAGTTCTAAAAGGAAGGGATATACAAAAAAGTGACATGTAATTTTAAAAGATGTCGTAAATATAAGCTGAGGTGGGTGAAAAGAAGAAGAGGAGGTTATTGTAAATATTTGAAGAGCACTGGGCTTAACTGCTTCATGACTTCACTTCCATCAGGTGTCTGCAGAGGGTATTCGGGAGAGCAAAGTGATCCAATGTGCATCATCCCCAAGGGGCAACTACCTTCACATTAATGTCGCCAACAAGATCTACTCTGTGGGTGAAACACTGAAAATAGACTACAGCACCGTCGGTGCCCCAGCATCAGGATACATTTACCAAATGGTAATGCATGAGTGAGAGTGGAAAAAAACAAAACAAAAGCGCGCAAGTTTATTTTTATTTTTTATTTTTTAAGCATTCTCTCAATCATCTACCTTTTAGATCTTGAGCCGTGGGACTCTGGTGGACAAAGATTCAAACACAATTGGTATCAAAAGAACAAACCACGTAGTGATAAAAGCTAACATGGTGCCATCCTTCCGTGTGATTGGCTACTACTTCGACCAGAGTGGCAAGATCATCGCTGACTCGGTGTGGGTCGATGTCAAGGATGAATGTGAGATAAACGTCAAGGTGAGCAAACAGAACACAGAGATAGAAGTCAGTCCAAGTGAGGGAAAAAACAAACACAACTCTTCCCCCTGTGTTTTTTTTTGTGTGTGTTTGTGTGCACGCATGCGTGAGGTGAAGAATCACTATTAGTAAAAATGGTTCTTGCATGCACTGTCTGCCTCATGCTAACACTAAAGATATATCACACCGATCAAGAACAGAGTATGTTTTTTTGTTTGTTTGTTTTTTAAATTTTGGTTTGTCTTTTCATCCCTATAACAAAAGCTGATCTAATTTACTGCAACCAGCCACCAGGGGGCATTTACTGTACTGTTTTACTGTGTCACAAAGACATTATTTAGATGTCATTTTATGGATTTCAAATAGGTTTAAACAACAGATCATGTTTTAAACATTTGCCCAGTCATAGCACTAAACATGTTTAAATGCTGGTTTAGATGACAACAAAGGGAACACCTACGCCTGGAAAACTGTCTGAGCTACAATTTGACTTAGATCGACAAAAATCCAAAGTGGCTTTGTTGGCTGTGGACAAAGCCATCTACGCTCTCCATGCCAACAACAAACTCACCGGCAAAAAGGTAAAGGCAGAACTTCCTTTCCCATATCACACTGCCATGAAAGGTCATTATTTAGAATGATCAAAGAAAACCTCAATAGATGTCCAAACAATATATATAACAATACTACCACCTATACAATTGCACAAATTTAGCAGCTTCCAGCTAAGAGACAAACCGAAACAAACCTGGGAGAGATGTCAGTGAAAACAGCTTTTGAATCATGCTACAAGAAGTGAATGTTACATAATAGGACCTTTACTATAGAGTTTTATATATATACACACACACACACACACACACACACATATATATACATATATATATATATTTTTTTTAAATCCAAGCAAATCTAAGCGGGGCCACTATGCTGTCCTTCCCTTCAGGTGTTTTCCACCATGCAGTCCAGCGACCTAGGCTGCACATATAGCGGTGGAGCCGACCCTGCGTCTGTTCTGACCAATGCTGGCCTCTCTTTTTTCACTCACTCCGAGGAACAGAGCATGCAAAGTATGACACATCAGAACATTTTTTATGTTTTCTTTAAATGCCATCTGTCTTGATGGAGCAGACATGGATGAGGACATGAAAAGATTACATTTGAATAAGCGTAGCTCATTCAAGTACTCTTACTGAAACTGAGGCTCCAACCAAGCAACTCAACCCCTGCTGTGCTTACTTCTCCAGGTCTGGGCTGTAATTCCCAATCAGCACGACACAGACGCTCTGTGGACCTTCATCAGGAAATGATGGCTTTGGGTAAGACAGCAGCCCTGGATCTACAAACCTGCTGCATAATCGAGCAGCTTGCTGTGAAACTAAATGTATTTTTCTCCATTTCAAAATCTGCTGTAGCATCAAACTTCACAGAGGAGGAGCTCCAGGAGTGCTGCACACAGGGGTTTTCGCCAACCCCCATGAAACTAACATGTGAGGAGAGAGTGCGGAGAGTGTCTCTCGTGGAAAATAATCTTCTGTGCATCGAAGTCTTCAACAAATGCTGTCTGGAGGGAGTGCGTCTCCTACAGAAAAAGATAAGAGAAGATTCCCAAAAAGGATTTGGCAGGAGTAAGACAAAATTGTCCAGCCATATGAAATATTTCACTCAGATAAAGGCTTCACTGTAATTGTCACAAAGATATGTCATAAAGATTTGTTGTTGTTTTTTTTTTTTTTATAGCTGAGGAGCTAAATGACATTGAGGACTACTTCTTGAACGAAGCTGCTCGGACTTTCATCCGTCGATATTTCCCACCAAGCTTTGGCTTTGTAGAGTTTGATATTGATAGAAAAGGAAGGTAAGACAACAAGTGGACAGTAACATAAATATAATAAGTAAGATTTTTGGAACCTTTATTTAAAATATTAATATATTATGTAGAATAGTTAGTAATTAGTAGAACAGAATCTTTTGCAGAATAAACAAAATGTCTGGTGACTAGTTTGTTTTTTGTTTTGTTTTTGTGGTGGTTCTGTGGTGGATTTGTCTCTTTAAAGTGTTAGTGTAGCCTAAATAATAAACAAAATAATAATGTAAGTTCATTTTGAAATGCCTAGCCACACCCTGAGGCTGCCCGACTCCATCACAACGTGGGAGATCCAGGTCGTCACTTTATCTGCCGCCAATGGTCACGACAACTCCCGGTTTCAGACATGTTTGGATAAAAACAAAAACAAAGCAGCATTTTTAATTGACATTTATTGTCGCGTCTCTTTCCTTCAGGTTTCTGTGTTGTTGAGCCCCATGAGCTTCGAGTGTCTAAGGATTTGTTTGTATCTCTGAGGCTACCGTACTCAGTGAGGAAACACGAGGAACTCGCTATTTCGCCTGTCATTTACAACTATGGCGAAAGCCCTCGTCAGGTAAATATGCCACAGAGTTACAGCTTAAAAAACCTAATGTACACAAAAAGGCAGGCTTTCACTATGTAAACACCTGCATTTATCTTATAGGTGGCAGTAAACATGGAACAAACTGAGGGCCTTTGCGCCCCGGGCTCAGCCACTACTACGTCATACGTTACCATTAATTTGGAGCCACAGTCGTCGCAGTTTGTCACTTTCTCTGTTATACCCATGGTTGCCAGCGCAATACCCATTAAAATTCGACTTTTTGATATAGATCAGGGGTTTGGACTTGACGCAATTGAGAAGACTTTAAATGTTTTGGTAAGTGACAACATCATATGTAGGTTGGACATTCACAAAGTGTCTGCGTGAGACGTAATACTTGTGTGTCTCATAGTGACATTAGATTGATGAGACATTCATTTGGGATTATGCTTTCTTACATTGCAGACAGAAGGAGTAGAAAAAAGAGACGAAGAGACGCGTGTGGTCACTTTAGATGGTAAACAATAATAATAATAACTATCTATTAAATGGTTCATCCATTCCTTGAAAGCTTTTTTGCTGTAAACAGCATCTTATGTTTTGCACGTGCACATCCGATTTCATCTGTGCCATCACAATTTTGACAGGGAGAAGTGATGATACTTTCACTATCGATGGCTCGTTACCAGATGACACAGTCCCAGACTCCACCTCCAACATTTTTGTCTCTGCTGAGGGTATGTGCCGTGCATAAGACACAGACTTACCATTTTAAATTGCATCGTCTCACTTTGTTGTTGCTCTAATTTGACAGGGGACGGGTTTGGAAGTTCGCATGTCAGGAATCTCCTGTCACCTGAAAAGGTTGCTCAGCTGATTATATTACCAACGGGATGTTTGGAGCAGACCATGATAAAACTGGCTCCCACGGCCTCGGCTATTCGCTACCTAGACCTCAGTGACCAGTGGTTAAACCTACCGGCTGGTAGTAGAGATAAAGCCCTTGATCATCTTGAAAATGGTAGGTATTTCAGTGTCTGTTTCGTTGGTAGAAGTCCACAGGTAAAGGTAAATGCTACTGATTTTTGCATCAGTGGACAAATCAGATAAATATTTTTGACGAGATTACACATTAATATTTAATTAACATCATGTTCCATTTTGTTCCGACTGAAGAATGGCAATCCATGATGCGTTTTAACGAAAACTTTCTTATTTTCTAGGATATTTCCATATTTTCGCCAAAAAAAAAGGGAACGGGTCCTATGGAGTATGGGAAACAACACCATACAGTAACTGGTGGGTATTTTGAAGTTCTGACAAGGTACATCCCACATATATAATTTCTTTCTTGCATTTTCATATTCTCAGGATGACGGCCCTCATCGTCAAAGTGATATCGATGATAGCGGAACGTCAGCAGATGGTTGTTGGACAGCAGGGCAGGACAGCTAGAGTCGTACCCTTGAGTGAAATTAGACATTCGGTCGGCTACTTGCTCTCAGTTCAGAAGGGTGACGGGTCATTCGGTGACCCACGTCCAGTTCTGCACAGACACGTGATGGTAATCATGACTGTGCACATCAAGTGCATACAAGCTATTCAAAGTAGCAATGTGTGCGGTTGCTACGACTCCATTGTCTTTGTATGTTTAATTACAGAGCGCAGAGGACCGCAAAGCTTCCCTGACGGCTTTTATAACAATTGCACTCTACCGATCGATTCCTATGCTGGACAACCAAAGAGCCGAAGCGGTGAGATCTTTTTCATTTTATTCTAAATATACAGTTTGACATGTTTTAGCCATATATCTCGTAATGATAAACGGATTTTACAAAACATAATCAACCAACAGGCAACATCTTGTATCAGCAATCGATTACAACACAGATCACTTCTGTCCCAATGTTATTGTTGCCACCCTAACTGTTTGCGTATTTACTGAGACACGTGATGATTGTTACATTTTTGTCACAAACTTTAAATGCAGACTATTCCATTTTTTTTTCTTAATCAATCAACTTTTTTGTTTATTTGTACAGCGCTAAATCACATCCGAAAAACGTCTCAAAGCGCTTTGTACAATCAGAAAAAAGGAACCAACTGAGCTTTTAACACATCTGTGTTTTAGGAAGCATCCATCTCAAGAGCAACAACATACCTCCAGGCACAGTTGCAGAACCTGCAACATCCCTATTCTGTCGCCATCACCGCCTACTGCCTTGCAGCATGCCAGCCGACTGGAACAGATCATTCCTCAACCTGGGAGAAGCTTGTAGCACTGGGGACAGAAGGCATGTCCTAATACCCAAATGTTGCTATAAGAGATATCAATCAATCAATCAATCAATTTCTATATATACAGCTTAATTTTTATGCTGCATTTTTAGTCATCCTATGCATTCATCTTCTATCTTCGCTGTTGTCTGTTATATTGTCCATTATTAGGTCAGAATGGCACTTTCCTGTGGACAACGGATGCCAGCCAGGCTAATAAGAAGCGTTCAGATGCCCTGACAGTAGATGCAACGTCCTACGCCCTTCTAGCAGCAGTGCATCTTGGAATGAACAAGATGGCGGACAAAATAGCCCGCTGGCTGACCACTCAGGAAAATTATCTGGGGGGATTCAAGTCATCTCAGGTTGTTTGGACATTATATTACAAAAAATAACCCCGTTTATCTTGTGCACAATATTCTAACAGTACCGTCCAAGTGTTAAATTGAAAAGTTTTGATTGCCATATCCAGGACACCCTCAATGCACTGGAAGCCCTCGCAGAGTATGAACTGAGGCGACCAGCAATTCCTGAATCCAGAATGGAGGCCGAGTTCAGCGCCTTAGGAAGAAGGGAGGTTATTAAACTTGTTCTTGAAAGGAAGGAAGACAGAGTTGAAACAAACCTCAAGGTATTGTGGAATAATGTTAGCATTATTCTTCAACGCACATCTAAGTGTATATATAAAATACTATATAAGTGTTTCTGACCACTCTGCTGCCCCCATAGAAACTCACAGGAACCAACATTAACGTCAAACTGTCAGGGAAAGGCACTATTAAACTTAAGGTGAGTAAATGTCTGAAACATTAGCTCAGAGAAAGCCACTGCGATCACATTAAACCAATTCACTAAGTCTGATTTGTCAGGTCTTAAAAGCCTTCCATCTGCTGGAGCCAAAAGGGAGCTGTAACATGGTGTCTATCAACGTCACAGTTCAGGGAAAGGTCAAGTACACAGGTGAGTTGCTCTCGCCGGCAGCACAGTGCACCGCCAATGAAAACACACAGCAACCGTGCATCAACCTCTGCCTGCACAGCCAAAATCATTGAAAATTACGACTACTACGATGACAACGACTACGGCAACGACGGACAAACGGAGACGGAGTCGCCACACACGGCCATTGAGTGGACTGCCGCTCACACTCGTAACAGGAGGGACCTCGGGACCAACTCAGATGGCAAAGAGATGGTCACCTACACAGTCTGTGTCAGGTTAGACATCTCCTCCACTCAATGGATCAAGATGAGATATGCATAAAAAAAATAAAAAAAAGCTAACCACAAATCCTCAAAAAGTGTTTTTTTTCACCCCTTTTGTTTGATGTGTGTTATTACAGTCACAGCCTGGACAGAAACCTCTCCGGGATGGGAATCGCTGACATCACACTGCTTAGTGGATTCGAGGCTGTAACTGCACACCTGGACAAAGTTAGTACTTGATTAGGTACACCTTGGTAGTATAGCATCAGACAGAAACAAGCTTTCTCTCCCACACGATCCTGTGCTCGGTGGATTTCTTTCTCTCTTTTTGGGACCATTCTCTCTGAAGTCCACAGAACCCCACATGATGATGTGAAACCCCCAGTAGATGAGCGGTTTGTGAAATACTCAGACCTGCCGCAAGTCTGGCACCAACAACATGTTCTTGAGCAAGTCATGTTCACCACACTATGACATTATGGTGGCTCTTTTCACTCTATAGTCATGATCGTAATCCAGTCTAAACAAAGCGGTATTACAAATCAACAAAATATGGCAAGAAGTTGCTGACACCCTCCTATCAAATAACTGGGAAACTTTATTCCAGATCTTCTCTTCTCACATGTTTCACATTATGTTCTCTCACAGCTCAAAGCGACACCCGAAAGGTATATTTCCCACTACGAGATCTCCAATGGAAGAGTGCTGCTCTACTTCAATGAGGTCAGATTTGAATCTATTGTCACACATGTGTCTACATGGCCAGGACTGAAAGATTTCTGTTCTTACCCCAGCTTCATAAGTCAGAGGAGTGCATTACATTTGATGCAACACAGGAAGTGGCAGTTGACCTCCTGCAACCTGCTCCTGCTGTATTTTATGATTATTATCAACCGGGTGAGCGTTTCAAGAAATATTTACTTCAATTATAGGCGAAGTAAAGTAGGTGTATTAGTTTACCTTCATAGAAATACAAGAACTATTTGTGTTTCCCTTGCAGACGTGAAGTGCACGGTGTTCTACTCTGCTCCCCGGAGAAGTAAGAAGGTCGTCACACTGTGTTCAGACGAAGTGTGCCAGTGTGCAGAAAGTAGGCCAACCAGAAAAAAAAATAAATAAGAAAATTAAGACGTTTAAAAAATGATGTTAATGATGTTTTTTTCCGAAGGACCTTGTCACAAAATGAAAAACACATTCAATTTTGCTGGAAAGATGATCACAGTGGAGCACCGTTATAATCACGCTTGCTTCTCTCCCACGGTGGATTACGGTCAGTCGCTACTGCAATGAACCATAATAGCAAAGCAATCCATACTTTCAATACGACATGGCTCAGCTGAGTAATGGCTCTCTGTTCTTGCAGCATATATTGTTAAAGTCATTGAGGTTTCTGTGAAAAGCAACTTTGAACTTTACAAAGCAGTAGTGATGGAGGTGCTCAAAATGCGTAAGTCAATAACCCTCAAACTGTTAGACTGACATTTGTATATGTGTAAATACATGCGTGCTTAAATTGGTACAGCCTGCAGTAATTATGACCTGTGCCTAACAGATGGAGACACCCAGGTCCGTGAAAACTCTATCCGAGTGTTTGCAAACAGGCGTCAGTGTAAAGGGCAGCTGGAGGTGGAAAGTCAGTATCTGATCATGGGCAAAGATGGTTCCACGAGAGACTCACAAGGAAGGTCAGTGAGAGCGATGAGATTAACGGAGGCATCGCTTCACATTGGCTGACTAGCGTCCCGTTAACCGTGACACTTATCTCGCAGGATGCAGTATCTGCTGGAATCCAACACCTGGGTGGAGAGAAATCCTTCAACAGAAGAATGTAGGAGAACTTCAAGAAAACCTGCCTGTCGGGGATTCAATGCATTCATCAGAGAGTACAAGATTAACGGCTGCAGGCAGTGAGGAAGGAAGCCCTTTCATTTCACTTCCCATATTTTACACGGCAAAGTTCCAGCAAGCTTCTCTCTGAGTGCAATTTTTTTTTGCTTGCAGCAAACGATCTATGACACGCGCACAGTATATACACATGATTATATTTCTTGCCAAAATGTACGTCAGCGGCATAAAACCAATGCATTATCATTTCAAGAGTACAAGCCATGCATCTGTTTAAATAAACAAGCATTTCAGAATTTTGTGTGGCAGGTCTGTTTCAAGCCAAGTGAGGTTGAACTTGAAAGCAACATTTTCAAACCATCACTCACTCGTGTGTTCTCCTGTGTGTGGGATCCATTGTATGCGCTGATTTGGCCTTCTGGGGATTTTTTTTTATTATTATTATTATTTTCTGTGCGTCTGTGTTTGTGCTATTTTTATTTTATTTTACTGGCAATAGTGGATAATCTAAGAAGGATGTGTACTCAACACAACTCTCCCAAAAATATTCCCTACCTATCATCTACATGTCGAGGAAAAGGTGTAAGGTTAGCACGGCGCATAAACATAAAGAGGCACAACAGTCGGGACGCCTGTCTCCGCCCGTCTCCGAGATCAAACCTCGACTTGCATGCATGGGAACCAGATGGGAAGCTGCCAAGGACTCTTAGTACGATTATATAATCCGAAACGTGTCAAGTCTGAGGTGAAGCAGAGAGGGGGGAGGCGGGAAGAAAACGAGGGGAAGTTGGAAGCAGAGAGGGCGGCTGGGTGGGCGGGCCTATGGGTGGAGAGGTGTGAAACAAGCAGGGGCTTATGCACTTATATTATTCTAATCTCTGCGGCCAAGTCCAATGTAAGCAATGTGGGAGTACTGACCATCACTTCAATCACGGGGGGCTCAACGGCTGCTCTGTTTCAGCCCCCTTGCATTGGACTTTTCATTAACTTTGAATCAATGAAGGGTAAATAAACAGGCCAAATTCAGCATCGCAAGAGTCATCTTGGGATCGCTAAAGCGTACCCGCAGTAACCAACAGCAACAGCTCAATTGAAAAGATGCTCTTTTTTCACGATAACCCGTGGCAGTCAACACCTTGTGGTGCGCAAACTGTATGGATAATTTCTTTGCTGCAGTCAGGAGCAGTCTAGAGTGGTGGATGGAAGCCAAGAACAGATCCATAGTGGTGCCAGTGGTCAATGCACAAGGCCTTCCAGTAAAATGCCTCACATGCTCACTTCAACATACATCAAACGTGCTTGCTCATCAACTGCAAAAACAGCTGTGGATTAGAGTAACATGCTGCTCCCACCAGGTGTGTTTTCATAGGTGGGCATTTAGTACAATCTTGAACAGTGTGTCTCATGGCTTTTCTTTTTTTCTGTTTCTAGAAGGCCAGGACAGGGTCAGTTTTTTGAGGGTGGCACTCATATTGGGGGTAGGAGTTGGTAGAGGGTGGCGCACCTCCTCAATTGCTGGCAGCAGATGAAGGTACTGACAGTGTGGGACCACCCACAAGGAGGCCCAGACTGCAATGATGGTGGGTGTATTTGCATTAACTGTAAAAGGGGACATCGAAAATCAGACAGAGGGAAGTGTAAGCGAGTCAGCGTTTCTTCTGTTATCATTTTTTTTGACAGTAGCATACGTGCAGCATCACCACAAAAATCTCAAGGTATGAACAATCGGTTCGACTTCCTACAAGAGCAATGTCGTATAACTGCAGCAGAACACAAAGGATGTGTTTATGACACATGCCGCAAATTATATTGTCCACCAGGACTGCAATTGTCACTCATTTGTTATCTAGGGAACGTACCATAATATACAGTGGGCTTGTTGTGTTACAATTTCAGGTGATTAAATATTTGGTTAAAAAAACAAAAACAAAAAAAAAAACAGCAATCTTCAGGTGATGTGTGCGTTTCATGCAGGGACCCAGGTTTTAAAATACTCCCAAGCGTGCATGATTTACACGCGCACACACACACACACACACACACACACACACACACACCCGCACACATACACACACACATATATTAATATAAATGTGTGCGGGTGTGTGTGTGCATACATACATATATATATATATATGTATATATATACATATACATACATATATATATATATATATATAGGCACAACATGCTATTTTTCCCTTTCACAATTTTTATGTGCTTTATGTGTTTCTGTACTTGCATATACTGCATGCAGTGTTTCATGCTTGTGAGGTTTTTTTTAACTTGGACTCATTTCCGATGATGGGTCGATCGACTCCTATAATACATTGAGCACAATGGAGTCAGTGTTACATAAAGGTTTTGTTTAAGTTAAGCAATCAGAAGAGTATCAGTTCTGGATTCATGTATAAACATGTATACATGTTATACATTAGTATAGTATATAGTATGGTTTATACTTTAGTAGTAGAGCTGGTTTTAGATTTAAAAATCAATCAGTGAAACTTTTGTTTTTAATCTCCTGTAAAATTATGGAAATGTCATCTATGTCCAGTTTGCTTTGGACTCCTGATATTCTTCCCTTCAAGTGGTTTACAAAGGCTGGGGTGGTGGGTGGCCAGTTGGTCATAGCCTCGGACTCTTCACAGAGCGTCCCTTAAATCTGGTGGATACTCGGTTACTTACATAACTCCCACGTCGTTACATCTCATTACACCTAACAGACTGGCAATTCATACAGTTAGAGGTTCCTGTCCCCCCGAGTCAGCACTGAATACCTGCAGTGTTTCTGGTGTGTTCCCGCTGAATCATGATTCTCAGACCAGGACTTCACTCAATCACAGCTGTGTCCAGGTGTTAGCAATAACTGATGCACACAGTAAGTCCAATTACACTACTCAGAGATACAAAGAAACTGCAATTTGTCACAAAAAAGTGCACCTGAACTTTGACCAGATAAAAATGTGTGTTCTGAAAACATGAACTCTTAGAACAACTTCTAAGAACAATAAAGGCGGAACAATGGGTAAAGCTAAACAATTAAAAAGGCCAGAAGCACAGAAAACAATACAATAAGAATAAAAAAAACACAATAGAAAGCAATAAAATAAAAAAGTATATGCTATTTTGTATGCCCTGAGATACATAAATCTGTGTAAAATTCCATAGGTCCAATTCAAATATTTTTCATAGACCGTCAGGCCACTAGGCGTGGTGATGGGTGGGGTGGAGGGTGTGGATGTTTAGGTGGGGGGGGGGCCCTTAAGTAGCAGCAGACCTATCACTCTCCTCCTTTCTAGTGTTGGTCATTTTCTCTCACCTCTTCCACATCAAACCATATCCAGCAAATGTGCTGGAGCTCCTCAGATGGAAACACAAGGGAGGACATAAAGCCAACGACTCAATCTGGTAAGTTTCCTTTACCCCCACTCATTATAATGACATGTTGTAGCACTGGCAGCAGCACATATATGTATATATATATATATATATATATATATATATATATATATATATATATATATATATATATATATATACATATATATATGTATATATATATATATATATATAACTTTGCTCAGCTCCATTCGAATGCCTTTTCATGGTTAAAAATAAGGGAGGAAAGAAAAGAAAATGTTTTACATTGCACCCGAAACTGTGGTTGTCACTGATTATTGAATATGGTGTGATTGCTCTCAATATTATTTGTTCTTCTATCATCCAAGCAAAGAATGTGTTAAAAGAGTGGCAGCCAAAACACTAATTTAACCAATAATCAATTTTGGCACTAAAACATAAGATCGCATAGCAAGGTACTTGATCACAAACTGTACAATTCAGTAGATTTTCGACAGATCTTTAGCCATGACAAGAAATACTTCTTTTGTGGTTCCAGTGGGTTATGTAACCCTCTGTATCGTCAAAGAAGTACAGTGTCCCAGAGTCCTGCACAGTGACGCTCTGTTACCTCTGGTCTCACCAGCAGACCGTAGCGCTCGCTTTTAGTTGCCTTCTTCCTTCCTGTTCAAAATCAACTCATTAAAATTTGGTTTGGTTTGGCAAGCAACAGAAATAACCACTCTGGCTGGTTTGGAACATTGCTGCAATTCTTTAACTTGCATACAGAAGGTTTTCTCTTTCACATATGATATTAGACCAATCTTCTTGGTTAATGATGGCTAATAAATATTTTGGCCAGCCTTTAAAAGGACTTTTAGGTGGAAAAATGTTTCTAAAAATATAGAGAGAACATGGATTAAGACATTTCAATGAAATATTTCAGACAAAGCAAACCATTTTAAATGTAAATGCACACGGATCATAGCTAAAATCATAGCAATGCACAAAACCTAGACTTGGCATTGCATCCTAATGGACAATAGAGAACTTAAAGCCTAGCATCAGAGTATGAATGGGAACTCTGGCAGTGTAATGCAAGCTGAAAAGGATAAGTGTCATGCATTTCAATCAATTATAACTTTGATCTATCATATATTTCTTTTCTAGGAGAGACCTGGCATAGTCCCCTTTACAAGTGGTTACAGAAGTATTCAGGAAGGAGTTTATAGTCCTACAGGAACATACATACAGATCCACCAAAGCCAGCATACTTTCTGGCTCCAGCTCTTGGCTTAAAATGCTGTTTACTTTGGGACTTCTCGTCCTGCTCACCCCGCTGCCCTCCTTGGAATCCCCAACCACTGAGAGGAGAAACTTGACAGGAAGCGATGCAACCAAACCCAATACCGTGTTAATAACCCTCTCAAGACCAAAAACCACTGTTGCTCTCCCTAAACAAACTGCTCGTCCAACCATAAAGCCAAACACGGTCAACCATACAGTTGCACCCACTCCTGCAACCAGCAAAAGCAAGGCAAGCCAACCAACGATTCAAACCACCCCATCAGCAACAGTGAAGTCGACTCTAGCCAGTGGCAATATCAGCAACAAAGCTAAGCCCACAGTCCCTGTCAATCAAACTTTTTCAACTAAATCACCTTTAACGGGTGATGTGAAGCCTGGCAAAGACAAGCTTGTGCCTACTGGAGGACCTAATGTACAGACAGCTAATGTAAAATCAGCAGCAGTCAGCAGCGCTAAAACCAACAGAGACAAACCTCAACCTGCAACTTCAACCAGTGATGGGAAAACTGCCAAAGACAAGCCTACCGCCACAGCTGTTCAAAATGTACAGCCATCATCAGCAAAAACAGTTGCTGCAAGTGGGGTTAAAACAGTTAAAGCCAAGCCAAGTGCATCTGTCAATCAAACTGCAGTAGCTAAAACTGTCTCAACCAGTGTGTCAACTGACATGAAAACCTCTAAAGAAAAGCCAGTCAATACAGCAGCCCAACCCATTCAGCCAACACTGGTGAAGGATGCAGCTTCTGCTGCTCCAGCTGCTGAGAAAGACAAGGGTGCCTCCTCCTCTACCAATCCGATTCCTGCAAGCAAACCTTCCACCAGCACCAAAGAAAAGCCTGGTCCTACACAACCTATCAAAGTGGTTATCAGTGAAGGCTGTGAGTCAAGCAAAAACAAGGAGCAAGAGCTGCAGCTGAAACCAGGTGCACCTCTTGTCATGACACACAAGATCAGCCTGGTACCTGGTGGCTGCGCAGGCGAATGCAATTCTGAGATGACCGCACTGAAAGAACGTATGGCCCGTCTGGAACGAGAGATGTCCTCCCTGAAAGAGAATTGTATGATTTCATCATATAGGCCTGGGCATTTTACATGATACAACTATTATAGACATAATTTGGTAATTTTGGTTATTGTTGTAACAGGTCAGTGTTCTGCCAGTTGTCCCAGCTCCTGTAGTGGGAATGGGGAATGTCAGAAGGGCAAATGCACCTGCCAACAAGGGTTCATGGGTCCAGACTGCAGCAAGTGTGCACAAGGAGCTGAATGCGACAAAAGTAAGTGAGAATTTCCATTAATAAGTAAGTACTAAGTCCTATATAAGTGTGTTAGTATAGAGAAAATTTTGCATAGACTTTAATTATAACCTGTTTTCTGCAATTTCAGAAATTATTAAAGGAAAGGTGAAAGTATCATTGGAGACAGTGACCCTGCAGGTGACTAAAGACAAGGGTAACATGCAGGAGAAAGCAGAACACACACTCCTCCAGAAGAAAGATCTAAAGAAGGGGTCAGAAGCCAAACAGGCAGATGTTAAACTCAAAGTGACTACCACTGATAAACTTATGGTTAAAACACAAACAAAACAAGAATCCTCTGCTAAAAAAACAGTGAGTAAAGGCCCTGCAAGTGTCACAAAGACCAGTCGTCCAACCATTACCCAAGTTCTTTTGAAACATGATGGGAAAAAGCAAGAGGCGGTCCGTAAAGGCAAAACTATAGTCATGACTTCCAAGAAAGGACTCCAGAAAACTGACCTTAAACTCGTCAAGGATGAAACAGTTGTCAAAACACATCCTAAATCTGACCAACTTAGAGATGAACCTCAAACTAACACAACTCAGAGTAACACCAAGATTTATAATGGTGAATCTAAAATTGTAACTATTCTGTCTAAGAGCATTGCAATGAACAAAACCAAAGCAGGGAAAGGGACCACAGAGCAGTCCACCCTAGCTGAGAAGAATGTTACTCAGATGTCGGGACAGAAACCAGAAAAGAAAGTCAGCATAGAAACCACAGCTGATACATCTGTTGAGACCAGAAACACTGAGGCCAGTAAAACTGTAGAAGAGAAGGTTACTCAAAGAAGCCAGCCCATTGTAAATGCAACTGTTGCAGCAACATCAAGTGATACTCGTGTACAGAACAAAACAACTATCCATGGCTCTGGAACTGTCAAGAGGATAGGAGGACTGGGTTCTGTAAGGGTTGTAAACATCTCTTCTTACAGCTTCACACTGGCATGGTCAGCACCACAGGGGATGTTTAGAAATTTCACTGTGATCAGAGTAGAGCCCCACACCGAAGGCGATGGAGTAGACCTCGAAAAATTTGAAGAGGACGTTCTTGAGGCTGACAGCATCACAGCTAAGACTGGAACCGAATCACAGGTACAGGGTAAAGGAACCAACACAACAGCTGTTTCTGAGAAGGCTGCTGGATCTAGAGGCAAAGCTGAAACCAAGAGTATCTCCATGGTGGTTCCTGGCAATGTGCGTTCTGTTGAGTTTAGCAACCTTCGACCAAACATAGCCTATGTCCTGCAAATAAATGGTGCCACCGCCGAGAGGAAATCCAAGACTCATAAAGTATATGCAATGACAGGTAATTTTCCACACATATTTGTCATGCATGACTTTGCAATTCAAACTGGGGAGACGGGTGTAATCAGTAGAAATGTCATAAGAAATAGTTGCACTCTTGGTTCTTGGTTTGTGTGCATCCTCTAATCAGGTCCTGAGCCTCCAACAGAGATGGTCTTTAGCAACGTGACCGAATCGTCACTCACTGTTTCCTGGTCCAAACCAAAGACCACATTTGCAGGCTTTCGGGTCACATACACCAACATTCTCACAGGTTTGTCAACCTAATAAATACATGTCCAACTACAATTCCCTTCACCAACAAAGATAATGTAGTTGGTAATCTTTTGAAAGTGTTAGTTGGTTCATCTTGTACATGATCTGACTCTCTGACAGGGGAGTACCGTTTTGTGACCGTGGACTCTCTGCAATCTTACGTGGTGCTGTCAAAGCTGTCTGTTGGATCCTCTTACATCATCACTGTTGCAGCAATAAAGGGAAGAGCACAGAGTGACATCCTCACATCCATCATGACCACAGGTCTACTGTCAGATGAGCATACTCAGTAATCTGTATGTCCTTGTGTATCAAAACAGTAGTACAATGTATTTTTCTTTGTTCTGCAGTTCCTGCACCACCGACACATCTTAAGGTTACTAATGTGACTGATACCAAAGCTCTGCTCCAATGGACTCCAAGTCTGGGCAAAGTAGACCGCTTCATCATCAGCTATGAGTCCTCCAGAAGTGAATTGACATTACTACGCTGATGGCCAGTAACATGGGGCTGATAACTATGCTGCTGGTTATTAATTATGTTGCTTTCTCCAGCTCCCAACGTAACCGTGACGGTGATGCTGTCTGGAAACGCTATGGAACACCAGCTCAAAGGCCTACAGAGAGGCACTCTGTACACGGTCAAAATCCTGAGTCAGAAGGGCAGCCTGCAGAGCATGGCCATCTCTACTACCTTTACTACTGCTAACGGTAAGTAGAGAGGGGGATGGGGAGATTTTTTAACAGATCATTCTTCAGAGTGGACTAAATTCTTGTGCTTCTGCTCCTCAGTGGTTAAAGCCAGTGAGGTTAGTGCTCGCTATGCAGTGATTGCATGGAAAACCACTATTGTTTACCACAGCTACAGACTAATCTACCAGGTGGCAGGAGAGGAGACAAGGGTAAATGGCATTTCCTCATCATTGACATTGCAGCCCCCACTCTGGCACGAGAACCTTAAAGGAATCTATTTTTGTGCTCATGCATTAGGAGGTACTCCTGGATGGAACTGCCACGGACCACAAACTGACAGGCCTACTGCCTATGTCACGTTACACTGTCCTGGTCCAAGGCGAGAGAAACGGACACTATACATCTGTTGTCACAACAGAATTCATCACAGGTAATTAATTTTATATTAGTGAGCCAGTTTTATCTCAAATATCACGACAGAAGTTGATTATTTGTTCAATCACTCAGGCAAACTACGTTTTCCATTCCCTACTGAGTGCTCCCAGGAGCTCCTGAATGGGGCTCTTGAGTCGGGAGAGGTAGACATCTACCCTCAAGGAAGGCTCGGCGGATCAGTCAGAGTGTACTGCGATATGGAGACTGACGGTGGTGGCTGGACAGTGAGACAAAATGCTGCCAAACTACCAAACTACCTTGAAGAAGTGGTCGAAAGGATTTATTACAAAGTGCAATGTGTGTTTTTTTAGGTTTTCCAGAGGAGGATGAATGGCAAGACAGATTTCTACCGGACCTGGAGTGAATACAGTGTTGGTTTTGGAAACCTGAGCGAAGAGTTCTGGCTTGGTAAAGTCATAAGCTTAACTTTATTTAAACATCCAATTTGGCAGTTAATCAGACTGAACAATCTACTTAACCTTTACCTTGACCTTTCTCTTGTTTTAGGAAATGAGCTTCTTCACAACCTGACCAACGTGGGCCCTGTGAGTCTAAGAGTGGACATGCGATCTGGAAATGAATCTGCCTACGCGCACTACGCAAACTTTTCTGTTGATTCAGCGGAGAGGCACTATACCCTCACAGTGTCTGGTTACACTGGGACAGCAGGTAAAAAACTGTTGAAAAATATATTTTTCCAAGCAATTGCAGAATTCGTGGCTACCATTTCTATGTAGCAGTAAATGTGAACAGATTAGTATGGTAAAATTAAAAGAAAAGTATGTTATTATTATAGTAGGTCTATAGTGTGTGTAGCCTGTTATTGTATTAGAAAGCGCAAATGGCATGATAACGCATTGTAGGATCTGAGTCAAGCATCAGTTTCACATCTGTATTCTAATTCTGCTATTTTTTTCAGTTACCTCTATTTTGTCTTTAATGAAAACAAACAAAATATTTAAAAATAAATACTTTTTAGCTGGAAACTACATGCATTTTAATATACATTGCATTTTAAGGCAGTAAACTTTGAAGTGGAGAAAGTCACTTAAAGTGACAGTAAATGTGTTTAGCAGCACTTGGCCATCTATTTATCGGAGCTTCCCTACTGATAGCTTCTCATTTCTGTCACGTAGCCTTTCGGTCTCTTGAGCTATTACCTGTTTATGCACATTTACAGATCATGCTGGAACCTTTTGAGGCAACCAACTCTCGGAGGCTGTCAAGGGGGGGCTGTTGTAGTTTCTAACCTATCATCTGGCCTCTTCTTTTATCTATTTATTTTCTTTGTCCTGGCTACCGTGACACAAATTCCTATATTATGCTCACTCTGAGTTGTGTGTATTAAATGTTTATCACTCTGCAGGCGGGTTAAGAGAATCACAGACAAAACCTGCTGCCTCTAATATACATATAATTCTATTATTCAGGGGTGTCTTTTTCATTTTTTGTTGGTTGTAAATAGTAATCGTAAGGCCTGACCCGGTTGTGGATCACCTTTATGCATAAAATGTGCAACAGAAAATAGTCTCACTACCAGACAACCTCCTTATTTGTCACTGTGTGTTTACTTTATCTCTCTGCCAGGTGACTCCATGAAGTACCATAACGGCCGTCCTTTCTCAGCGAAGGATAAGGACCCCGATGCTCTGGGTATCCACTGTGCCAGGGCCTACATGGGAGGCTGGTGGTACAAGAACTGCTACAAGACCAATCTCAATGGTCTTTATGGCATCAGCAGTAACAATCAGGTACAGTTAACCTTTGGAGCTGCTCCAGCTGCTCCAGCACAATGTTCTGATCCAGTATTACCATCACCCCCTCTCTGTCCCATCCCATGCAGGGAATAGTCTGGATAGACTGGAAAGGTAAAGACTCTTCCATGCCCTTCACCGAGATGAAATTCAGACCCTCCAGGTTCTCCCCGGCAACTCATGGCTAAACATTCAACGGTCAGCCTGGGTTTGCCAGCCTCACAATCCAGGGGTCCAGAAGACAGTGGATCTGACTACATGTCTACATGTTGATTTAGAATTGAATAAAGCTTGTACGCTGATTTGCAAGTTCTTCCAAACTGTTTGAAAATAACAGGAAAGTGAAGAAAACATGTTGTTCTGTCAGACTCACACATTTCAAAACAGTTGTTTAACTCAAATGTGTAATATTACATTGTTGGCCGTGCCACTTCACTACTGCCGTGATTAAATATGCACTGTCTCACTCTATTGGAATAAATGTGGCATGACTTACCCAACCATGCTTTCAATGTGTTGTGTTTTTGTTCTCACCAAAACGCACAAATCCTCTGACAGAAACTTCTCATTTCCCAGCACTAAGCCCTAAACACTAGACCTGAGTCACATCAACTGTCACCACAGAGAACTTGCCGTAGCTGCTACAGATGCAACAATATTCTGTATTTTACTGAACGGCCTCATACGCCCTGTTCGGTTCAATACACAACTGCAAACAATGGTCAGTCATAATACTTCATCAAAACACGCATCTTGTCAAAGTAGATCCAGGAGCCCATTTTCCTAATATTAACGAGCGTAATAGTATATCCTTATAAACAGATTTATTTTCAGCTTGTTAAAAATTATTTCACCATTTGTATTAAAAAATTCCATTATAAATTAATTGACCCAACCCAATAAAGTGAAAATGTCTTGACTCAGCTATGAGTGGGTTAAAGTGTTTAATTTTATTGAATAGTCATGAACTTTATAATTATAATTAATAACTTTATTTAATTTGAGTGATTTTATGTTGGTTTGATTTGATCTGATTATTTTACAATATTGCCTTTGATAGTTACAGTAGTATTATATTGACATCAAAAATGGACCGTTAACATGGCCCAAAAACCGTGATGCATACCGAACTGTGTGAAAACTGTACCATTGCATCCCTAGTAGCTGCATCAGAATAAAGAAACTTGAGGTGTTTGGATGCCCTTGACCCCATTGCAGCGATGGCAAAGTATTTTGTTGCATGTGTAGCACTCACCCTGATCTCTGATAAGCTGCCCTAAAAAGATATTTGGACGACCTTGCAACAACATTATATATCAAAGTGATGAGCTCAGAGGCTGACGAGAAAGCTATAACAGTGACGAGCAACACACTCAGCTGCCTTCCAGAGTGGGAAGCGAGAACGGGCAACATGGCATTTGAAATCTCCGCGATTAGCATCGGAGCTGTTTTGGTCCTGCTGCTCTTGATGGCCTTGATTTTCACACCTGGTCAGCGGGGTAAAACTGAAAAGGACCATGTGAACTACAAGAATTCAGGTATTTATCTATGTGTTGTCCTTGTTTGATTTGGATGGTCATACAATAGCATGACGAAAAGCCTCTGTCTCTTGATTTTTCTGTCTCACCCCTTTGTTTCTGAATTTAGTTACGACTCGACTGCTGCAGAGTCCCTACCAGTTTCTCTCTTGCTCCTCGTCTCCCACCCTCCCTGGTCCCCCCAGCCTCTTATTCATTGGCAACATGAAAGAGCTGACACACGATCACCTACCGATCCACCTGACCAATCTAGCGCGGCGCTACGGAAACATCTACCGTCTTAAGTGTGGGAATACAAGTAATGATGCATGCCTTCATTTCAGAAACAAGCACTTTGCAGAAGCAGTAATTCCATTATGAGCAGCCCTGCTGTATCTTTTCAGCCATGGTGATACTGAACAGCACTGACATCATAAGAGAAGCGTTGGTGAAAAAATGGTCCGACTTTGCAGGGAGACCGGTTTCATACACAGGTACGATGTTGTGTTTCACCAGGATTTTGTTTTTGCACGAAAACTGACCTTCTTCATTGCTGCTTGTGACTCATATCAGCCGGCGTTGTCTCTGCGGGGGGGCGGACTATCTCACTGGGGGACTACAGTGACGAGTGGAAGGCACACCGTCGCCTCGTCCACAGCGCCCTGCAGCACTGCTGTCAGCAGTCCCTGCATGATGTGGTCGAGAGACAGGCACATCACTTAAAAAAGGTGCAAAAAATCAATAATTCACACATTCACATTGAATTTCCTCTGTTCTGACTTTGTGTGCTTAACATTAGATGTAAGGTATGAACTGAGGCTAAGTTAGGCTTTGGGTGAATGGAAGTCATTGTACAGTGCAAATTTAACACAGTAAATTTACTAGACCAATCACCACACACCACATCAATGCCACAGCTGCCCTAAATTAACAGCACTAGAAACATAAATCATGTTTTATGTGTCTGTAATGGTGAATACAGCATATAAGTAGAAGTTATTCAACTGAAATTCTATTTTTTAATGCTAAAATGTATATTATATTATTATAATATATATTAATTAATTAATATTAAATTGCATTATTACTTGGCTAAGATGTCTAATTATAGTAGTTACAGTATAGTAAATATATAGTAACTACAGTTGAATGAAATTGAATGTTTCACTTGATTAATCTGACTTCTTACCAAATAATTGACAATAAAATGTATAGTTTTAAACAAGTTTTGAGACAAGTTAAGTCTTAGATATGTGCATTTTTTTTTTTTTTGTTTTCATGACAGGTGGTCTAATGTGTGTGTGTGTGTGTGTGTGTGTGTGTGTGTGTGTGTGTGAGTGTTTTCCTTCAGATTCTGATGGATTATCAGGGCAAGGCGATGGATCTCTCAGAAGATTTTACGGTGGCAGCCAGTAATGTCATCACCACTTTGGTTTTTGGAAAGGAAGTGCGTATCAGCAGAACCTCTGAGCTTTTATCAAAATCCTCATGAATTGTGCTCATGGAGGATCAGTGTGTCCTCCGATAAAGCTGCCACTGACATCATTTCATGCTGTTGGCATGTTTTTGTTTTACAGTATGATAAAAGTTCTGTGGAGCTACAGCAGCTGCACACTTGCCTGAATGAGATTGTTGCTCTGTGGGGCTCCACTTGGATTTCTGCACTTGACTCTTTCCCATTCCTCAGAGTCTGTAAAAACACTTGAATATCAAGAATCTGATTTCATTGAATATCTTGATCATATCTTGTTTTACGCTGTGTTTTAGCCAACAATACCTAAAGATGATTGCGTGCATCGTGTCCATTTCTCTCAGAAGTTGCCCAACCCGGTGTTTTCACGTCTTCTCAAAGAAGTAGCCAGAAGAGATGAAATCATAGGACAGCATCTCAGCCAGTACAAGGTCTGACAATGTAGACTTACGAATGTTGTCTTACTAAGCCGTGTGCGGGGAAGGGGGAGAAATTACGCTCCTGGAATGGTGCATGTCATGTGTGCAGTCTCAAGACAAGAAAAACGACAACGCCATCACGGGGGCCATCCTCCGGGGCCTGGACAAGCAGCGCAGTGCAGAACAAGAAGTAGTGAGTGCACGACAATGACCGACTGTCACTTTGTATCTGTATGACAAACGCTTAACGCCCCTTTCTCGACTTCTCCAGCATTTGACTGATGTTCACGTGCACATGGCCACTGTGGACCTTCTCATCGGAGGGACGGAGACAACTGCAGCCTGGCTGAGCTGGACCGTGGCTTTCCTTTTGCACCGGCCAGAGGCAGGCCTCAACATTTTGCCTTAAAAACAAACAAAAACACCCCAAAGTGCAATCAAGATGTTTCCCTTTCCTGTACCTCACTCCTGTAGGTGCAGACCAAGGTATATAAGGAGCTGTGCACAGTGCTGGAGGGGCGGTACCCAAAATACAGCGACAGACACAGACTTCCTGTTCTGAGCGCTCTTGTGCATGAGGTGCTGCGACTCAGGCCGGTCGCCCCACTGGCGGTGCCACATAAAGCCATCAGAGACAGCAGGTCAGCCATGAAGCCAGTAAAGAAGGCCCCCTGTCATGGTCACACCCTCTAACCTTGTTCTCATCCTTCAAAATTGTTAGTATTGCGGGCTACTTTATCCCCAAGAACACTGTGATCATTCCCAACCTCTTTGGCGCTCACCACGACCCTGCAGTTTGGGCTGATCCTTACAGCTTCATGCCAGGTACTGCTTTCTCACTCTTATTGGACGAGCACCCTTCCAAAATTCACCTCGACTGACACAGCCTTTCTTTCTCTAAGAGCGCTTTCTGGAAGGAGGAGGAGCCTCCACTCGTGACCTGATCCCTTTTGGAGGTGGAGCCCGACTCTGCCTGGGAGAGTCTGTTGCCAAAATGGAGCTCTTTCTGTTCACTGCCTACTTACTGAGAGATTTCCACTTTGTTCGTCCTGAGGGTGAAGCTCCACTCCCCGACTTAAGAGGAGTGGCCAGCGTTGTGCTTAAGGCCAAGTCTTATACGGTCGTAGCACGTCCAAGACCTCTGGACAGCCCTTCAGAAGATCTGCCACACCAGAATAGTTAAGTGAAGGAACTGAAACTGGTCAAATATTAGTCATCACACAAAGAGGAAATATGCCAAATTGTCTTCTGGCAGAACCTAAAGGAAACATATTACTATCATCATAAAAAAATGTTCCATTGAAAAATGGATTATGGACGATCACAGAAGTGACTTTTTTTTATTTTACATGCGACAGAAATGACTGTAACCTACAGCTATCAACATCAACGGAAAAAAAGAAAAGTGTTTCCTCTAGTTGCAGGGTGCTATTAAAGGAAAAATGAATTGCAACAGCCTCATTTCCTCTGTCACTTTTTTCAAGCGTCACTGCAGATTTAGCAGTAAGCTGACCAGCGTGAAGGACATGTTTTGAGAGGAAGATGGCATTTTATGTGTTTCTAATTTTTTCTCTGACACACACAGCGGTTGGACTTCAGTCATCTGGTAATTACAGAAACATACATATTCATCTCTTAATTACATTTTTGGATATGTAAAGTAACGTAACACAGCTGATATTTTTGATGTGACGTAATTATTTAGAGTGCATGTTACTATTTCAGTCAATGCTGTCAATACGACAATCTATTGAGGGAACCTTTGGTTCCAGGTCGTGTAAATAAATGAATATTAACTATATGCAATGGAGTGTTCAATTCTTCATAAGGTAAAAGGGCCTTCAAAAAGCAGAAGCAGAACTTGGGAGGTAACTGGAAAAACCTGCTGCCAGCTTATTCCGGTAGCTACAGCTAAACGCTTTGTATGTGTGGGAGAGGCAGCATTTGCACTGTGGTGTTTAGCTAAACTCTTACCAAAGCCAGTCAGGAGTGCAGCAATAATGTGGTTGTCTGACAAAAACGGTCAGCATTGTTCTTGTTTAATGTTTTATTAAGAAAATGCCATTTAGTTTGAGTAAAACAGCTGCTTCGGCAACATCTATGCTAGTCTATGTAGTGACCACATAGTGCACAGTCACTTCCTGTACTCGCTCTTTGCCCTTTCTAGCGGCTTTCCACGGAGTAGTAGGTTTTGTCACACCTGAAAGGAAGCTGATTGTAGTCCTTTGTAGAATTACAAACCATCTACTACGCAAGATTAAGATTTTAATCAATCACACTATTTTATTTTATTATTATATTTTTTTAACATGGAACATGTGCTTGTTTTTGCTGAATAGATCCAACAGATCACCTGATGATGGCTGCAACTATTGGAGATGATGTGGTTTTGCCATGCAGAATTCCAGATATTAAATCCTGCTCCTCTGTGAGCTGGACCAAGGCTGGAGATTTAACCTCTCAGGTGGTGAGTGCTGGAAGAGTGACGCCTCCAAACAACCATAAACTCAGCCTCCAACAGGACTGCTCTTTGAGAGTAAGTCAAGTGACCTATGATGACGCCCGAACCTACATCTGTAGCAATGGGGTTCAGAACACAAATGTTTCCCTCTACATTGTTGCACGTAAGTGAAATTGTCCTGGTTCTGGAGCCTCAACCCTATTTTGGAAAAGATGACGACGGTACTAAACAATACTTTTTAATTCACCAGTTAACATTGTGAATGCCTCCAAGGAGGGCACAGTGGAGCTTCACTGTTCTCTAAATACGTACAAAGGATACTCCCCTTGCAAGAACAGAAATATACACATTGAGTGGAGTTGGGAAGACAATACCCCCTTAAAGGGACACAGATTCATCTTTGAAAATCCCTCTGAATGCTTTTCAAAGCTGCTCATCCATCTGAAACCCACGGATCATCAGAGGAAATGGAAATGCCGCCTATTTCAAAACAGCACGCTGAAGGCTGCCATCAGCAAAACAACAACAATTCAAGGTACCAAACTGTATTTTACTCAAAGTAAATACAGCAGTTAGACATGATGCATAGAGTCAGTGATGGTGCTTTTCTCGCAGGTGGTGTAGAAGAAGTGTTTGCTGCTGTTGGTGAGTCAGTGTCCCTCTCCTGTCGGGGGAATTCCGCTCTTGTTGAAGGGGGGAAAGTGAAGTGGACTGAGAACAAACACAGGTTGACAGGTGACATCGCAAGTCAGAACGGTCAGACAGGGGCCTTTCATGTTACTGAGGGCTCCCCAACGCTTGTCATCAGCAAAGTTAGCGCTGTACATGCTGCGGAATACCAGTGCTCCGAGTCTTCAAGCCCAGAGAAGGTGATCAACATTTGGCTGTACACTCTTGACGGTGAGCCGGGGAAAAAACATCACAGTAAAGGCAAGAAAGAACACAGTCTAGATTTCTTTCTATCAAAGAATTTCTTCTTTTGTACCTTTATGCAGTTGCTTCGGAGAGCGCACCCGGAGGACGTAACCTCACGCTAACTTGTGTGCTAACCTGCACAAGACAATGTGGGGAGGACTTTGAGTTAACTTGGTCTGGACACGGTGATGGCGACTTGCAGAGTGATTTGGTGAACGAGAGCAACACACTTATGAGCAGACTGGTTCTCCCTGCCTCGCCCGTGCCGTCGGATGAGTTGACCTGCTTGGTGCTTCGAGAGGGCGGTGTGGTGAAGTCGAAGAGCTGGCACAGCGTTAGCCGTACGTACGCGCTGTGCTACTGAGGCCTTTGGTTTTAAAAGAAACCCCGAAATAAATTTGAAAATGATCCGTTGGAAATGTGGTGATGCTTTGCAGCTCTGTGGACACCTGCATGGTTGGCCCTTCCTCTAATCCTGTTTATATGCACAGCCACTGGAGGACTCTACATGTGGAAGAAGAGGAGGCTAAATAGGCATTCTGGTACCAAGTCCGACTGAGATTTACGTACCGTTTACAGACATGCTGTATTTTAAGATCTAATCGCATCATGGCCTCAAAGTTTGCATGTCTTTTTTTGCAGGGAATGAAGAGTCAGATACTAGAATGGTAAGAGCAGAGGAAAACCCCTTTATTGATTAACTGTCAAGCTAATATTCTAGTGTTGTTGTGTTCTAACTCTAATCCACCTTTCCACAGATTTCCATCTACCATGAAATTCGGGATGCAACGGAAGAGGAACAGCAGCAACACACAGAGTCCAAAGTTGAAACAATAACTACCACCGACAGTTTTTACGATTTGTTACAGGCAGTACATTAAAACTGAAATGATGAAAAGAAATGAACATATCTGCCATCTTCTTCTCCACGTTCATCAAGGAAAAAGTGCAGTTTCCTTTCAGTTTCCTCTGTCAAGAAGCTCTCTGAAACAAAATGCATCAATATAAAAAGTGAGCAATGCAAAACAATAACAAATGACAAAACAAATTATTGTGATAAAAAAGACCAATATATCTCATTCTGGATGTTTCTGGATGAATAAATAAATAAATTACTAAATTACTCACAACCATTTTCCTTTTTTCATTCATCACATATAGTATCACCGACTTGGATGCCAGTAACTGTGGGATAAAAAAAAAAAATACATTCATTCTTTAAAGTTGTTAACTGAGCAGCCACAAAAAAAGGCATCAATTAAAGTAGGCAATGTAAAAACGATTGGGTTTTTTTTTTGTTTATTGTGATCAAAGATCAAAATATCTCATTCTGGATGTTTCTGGATGTGCCATTTGGCAAAGATGTGAATCCTTTAAATAATAATAATTAAGATAAATTACTCACAACCATTTTCCTCCTGGCATAGAACATAGATAATGCCCTGAGAGCATGCATCTGTGACACTTCCATTTTGGATCCCATTAACTGTGAGATCTAAAAAAAAAAACAAAAAAACATGTCGTTAATAAAGTTAAGTGAACAGCTATGAATAAAGGCAGTGAAAGAATGAACTAACTCACTTTCTGTTGGCTGGAAGTCAATATTCTCATAGTCACAGTGTGAAATAGTGTCTGCTGAAGGACAGTGTGGGTGCATGTCAGTACAGAGCACGTCTGTGAAAAATGGAGGGAGCGGAGCAGAGGACCGACCTGGCTGGTGGCTCTCTGGTGGAACCCTCTGGTGGGCACGTCTCCGACAAACAAGAAGTCCAGTCAGCACAGCAACAGCGACGGTCACCGTTAGGACTGGAGCCACAACTGCCATGTTTCCTCCTCCCTTCTCTGCCTGATTACTGGGTTTCATTGTCGACGCAATGGTGGTCATCTCTGAGAGGCAGAAGCATGCACGGCACAAAGTGACAAGAGAGACAATGGGCTCAACTGAAATGTGTCTAACTTGGTAAAGACAAAGGTTCAAAAAAATATATCACCTTTGGTCTGAAGGTTAAATTCAAAGCATCTCTGTGATCCTCCAAGATTGTATTCGCATCTGTACCAGTTTCTGTCACTGCCATCCAAAGACTGGAAGATGAGTAATAAACCTTTTTTTTCAGTCCTATTAGACTGGAGAGGTGCAGGATTACCAGCCTGTAGCAAGAACCAGGAAATGCTACTGGGTTCTTCGTTTAATGATTCGTTGAATGGGCATTTCAGCTCAAAACGTGAGCCAAATGAGGCATTCACCACTCTCTCAGTTTTGCATTCTGAAAGAGGCCATGACCAAAAACAAAGAGGACAGTTACATGTGGTTTGTCCGCTGGGAAATGAGAGGTGAAAATGAAATGGCAGATTTTACCTTTCAGTTTTAAAGTAATGTTTTTGACATAAACACGGTCCCAGTCTTTCCAGATTTCACAGCTGTACAGTGCCACGTCAGACTTCTTCAATTTGCTCAAGTGAAGAGACATATGCCCATCTTCACCAGGTCGCCATTTGATCCATTGGCCCTGCTGAGCCTTCTTGGTTTCAGGCAGAATAATCTCCTTTTCACTCTCGGAGTACTTAATCCACCTGCCTCGGAGAGATTCCTTCTGATCCAGTGTATTAGAATCAAGACACTGTAGAGTGACATCTTCTTCTAGGGAACGAGTCATCACTGCAACATCTTTCAAAATAAAATAGTAATTTTAGAACCATGACATTTAAAAATAGTGGGTTTTTTGTGCAATACTAAGTGGCTACAATAAAGACAAAACAAACAAAAAAAAAAACACATTACAAATTCTGTTCCTATTTTATGCAGATCTAGGCTAACACTACATGATAAAATGCTCCAAAAGTTTGCTCACTTGTGCCTTCTGATGTGATCATCAGCAGAGTTGAAAACAGGAGACAAAAGTGCACCATCTTCTCTCTGACGCACCCAAGTGTAGAACTTTATCGACTCCTGGGCTTTTTGTCATTTTTGTTATTTAGTTTTCTCCACCTCTTCTCAGTTCTCTTTTAAGCAGCTCAGTACAGGAAGTATCCTTTGGACCCACCTTGTGGCTAGAAGAATGCATTACGCATTACATCTTAAATTATTATTATTATTATTATTATTATTATTATTATTATTATTATTATTATTATTATTATTGTTCATTCATTCATTCATTCATTCATCTTCTATACCCTCTTATTCCTATTCAGGGTCACGGGGGTCTGCTGGAGCCTATCCCAGCTGTCTTAGGGCGAAGGCAGGGTGACACCCTGGACAAGTCGCCAGTTCATCGCAGGGCCACATAGAGACAAACAACCATTCACACTCACATGCACACCTATGGACAATTTAGAATGTTCAATTGACCTCACGTGCATGTTTTTGGAGTGTGGGAGGAAGCCGGAGAACCCGGAGAGAACCCACACAGACACAGGGAGAACATGCAAACTCCGCACAGAAAGGTCCCAGGCCCGGGCATCATCATCATCATCATCATCATCATCATCATCATCATCATCATCATCATTATTATTATTATTACAAAGCATGATGTAGCAATTATTATGTAAATCATTAAATGATTTAAATGAAAAGTAGTTCTCTGACAACTGACTGAGTTCAGTTCAGACAAATTCCAAAAAATGTATATCATGCAAAACACACTCCTTGTTAAGTTTGTGTTATGTGTTCAGTTTGAAATACACCTGCTGAATGGATAAAAAAAAAAAAAAGTTTTGCGCAGGAAAAATAAAACAACTGGATGTTGGAACGTTTTATTCATGAGTTCAAAGGTTTGCAGTAACCCCGCAGTGCTGGTCGAAAGTCAAAGATGCAAATGCTCATTTCCGGAATTAAATTGTTCTCGTTTGCAGCAGACCTCAAAACAATCCTCTCGCAGTGTTGCAGCTGCCAGTAATAGTGAGGAACGAGAACTGACATTTTCAAGATGACGAACGAAACCGCCTCGTCTCGCTTGGACCCTGAGCGCTTGAGGTACCAAAACGGCGCCCCCTACAACCGTGTAGCGGCCAGTGGGGTCGCTCTACAACCGTACCGTGGCGTGGCGAGGCGAGGCGAGGCGATGCTATGGGGACGCCCCCTTTGCGTGACTTGCCGAAGTTCACTTTTAAGCACGTCTTCCCATTGCTATATGGAGAGGCTGCTTCGCACCGCTGGCAGCAGGCGAGCCATGCCCATGCGCAGCTGTCAGTCACACATCTGTCACCTACCAATACATGAAAAACATTCATTACAACTCCTTCCAACTCTGTTCGTTCACACCGTTCCGACCAGACAGACAAGGAAACGTTTAAAACAACAACAACAACAACAACAACAACAACAACAACAACAACAACATGGAATGTGTTCACTTGGACCATAGATGCGAGTAAACAAAGGTAGCCAGTTAACATAGTAGCGAGTTGAACCGGAACGTCGGTCCATCAAAGTATTAGTACAAATGTAAGTGCTGATTGGCTGAAGAGGAGTCATGTGTATCTGAGCTCGATTGCTCTTCCCCTTCATCCTCCAAGCACCAGGATGTCTGTCACAGTAAATTGAAACGGAATTTTGAGAACTGAACTTGAATTGTGAGAACTGAATGTGAAACGGAATTTTGAGAACTGAACTTGAATTGTGAGAACTGAATGTGAAACGGAATTTTGAGAACTGAACTTGAATTGTGAGAACTGAATGTGAAACGGAATTTTGAGAACTGAACTTGAATTGTGAGAACTGAATGTGAAACGGAATTTTGAGAACTGAACTTGAATTGTAAGAACTGAATGTGAAGATGTCTACCAGGGGTCTCAAACTCGCGGCCCGCGAGACGGTATTTTGTGGCCCGCACCTTAATATGAAAGTTTAATATTAGTGTGGCCCGCTAGTTGTATAAGAATGGCACTTATCAGTGTTGTGTGCGGAGCTTAACAAACCTACCAATCACAGTGGGGTATATGGCTCTCAGGGCGGGACATCGACAGGGCTTGACGCAAGCAGAGAAACATTTCTCAATGAGTGAAAGTTACAGCAGCGTTGCCATGTAGAGTTTTCTTCCGTGCCTGGCTGGCTGCCTCGTTTTTTTTTTTTACTGTATTAGGCAAACGCGGACTTTCGTCCCTGCGCGCTGCCTTCACACTTCCAAAAAAAAGTTGCTGCCCAGCGAGACATTATACGTAAATATGTCTCTTTTTCCTGTAACAACACGCCGCTCGCAGTCCCGGTACTTTCTACCATCTACAAATGCCATGAGGTTCATTTCATCATGAAAGACATTAACATCGGACGCAAAAGCAAAGGAAACTGCTACTGGGCTATTATCCACCGACCACCGTGCTGCTGTTACTGGAAAAAGAAGCGAAAACGATGCACATTGCTGAAATGACGTCCTCCGTGCGTCGGCTAAATACGACAGTGACACCAAGTGGAATTAAAATAAACTCCACAGCCCCAAACGTCTTTTTCAAAGCCTGCAGTGAAGAGAAAGGTTGGTGATGAGCAAAGACAATTCCAGAGAAAGTGGGCGATGCAATATTTCTTTGTTGAGCACAGGGGCACCCCGATGCGTCTTATTTGCAGAAAGTTGCGGTGCACAAGGAATACAATTTGAAACGTCATAACACAACTAGACATGCTGAGGAGTATGCAAAATAGCTGGGAGATGAGAGAGCCAAACAGGCTGCAAATCTTGAAACATGTCTACTATTATGTTTATTTATTATTATTATTTTAAATGAATTTTTTTAACTAAGCTTTTCTTGTGGAATACCGCATGCGGCCCAGCCTCACCCAGCCTCACCCAGCCTCTGCCCCCAGCGGCCCCCAGGTAAATTGAGTTTGAGACCCCTGGTCTAGACAGTTGGATTTTCAGTGAGAATCTTTTTTTTATTTTTTTTTTTTTTATTGAATTTCAAATTCAAATTTTACTATTCGAATACAGTTTTTCAATGCAATGAATCAAATTTAAACAATACAATTTCAAATTATGTGATTCGAATTCAAAATTTCAATTAAATTATTCGCATTCAAATTCAGTTTCTGGTGGCACATATTTCGGCCCCATAGTAAGGGTCTTGCTAGTTGTCATCCTGCACTGCTATATTTGAAAGGCAGACGGTATGGACAATCCAGCCAGCCTGACAGCGCTTTTCGTATTTATGGTGTGTCAGTCAGATATCCGGAATTGGTCATGGACTCATGGACCTATTATAGATATGATCTGCACGTCTATCCGACGTCCAATGTGTAGTGGGGAGGACTGAAATTGGACGTCCAAAAATCTCAATGACTCAGGGCAAAGTGACCAAAGTTGTGCCTTTACAGTCCTCCTTATTATTAAACAAAAGTCTGCATGTGTTCTTTATTCCAATTCTGGAATGGCTGTTGACATAGAACATCTGACATTAGAACATCTGACTTTAGTGACATGTGATTGACATATTAGTCGGGGAGAAAGCATACAGAAAATACCTCACAACCTCAAGTTAATGTTGTGACATGTTTAACATGTTTAACAGTTTACATTTCTGAATGAAAATGACATATATTTGCACATGCTCGAACGGTATTACGGCATTCAAGAGGTAGTTCAACCAAAACATTTTTATCCGTTGGCAACAACATAGTGCCAATGGCACATGTTTTAAGCATATGAAGAGTGGGCTACTTGCGGGTACGACTTCAGCTCATACGGTGGCGCAATGCTTCGACTGTTGTTGTTAGCCAACAGCCGGGAGCCAGCAGAAGAAGAGCAAACCCGGAAGACATATTTGACATCCACGGAGCAAAAACATATTAGGTACCGGTATCTTTCAAGTTGATGCGTTTACTTAAATAGAAGCGGTGAGTAGGATAGCCTTCACACGAGGCATTTTATGCATGCAGCGGATAGAACCTCTCAACACGCGATATGTTTAGTAGGTTCAACAACGGACACTTTTGTCGCGGCAATGCTACCGAACCTTAGCGACAAAGCTAGCATGCTAACGACAGCTAACCAGTCAGGAGAAGCGTCAATTGAAAAGGAACATGGAGCAAACCTGCGTTTTTATTAAAGCTTCGGGACTTGGAACATAATTTGGTAGTTACGAGCAGAATGTCAGCTGTGGCTTCAAAGTTGTTTGCGTACCTGAAATGACGGTACATTGATCCTGACCACAGAGGGTGTTTCCAAGGTAGTGGGAACACGCGTTCCATTGAAACGCCTACACTTTACAAGTCGTTTTTTTTCCCCCTAACAGATGGAACCCAACTATGTAGTTTAGTGGAACTCGACTCGGCGTATCTAAATTTCCCGTTTGCATTATATCGAAATTATACCGCGGTATCCGTGCGATTTGAATCCCGCAGATGAGTGGTCCTTGGAGAGCAGGGACCAGGTCAGCTACGGGGCACTATATAATGCCGAGAGCAGATTAGTTGTTTTTCCCCGCTCACTTTTTATACATTTTGGTATAATACAGAAACGGAATAGCAACCCAACTGCGAAACAAGATTACCGAGCTTCACTTGACATTTATTTAAGTATATGGATGCACAGAAATGCTTCAGAAACATACATGATATATTTTGTTCTACTGTATACACACTAAAAAAAATTTTTACTACTAAAGCGTACAAAAGTAGTAGCATTTAGCATGTTCATCAGCTCTCAACACTTTCAGGCCTGTCTGTTCATGAGCGCAGGCATTGGATCAGTCTGATGACCACTGTGTGTGTGATGACGAGTGGATAATTGATCTTCCTCCAATGTCCTGCAGAATGAACGAGAATGTCCCAGCAGACGCTTACTTTGCCTGAACCAAATTGTCTAGGCACAACAACAGCCACCGAGTTTTGAGTACAACTGTAGCTCTTCTTCTCTGCCCCTTTCTCGTCTGTTTCGACCTGAGCAGCTTTCACAAAGAGCTGGAAAAGACCACGGTTATTTTTAGACGCGGAGCCGGAACAGTCCACATCTCAGGCTCACTGACAGCCTCACTGATGCTTCGCAGTAAAGATCCATTCTTTTTAGTGGAGGCGCACCTTTCGTGTGAAGCTGCATCAGCAGGAATTATTTTTGGAACCTTGGAGCAGGAAACACATATTGATTTTCAACTATTTAGTGGTGTTTTCATATTTCTGGGCAGTAAAAAAAAAAAAAAAAGTCATTGTGACGTTCAAATTTCTTCCCCCCTCATATAACACTGGTGGCTGATACACTTCTGTTTTGATCCATCAGGAGGATGAGCAGCTCAGAGGAGGTGTCGTGGATATCCTGGTTTTGTGGTCTGCGGGGGAATGAGTTTTTTTGCGAGGTTGGTCCCTTGAATTACTTTCATGGTGTCGCTTTGACCTACTATTGAAATGCGCCTCTTTTAACAGTGCTTTACTTGTCTTTGTCTTAAAATATGTCATGTGGTAAAATATATTAGCCCTCAACATTCACCAAAACAATGAATTCCAAATGAGCCAGGAGTACGGACCCAAGTCACAAACACATTTGACCTTGTGCACGCAAGTTTGCAATCAGTGTGGAACCAGTGTTGCAGAACAGTCAGAGATAAGGAGCATTCATTAGATCAGGGGTGGGCAAACCTTTTGACTGGTGGGGCCTCAATGGGTCAACAAAATCAGTGTCTTGGAAGCCCCACAGTATTTAGCTCTTTATGGAAATGACTCTGAAAACACTGTACAATGGATGATATACAGCCATTTTATGACTTACTTACTTTTAATGTCATTTCTTCAATTTCGGCGGGCAGAATTGAAAAGTTTAACCGGCCGCATATGGCCCCCAGGCCGTAGTTTGGCCATGTCTGAATTTTTTTATTCAGCTTTTTCCCTGTTTATTTCCCATGAGCACCATTTCTTGTTTTTGGAATGGGGTGAATCTGAAAAAAATAATAGCTTCTTTGTCACCTCCCTCCGTCTGAAAGAACAAACATTGCAAAGAGAAGTCAGTGGCATTAGATGGTGTATGCAGTCTCATTGTGTAACTGTGGTTTTGTTTTTTTCCTGATAGGTAAGCAGCACTCACGCAATCTAAGTCTAATTTTAGCTCCATCCTCTATATTGGCAGCAGCATGTGGTAATCTTGTTAAGTGCTTATGCAATGCTGCCACACTGGTGTGTGGCGGCAATGTGCCAAAACCGTAATCAATGCCAATAATAGCTGCATATCGTGTGTGGAACAGGTGGATGAAGACTACATACAGGACAAGTTCAACCTGACCGGCCTGAATGAGCAGGTGCCTCACTACCGCCAGGCCCTGGATATGATCCTGGACCTGGAGCCTGGTAGGAATATATTAAATATCAGTTTTTAGATCAAATATCACGAGGCAGACCAGTGACTGGCACATTTTTCTATTTCAATTTTCAGATGAGGAGCTGGAAGACAACCCCAACCAGAGTGACTTGATAGAACAGGCGGCAGAGATGCTGTACGGGCTCATACACGCTCGCTACATTCTCACCAACAGAGGCATCGCGCAGATGGTGACTCTAAACGCCTTCAAGCTCTCATGTCATACCACGTTTCAGATCTTTGTGTCATCCCATGTGCTCCCTGCAGGGCAGCTTGTAGGACACATTTAGCCCCCTGTTTCCAGTCTCCCTAAAGGTTGCTGGCTTTTTAACTTCCTGCTAAAATGAAACTTTGTGACATCATCGCTGTGTTTGAAAGCAGACAAAAACAACACCTGGCTAGGGTTTGTCAGTGAGCTATCGGCACCCTTTGTGACTTCACAAATGTCTGATTTCCAGATGTTTCTCATCTGTGGGCAGTCCATTGCCCAGCGTAATGATAAGAAAACATTATTCAATACAATGTTGCTTCATATGAGACCTTCTCCTCTATGCTATAAAGAAAACATTAATTATGGAATAATGCTTTTTTTTTTTCTTCTCCGAAGTTGGAGAAGTACCAACAAGGGGATTTTGGCTATTGTCCCAGAGTTTATTGTGAGAATCAGCCAATGCTCCCAATCGGTGAGTTTGACAATTGTGCCTCCATATTAAACAATCGGAAAACGTCTTCCAAGTTCCAACTCCTCCTCTGTCTTTCATGCCACGTGCAGGCTTGTCAGACATCCCTGGAGAGGCCATGGTGAAACTCTACTGCCCCAAGTGCATGGACGTGTACACCCCCAAATCCTCACGACATCATCACACAGACGGAGCCTATTTCGGGACAGGTTTCCCCCACATGCTGTTCATGGTGCACCCAGAGTATCGGCCAAAGCGACCAGCCAACCAGTTTGTCCCCAGGTGCGTTTGACTGTTTATGGCGTCCACTTCAAGCTACAGTTGTTCACCTTTATTGGAGCACTGCGTTGGAACTTGCGCTTTTCTGTTTTTGTTTCAGGCTGTACGGTTTCAAAATTCACCCGATGGCTTATCAGCTCCAACTCCAGGCCGCGTCAACTTTCAAGAGCCCAGTGAAGACGATTCGCTAACTTCGACGACAGCAGTGGACTCAATTATGATTGTTTACGTGTTTGAAGCTATGGATTACATGCAGCTGGGGTCCATGAGTGTCTGGACAGTGACCCAGTTGCACCTCTGCTCATCAACACAGTGGATTTGAAACAGTGCAAACACTATGTGATTCAAGTGCAGGCTCTTTCATTAGTCATACGTTGGGAAAATAAGAACTTCGACTCCAACCTTGAAGGAATAAAATGCAGAGAAAACAAGTTGCTTTTCATAATCCCGTTTAGGCTAGGCAGTCATCGAGGACAATAATTTCCCTGCAAACATTTAGAACCATGCTTTTCTTTTCTTTTTTGCCTCTTAAAAATGTTTATTTTCTCTAGAAAAAAAAAAAAATCCAATACACATTACAGTATATTTAAGCCTTGTTCAATGAATGCATTTGTACAGCCCCCACTTCTGCCACATAGTGACTGCATAGTTTCAAAGCCACAGGACTTGTATCAAATTAAAACTAAGCTGTCCATATAGTTTGTACATTCTGAGAACTGCCTGTAATTCAAGTTATTGCCTGCACATTTCCCCAAGTTATCCCCCTCATTGATATTCCCAGGTTCTACGAGGCGTCTTGATTTCAGAAAAACTGTTATCGTTACAAGGTTTATGTTTATGAGTATGAATGACGGAATTTAGACCGTCACTCAGTGTTCTTTAGCACAATAAATGGCTTTAATTCTGTGTTCCAGCGTGGTTCAACTGTGTGCAAAGGAAATTTTGCCACCTGCCACTGACAGGTTTGCCTTATATACTCAGAAACACTTAAAAACTCATAAAATGACTTACTTGTTATTGGATTAAGTTGTGAAATAGATTAAAATAGAATTTTATTTCAAAACAGCAATATGTGTACATTTGGTTTGGCTGTGTTTTGGTAAGAATGACATTTGGCGCAGAACTTTGGTTGAACTTTTCTTTAGCAATATTTTTCCAAACTCTGTTGTTTATGTATTTCAGTTGTGTTTATACTGCACAGGTTTACTGTTGTACAAGCAGCACCAATATCTATTGTGCAACACCCTGGATCATTAAATATTTATTTCTTATCAACATGTGTTTTGTGCTGTTTCCCTCAGGTGCATCTCAAAAGACCGACAAACAAAATGCAAAGTAATGCATTTTTTTTTTTATTGTTTTTTCATAAAAAGACAGGGATAAGTCACAAAGCAACAAAGTTTTCCAATTCTAAAACTATTTTCCTTCATGTGAAAGTCTACAATTATTATTTTTTTTTTTACTGGCAGGACGGGGTTGATGGTGTCTTTTTCGTATCGCTACAAAAACCAATGGTTTATTTGGGGTTCAAAACTGCTAAGAAAGCATGCCATCTAAAAGGGGGTTGGTTATTTTCAAGCATTTCTGCTTCTATGGAAAAGCACAGAGAGGAAGCTACTTGACTGTGGTGAAAAGGCTTTACAAACTTGGTGGACAACGAATGCAATTAGTTGACAGAGTTACACCTCTAGTGGAAGCCTGGGAACCAGCTTGTGTTGAAACATCACAGTACATCAAATCACACGAGACGGCTCCTACTTTACAAATAAGTTACTGTATAGTAGAACATATTAAAAAAAAAAAAACAGAAGAAGAAAAATTTGTGCGCCTATGAGAGAAAAGCCACATGTACTCGGGCCAGCTGCCTTCACCTCTTTACTCGTCGGGATATTGTGACAAACCACGTTTAATAACCTCACTCGGCTGGACAGAGGTGTACATTTAAAGTAGGGATGGATGTACGTCTGGAGACATTCTTCATACAATCATATGGTCTGCAGTCTTAACGAGCATCAGGACCTGAGATAAACAGACCACAGTTTGTAAAACTTTTCTCGTCAACCAAATGTAATAATTACAGCAACCAGGGGCTACTTTGCTGCGGAATGGGAAGACGGGAGCGAAGGAAGCGTCTGTTCTTGGCGGACTTCAAGAGGAAACGACTAAGAATGACCCGGGGTGTCAAGCAAAACAGGCGAGCACATTTTAGACAGACGTCAAAATTCAGTAAACAGAACAAGTGACAATTTGATGAGTGGATGGATATGAATAAATAAAAAAAACTTCAAATTTGTACAAATACTATAAAAGCATTAATTCTATAAAATAGAGAAATATCTGAAAATAGATCAATTTTTACTCCAAACTTTACAATAATGTGTAGGCTATTGGTTTTTCACTGGTAAGGAGGGAAAAGATTAAAAGTTCTTTGTTTCGTTTTTTTTTTTTCATTTTGTTTTTGTACCTGAGCTGTGAACAAAGCCAAAACGGTTGGTAAATTTTGAGAACAAAACATTTTTTTTGTTCACACATTAATGCGAGGTATTTCATTTCATTTAAAAAAAAAATTAAATTAAATAAAAAAAAGAAGTTCCTGAATTACATAAATGTATAATAAAAGGGTTCCCTTGACTGTAGTCTTAACGTTCCCCTAGCAGCACCGACGGAAAGAACCTGTGTCATGGTTGGTGACTAAACTAGGAAGGAAATGGTGCAGTTTGTAAAAAGTCAGCGATATAAAAACCACTAGGAAAAAAATGAAATAAAAGCATACAATAGCAAACATATCTGGAACTGAAAATGCCAATTTGTTTTTTTTTTAGCAACTAAATATAGTAACTAATTCTTTTTCACACCGGGATGAGATGCCCATTTCCTCCTCTACTTCCACTGAACAGCTCAACTGAATAAAGAAAGTAAGAAAATAAGAAAGAAAACAGCCTATGCTAAGATCCTATACTCAGTAATGCAAAACCTTAGGTGTAGATCACTAGATATATTGTTTTTTCTTGTCGCTGAGGGTTGTGAGTGTCTGTGTGTGAAGGTAGAGCTGGTCGCTGTGAGCTGAGTACTGCACTCTGATGAAGGAATTGACGGTGAAGAGCTGAAAGTATAAATGCAGCTGGTGATTCATTTACAACGCTGATGCTCCGCCTTCTTTCCCCTGCAAAAGATTAGACAGAAGGTGTGCTTTTATTTTCCATGTTATTGCTCCATACAAACGATCCTAACCGTGATGACCCATTGACGATTAACTGCTTTCATCTGTTTCTTGCAGAATTGTGATGTGTAGTGGCTCTCAAATCTGCTTCAAGAGCATGAAGAATGGAAACGAAACCAAAGGGGGTTTAGCTGTACAGCTATGCCTACATCACTGCTATAGAGTGGATGTCTGAGTCTAAAATTGGGCAGAAAACAAATAAATACTCATACTAAATACTTTTTCTAAAACCAAGTCATGGCTGTCAGCTGTTCAGCCACAAAAGGAAAGTCTTCTCTTTGTGTAGAGACTGTTGTTGGGGTTCGTACCTTGTCCTGGTCCACGTCCGAGTCTGCAGTTATGACGATTCTTTTCTCCACACGGGTCTCCGAAGATCCACTTTTGACCACCTGATAGAGTGAAGAGACAAAGAAAGCACATGAAGGTTTTTTTTTTTTTTTAACCAAACAAACAAACAAGCTTATAATGAGATGTGATGCAATCGGTTGGAAATTGTCAAGTGCAATAAACATTCCACAGCTTCATTGTTGTCTTAAAGTCCTTATTTCTTAAAACCAGGTTTTAAAAAAAGAAAAAGAAAAAAAAAAGTGAATTATTTGCCTTGCAAATTTGCTCCCAGTGTGTAAGGAACATGACACTGGCTGCATTATATTGACTGCAACTGATCTGACCTTTGAGATGTGAGTGGTGGTTGTGGTGACCGAGGTGCCGCTGGTGGTCTCCGAGGAGCTGGACACAGTGGTGCTCTCTTTGTCTTCTGCTCCATCGTCTGCCACCTGACATAGAAAAAAGCAAAAAGCAAGAAAACACTTGTGACGATGCCTTGGGATCACGTCTTTACATCCGTCCCGGTCGTCCCAAGACCTCCCTGCTCTACGCTGATGATTCCTTCCGCCATGCAAACCTGCCTACGGGAGACACAGACCCTGGCTGAGCTCCTACCTTTGAAGACTCATAGACGAGGGTCTTGGTGGGCACGACAGGGACCTCTGTGGTGGAGACGCCACTGGGTAAGGAGTTGGAGGCAGCTGTGATGGTGACCGTGTGGGTCTGCACCAGAGGTGGCTGTGGATGGAGGCACAGGCCCGTGAGCGGTGGTTTACCCCGACCCTCGGCCACCTCACACCGTGCACTTCCACCAAAAAGGCTTTGTTTCAAAGAAACCAACCTTCACCCGATTAGTTTCACCTTTTTTTTTCAAATTGGAAGCAAGAAAATCACCTTCACACCTCCGTACCCACCACCAGTTGGATAAAAAAAAAAAAAGGGGGGAGAACAGAACACAACGAACCACGAGAGGGTTGGAAAAAATGATCGAAAGGCCGTGTTTAAAAAAAAAACAAGACAAAAGGGAGAACAAGGAGAAATAAAGAGTATCAGCAACCCATTCCAACATTGTGGAGGTTAGCACGCCACTGTGCTACGCCTCTGCAGCAACCGGGTGTGCATTGGTGCACCCAAACACTGGAGCGCCTTGCGCGCTGCGGGAACTTAATGCAGATTCCCCAAAGATTTGCCAACGCTGCTGCAAAGGGGTGAGCAAGTGCGGCAGCCTCTGAAATCAAAGGCCGAGACCGAGCAAGCAGGGACAGAGTCAGCACGGCCGAGTGACGGGAGCGAGTCAGAGGCTACCTGGAAGCACCGTATGACCTTTGGACCGTCACTCTTGAAATAGGATGCCGGGGAAGATCCAATTATCCCGGCAGGACGCCGCGCTTCCTCCTGCGGCGCGTCGCCTAAAGCCCGACTGCCGGTGTCAAGGCAGCTGGGCAGCGGTGCCGCCTCCACTTCAACCACAGGCTCCAGAGAGGTTCCGGAATGTACAACCTCCACCCGGTCGGGTGACTCCTCCCCGGCGGAGGCGCCTGTTCCGCCGGACTCAACACTACGGGGTTCACTGGCGAGGCCAACGCCGAGACCCGGTGGGCCTGAGAGACCCAAACAGCCGACGGTTTCCTCACGTGTGGCCTTTGTCTCTGAAGCGCTGCAAAAGGGACTAGTGCGCTCACTCTACAAAGGAAACACAGCACAGTCACCGTGTGGTCGCCACTGGGTGGGTGGATGATTCCCCTGTGACACCGTATGAAATGGCTGTAAGTTGGAAGTGAGTCGCGGAGATGTTTGCGGTGTTTGATGTTCTCAGATTAAATGGACCGATGGGGCATCGCATCTTTTCTTTTGTGGCCAATTAAAAAAGAGAAAAACATTCCTGTTTCGAGAAATGGTGACCAAGACACTCGAGAGAATCCATTCACACACCTGGTTATAGAGAGGAGGCGGCTAATAAAGGCAGCGGGTTCACATGACTGCTCGACAGAAGGTGCCTTACACTGAGCTAAAGTGGGAGGCCATAAACAGAGGGATGAATATGATGGGTTTTTTTTTTTTATCATTAATTATTCAAAGCTGCTCAACTGGAGTCCAGAATAAAGCTAAAACATCTAAAAGGTTACAGTTGGAGTGACTTTGTTGCAACTGACAGACGTGTTCTTTTTTTTTTTTAACTTCTGCATTGTGACTGCTGTGTGTCAAAATGGACAGAACGATTCAGTTCCTTCCATTTGGAGGGAAACTCTGGCAGGTCGTGAATGACGTGCAACAAAAACAGCACCAGCGACAGCAACGGTTCCTGGAAGCAACAAACAGCCGTGCCAACTGTTTCCGGAATGCCTTTTTATTCTTTGGTCAAAACTGGTTGTAAAAGTTCATGCAACATGGAATCATCTGGCTTGCAAAAATCCTGGTGTTGGACAAAGAGGTTTTAAGAAATACACTGAAGCTGCCTCAAGGTTTCCCAATACACAAAACACTATTGTGACAAAGGCTAGTAACAAATTTCCCAATAACAACAGTGCAGTTTTTTCTGTGCTTACTTATTGTGGGTTCAGGAAATAAAATCCCTTTGTATCGGAAACAAAATTTGAAAATTACATCACAGTCGTCAGCTCGTCAGAGGGAGCACCGTGGATATAAATGTAGCTTAAAACGTGTATAAAATCAGACTCATAGTGACGCGGTCGAGGCAGTCGAGATAAAAGTCGTGTGTCCTTTAAAAAGTTGCCGACTGGTTGATCGTTAAGTCCAAAAGACACGAGGGCAAAGTTGTAAAACGGGGACAAAGTTGATTGTCATTGCCAGTCCTGATCAGTCTTTGGAGAAGAAGAAGAGTGAGCAGACAGAAAGAACCAAAGTCTTGTTTCCACTGGGATTAAAAAGAGAGGGCGGGCAGCTTCTCAGGCGGAGTGGGGGATGACAGATGTGGAAGGCTACACTGATGCTGAAGAAGAAGAAGAAGAAGAAGAAGAAGAAGAAGAAGAAGAAGAAGAAGAAGAAGAAGAAGAAGAAGAAGAGGTGGTGGAGGAGGAAGAGTTGTGGTGGAAGAGAAAGCTGGAGGTGGACAGCCACACTCGCACCTGTGCGCTGGCTTTTCCCCCCCGTGGGGTGGAGACGTGGGCCCCCCCTCAGCTGCGCTTGGAGTAGAAGTCCAGCAGGGGGCCGCGGGGGAGGCGGATGGCAAACTGAGAGGAGGTGGAGGAGGGAGGGGGGGGAGGAAGGGAAGGGAGGTGGAGAGGAGATGAGAGGGAGGAACTCTGAAATGTTTTTTTTGCCACGACCAATTAGGTTATTTGACTGACTGGAAATATTTCTGAGAGAAAAGCAACAGCGTCGCTGCAACAGCGTGGCCAAAGCTGCTCGACTTCAGCAGAGGGTTGATTCCACTGGTGATCTGTTGCCTGAGCATGGAAATATTACCGCCTCATGCATTTTAACATGCGTTTGTAACATCTTTTTTTCCATGTCAATGCGCTTTTTTTCCTTTTCTTTTTTTTTTTTGGAAAGGAGAGAAATTCATCCACATTTGCAGCACTTTTTCTTAGATTTCTGAGACGCAGCTACATGAGGGAGATAAGAATGAGCTGGCCTGCGACATTAAAATCTCAAGAACCGAGTTTGTGGGAGGTAAAACTATCCATTTCCATTATTTTGCACGATACTAATCAGCCCATAACACAGAGGAACTCAGTGCCTCGGTGAGTGAACTGCCTGCTGGCTGAGTGACAGACTGCCGGCAACAAAAATGGAACGCGTCCGCTCGGCTGAACAGGCCTGATCTCAGTCATGTTGCCAGATGCTTGTTGTGGAACGGTTGTGATGTGTGTCGTCGCCCTCCTCGCTAAAGACTGAGCTGTCACTTCTGCTCAGCTTCCGTTCCAGCGCCACTCATCCTGACAATAAGGTCCAATCAGAATCATGTCACTAACCCCACCCCAAGGCCTCTGTGTGCAACCAAGCTGCACAGATTCTGCTCCATCCACAGACGGCTGTACGCAGACTTGCTGTTGAGCAATTTATTTTTTTTTTTTTTAGAAACCCCTAAAAACGGTGCAGGTGAAGTGCTTGCACTTGTTTGCAACTCTGTGCTTCACTGTGTTGACGACTGGGCTGCTGATACAACTGTGAATGAGGTCTCTGTGAACAAAAAATAAAGAGCAATGGAGAAAAAGCAAAGCAGTGCAGAAACACAGAGGGAGCAGGACGGCAGGTGGGGAGCGGAGGGGGCAGAGGGGCTTTGTGCAAAGAGGTCGTCTTGGGGGTCATGCGGTAAACCTGATGGAGTCACGTCCGTCAGTCATGCAGCACAAACAAACAGGTCGGGGTCCGGACGCGTCAAGACCGTGCGGGCGGAGGAAGAGTTCTGAGAGTGTGGCAGCCCAGTCCACGTCTCTGCTTTGACTGAACAATAGAGGGCGCACACTGTTGTCAACCGGTGCTTCTGCACTGGTCGGACACATGCACGTGTTTTAGAAGAAAAAAAAAAAAATCATTCTGCACATGCACGCACCATCAGGTCACACTTGAAGAGCAGGAGGACCAGACCGGATCTTTATTCTGCTCCCCTGAATCTCTCACCACAATTCACGGGGAAGCAGAGTCCGAACTTTGTGGAAATTAATGACAGGCGTCATGCAAGAGACACGTCACACTGGTGCAGCCACCGGAACCTACAGTGGCCTGCAAGGGCCAAAGCTTCAAGCTTTGAATTTTTTACAGATAACGGCCCTGCAGTGCAAGCAGGGACGTCGTGGACTTGTGGAGTTATTCAGCGAACCCTCAGTGCCACTGAGTTGTACAACAATACGACAACTTTATTCAAGTTGTCAAGAGGAATTTATGGCAGGTCCACTTCAGGTTTGCAGCCTCAGTAAGTACGGTTTGACTGAACTGTGTATAAAATTACAATCCCATGTCATATCCAATAGACGAATGTGGATTTTGTGAAGTGTGTTACATGTGTAGTTTCCCAATTTGAGATCAATAAAGTAAATCTATTCTATTGTGTCAAATGTGTTAAGATCCATTCCTGTGTTTTCCATCATGGAATGGAATCCTGCCTTCACCAGTCTGCTTTTTTTCATATCTGCATCTAATGGTGAGTGTGCCAGTTCCAGGCCTTCGTAATGAGACCAACAGCTTTAACACAATCAGTTCAGGAGCCACTGATGTGAAGTGTTCACTTCCTGTTCAGCTTCATCTTCACTTCCTAAACCAACCTGACTTCCAACCCGCTGTGTAGATGTTTGCGCCCTGCGCACGGGAGACTCACCCCATCCGCGCCGGCCAGCGGCTGCCCGTTGATCCCCACGGTGCGGAACGGGGAGTGCGTGGACAGGCGCTTGTCCCACTCGCTGGGCCTCTGCTCGGGCACGGACTCCATGAAGTTCCTCTTCAGCTCGCTGATGCTGGCGTGGTGCTTGAGGACGTCCTCGTTGGGCTTGTCGAAGTCCTGCGGCGGGAGGGGGTGAGGGAGGAGATGGCGGGTGGGGGTTGCGCAGGGAGGTGGGTGTCGGGAAGTTTGCCGACAAGGACAGCGGGGGGAAATATAGGCAGAGGAAGTATGAAGGACATGATTGTGTTCAGGGGGGAAATGAAAAGAAGAGAAAAAGAAAAAGTCAGATTGTGTTTTTTTTAATCAGCTGTTGCAGAGGAATTTGATTTGAATCAGCTGCGGATTAGATCAAACAGGCTTGAAGCAGGTTAAACTGGTAATTCTAGAGGACACCAATTAGAGAGGGATCGTCGGACTGCTGATTCCTGTGTCCAGCTCTTTGTCAACACCAACAGCTGGTTCATGAATGGTTCACAAACAGACAAATTTGGGAAAAGATTAACCAAAGGGAGCTGCCGCTTCATGGTTTTAACAGGCAGGAGATTAAGAACAGGTGCAACACGGCATAGAGAGAACTTTGAATGACGGCGGCTGCAGGTCAGGAGAGCAGAGGAGGTGACTGTGGCGACAGACATGGCGGCACGCCGCCAGAAACCAAAGCCTTGCTACAAACTGGGAATCTGTTCATTTGACTTGAAATGAACAACAGCAGCAGCAGCAGCAGCAGAAGCAGCAGCACTGATTCGGCAACATTTAGCACCAAGCTGATCTTTAAGATTTCAGAGCGTGATGCCAAACGTGCTGCAGACAGCCACTGAGGTGGAAGCAGGTGGCGGTTGAACTTATCGTGGTGGTAAAGAGGAACTTAATGGTAAGTGTTTGGCTATGGGGTCATTCCTTTCATTGGCGGAAGCAAAAGCTCTTATTTAGTTTTATTGAATCTTTTTTTTTTTATTATTATTCTGGCGGGAAAGACAAAGTGAAAGCAGCCACAGGAGAACACTGGTGATCTGGTGGAGGAAGCTCGCTGGTGGCCCCTGATTTGCTTGAATCTTAAAACGCTAATTGTAGCATTAAAGGTCCAGTGTGTAAAATTTGGCCTTAATTTATGATTTTTATTTTGGTAAAAGATTAACATACTGCTCATAAATACAAGAATACAAGTGTATAGCTACATTACAATAAAAGTCATTTGGTTTTCCTTCCCATAGAACAGTTCTCACCTATATATAAGAATATACATAGCGCAATAAGGGTCTTGCTCCCAGTTAGCTGCCATATTTCTAATGAAGCCTGATGGACAATCCATGTGCCTGACAGTGCGTTTCGTATTTAGGGTGAACGCTCGCATCCTCAAATAAACCAACAAAGAAGAAGGTGGACAAGGTATTCAGGTTTGTGCTCACAGGCCACCGTAGTTCACTGGCAAGATTGGAAGAGGGAAGGTACGGAGTCCCTAAGGGGACATGAGTGAAAGAGCACTGCAATCTAAAATGCAACCACTTGATGTCGCTGTTCCTTCTTAGAAATCTTCAAATATTACACACTTAACCTTTAAGGACCTTTCGGGTCATTTTCTGTGTGGTTTTAACTGGCGTACAGTAAAACAATAACGCAAGGATTCCGATCACAGCACACATCTTGTGTCGAGTTCAGCAGCACTTTCCTGAAACGACCAGATCAGAGCCGCACAAACTCGCACAAACGATGGTGTCGTCGTAGTCGTCGCTGTTGAGCGAGTGCGAATCGTGACACATGCAAGCGTGGCGTTAAGAGTGAAGCCGCTGCGCCAAAGAGCAAGAAAACACACACGGGGACCAACGTCCCCCAGAAGGGATACAAACCTCCAACATTAAGAGGCTATGTCTGATATAAATTGAGTCGCCCTCAATTTTCTTAGCTCTTTTCTGTAAAAAAACGAAAAGAACATACAGACAGACAGAAAGAAAGAAAGAAAGTGTCGGTTCGTTACACGTTTTTGTCCGTGCGCCGTGTTCAAATGCCACATGGTGGACCTGGACATGCATGGTAGCAAAAATTCACTGCAGTGTTAATACACACACACACACACGCACACACACACACGAAAGAGAGCCACGGTAAGTCGGCATGCAAAAATATTTGACTAACAAGGCGAAGAATTGACTTTAGCTTTCTACAATGACCAAAAAGAGTGTGATGAAATCTAGTGCAGTGCTAAAAACATGCACAAGAGCATTCCAGAGTCCAACAGCAAGCAATTGGAAGAAATGGACAGGTTTTTTTTTTGGTTTCTTTGGGGTTTTTTTTTTAAACATTTTATAATATGTGGATGACAAATGCTGCTGCTACACTGAAACAGCATTTTTGCAATAGTTCTAGCTACACTATTCTTCTTTTTTGGACCATGTTTTTTGGACCATGTTTTTTGGCCCATGTTTGTCCCAAATTGTTTATCTGCACCTGCAGACCTAGAATGACAAGACGGCGTGACATGACAGAGCTGAGCAGAACGGAGGTGGAAGAGGCGAGTTCGAGGCTCACAGTCTGACCTTTCGCATTCGCACCACCTCGGTGCTGATGGCCTCAGACTTGCGCTGAGGGGAGGAGAGGGGCACACGTCAGCAGCCGTCTCGGTAGCGCACCACAGTGTATGACAAGTCCGAGGGGTGAGGGAGGGGCACGCATGCAAAAAACAGGCCAGCGTCTGGCACTAACCTGGACGTCCCCATTGACGGTGGGCACCAGGGTGGAGCGCGGCTGTGTCTGCTCCCTCCAAACTGCTGGCTACAGCAGCAAGAGAGACACAGTTCACACTCCGGCTGCTCACTAGTTCTATTATCTATCTTATTTTTGTTCAATTCTATTATACTTTCATTTTCTACAGTTATCCACGACTCAACTGTTACAAGCCACATGATAAAGTGCCTGCCACCAAGACAAAAACCTTTATCCGTGTTATAAACACTCTTTGTTCGGGCGGCAAAGAACTTGAAATTCGGCATCTGTATTTCTTTCATTGTATCTTTTCTTACCTTGTCAGCCACAGCTTCCACAGCCTCGACCGTGACCTCCAGCCTCCTCTCATCCTTGCGGACGACCTTGATGGGGGTGGAGGTCTGGGGCTGATCGAACGGGGCCATGGGGATGCCCGCCTCGGCCAGGGCAGCCTGGGAGAAGACCGGAGCGCTGACGGGACGGGCGCCCCTCTGGGCGCTCACAGCTGGATTTCAAAAAAGGAAGAAGAAAGAAACAGATGTTATTCAGAGAGCGTTTGCTGCAGGGGGGGACGGCAGGGGAGCGATAAAAAGCGCCGTGACGCAAACAGAGAAACAGCTTCCACGCCAGCAGCAACGACATACTTACCGCCAGCAGCACGTACCGTGCCTGACGGGCGTCAACCTCAGCCGGGCAGAGAACGCGGCCCTGAGGTGCGCCGGGAGCAAAAGCTCCACAAAGGAAGTGGCACAAGAGCGAAAGAAACGAGCAAGGAGCTCCAACTGGGATCCGATGGAGAAGCAAAGTCAGACGTTAAGCCGCAAGGAAAAGTTAAAACGAAGCCACAAACGACTCCTTCCATTCGAAGACGCGCTCGACACACGACACGTGGGTGTCGCCGGAGAAGAGGGGAAGCGAAAGAAGCATCACACGTGTGAGTCGCCCTGCAAAAAAAGCAACGGGCAGGTTAGTGAATAGAATACCTGACTCCCTGCTGGCTACATCCAGCAGGACAAACCAGTCATCAGTGATGCGCGAGCGTGCCAGCGGAGGCCTCTCCTCCTCGATGCGCCTGGCGAACTGCGGCCTGGCTTTGGCCATGTATTTGGACTGAGCTACTGACAAGAAGTGCACAACACACACATGGGGTTATTTGGGTATAAAAGCAAATATGAATTGTTCTTCTGTTGGGCCGAGTCGGCCAGAATCTACCTGCGGTGTCCAGCAGAAGGAACCAATCATCATCCAGCTTTCTGACGGGCCGGACGGGTTCCGGCTGCACCTTCTGCTGCCGCTTTGTCTCCTCGGGGGCGACCCTCCCTCGCTCTGCTGGCCGGAACCTTTCAGCTGCTATCAGCCATTCGTACTCGGCCACCGCTGCTGCTGCTTCAGGGACAAATAGAAAAGCTGCGTTAGGAGGTTGCAGCCGGTTGTCATGTCGTGTATCAGTCAAACAACATTGAAATTTTCCACTTCAGTGGAGCTGAAGCAAATGTTTTTTGGCTGTTTTTTTTTTTTTTACCTGGTGGGACGACGACAGGCTTCTCGCGGACGACGCTGAACCAGTCGCCTCCTCCTTCTCTTCCCGACGCCAGGGGAATCGGCTCGGGCTCGACCGCGGGCAAACGCGTCTCGTCTCGCCTGTCGTCCGAAACAATTAGCGTCTCCTGCCGCGTGATGGCCTCTGTGATTTTCACCTCCGTCTCAGGCGGCTCCCTCATCATATCCGGACGGATCCCAGAGGGGGAAACTGACGCAAACGAGACGGGTTGTGAGTTTGGCCGCCGTGCTGAACAGTGGATGCGAGTGTGAAGGTGTGTGCGACTGGATACCTGATGGCAGCGGAACAGACTCCTCTCTGATGCGATCAAACAGCTGGAACCAGTCGTCCTCCCTGCCTGGTGCCGGCCGAGAAGGCAGCAGTCTGACCACATCAGTCTGCTGTGTCTTCTGCTCTGTGGCCATCGGCTGAACTACAGCCGGGGCACTTGGGTAAATAATCTGGGTAGGAGCAGCTGCGGGAACTGGGGTAGGAGCAGCTGCGGGAACTGGGGTAGGAGCAGCTGCGGGAACTGGGGTAGGAGCAGCTGCAGGAACTGAAGAACAATTAAAAAAACAGGAGAAGCTAGGTTACATTAGCAGGGGAGATTGCCTGTTTCACAGCTCCCTTGTCTGTCATAATTGGTGTGAGGACAGAGATATTTTTGATTTAAAGGTCCAGTGTTAAATTTGTCATATTTGGCTTGATTTATGTATTTTTATATTGGTGAAAGCTTAACATACTGCCCATAAATACATTAATACAAGTGTATCCTCACAGCACAACAAAAGTAATTTGGTTTTCCTACACTTAAAACGGTTTTCGTACATATAGGAATATAGATAGAGCTGATTGTGACCTAAATGTGAAACACAAGCAGGCTTACTTCAAAATTTTACACACTGGATCTTTAAGGCCGGAGGTACCTGGAGGCACGTAGCTGGTTTCCCTGGGAGCAACGTCCAGCAGCAGGAACCAGTCGTCCTCTATGTTCCTCTCAGACGGCAGCACCACGACTTCCTGTTGGTCCTTCAGCATCGCCGGTGGCTTCCTCTCTGCTTCTTCTGCCACAGTTCCCTGCAGTCGCTCAACAGCTCTGATTTTGACCGGGGAGGCGGGTCTTTCCTCCGAGCGTGCCTGAGAAACAGCAACTGAAGGAGAGAAGATTCATTTATTATCTATTGATTTTAAAGACAGAGCACATATGGTATATATGCAGGAGAGGCTGAGTGCCCAGTGAAGCAGTGAGGTGCTGCTACCTGGAGGCGTGTACGAAGTTCCTCTGGGAACGTCCTCCAACAGCAGGAACCAGTCGTCTTCTACGTTCCTCTCAGACGGCCGAGCGATGACTTCCTGCTGGTCCCACGGAGACAGCGACCACTTCCCCTCTAATTCTTCTGCCGCAGTTTTCAGCCACAACTCGAGGGCTCTGTCCAGCAGCAGGAACCAGTCCTCCTCTACGTTGCTCTCAGACGGCGGCAGGACAACTTCCCTGGCTCCTTCCATCTTTTCCACAGCTGCCGCTTCTCCCATCTTCTCCACAGCTGCCGCTTCTCCCATCTTCTCTACAGCTGCCGCTTCTCCCATCTTCTCTACAGTTGCCACTTCTCCGATCTCGACAACTGCCGCTTCTCCGACCTCCTCCACAGCTGCCGTTTCCAACCCGGACACTGAAGCTTCGGCTTCCTCCGGGACTCTCTGCTCTGACACGACTGGCATTGAAACAACAAAAAAAACAACACATCACCAACAGCCCGAATGCCTTCATAAATTCAGTGGGCGGGTCAAAGCCCCACCTGGTGGTACATAAAGCGTCGGTCTCGGAGCGGCAGCCAGCAGCAGGAACCAGTCGTCCTCTCTGTCCGTCACTGGCGACGCCCAGATTTCCCGAGGCTGTTCAGGCTCCGCCTCCGTTATCATCGTCTCCTCTTCTGGCACTTCTCCCATCTTCTCCACAGCTGCCGCTTCCCCAACCTCCTCCACAGCTGCCGCTTCTCCCATCTTCTCCACAGCTGCCACTTCCCCAACCTCCTCCACAGCTGCCGCTTCCCCAACTTCCTCCACAGCTGCCGCTTCTCCGATCTCGACAACTGCCGCTTCTCCGACCTCCTCCACAGCTGCCGTTTCCAACCCGGACACTGAGGCTTCGGCTTCCTCCGGGACTCTCTGCTCCGACACGACTGGCATTGAAACAACAAAAAAAACAACACATCACCAACAGCCCGAATGCCTTCATAAATTCAGTGGGCGGGTCATAGCGCCACCTGGTGGTACATAAAGCGTTGGTCTCGGAGCGGCAGCCAGCAGCAGGAACCAGTCGTCCTCTCTGTCCGTCACTGGCGACGCCCAGATTTCCAGAGGCCGTTCAGGCTCCACCTCCGTTACCATCGTCTCCTCTTCTGGCACTTCTCCCATCTTCTCCACAGCTGCCGCTTCCCCAACTTCCTCCACAGCTGCCGCTTCCCCAACTTCCTCCACAGCTGCCGCTTCCCCAACCTCCTCCACAGCTGCCGCTTCTCCCATCTTCTCCACAGCTGCCGCTTCCCCAACCTCCTCCACAGCTGCCGCTTCCCCAACCTCCTCCACAGCTGCCGCTTCTCCGACCTCCTCCACAGCTGCCGTTTCCAACCTGGACACTGAGGCTTCGGCTTCCTCCGGGACTCTCTGCTCCGACACGACTGGCATTGAAAACGACAAAAAAAACAACACATCACCAACAGCCCGAATGCCTTCAAAAATTCAGTGGGCGGGTCATAGCCCCACCTGGTGGTACATAAAGCGTTGGTCTCGGAGCGGCAGCCAGCAGCAGGAACCAGTCGTCCGCTCTCGGGGTGACGGACGGTCTCTCGTCCAATGAAGCCTCCTCCGCCTCTGCTGTAATTGGGGTCAAAGGGTCAGAGGTCAGACAGAAATAATAATAACCTGCCTGGAACAGAAAAAAATCTCCAAATACGGAGATATTGCAAACTAAATGATCCTTTTAGCAGGTAAAATGAATTTACCTGGAAGTCCTGCGACATCTGTGAGTGGAGGCCGGTCGAACACCCTGAACCAGACGTCCTCCGGTCGACTCGGCTCCTGTGGCTGAGACCAGCTTTCCTCCTGCCTCTCTCCTTCTCCTTCTCCTTCTTCTTCTTCTTCTTCTTCTTGCCTCCACTGTTTCTCTTCCACGATGGTGACTGTCTTCCTGGTCGTGCGCTCCTCCAGCTGGGAAGGGACGGCGTACGTGGTGACGGCGACGGCCTGCGAGCCCGACTTCTCCTCCAGCTCCTTCTTCCACTCCTCCTCCATCTGCCGCATCTTCTCCCTCGAACCCTCGCGCAGCTGCGTCACGTCTTCCTCCACTACAAATCTCACCCGCTTCACTTCAACCTCCTCCTCCTTCCTCTCCTCCTCTTCCGGAATAAAGCCTTTAAAAAACACCTCCTTGATCTGCTCTTCCAGCTCGTCCACCTCCTCCTCTTTGCTTTCGAACCTCTGTACCGATTTTTTCACCACCATGTCCACAAAAGCCTCCGCTTGCACCTTTATTTCCTCCTTCTCCTGCTTGATCTTCACTCTCAGTCGATCCACCTCTTCTTTGCCTAACTCCTCCTCTATCACTTCCTGAAGTTTCTCTGCAATCTCGTCCACGTCTTGGAGCCGCTCCTCTAAATCCCTCACTTCCTTCAGCCTTCTTTCCAGAAGGTCCCTCTCCTGCAGCTTGTCCACCAGGGCCACCGTCTCCTGCAGCCGCTCAATGATTTCCTCGTTGCTCAGTGGATCCTCTTCCACGTACAGGTCCTCCTCCTGTAGCTGAGTTGTGGGTGAGACTGGTGGAGGAGAGGAAGGCGGCATTTAAAGATCAGTTTTTTTTTTTTATAAAAAAGAACTATAATTGAATTAAAAGGTAGAATTTCCACGCAATGTGACTCACCTTGTTTGACCGGACGCTCAAACAGAGATTTGTCCCGAGTTTGGTCAAAGTACAGGTACCAGTTGTCTTGCTGCGTCAGTGGAGTTTGCAAAAGTCGGTCTACGGAGCTGAATTTTGCCAACAACTGCTTGGCTGGCAACATCAGAGAGGAACAGCTTTATATCACAGGAACAAAACAAACACAAACTTTTGCAGCGCGAGACAGAACTTCGAGGCTTGGGGGGACAAATTGTGCAAGAGCACAAGAGTTAGATTATCACTCGGCAGTACCTGGAAATTTGACAAAATCGAAAGGTGGGACGAAAGGAAACGGAGGGTCACGGTAGAGCAGACTGGGCCACTCATCCTTCTTCTCCTCCACCTCCTGCTTCACCTCGTCTTCCCAGGACTGAAAAGAGCTCTGCTGAGACGCCCTTCCGGCTGCAGAGAGACGACGAGGTCAGCGCACTCACGTAACGCCTCTTGCCAAGAGCGATGACGGACGGCGCTTCAAGCGAATTCGAGGCGGCAAGCATGGACCGAGTCAGTCTGGCAAAGCTGAGGTTAGTATGAAGCTGAAGCTTGTTCACAAAAGGAGCTGGTCAACGTTGGAAGCTCCGGTTTTCAGGATGTTTTAATGCCGTGGCTGAGGCGCGACTGCAGGTGAGTGAGCTTCAAGCGACAAAAAAAACTGATGGAACCAAGAAATGAGAAACCGCAGAAGGACAGTCAAGGGTTGTCCAGGCCGGGCGGCCGATGTGAGTGTCAGAGCAGCTCACTGTTCTCACAGCAGATGTTTGCAGCGGTTGCAACGGCATGGAAGCGAAATGAGCCAGAAACAAACTGAAGCGTGTTAAAATGATGCGGCTCCACGCGATGCAGGTGCCGCTACCTGAGAGGTCAGCCGGGTGAAGCCGAGGTCGGTCTGATGAAAGCAGCAGCGACCAGTCGTCCAGATCGGACCGGGCCGGTGCAGAGAGACGCCGCGAGAGCTGGAGAGAGTCGTCTCCAGCTGCCACGGCTGAAACACGGAGCTCAATTCAGGAGAGACGCACCGGCACGTGACTACGCACGTTCACACACAAACACACAAACACATACCGCCATCCAGGTTGCGCGACAGCCTCTTGCTGGCCGAGCGGGTGAAGCGCGGCGCCGGGCGGTCGATCATGGAGCTGGCCTGGCGGGACTGGGCCTGAGTCCGGCCGCTGTAGCGGAACTTAGAGCCCAGGACCAAGAACCGGCGTGACGAGGGGGGTTCCACCGTCGGCACCCTGAGGAAGGAGAAACGGATGGATTGGTTTTCGCAAATCTGTCCCAATCAATCAATCAATCAATCAAGACTTTATCGTGTCTGCAGGGAACATAATGAGGAGTTATTAGGCCATAAATAATAGAGACGGTATATTGAAACATAACAGGGATATAAAGAATATAGCCTCTGTCAGACGGTAGTAACTTAAAATTGAAAATTTAACTTTAAAAAAGGCAACTTAAACAACCTGCAGCTGCTGCCAGCCAAAGTTTTCTGGACCTTTGTAAGTCCTGGCATTTCCAAGAAAAACAAAAGATATTTGAAGGCCACCCCCCCGCCCCCCCAAAAAAAAAACAGTTTAATCCTGTTGCGACAAGGTCAGCGGCACCTTTGAACTTCATCTTACTAAGGAGACAAAAGCGCTGAGGTTTAATTCGAAGGTCAAGGCCGAGGCTGTGCGGCTCCCCCGCTGCGCCTTAGCAGCCAGGGAGCCAATATAAAGCTTAAGCTGTGCAGAGCAGTTAGCCAATTAGGAGGCAGAGGCCCAGTAGGGCGAGACCCCAGGATGACCTCAGTCTCCGGGCAGGAAAGCAGCCGAGGCCTGGTCCTACCTGAAGAAGGTGTGATGCTCAACGCAGACCTTCCACAGCTTCTTGGAGGCTTTGTAGTGGGGCAGCTTGAAGCCAATCGTGCTCTCGTACTGCTCTTGCTGTGGGGAAGAAAGAAATGAAAATGTCTTAGTTACAATTTCTATTATGGTGGCGACATTCTGCGATTCCAAAATGGACTGGTGACATTTTATAGTGTTACATTTGTCTATTAAATACATTTTTATTTCATTTCAATACTTTGACAGGAATTGGCTGGAAATGTACAGTTTCAGACAAATTCTGATTGTGTAATTATTGTTGTTTAACACAAAAATGAAAATGCTATTATTATTATTATTATTATTATTATTATTATTATTATTATTATTATTATTATTATTATCATTATCATTATTATTACTACAATTGTAAAAAAAAAAAAAGATAAATAAATACATAGGAGTGATACATAAATAGTATTTAATAAATAGCATCCATCAAAATAACTGATAAAAGTAAACAACTGCAGTGAGTAAATCCTTTCCTATTTATGAACCAAGAAACAAAAAAAAAAAACTCAAGTCATTTTTCACCTCTGATGCTCTGATTTTGATGAAGAAGCTGCTGCGTTTGTAGGAGATTTTCAGCACTTTGGGCCAGGGGAAGCGGTTGATCCTCAGCTTGTCTTTGTAGACCATCAGGCCGCTGGAGCAGACGCCCAGCGTGATGTCAACACCATCCAGGTCCTGTGTGTCAACAGGGGTTATTATCAAAGTCCATCACGGAGCGCAGTCTGCCTGCATTTACAATTAGCGGTCACTGGGGGGCAGACCTACTCGCTGAGCGAGGCTGGGGATTTTGAGGTCAGGGAGTTTAAAATGCTATTAATCTCTTTATTTTTTTTCTAAAGGGGGAGAGGGAGTTTACATCAATTTTGTAATTAAATTCTGGATGCCGCTTACGCAATACACGTGGGGCCATTTCACAAATGTTTTAACACTAAACATTTTGAACCTTTTTCTCTGAATTTCTGCTTTGAAAATCCAGACCTCCTACCAGTGGGAAGAAAAGCCTACCTTGGCTTGGTGCAGGTCAACGCCGTACATGGCGAGTTTCTTGGCATTTTCAAGGAACAACATGTCGGCCTGGGCAGGACTCATTGACCTGGAAGAGAGAAAAACCTTTTGAGAGACTTGCTTCAAATGTCCAAATGATGGCAAGGACTCGTGAAGCCATCCGAGACGGAAGGACAAGGAGTCGTTCTCCTGCGCCGCCGCTTTACCTGTATGTGCGGTGCAGCTCCATCACCTTCTCCTCCAGCTCTTTGCTCTGCCCGGGAGCCAGGCTCAGGTCCTTCACGTAGTCCGTCCCATGGACCTCCGGGTCGTACTCGCCCAGCTCGGACTGGGCGGTGTAGGAGCCGAGCAGGGACAGCGTGACGAAGGAACAGGGCAGGATGCCGCGCATGATGTCCTTCCTCAGCTGGAGACACAGGAAGTATCTGGGAGACGGGGGGGGGGGAGGCGATGAGATTCAGAATTGGGATTGGATCGGCATTGTGCGGCGGAGACGGCGGACACCCTTTACCTGGTGAGGTCCTCAGTCAGCTGGGCTGGATCCGGAGGGTAGAACTTCACGCTGAATGTAAACTCGTACACGGAACCCGAGACCTGTTTCCGGAGCTCTTTGGTGGCTTCCACCCAGGTCTGAGGAAGAGTAGAGCAAAGAAGAAAGGTTACCACCAAACGTTAGACTCATCAAACGAATCAGACTCATTTCTTCCAGGCACGAGATGCAACGTACCTTGTTGTTGGCCGTATCCCAGTGTGCAAGGCCAAAGTAGTCCTTCTCCATCAGGTTGAGGTGGTCGCCCACCTTTGTCAGAAGTTCTTGGCCCTTTGCATGTTTCTAGATGGGTGAGACACACAAACACAGACACACATACGCAGGGATGAAGGACTGTGAGTCGGTTCTCTCACTGACTTCCAGCACAGACTACAATCACTGCAGCGTCTTACATCGAGCTCACACTCAAACTGAGCGTCATCCAGCAGGGTGACTTTGCACTGCATGGTCTTCTGGCGTTTGGAGCCTTTGGCCTCTTCTGTCTTCTTCTCAGCCTTCTTGTCTTTGGCGGGCTTCTCCTTCTTTGCCTCCTCCTTGCCCTTCTCTTTCTCCTTCTCGTCCCCCTTGCCTTTCGTCTCCTCCTGCTTGGCCGCTTCCTCCTCTTTTTTCCCGACGGCCGCCTCCTCCTCCTTCACCTCTCCTGCTTCTTCAGGCTCCTTCGTTATCTCACCCTCCTTGTTCTCCTCTTGAGGGGGCTAAAGAAAGGGATGGAAAAATGTTATTTAAAAGAAAGGAGTGGGAAAAAAATAATTGTTATGATATTTAAATAAATATACATACATATACAATGGTTGTATCCTACATTACATATTTCTGTAAGAGACACTTAATATTTTTAGACCATAAGTCTCAGTATTAAACAAGACTGTCTAGAAATTACTGATATAAATATATCAGTAATGTTGGTTGGGTCTCTAATGAGTATAATGCTAGCTTAGGTTAGCATCAGCATTGGTTAATGCTTATTAGATCATATAATCAGCTAATTAACAGCAGCACATTTAATTAGTCATGATAACATTGTGGCTTGCTTGTGATGAACATTTTTCAGCTCTAACTCTGCAGTCACAACTCTTGAAAAGTTGTGAATATTCTTCAAATGCGACTGCTAGCGTTAGCCACTGTCACGGCTAGCACCGCCCTGAGGACACACAACAAACGTACGGCAGCAAAGTGGACCAACAGATTGTGCATCTACCAGAGCAAATGTTGTGTTTAAAGGAGCTGCTAGTGATGCTATTTCAAGTCCAGGACGTGATGGATCACTTTGTGTCAGAACAGGCTTTCAGCTCGGAGCTGTGGAGCCACTTTCGCTGAGCAAGCTGGCCAAACAATCAAAGATTCATGAGACACAAAGAAAAATATGTGTTCCCAGACCAGGGTTGACCTACAGTGTGACTTCTTGTACGGCTGTAACTCTTTGATGTACTGGTATTTGCTGTTCTCATCAGGCTTCCTACTGACCGTGTCTGACGCTAGAACCACGGTGCTGGTGTGTTTCGGACTCACCTGTGTTTCCCCGCTGCTTATCGAGTGCTGATCAGGAGCCTGTTCAGTGTCCAGCTCAGTCTTCAGCTCCGGCTCTGGGGCAGCAATCGGCGCCTTCACCTGCTCCTCACTCGACTCCTTCACCTCCTTCTCATCCTTCTTGCCTTTGCCCTTCCCCTTGTCCTTCTTCTTTCCCTTTTCCTCTTCCTTCTTTTTCTTCTCCTCTGTCTTTTCTTCCTGCTCCTTCTTCTTGGACTCCTTTAATTTCTCCTCCTCTTTCTTTTTCGTCTTCTCCTCTTTTGCTCGCTCCTCCTCCTCCTCCTTCTTCTTGGCCTTCTCCTCCTCCTTCTTCTTGGCCTTTTCCGCTTCCCTGGCCTTCTCTTCCTCCTTCTTCTTGGCCTTTTCCGCTTCTTTGGCCTTCTCTTCCTCCTTCTTCTTTGCCTTCTCTTCCTCTTTCTTCTTTATCCTTTCTTCTTCCTCAGCTTTCCTCTTTGCTTTTTCTTCCTCCTTCTTCTTCACCTTCTCCTCCTTTTCTTTTTTCTTGGTGGCCTTCTTGTCAGTGTTCTCCTCCTCTTTCGTCTCTTTCTTTTCGGCCTCTACCTCCTTGACCTCACCTTCAGCCTCCTCCTTCTTTGCAGCTTCTTCTTTTTCCTCAGATTTTTCCTCCTCCTTCTCTACCGCCTTTTCGGCCTTCTCCTCTTTTTCCTCCTCTTTTTCCTCCTCTTTCTTTGCTGGTTGCTCTGCCTTTTTCTCCTCTTCCTGTTTCACCTTCTCCTCGTCCTTTTTCTCCGCTTTCTTCTTGGCTTCTTTCTTTTTCTTTTTACTTCCTTTCTTCTCGATCTTCTGTTCCTCCTTTTTCTCTTCCTTTTTCTCTTCCTTCTCCTCTTCCTTCTCCTCTTTCTTCTTCTCTTCTTTTACCTCTTGCGTTTCCGCCTCTACCTTGGCCTCCTTTCCCTCCTCTTCCTCCTTCTCCTCGGCTTTGTCGGCTTTTTCCTCCTTGTCCGCCTTCTCCTCCTTGGCCTTCTCCGCCTCGAAGCCCTCGCCCTCGGAGCACTGCGAGCGTCGTTTCAGGAAATTGGAGAAAAGGCGCGACAGTCCTTTGCCGGCTGAGGTGCGTGTTCGCGGCTTGAGCTGCTCCTCCTCAGGGGAGGTGGCTACGTCAGCGGGCCCAGGCTCAGAGGCCTTGTCCTGGGCCTTCTTGCCGGACTGCTCCCCCTCTGGCTCGGCCGCCGCCGCCTCCGGCTTCTCCTGGTTCTCCGGCTCGGGTTCAGGCCCGGCACCGCTGGTCTTCTGCTTGCCCTCTGTGTCGGCCTCGCTCACTGCACTCGCCTCTGTTGTCATGGTAGCCACTGGGAAGGAGAGCAGAAGGGAGATGGAGAAAGGTCACGGTGCGCGCTGCGCTAGATGTGACGGTGCACGGCGCAGCTATACTTGGAACCACACAAACGAGATTAGGAGAGCTGAACCATGAAACCCATGACAGGCAAATGACAGGCTTTCTCGCTTGAGCAGGAACGAAAAAACAACTAAAATAAGTGAATTGAAAGACCAAGATCTCAGTTTCTGTCAGAGTTTGGTGGGAATAAAAATAGGGGAACCTGTTGAGCGTCTTTGGGGATGGAGACGAGTGCTTGAGGGACTCCTCCAAACACTATTACACTCCAAGAGCCTCTACAACCTTCAGATTCTGCACTCACATGACCCTTTTCCCGATCCTTGCCAGACTCGATTAGGAAAAAAAATGTTCAATACCTAAATATTTTGTGTTAAATACATTTTATATGAAGGGTGGCTATTCTAGATCATCTAAACATAGGCATTTAACGTTTTTTTCATTTGTCACATTAATCCACATATATTGGTCATATATTTAATGTCTTCAGTATGTATCTACAGTGTAGAAAGTAGTCAAGATAAAGAAGAAACAGGTGTATCCAAACTTTTCTCGTCAATACATGTGGTGTTCTTCGATGTTCTTGCACGTCCAGCAGCAACAAATCAGAACAAAACTGGGCAGCATAGTGGCGCGGGTGGTTAGTGTTAGCACTGTCGCCTTACAGAGATTCTCTCAAGGTTGCCAGCACAAAGACTAGTACATTAGGCTAATTGAGAGCTATAAATTGTCCATAGGTGTGAGTGTAACTGCGACTGGCCGTTAGTCTCTCTGTCCTGCAGTAAGATGGTCCACTTGTCCAGTGTGTAAATCTGCCTCTGCTGCTCTCCAGCAGAAGCAGTGAGTGTGAAGGCACTGGCCAGTGCCAGTCTGGCAAAACTAAACTAGACAAGCCTTTAAAGATGCATAAAAAAATAGTGCATCTATTATGTGATAAAAAAATATGATAATTGGGCAACAATTATTATCACATGTCATCTCACTGGTATCAACTCACTGGTATGAATGGAGCGGTTCTGTGACATAAATGCCAATCAGGTTGCATTGTTTGTATTGTATGTTTACTTAACAAGGATCCAAATCAAACTGCGGCGGGCCAACGTTCATTGTCACGTTGTTGATGTTCTCCATCAAGTGATGAATTAGCTTTTCATCATGCAAATGGGCCCATCAGTATGCATGTTTCCAGGCTCTCATTGAATATTTCATCATTTGAGACGACGATCTAATCGGTGGCAATTCACCACGGCTCATTTTCCCGACTAGGTATTGCCGTGTCTGCGCTGAGTTATTGTTGCGTTGCCAACTCTGGGTGACACGGAAAAGATTTGCTCCATAATGCATGAATCCAACTGCCACCCACACACCATATTCAAAGATAGACGCACATGTGCACGCACGCGCGCATTTTACCGTGGCACACAATAGCCCTCCTTGTTGTCCTGCCTTTGTGGGTCTATGTGAAGTTTTGGGGCAGCGCTCACAACAACCGCATATCACAGACTCATTAAACCTCAACGCAAACAAAGGGGCCATTCTCCTGCCGAGTGTGCATCAATCCTGCTCTTCATCTCACACAAGCCTCTTCACTGGTCATCACAGGCACTCAGCACACCCATAATTGAGTTTGCTTTGTCGCTAATGCTAAGTATGTGGCGCTAACAATAAAAATAAAAAAAACTGGGACTGGGACTACAGTATAATTATCATTGAACAATTTATCTCAAGACAAAAACATAATTAGCCCTCTGTTGACAGCCCACCACAGATTCTATTTTTTTTTCATGCAGGAATGTTCATGAGGAGACAAAAACACGTCGGCTGCGAGGCGGTTTAAGAAAACGGTGCAAAGACTCGGCTGTGTGGAGGCATTGGTGAGGCCTTTTTGTGACATCACAAAGGGCCATTTCCCAAAGCACACGCTTTCTGAAAAAGTCAAACAAGCAAAGGAAGAAAGGAGATTTTTAGAGGTTTTCTTATTTCTGGGGGAGGAGACACAAATCAATAATTGAGAAAAAGACTTGGTCAAGAAATATCAAATTAGGCAATATTCTGTATATATACATATATTACATGTCTACTAATATCTTCTGTTTCCTCTCTTTTCAGAAGTTTCACTCTGGGGGACAAAAAATTATTTTATGCAGCTTCCTCAGAACAGTCTCTGAACCGTCTACTCGCGCTGGAAGCAACTTTTGCGGCACGATTGAAGTCAAGAACGGCCCCGGAATGAGACGCACAGAAACTTTTATTCGCCGTCGTGACAGCGAGAGGATGAACGTGATATATTTAGAAACATCCAACCCGAGCGAATGGCCCCGCTGTCAAAAATACACCGCAGGTGTTACGCAACCGCGGCAGCCGAGCGGGCACATCGTCGGCACGCATCACCATCAACGTTTGTAGAAGATGAGACGAAAAAGATTATTAATAAAATAAAAATAAATCACGGTCTAAGTGGTGTCTCATGTGTCCCTGTTTGTCTCCTCCATATGTAGTTCAAGTCCCGCCCTGCCCTGCCCTGCCCTGCGTGGGGTGGGGGAGGGGCGAGGCCAGCAGACAGGGCCCATCTTCCAGATGTACAGGGCGGCCCAGAGAGGGTGCAGCCCGGCCCGCCGCTATACCATCCACTCCACACTGGCACGACGGGGACAGCAGGAGGGGAGGGGGAGGAGGACATACACACACACACCAAATCCTCTTTAGCCCTCCCTTTGTTTGTGTCCAGTGACCAATAATTGTGCTGCACACTATAACTAATCCTGCCTCCACCCTTCCCCCTCACAACGCAAGACCCCCCATAGGCGTATTCCCTAGGTCACTACGTACACACACACACACACACACACACACACACACACACACACACACACACACACGGGTGGCTATGCATCAGTGCTCCCGTGTGGTTCTCCTCCTGTGGGCCTTTTTTTTAATGCTCCGTCATCTCAATCGTGATTGTCAGGAAACAGACATGCCGCTAATGGACCAGCTGAGCTTGTGCCTGCCTGTATGACGCCGCCTCCTCCATTTTGTGCCGCCCTCTCAAGCCAGCTGAGCAGCGCTGACCCGCGTCGCCACCGGCCCAGGCAGTCGCAAGCATCGATCTACAATCAAGCGTGTTTTATTTCTCTGGGTGGAGATAATTGGGTGAAATACTGGAGCTGCGTTCAAAGAAAAAACCTTAAAAAAAAAAAAAAAAAAAAAAAACAGCCTGCTTTCCATCCTCCATAATTAGTGTCTTCAATGAGTTTAATTATAGATGAAGTAGGCCACCCTCTGGCAAGAGGGCTGAGATCAGGTGCGAACCACCAGGGGCGGCGGTCCACTCGGGCTGTGATTTAGCTTCCGTCTGTGTTAATGCCATCTGGAGAAACGTCATCACATGTGAGAGCCGTCATTAGCTGCATTTCCATGACCCCTAGGATTGTGCAAAATCTAAATGTCTCGATAAAAAATGGTCATGGAAACACCTAGACCTAGACTCAAATACAGCTAAAAGGTTTTGACGCTCTCATGAGGTGGTTTTTCAGACACATCCATATAGAGGAATACCGCAAAAGTGTCATGGAAACACTTTTTTCACATTTACACGTCAGCTGACGTGACGTACGAGGGTCACATGACCAGTTCACTGACCAGTGAAAATGGCGCATTATGATTGGACGGAGGAGGGGACGGAATATTTTTTACAAGTAATCAAAGAGAAAAATATGACAACCATTCTCGACCGCAAACAACGTCACAATGCAGATTTATCACAAAATGTTTTGCACCTCCATCCTCCTCACAGTGGGGTCTCACGGGACGAGATTTGACGAGAATTACAGCTTATGCACATCTCACCATTCAAAGGAAATACCTGCAAATCGCAATTGAACTGCAATGTCCTGTCCCTCACGCTGATGTGCAAACAATCAACGTATCCACCTGAGAACAATGAGCCAACTTCTTTTCTTGAAGTTGCACAAACTTCAGTCGGGAGTTTGTGTTTGCAGTCAGGCACAGAATTAGGTCATCGCACCGCCACGACCACTGTGGAGATATTTTGCTTTTCTAAGATGTGCCAACAGCGGTCAGTGATGCTCACTGGAGAAACTCCACAGAGCACCGCGATTCATTCTGAAACTTCTAGAATCTTTGAAGATGAGCGTCTGCATTACAATAACACGCTTTGTGCAACGTTTCAATGATATTGGTGTGTGTGTGTGTGTGTGTGTGTGTGTTGGAATGAGACGGAGAGCAGTGAATGGAGAGCAGATTACGCGGACAAGAGGAGGTGCGATGTATAAATAGCCTGCGTGCGCTCAGGAGATGCAGAGACTCATTAGTTAGTCCTTTACAGACGAGCTCAGGTCTATTCCTGCTCGCAGCGCCCTGCGCACGCCATGCTAACGCACATGTGCGCACATGTGTGAGCGGCTGCCAGGAGTTTTTTGGGAGTGTGTGATGCGGCCGCATCTAAAGCAACTTTTCTTAAAAACACAGAGGTTCAGTTTGCTGGGAACGAGGTCCCTGTGCCACCCCCAGCGAGGACGAGTTACCCACTTCTTAAAAAGCAAGCGGTCTTTTAGTTTTAAGAGCGCCGCCCTGCTGGAACACGCGGACAAAAGGAAAGCATGTTTCCTGGGTGCTGAGAGTAGGCTTAGGGAATTAGAAGGAGTTTAGAGTTAATCAGCCCCCCCAACCTAAGTGACCAAGTGAGATTATCTCCATCTATCTACCTGTCTACACTAACTGATCCAACTGTCTCGCTCTGGCCCCGTCTCTCTTTTGTCTGCGGGTGTGCGTGCTCCTGTGGCGGTGAGGGAGAAGCTGGCAGACGCCAGCGATGAGCCGTGCTGATTCACGCTTTGGCGTTGGAGCCCCGCCTACCTGGCAGAAAAATCAGCAGAAACGGACGCGCCGAGAGCAAATGCTGTGACAAACCTCCGGCCACATGGCGGCTCCTGTCAGCCTCCCGCAGTAAACAGACGCACACATGCCGGCACACACGCTGACACGTGCCCGGCTAAAACTCTTCCTGTGTTCTGCGTTGATTCAAGTCTGCCCGGCAACGCTGCCTCAGCGCTTAACAGGCGGACCTGGCCGCAGTCCTAGCAACTGTACATGCATTTTTGATGGATGTTTTTTGTGTATAATACTGCTATGATTTCAAATTAAAAGCACTCGAGTTTTGGGGAAGTTCAGGGAATAAATCCATTGACCACGATGCAAGGTGGCGCTCAAAGGCAGGTGTCGGGTTTAAAAAAAAGTTTGACTTATTTCATCTTATCCCTCTGTGCAAAGCTCAAAGTCAGTTCGAACACCAATCAATAGACACAGATGGTGCAGGAGCCTGGCGCTGTAACATGAACCAACATGGGAGAAGAATGGAGTGGCTTCATCGATTGGCTGCGGTTTTCCTGAAAGCAATTCTGAGGCCCATTTCCAACATCACCTCAGCCAAAGCCTGTCGCAATAACACACAGCAGCAGCACTGGCGCGCAATATTTGTTTTAAATATTTGTTTAAAATTGCTAAATATATTCAAAAAAAATCTTGTTTTTTCACTGATCATCCATTCGATAGAGGTTCCGAAGTGACTCTAACTGTGACTCTCATGTCCGCTGCTGGCGGTTTACATCTATTCACACCGCAGAGTGGTAGTCTAACTGCACAAATGCATCATAACTCCCAAAAGAGGATTAACAGCAGCTCGCTCCTCTGGGACTCCTGTGACCTCACTCTCTCGTACACACACACACACACACACACACACACACAGAGCAGAGCCAACAAAAACATCCCTGGCCGTGGCTCCCTGATCATATCGCCGCTGATTCAGCAGCAGGGCAGCAACCACCGACTCTTATCTCTGCCATTTCTCAACCTCTTTGTTTACACTCGGCGCTGGCGCCGGTGCCGCCTCTGCATCTCACCATCATCCTCCCCTCTCTGCCAGATCCGCAGCGCCTCATAAAAGATTATCCCACTATAAATATCTGCTGGTATCATCATCATCATCATCATCAATGAAGACGAGGCTTTACCGGATGATGCTCTCCTAAGTGCGTTACATGGATGGCGAAGGAGGGGGGAGCAGGGCAGTGCATACAGTGCACACACACACACACACACACACACACACACACAGGGGACGACACAGATTCACAGATGCCGCCCTCCAGTCAAGATGGATATTTTTAACCCGTTCGCTCAGATCTGGGGGAGCAGAAACAAGTTTCCTCAACCAGAAAATCCGATGCAAATCAGGGGAAGGCTGTGGAAGAACACAACATCTGTGCAGGAGACTGTGGTTATTTGTGGAAGCAGCTGCTCCCACACACCCAAAACATCACCCATCATCGTCTGGATGGAGCGGCCATCGCACATGTGGCTGCATTCTGGGGACAAAACACGAGTACATGTGCGACCTTTCATTGATTTAAGTGTGTGCTTGTTCGTGGTGTACGCATCATGAGAGAACATGGCATGGAGACTATCCACTATCCGTGGAGGGCACCGGTTTTTAAGACCCAGATTACTACACCTCTCGCGGTGTAGTTTATCGCAGAAAGTTTATTGGCCCTCCGACTTTTTATTCTGTCGAGTGTGTAAACACGTGTGGCAAAAAAAAAAACAAAACGGACTTTCAAAAAGTGGTGGTGAACTTAGCAGCGTTCTGCAGCGTCTCTGAAATGCTGCAGGAAAAAGTTGAAGCCCTTGAATGAAATTCCGCCATCGCCGATTAGAAAGAGCCGCTCTGGATTCACGGTTGGATGCTGGCGAGCGCACAGCTCTTCTAACTGGAGCAGCACACAAACCAGCCACCGCTTTAGGAAAACCGCTAAAAAAAACAAAACAAAAAAAAACAGTATATCGCTCGGGCCACAAAAGCGCATCGTATCGACCAACTTTTTTTTCCCTTTCATTTCGCCTCCCCATTGAACGGCATCGGCAGCGCGCCCGGGACATTTAAACGCCGTGCGTGCAACGAAAATGGCGCCGAACATCCAAGAAAACAAATAAACACTAACTCATCCCCGCCGCCAGAGGAGCGTGAGTCCGGACCGTGGCTTCACTTACCTACTGTGAGAAAAGCATCAATGGGAGAGGAGGGGAAGGCAGAGAACAAAAAAGGGCGCGAAATCCGGAAGTAACAATTTTAAAAAATATATATATATATGCGTGCGTAGATCCAAATATTCCGCTCGGCGATCACAGGAGAGACAATGTTGCGGCGCGACACATGCTTTGTTGTGCGGAAGGTGTCCGAGCGATGCTCGTAAAGGGGGCGGAGCCAGAGCGGCGAGGCTGGGGCTGCCTGCAGCCGACCAACCGAGCAGCGAGCCTGAGCCCGGAGGTGAAGGACGCAACTTTCTCAGAGACACGATTAAGGTGCTGCAGCTTCCCCTGTAGAGCCGGAGATGGCGTGACGGACAGGTGCAGCGGCGGCCCGAGCTAATTATACCATTAAAAACAAACAGAAAAAACAGCAAAAACCAACTCCGACGGGCTCCAGTGTACACTACCAGTGAAAAGTTTGGACACACCCAATGAATGTAATGTCTTTTCTTTCATTCTCATCACTATTGACATTGCAGTTTCTCACTGAAGGCAATCAAAACTACGTAATGAACACACATGGGATTATGTAGGAAACAATAAAAGGGTAAAAATAGATCAAACACGTTTTATATTTAAATTCTTCAAAATAGCCACCTTTCATAAAAAGCATATTTAGTTGACATGTTATTTTTTTGCTGCATGATTACACGTCTTGCTCATATTTTTGATGTCATCAGTATGTAGGTAGAATGTAGAAAGTACTAAAAGATAAAGAAAGAACATTGCATTAGACGGTGTGTCCAAACTGTTGGCTGGTTGTGTAGTTTATGGTATTATGGTCTCTCTTCTACAGTGGGTGAAGAAGCTACACTCCCCACCTCGCTGCAATTAAACATTTGTTTAAGTCGAATTAATCCTATTCAAACCCTATGGACTAAAGCTGTGCAGGTTTCCTGTTGTTGATTCATGTGCAGGGAAAAGCGCAGGACTTTTCAATGAGCAGGCAGCGCTGACGTTTACACAAAACTGGTTCACATTCGGTAGAGCTCGGACGAAAAATATCCCCACTTGGAAACCTCTCCATATAACCAGCAACCACCACGCAAGCCGGGCATTCTTTACGGCTCCCAACATTGTCTCCACCCATCTGCCTGACCCCATTAGGGCCATACGGCTCCTAGACAAAGGGGAGGGAGGGGGCAAAGGGGGTTCATTATTCTCTCGCAGACACACGGCTAAAGGAACCATCAGCTTTGTCTCGCATGCACGCCGGTGTCACGTGTCCCTTTTTCAAGGGCTGTAAATCTGACGCAAATTCAGCAAATCAGGGAATAGGTAAAGAAATATTCCTACCAGCGCAAAAAACTGATTCTGTGAATATTGTGTCAGGCAGTCCAAGGACAAGAAATCAGGAAGCAACGCCGTCCGTCCGGCAGCTGGCAGAGAGAACGTCTCTGTAGCTAACAGCGACAGTGGCATTGATAACGCTTGTTTTCTGCTGTGGACTTTGATCACCGTTCACAGCCAGGACGCATGAGCAGAACAAGGGCGCGCTCGCCTGCTGTGTTTGAACTTCACCGTGACGTGATTGACGGACAGGGAAGTTGTGCGATGGGTCGTTCCCGGGGAAACAAAGTTTCCAGGACTTTTTGTAGGGGAATGGGAAGAGCAAACTTGGAAGAACACATCCCAGCCTGGCCTGCCGTTGCATAGGAACCCTGCCTGCCCTGCCCTGCCCTGTCTCTGTGCCTATACAGCAGCAGAGCAGCGGAGCAGGTGTGGAGCTGGACCCAGGAGAGAGGGAGGAGAGAGGGGAGGAGAAGAGGAACCACGGTCCCTTGAGACGGTGACAGACTGGAACCACAGCCGCCGAGAGTCTGAGACACACCCCTCTGTTTTCCCCCCTGCATCGCAGCCTGCCTGCCTGCCCTGCCCTGTTTTTGTTTTATTATTCAAAAGCAAGGGGTAAACACAACGTGCACTGCTACCGTGCACGGCTGCCGTGCACTACTGCCGAGTGCACGGGGGGTTATGTTTGTTTGGAACATCTTTATCCCTCTCTGGCTCCGCCGCTCTGTCATTACGTAACGGCCCCATTCCACATCCGCCCAATTCGCCTCTCTGTGACTCTGAGCGCCGCATCTGGGTGCGCATGACACACACACACACACACACACACACACACACACCGTCACCTTCCCCTAGTGGATCTTATGTAAAACAACTTGAGCAGCTTTTCGCAAAACGCTTTAAATATGAACTTTCGCGTGCAGGCAGCGAGGTTCAAGGGGCCTCGTTGTTGCAGAGCTTTCAGGAGCTTCCGACGACGAGGAGGACGGCAGCAGAGCATCAATATTCATGAGGCGCCATTAAGTTATGAAGAATTCATGAACCCGGTTGGCTCCATGTTTCTGCCCCCTGTCTGCCTGCAGACATGTTGCCCGTCCTCCCTGTTCCGGGGGTTGAGTCTGAATGTTAACCCTGATACACAGCCGGGGAAATTTTAATTATACATTGTGATGTTACTTGGAGTGGAAGAGTGAGAACATCCTGCAGTGCACAAAAGAACATTCTGGGTAACGAGCTAAGACAGATCAGAGGAGGGTAGCTCTCAAAAAGATATAGTGTTGGATTTTCTGCAGCCAGCTATTTGCCACAATGTTTGCACCCTGTGCAAAGCAATAAGTCAGACTGGGTATAAAAGCATGGTATGAATAAGCATGTGCTTTGGCTTTGGTGTCATATCAGATCTTCTAATAAGGCACTGGAACAAGCCCTAGAGCTCACAGCTCTCTGGACAGATTGCAGCAGAGACCCAAGGCCACCTAAGCACACGCAATATTATGTCGGGTCATTTGACGCTCCTGTAGCTAGTGAGGTTTCTCTTGTTTGACACTGCCCTCTGGTGGTGGGAAGTTGAAGTGAAGGCTCTCACATAATTTGTAAAATTCACTTTTCAAATGTTTTCAGAAAATGTGTTTCAAGCCTTTGAAAGAACTAGGGAAAAGGGGAATGGTTCCTCCTCTACATCTTTGCCTTGCTCCAATATGAAGAATCGGAATAAATAATGTGAATGTAGACTATATTTTTCTTTCCTTCCCAATATGAAACAAATCTACAATTTCCCAATTTGAAATTGTATGGCAGATAGAATTCTGTGAAATAATTGTATATAATTTTTTACATTTCAAATATTTTGTATTCAATAGAAAGGGAATCCCCACTGTCACAAATCGACCTTCACACAGAGCTGTGAGGCGGGCTGGCAGCATGTGTTTTTGAGAGATAAAGATGTGTTTGCGTCCAGATGCCTCGGGGTACAGAGTCACCCCACCCCTCCTTAGACTATCTAAAAGAATTCTAATAATTCAAAATCCTGTTGTTTTGTATTCTCCCTTTTGTTATTGTCAGATTCTTTCAAAACTGGTTGTTAAAATTGTTTATTTGATCGTTGTTGTTTTTTTTAAAATAAAAATCGCAAACTCATACATACTGGGGTATTAAACCAACTGATAAATAATTTAGATGCACTGTCACTTTTCATAATGTCAAGCTTTAACTTTTCAGGATGAAAACATCAAATTCTTCTTGGTATGAGAGGGGCTGTTTAATTACAAGTGAACTCTAATGCTTCTCAACCACATTGTGATTATGTAAGGGGGATGAGGTCAGCATTAGTTCAGAGAGGTTAGGCAGCAGATGCTTCGGTTCTTAAACATGTAGCTCGTTGAAAAAGAAAGCAATACTCACGTCACACAGCGGTAGCAGGTCATAGTTGGTGGAAGATGCCGGAAAACGTTTCCAGGTGGTGGAGGGAAGAGGAGAAAAATTGTGTCAGCTCAGTAAAAAATACTTATTACAAGTAAGCAAAGAAGGCTCCAGAAAAGCTTACAGTAAGCTGGTGTACATCCAGTCCTCAGGACAAATGACTCCATGCAAGTGTCATTAAAATGAGCTGAACTCAGGGTACTCAGAAATTATGCAGTTCATCCATAATAAAGTATGACTCGGGAATTAGAGATCAGACAAAATGGCCATTAGCGATTCAGAGAGGAGGGGAACGATTGTCTACGTGTTAACCAGACCTGAATCTGTTCAAACAAGTTTTGCGTCTTGCATAAAAACAGCCCACTTGACTTAAATGTTTTCCCTTTTTTCCCTCTATCACTGCTGCACGTCCAGGCAGAAGAAGCAGCCAGGATGTGCAGCCTGGTGAAAACATGCTGGTCATTACTACAATAACCGTGTCTTTACAACATTACAGCCTCGTTATGACTTCTGTGTTCTCGTAGTAACAAAAAAAACCGAACAACAACAACAACAAAAAAAGCAGCCCAGACTTTAGTCACATAATCCCACAGTCTGGGCTGCAGTGAACTCCTGGCAACCTGCCGCCAAGAAGAAGGAAACGCACCATCGCTCAGGGGGGGGAATTAAACAAAACACAAACCAGAGGAAACAAAGGGTGTCTGGCCTCGCCAAGTGTCGGAATGGGCGACAAGTACCTGCGCAATCCGGTGTCTAGCCGCTACCGTCAGTGTGACGCCATCGTGCCGGTGTGTCCCTGCAGCGGAGCCCGGAGACTGTGGCTCCGGCTTCCGCACAGAAGGCGCTGTCGCAGCGGTGACGAGGCAGCCGAGAGGAGATGGGTGGAGATCAGAGGTGGGTGCGTTTCTTCAAAAACACCACCGAGTGTCAGAACAACGTCACACTCCGGGGGCTGCGACACACACACACACACACACACACACACACACACACACACACACACACACACACACACACACCAGTCCATGTTATTAAAATAAATAAATAAATAAATAAACAAACAAATAAAAACGGGAAATGCAGATGGGCCAGTCAGGAAATGCTAATAATACATTGCAAGTGGGTCAAAATAGGTGCACCGATGGGAGCGATTAAAGGTGTAACTCAATGTTTTGTCACAAATATTTCACTTTAACATACTTTCCTTGTTTGATTTGAACAAAAGCAGACAAAAGTACACAAAGTGCAAACGTGTTGTATCCAAAAGAAATGAATGGTTTGTGAAAAAAAAAATTGGCACCATGCATTGCAATACACCTATTCTGTAGGTATGCTGTCATCTGAGTAAAACCTATTCTCACATGGTGTGCACAGCATCACACTCTGGGAAAACAAATTGAAATCCAGAGAAAAAATACAACTAATACTGCACAGTGTCCAGAGTCCACTACTATTACACAATAGTGGTCACAGTGACACTGAACAATTTCTTATCAAAATGTCAGATGAGTGTACAGCAAGTAAACTTGGGCCTGTGCATTTGTGGAATGCGTGGTCAAAGATTAAGCTCTTGTTCAGCCGAGGCCTCTGTGCCAGAGTTGCTCACAAGTAACCGCACATCAGCTGCTTGTTTCAACGGGCCATCTGGATTTTTTTTTCTTCTTTTTTTTTTTTACGGACCACCTAAAGCAGACAAACGATGTTTCCAGGAAGTACTTTAAGTCTATATGTTAAAACAGATCAGAAATACACATCAGATCAACCTAACCTTTTCACCTGTGTGTGGCATTTGATGTGAGGTTGGTTGGCTGCAGACTGTAATGGACTGTTCCCAGACTGCTCCAGATGGTTCAGTTGGCCCTCAGTCTGGCAGCTGCTATATCTGGGACATCTGTCTCATCCCTCAGCAGGTGAGCACATCTGGCTTTAAACCAACACAACAATTTTTTTTAAATCCTAAAAATTGGGCTTTCAGAACACGTTTTTACTATTTTTGGATTGCAACCCCACAATTGACATAGCATGCCGCTCCTGGTTATGAATAGGACTATACAACTCTGGCTTACGAGAACATGGCAACACTCCACATATCAACATCCTTTCCTCGTCCCTGACCTTAAGAAGCTAAAGTTCACAAATCTCTGTATGAGATTGCAGTGACAAGAGAACTAAAGGGCCAGAGAATTGTCTGCACTGCCAGCTAAAAGGTGTTGATGTTGACGCAAGAAGTGTTGCGGTGAAGCAGAGTGTGTTCGTTGGAGAGGGTGCTGGGCAGGCAACAAAATTATATGGTGGTTTTAAACCAGAATAGCAGAGCGTGCAGTGTCAACAGCAGGGTTGCCATTCTCACAGATAGTAATCGGCCAATCGTAAAAACGATGTATGCAAGTAGGCAATCGAGGGAAAATATTGATTAAAAAACATTGGTTTGCATTAGTTCAAGAGTTATAAAGTGCAACCTTTAATATTACATATACGACACTGTTCTTCAACTGTATGAACTGAGAGGTAAAAAGACCTCTTCAGCTACTGAGAAGAGTGTGTTTTTTTTTTATATGAAATTGAATCCCAGAGTTTCACAGTCAGGTAGATAAATGGTTGTCCTTCATTACTAACATGTGAAACACTCGGGACGACACCTCTTTGCTATTTATCATGTTGAGCAGTGAGGGTCCACCCTGTGTGATTAACTCCGCTCACAAGCCTTCTGGATGCTCACACATGAAGATAAGAACAACGGTTGCCAGCCCCGATATTTCAGGCGCCATTTTTGAATTATTTTTTGAAAAGTATCTTCGACCCAGTGAGAACATGTGCTGCCCCCTGTTGAGTGTTTCTGATAAATGAATACATTCATTCATGAAATCTGTTAGTTAACGACAGAGCTGCACAGAGCAAAATGGGCTTCATCCCTTTGGCTTTGGGACTAAACTGGCAGGAATATACTGGAACAAAATAAAAATTATTATTATTATTATTATTATTATTATTATTATTATTTTTATTTTTTTTTATTTTTATTTTTTTTTAGTAGTAGTAGTAGTAGTAGTGGTGGTGGTGGTAGTAAAAATTGCAAACATTGCAAAAATTGTAAAGAAAAAATAAATATATATTCCTGTTAATTTATTTTATCGATGATCGATACACTTGTTGAGGCAGATGAAGACCACCCATGAGAACGCAGGCAGCTTGTATCATCCACAGGGAGCACTGTGACAGGCTACTTGACCAGGAAGAAAGTAGACGGGTGAGGATGACAGGAGCTCTCAGCGGGAGCGAAAAGCGACTCGGCGCTCAGACAGAAGTTATGACTTGAACATGGCCGATAAAGGACCTTTTCTAACTTCTTGTATCATCTTCTACCTCTCGATCGGCGCCGCAATATTCCAAATCCTCGAAGAGCCAAACTGGAAATCAGCCCGGGACAAATATATACATCAAAAGGAAAACATTCTCAAGAGCTACCCCTGCTTAGACAAAGAGGACCTGGAGAACATTTTAAAGGTAGAGCTTGTTTTTTTTGTTTTTTTGTTTTTTTTACTGACACTTTGTACCTGACGGCGCTGTGGGCAGACTGGCTCTCATCAAACTATTAATGCCGTTTGATACTGACGCTGTTTTCCGTGTCGGTCTCCGGTGAGTTTCTACCGGTGTTGTCGAGGAGAAGTTGCCGGGACCTACATGCCTGGGCAGCTCAGAACCAGTTTTTCCTGTTGGAGGAACACAAATGTATTAAGCAGCGTAAAGCGTCACACTGAAAACACGCAAATGTCGCCCTTAGGTAGTGAAACGCGCTATTGTTACGCTGTTTTTAAACCAAGTTTTAGGTTTCATCTGCGTTCAAAAAGAAAACATCGTAGAAGGCATAAAACTCCCACAGACCCGCAAACATTTGAGTGTTTGCACAAGGTGTGTCTGCTCACAATAACTCCTTCAGTCGCTGCAAAATGTCCTGCCTCGAAAGACGAGGAGTGCAGACTTTGCACACACTGATTTGTGATGGATTAAGTGTTTAGTAATATTTACCCACCCAGGCGGTGTCCGAGGCGGCGGGCCAAGGAGTGACCATCACCGGCAACGTTCACCGCAACACGTGGGACTGGCCAAACTCAATCATCTTCGCCTCGACCATCGTCACCACTATCGGTGAGTGCTGGGCATGTCACCACTCGGGTGACTGAGTTCAGTTTAAGACAGGACTTCTATTGAAGATGGAAAACACACAACGCACACACAACCACCTGTTCACTTATTAGGAGATGTAGGGTGAATTAATTTGAATGAGTACAAAACAAGTTTAAGGGTACTTTTTAATGATAGGATGATATGACTTCCTGCCAGACACATGCACATTAGGTTAGTTGGCAACTTTTCCAGGGCGTAACTCTGCCTTTGCCCTGAGATAGCTTGGACAGGCTCCAGCTACAAAGATGAAAGTGCAGACAACAGGCAACCTTATATCCATGAAGTAATAAGAGTAATTATGTAAAAAAAAAAAAAAAAAAAAAGAAGAAGAAGAAGAAGAAGAAGAAGAATTTCTCAAATCTTTTTGCACTTTCTTTTTTTTTTTTTTACTGTAATCGTCAGGCTTTGGTAACATTGCTCCCAAGACAAAGGGTGGTCGTGCCTTCTGCATCGTGTATGGTCTGTGCGGGATCCCCCTGTGTCTGGTATGGATAAGTGAGTTGGGCTCATTCTTTGGAGACCGGGCCAAACGTCTGTCCCAGATCCTGATCCGCAAAGGCGTTTCAGTGGTAAGAAACTCACTGGTAGCTGTGTTTGTCAAATCAAAACACACCCTCACGTGGAGTCACTGTAGTCTAAACAAATATGTTAAGTGTTTCTTTTCTTCTCCCCGATCAGAAAAAGGTCCAGTTGACTTGCACGGCCTTGTTCCTGTTATGGGGGCTGCTGGTGCACCTGCTCATCCCTCCTTTTGTTTTTATGTCCATGGAAGAATGGACCTACTTAGAGGGTATCTACTATTCTTTCATCACCCTCACAACGGTTGGTTTTGGAGATTATGTGGCAGGTGGGTTTAATTTTGTTGGACCATGTTGACCGTGTTTTGCTAAAGACTTTTCCTACTCTTGTGGAGGTCATGAAATGAAAAGTCATGTTAGTGCATGAACTCCTATTGCAGGTGTGAATCCAGACATTGAATACCCCAGGCTGTACAGAGTGTTTGCAGAGTTGTGGATCTACATGGGCCTGGCTTGGCTCTCTCTGTTCTTCAGCTGGAATGTCAACATGGTGGTGGAGGCACACAAGGTGCTGAAGAAGAGACGGCATAGGAACAGACACGATTACGACCACAACGAACCTCCGTCTGTGAAGGACAAGCCCAGCACCATAGACATCTTTAACTTCCCGAAGGAGGAGGACTACAGCACTATCATCAAGGAAATCGGAGCCGTAGCACATCGGTTAGAGCCTAAAGAAAATATAAATCGGTCCAAGAGTTGCAGCGACATCCTGGCGCACAACATCCAGACGCTGGACCACTCGCCCAAGCGCAGGCGCAGGATCAGTATCAGTGAGGTATTCATCAACCCAAATCCTGTCATCCCTGAAAAAGAAAGGTGCTCCCAAATCCGAGAGAGCAACGGTGAGTCTGAAGCTGTGGAATGTGGACAAACAGACAAAGAGATAGGGGACAACTGTGCATCTGATCCAGAAACTGATACTGGTATCTTCATCACTGTGCCACTCAGACATGCCACTGAAGAGGAAAGCGTGCAACATCCGGATGGTCGGGATACTCGCTTCAAAATTTCTAAAGTGGCAGAGGGCGATTTCATAAAAGCCACTACAGAACCTGTGAAAAAAGACCCAGATAAGGGCGACCAGAGCTTAAATGGCTTCTCTTAAACTTGAACAAATCTGCACAACCGATCAGGCCTTGCAGTGGGCATAAAAGCACTGTGATGTATCATAAAGACTGCAGGAGTGTGTGACCATGCAATTAAATGAACCGATTCACTGCTTCTCCAAAGACAGTGTTTTTTATTAAACTTTCCAATCATTACATGCAAGAGAAAAAAATGAGCGGGAGAATAGAAAGTGTGTTTCATCCACACAGTAGGCCTATTATTTTAAATGACACAGCAGTGCTTTGTGGACCGCTGTGCCTATCAGCAACTTCCCCTCAAAGGGAGCTGCAACAGTGGAGCCCATGATCTCACGGCCGCTGTCAGCGTACACCTGGCTCACCAGTGGCTGCTCTGAATGAATGTTCTTGATCTGGATCACCTGACGAAGACATCAGAGGAAAAAAAAAAATTACCAGGGACTTTTCAAACCTCACTGCCTAATGTAAGATTCAATGAACAAAAAACAAACGCTGACCTCAGAGCCTGGTGGATCCTCCACGTCATACACTACAATCTTCATGGCGTTTGCATAACAACCAAGCCAAACGTCAACTGTCCTGTGGTCCACCTCGATGTTATCACACAGGGACCCAACGGCTACAGACTGGTTTTCAAAAGTTGCATATGAAAGTCAGTTTACATGTTTTACGATAAACTATGTTTTTAATAATGGGAGCAAAACAAATGAGAATCAGAAACAGTCCTACAGATCTCCTCATTATCCCTAAAGCTCAGATATAAACGCATCTTTAGCAAGAAACTACGAACAATTATGGTTGAAGTCTACAACATTAATCAACTAGCTTGTTTTTATTATGCAGGCTACGAGATCAAATTCATTACCTTAAGAAAGACTAAATGTTCCCCATCTTGCCTCTCAAACACATCGATATCATGGTCTGCTATGTCTGAAAAGTAAATGTACCTGTGGAGAGATGATCCTCCAAGTTCATGACTCGAACACAAGTCAGAAAATGTTCTGGTTCGATGAGATAAAACATTAAATACCTTTTGTCAGGTGATATGTTGATACCATTTGCAGACATAAAGCCAGTAGCCACCACCCTCACATCTGCAGGGCTGTAGTAAATGACATCACACCAGGGGAGACCCAGGAGGAGTGCAACCAGGTTGAGAGTATCACTGGGATAGAAGCGGTCATTGGTGGCATAGAAGCTCTCCGGTCGGTCCAATGGGAACTATGTCGTTCACACTGGAAGACAAATTGGATGCAAGGATGAAAGGACACAATCATCATAGATCAATTGTTGTATTACAGTTAATGCTTAATATGCTGTCTGTACCTGTGGAGCAGTGGGTGGGTAACTGTTTTAAGGTGCACAAGCGTGTCCTCGGCCTCAAAACGAAAAATCTCCACTTGGCTGTTGCGTCGAGGGTGATTGACGACAAACAAGTACACAGCATCATCTGCATAAACATACAGCCCTGCTTTAAATGTACATGGATTAAGCAATTATAATCCAAATCATGGAAAGGAATTACAAGTAAACATTTTAAGTCTGTATTTGTTGCAGAGACAACATAAATACACATTTTTCCTTCTCAAAATGAAAAAGCAAATCAAAGTTCTCAACCATAAAAAGGGGTTCAGCTTGATCTTCCCACACATACAACACTCTTTTTATATTTGACATGGTGTGTTTCGGCTGTCAGTCGCCTCTCTCATTGACATGTATACTAATGCCATGCGGGTTGAAGGAGCTGAGGTCCAGGCCTCCCTTGATTTGAAGCTCCACTGGATGCGGTTGTGGATGCAGCAGATCCAGAATGTACAGTTTTCCGGGTTCATTAGAGAACGAAGGCATTGCAGGATGCTTTATCCCCTGAGTGTGGTGGATGACACTGCACTTAAACCTTTGCACTGAGCTGCTGCTCCAGGTTAACACACATTTATTGTTCCCGAATGTAACTGAAAATGATGTTTGTATAAAAATGTAGAACCACAAGCACATTGATGAAACTGCACTGATGTAACTCACTGTGCTTAGAAAGGCAAGTCCGTCTCTAAGTATTGTGATATCTTCTGCCCCACTGTCTGCACAATGGAAATAATAATAATAAAAATAAGTCATTACAAATTGCCTTTGACCTCCTACCTCTAAATTAGACTTTGGACTTTTCATGCTTGATCATAAATTCTGTGGTCTAAATGAAAGCAAAGGCATGAAAACCTACTAATGTTATTCAAATAGTGGCAGTGGAGTGGTTTCACAGGCACTTCTCTGAAGAGAAATTCATACATGGAAGAGTTCATAACTGAAAAAATGGGCTACTGTTAAACTATTACATTTTTTAAATTCATGTTGTTAGCTTGGATCATGATAAAACCACTTCAGGTCCCTCCTTGAAAAACCAAAGCAGTATTGGTCAAAAACAGCTATAATCCCAATTGCTCATTGTCGATTACATCGCCACAGTCTGTCTACAATTCAGTCATAGCAACAGGCGAAAACTTACTTTAGTTTGAGTCTATTTGCGACAAAAATCGCAAAAACAGCAAGAAGAGCAGCCAGCAGTGTCTTCTTAGCAGCAGCCATGATTACAATAGTGTGAAAAGCTGGAAGTTTCAGACGGTTTTGGTATGGCTGCACCAGAGATGGCGCTGTTGTGCACATGGTTTAAAGCAGCTCTAGGTAACTTGAGCTTGCTACAAGTTTGCTACGACAATAACGTCGTAGCAAACGTTCAACACTTTTATTACTTTGTCTTTCATTGAGGTCATTTTACAATCTTATGCATTTGTAATAGTAGTATGTAAGACTGCCTCTAAATAAATAAAGCGTGACGTTGCCGTGAAGTGGTTCGTCTGGCGTGTTGGGTCGCGCTTGAATGTTACGCAGTGCAGTTACAGCCAGCACAACCCCACTCTCGCTGCCGAGGCGGCACCATTGATCCTATTAATCGTTTATCTACCGCTTTGCTGAGTTTGGATTCAGAATTTTATGGTCGAAAAGTTACCTAGAGCTGCTTTAAAGTCTTAATCCATAGCATGGTATTACATTTAACAATTACAACAAGAGTGACATATTCAATTTAAAATAACTAAGACTCTTGATTCTTACTTTTGCTACCTGCTACTTTTGTGAATATGCAAGTACAGAAATCTTGATTATGTGTTTGAATATCATCATGACGAGCCAAATAACACACCTAGCCATATGTTAAAACAAAGCATAACTGCAAAAAAAAGCTTGTTCACTTGTTTCATTTTTTTTATTTAAACATTGAAACAAATGTTGTTGTTTTTTTAATTATGTATGAAGAAAGTTATAAAGATCAGGTTTTACAAAAATATTCATATAAAGCTTAACTTTTTCCATCAAATTAGTAAAAAAAACAACCAAAACTGACAAAGCAATTTTTCAACCTTACAGGTTTGACTATTTTGTCAATTCATAGAGGTTCAAGTGTAGATTTCAGTCGCAATTTTTTTAATACAGCGCTGTAAATCATCCATCCACCAGTGCAACATTTATGTAGTCACTTTCTTTTGTTAAATTGAGGCCTTGATTATTTCAAACCCTTTAACCAGAAACCACGTGTCACAACTACTGCAGTTCACAACAAAGGGCTTTGTGGTACACGGAGCCAATCAGCAGCTTTCCACCATAGACCGCCGCTGTGCTGGAGCCTATGATCACCTTGCCGTTGTCAGAGTACACCTGAGTCACCACCGGCTGATCACTGTGGATGTTCTGGATTCGAATGACCTTAAAAAAATAAGTAAACATGAAAGCATGAGACAAATAGCCTAAATGGGAGAAGTTAAAATGCATGTAGGCTAAAGGAACAGAATTAACACAATAAAGAATCAATGAAAAAGCGAAAGGAGAAACCTCTGAACCGGCCGGGTCGTCGGGGTCCGAGATAAAAAGTTTCATTGCATTTGGGTGACAGCCCATCCACAGGTCACCGGTCTCTGGATCCACCTCCACGTTGTCACAGAGTGAGCCGACAGACACGTTCTGAGGGGTGTCACACACAGCAAAATGATCATGCAGCCGTGACCGACTTCTGATCTCAGCTTTTCCAGTTACTTGTGTGAATTAGTGCTCAGAAAGATACAATTTAAGTAGCCAAAATTAGAACTAAATATATATATATAAAAATAAATAAATAAATAAATAAATATATACATACACATACATACATACATACATACATACATACATACATACATACATACATTTAAAACAAAAAAAAAACATTACAATTCTTCTAAAATCTAAATCACTCATGGAAGCGTCACCGGCATCTTCTTTGCATACCTTTACAGGAACCAGTGAGTTGTCTTTTTTCCGGTCCAGCACATGCACATTATGGTCCAACAGATCTACCACGTATATACTTCTGTCATGTCCAAAGGGACACCAAATTGAAATATTTAGAAAATTAAACAGTGGAATGTCCACATATACACTGTTTTTATGACTCTGCGCCTCATACTTACTTTTTGTCTGGCGAGATGTTGATACCATTTGCCATGTAATAACCCTCGGAGACCACTTTCACTTTTTTGGGACTGTAGTACACAACGTTAGTCCAGGGCTGCGCCAGAAACACCTCCACAAAAGTTTTCATGAAATTATTGCTGAAGTAGTGGTCGTTGGTTGCATAGAAGGCATCCGGCGCCACGGCGACGATGTCATTCACACTGCAAAGAGTCATCCGGACTGAATGAGGCCTCTTACACACACAAAGAAACAAAAACTAATTCTGCCATTGCAGCGCACCTGTGAAGGAGTTCATGCTTGAAGGTTTTCAAATGGAGCAGTGAGAGGGAGTCCTCCATGAACAGGAACATCTCCACCTGACTCTGATGTTGTGGGTGATTGACAACAAGCAGGTAAATTTCTCCTAAAAGAGAAAAACGTAAAATATAAATATATATTCAATTTAACAAAAATTCTGCACGGCTTAAGCAAAACACTTGAGTGTGGCTGGATTGATCCAATGGTTGTTGATGACAAATCCATTCAGGTCCAACATAACATTAGTTTATGACATTTTCTTTGTATTTTTAATAATGTGACATCAAGTGGTCCTTACAGCAGTCCACTTCTCCATATGCAGGTAGTTGCACAAAAAATACACTGACAGTGGAAAAGAGTGAAAGTGTCAAATGAACGCAGAATCAGAATATTCATTTCTCAGGTTGAAATATGTGTTAGTTGTGTGCGGAGGTAGTATTATGCCTTTTCTCAGTAAGGGATAAAAGTTCAAAGTCTGATGTCGTTGGAGCCCTAGGTTGTTGATGCAAAGACTTTGTTGAGTGTGATGCGTGTGTGACGTGTGCCATTACCATTTTTCTGGTCTGTGAAGACACTGATACCGTGAGGGTTAAAGGATTCCAGATCGAAATTTCTTGACATGCGCAGCTCCATGGGTTTCATCTTGGGGTCTTTCAAATCAATCGTGAAGATCTTCCCTTTCTCCTCAGTCACTGGCAATCCAGGAAATTTCAGCCCCTTGCAAACAGAACGATGACGTCCAAAGAGAAATAAAAATGGACAATCACAACACAACATTTGGTGGTAGAGCAACGAGGTAACCTAATGTCCTGCAGACTTTACTTTCAAATACAAATATATATTTTAATCTTGAGGAGAGGATAAAAGATTATTTGTCCACTTAATAACCGAATCTCTACGGTTTGGTTGCAGTTTGCACTGTGGACACACTTTTTAAAACAAATAAAGGCTTAAAATTTAATGGCCAGTCATTGCAGATAAGAACATGTCTGGCAGCGTGCCGGCCAAATAAGGTTCTCTTAACAGCGCTGATGTGAAACAGGACACTTTTTCACAAAGCCACGGGTGGCAGGTGATGCAGTTTTGTCGTCTTACCTGCGACAAAAACTCAGGTAATGTAAACCACAGCACCTTGTTGCAGATAATGCAGCATTGTATTGTTATCAGCGCACGTTAACTCTTGACATAGGTTTATCATTTTAAAATAAAAATGGAACTATGCGTTAAAACTAGGGATGTTAACAATTAATTGATTAGCGATTAATAGTCGATTAATAATTTAATTCATTAAATTAAATTAGTTGCAATTAATAAAACTCTTTTTACACTGGGGTTTTTGTTAAATGGCTTGGTGTATACCTGTATACCTAGAAAAAGTTACTTATAAACAACTTTTAAGTGTAAATGTGACCCATTAGAAGTCAATTTAAAGTCAGGATATATGTTCAAGGTGTTTTTTCTGTTCTCTAAATTAAAAATGGGTCACATTGGACCCTCAACATTATTAAAGGCTAAATAATGTGTTCCTTACACATTTTTCATTGTGAAATTTAGGTTCTCAGGAAGAAAAAAAAATCGCCACTTACAAATTAATCGTTAATCGATCGAAGGTCAATCAACTAACGATTAATGAATTAATCGATAATTTGCATTCCTAGTTAAAACACGTTCATGGCCTCCATAATCTGCGATCAGTTACAGGAGGGTCCCTTGTAAGTGGGCGTGGCACGAACCGCTTGCTGGCGGGAGCGACAATGCAACAACAAGTATGTGGACATCATTAGTTAACGTGTTGATCCACTTCTCTATCAAAGCGGTGTTTGCTGATGTCGAACTTTAGCCCGATGCCCTGGAGTTACTCACAGTGCTGATGAAAGCGCGCCCGTTGTCGAGGATGGTGATGTCCTCTGAGCCGAAATCTGAAATCACGACAGTTTGCGGCGTTTACTGACTCTCACTCTTGACGTCACTTTACGCTCTGCGTTCATTGCAGCGATGGAACATGCAGCAGCAGCAGCAGCAGCCGCCACATACCGAGTTTCTTCAGCGGGACACAGTTGGGAAGGTGTTTCTGGGTCAGCTCTCGGTTCGCCAGCAGCCTCTCGCTGCATTGTGTTGAGCACAGCGAGTTGAATCGAGGTGGAAACAAGACAACAGTTCCAGTTAGATTCACACACGGCGTCCCCACGAACAGTCCGTGTGAACAACATGCATTGCGTGAGGCGGCGGTCCTCTGAGCTCTACCTGAGGAGTTCGGCCCTGTTGCGGAACACCACGAACAGCATAGCCAGCACCGCGACGACATAGACGAGCTTCCACATGTTGGAGTCCAAACGGAGTGAAGTTTCCTCCCCAACCACCGCGACTGACCAACCTGTCTGCCTGTCCGTCCGTCTGTCTGTCTGCAGCCTGGTGGCTACTGAGTATATGTCGAGACTGTTCTCACTCAGAACCGACTCTTTTGAAGTGAACGACTGTTCAAGCAGCAACGCGATTGGCTAATATGCCCAGCGTCGCCTTGTGTGCCCTGCGCACAACAGTAGAGGGAGGTGCGGTGCGACACACAGCAAGATTCAGAATCATCTTTCATTTAAATAACGTTGACAGAGATGTTGCATTGTAGCGACGTGGGTCATCTTGTAGAGATTCTTCTCCAAAACAGGAAGAAGAATTACTGGAGGAAGAACCATATTTAAGTCTAAAGAGTAGCTGAACTAAAACCAACAAACTGTTACTTGTATACTGCATCCCTCCTTTTTGTTTCAGATGTTTTAATTTATATTTTGCTGTGATTCTAAGTTCTTCTGGTGTTGTCACAAGTTCAAAATTTATAAATAATTCGTTTTCAATTGCAAGTCAATGATTTATTTTTCCACATTTTGTAGCAGTATATATACACAATTAAATTTTACATGTTATATGGTGGCTGCTTTTCATATATATATATATATGTATATATATATATATATATATATACATATATATATATATATATATATATATATATATATATATATATATATATACATATATAGATATAGATATATATATATATATACATATATATATATACATATATATATATACATATATATATATGTATATATATATATATATATATATATATATATATATATATAGCCAACAAAAATTGAGGTGCAACTAGAGAGTCGAAAGAGCCGGCTCTTTTTTGTGAGCCGGCCCAAGAGAACCGGCTCTCTAAAAAGAACCGGAATTCCCTCAACTTTTGTCAGGCCAGAGTCCACTGACACCGCAGCCAGAGGCGCAAGAAGGCTGTTACTCAAGCTGTATTCATGGACCGTCGGAAAAATAGAGCCATTCTTACCTGCAACCTGAACACTATCCTCTGCCGAAGACGTTTAGTCGAATCCGGCCACAGAAATACTTTGACCACACAATTTAAAGTTTCAATTCTGATAACCACAATTTAATAGCAGCCCTCATTGGCAGATGTGCTTGATTTCCTGCACGAAACAATCAGTGACACAGTACTCAGTATTGTCTCTTTGCAACAAGAAGGTTGCAAGTTCGATTGCAGCCTAAGTTTGATTTGGGATTCTGTAACTGTTCAGCTGATTCAACTGGAGACGTCACTTTTCTGTTGTTGCCCATCACGAAGGAAAAGACTCTCCATGACCTGTCTAAAGGCTCAAAACCTTCATTTTGAAATTGATATGACATTTTTAAAACATTATTCAACATCTAGAGAAATATTAGTCTCTCAGAAATAAACACAATAACTTCTTTCAGTTATTTTCCACATGATGCAGCGTGATCAGGACAAACCTGGAGCTGCCACATTCAAACCCAATTCACATCCGGATGAAAATAAGATGCCACATATTTACATATAAATCTTGTTGTTTGATATTCAAAGACTAAAGTGTAAAGTGACCCCGGTACTTGCTCAATTCCGCCAGGATACACACAAGTGCTCCAGTGCTACTTTGAAACTGGTGTACCCCAACAGTCAACACACGGTTCCAGTCAATGAGACGTGGTGCCTGCAGAGCCCTGTTTAAAATGTTTATTTTTGAACTTTTCTGTAGGTGATGACTCCTCCCGACATAAAACAAAGTTACAAAACTGTCTATGTATTCAAAATCATGTGTAAGAGACTTCATAAAAAACAAACATGAACACATACATACACATAGAGAAGTGAAAGTAACATGAGATTGGCAATCTATTGACCCTGTGATACTCAGCATTGGGTGCATGCAACCTGACAGTAACTGTAGAATATCTACCAAAGTCCAATTAAAGAATTATAGTATCTAACAACGTCAAAACACCGACAACTCCTGCACATTACATGGTGTGCAACCAGCTAGCACTGTTAGGTGGGGCACACTTGGTTCCTCACTCTGTTTAGTGAAGTCGTGTAAAGGTTCACAGTGTAATACAGCAGGATCCCCATCAAACAGTTTCAAGCAAGACTGAATATTTGGAACATACAAAATAAATTTTATTATCCATTCTCTTCATGTCTACATCTTATTAGAATTTCTAAACAATGGCATTGTCAACACACCCAAATTAATTCTAGTAATCCTGACAGGTGCAACAATACATTTCTGTCAAGTCCAGGTGTCAAAATATAACTCGATGTGAAAAACAATTTTTTTTTCTCTTTTAAATCGTCTTCTTTGTTATCTTTAACATAAAAAGTAGAGCCGTGGGCCCCCCGGGGGCCGCGCTGAGCATCAGGCGGGGGTCAGGGGGGGGAGGGGGCACGGCCATGAACACACAAACACAGGTGAGGAAGTGGCTTCAGGGTTGGGCCCCGGTGGCGGCGGGGACTTGTGTGGCCAGAGTGTTGGGAGCAGAGATGACGGGGGATCCAGCAATGTTAGCCAGCGGCTGCGAGGAGGACATTGAGGTGATGCCTGCGATGAACACAAGGTCTCATTAATCACACTTGCATGTCGTCAACCATCTTAAAATAGAGGTTCGGCCCTAACAGGTGGCAGCCAATGAAATAGTGGGACTTGCCACGGTGGTTCTAGGAGATATTTTCTAAATCATAGAACCTCTCTAGAGGTTCCACCCGGGTACAAATACAGTGGAATCATGCAGGTGCCGTGGACTCAAATGTAAGACAAGTGATGAAAAAAACAACATCTGGACTGCCATTCTGGATAACTGCAGGAGTTCACTTTGTGTCAAAAATGTGACATTACCAACATGTTACAGCCTGAGTTTCCACTGCATCCACCAGGTCAGGAGCTGTGACATGTTCACTCCTGACCCAGAGGCGCACACAGTGGATGACTTCCAGGTCACATTACAGGAGTGGTCTGGAGCAGGGGTCACCAACACGGCGCCCGCAGGCACCGTGTGGCCCTCAAAATCCACATGCACAGCCTGCAGGCCTGTTCTAAAAATAGCACAACTGGTTGAGCTGCATGTAAAATTTAATTTTCTCCAACCGTGTAAAGTAATTATCAATCATTGAGAACTCATTAACATGACTTGTTCTTCATGACTTGACTTGTATTATGTCTTCAAATTGATTAGTATCATTAATAATGATATATAACTAAAGGCTAACTGATAAAATGTGTTATTTCAGAAGAGTGCAGCAAACTGGTTGCCTTTCATGTGACTCAGTACCCACAAAGTGGCTATCAGGCTCAAAAAGGTTGGTGTGACCTGGTCTGTAGTCATGTGATGTTTCTCTACTTGACCAGTTGGTTCCTGTGAACTTCAAGTGTGTTGGCACTGAAAGCATGCAACTCCGGAATGGTTACGTGTATTAGAAAACATCACCTTTTGAAATTTCATACAGCCCGTAACAATGTTGCTTTTGTTTGACTGCAGATTTATTTTTCTTGCATTAGCACCTCAAGTCTGGCATATACTTTTGCGGCGGTCAACTTACCAGCCATCATACTTGAAGAGCTGACTGGTGTGGAGCTGGCAGCCATTCCTCCTGGAGTGGCCCCTCTTCCCTGATCTTTAACGATGGGGTCTGATGGATGAAAAAGAAAATCAGAAAGAAATGAACAGAAATAAATACAGCAATGCAAACAAGGTAATGGACCAGACTAAAAATGTTCATTTTATCTTCATTGATATATTACTCTTATTTTCTTTTGTTCAGACAAATAGGTAGAGATGTAAAGATTTAAACCCTTACATCTCTACCTATTTGTCCGAACAAAAGAAAATAAGAGTAAGTTAATGGACCGACGTCAAAGAGAAATGCGTCTTACAGAAGTAGGGATGATCCATGGCCTCCCGGGCCGTGAGGCGAGCTTGATGGTCATAGCGCAGCAGTTTGTCCAGGAAGTCCAGTGCTTCCGTGCTGACCAGGTGCTGGTTCTCGCTGTGCACAAACCGTTCCCATCGTTTGCGAGAGTGTCTGCGGGGACATGGGCGGATCAAGCATTAATAGGCAGGCAGTCGCAGAGGGCAGAGGCGTCGAACGGCCGCGGCAGCTCACCTTCCGAGAATGTCGTTAAACCGTGGATCCAATTCAATGTTGTACTTGTCAATGTAGTCGTACAGGTCCTCCGTGCCCAGTACTTTTGCAATCCGGACGAGCTGCGAGTCAAACGAGGCAAACGGTTAGGTCTCTAGGTGATGAGTGAGGTGCAGGTCTGAGCCGGACGGATGGAATCGGTGAAGATGTCTTTTCAAATACGCAAACGCAACGCTGTTGTTGACAGGGAGTTTAAACATTTTGATGGAAGACAACTATTCACTTAAAGGGAAGCCTACCCCTCGTCCCTTTTAGCTTCCAAACAATCATTATTTGACCAAAAATGGACAGTGCAATCTCTGAGTGCACAGGAGAAGTTGCTCGCCTCGACTTAAAAAGTATAATCACGTTTGCTATTGTGCGCCAGAAGAAACAGAAGAATGCCTTGGCTCTGTGGTCCAGAGCAAACACTGGCCTGACTATTCCCTACTAGGTCTGTGGGGACGCTTCAATTGTTCGGTTCTTGATCTAATTAGTGAAGCTCAGGAGCCTCAAAACGAGACAGTTCATTTTTCTCCCTGTTTGCTTTTAAGCCACAAGTTGCTCCATGTCGTTTCTGTTTAACAGTTTAGGATGCGTCAGTTTGATGGCTGGCTGAAGCGAGGTTGTACAACGAAGGGGTTTGTGAAATTAACGTTAAGGACACATTATGAGACTTCAAGTTGGTTTTCAGTGCTACTCTTGCCACAAACTGCAGAAAGGCCTGATTAGAACGTGGACAGCGGCGATCGAGAGGTTGTGAAAGTTTAATTAAACCATAATAAAAATCAAGAACACGCTGAAAAAGCACAGTTGACTATGAGAGTCACTTTATGTAAGAGAAATGTGCAATAAACAGTCCACTGGCTTTTATCAATCCAACATCTCAGTGGATATTAGCCGATTGGCTGATCCTGCATCCTATGTCGTGATTGAGCTTTAAAAAAAAAGAAGAAAAAACAAAACAAAAAAAAAAACCTGATCGGAGGGTCACCTCCCTTAACCTGTGACCCATTCACATTTACCGATGCAGCCCTATATAGATTCATTTGAGCAGACGGAAAATGTGGGTTGGCAGCTTAAACTCTCCCTCACACTGGGCTTGGTGGGAATTCCTGTTAGGCTGGTTCAGCTCAGCTAGCGTGCTAAAACTGCTTTGACTTTATTCAAACTAGCAGCATGAGCCTTGATTGAACAGAGGGCGCTGGCACAGTGGCTCAGTGGGACACACCTTGTTGTTTTGTTTTGACTAGAGAGACTAGAGTTATGGCTATACTTCTGCAGCACTAATTCCAACCAACAGAGTGAAAAGAACTCGAGTGAGTACTGACTTGCTCTCATCCTATCCCGTTGTGTCAATGATCTCTGTTCATCCTGTCTACCCAATCCAGGGTTTGGTTTGTTAGAAAGTAAGTGCCAAATGCAACCAGCCCAGTCAAATGTTGCTTAACGCTGAACAAAAACTGAATCTCACAGTTGCCAATAAAGATTAGACAAACAACACGTCTTTCTTTTACCTGATCATAGTTGTCATGACCATGAAAGAACGGCTCCTTCCTGAAGATCATGCTGGCGAGCATGCAACCCAAACTCCACATGTCCAGGCTGTAGTCATACATCTGTGAGTCACGAGAATAATAAAAAGGCCTCAACATAATTAGATATTTAAAAAAAGGTACAAAGAAAAATGTTATTTTGTCCTCCTTGTGTAAGACATGCAGACTTGACGTAGGCAACAGTCTCACCTGGTAATCTACCAGTAGTTCAGGTCCTTTAAAGTACCTGGACGCCACTCTCACGTTGTACTCCTGGTTTGGGTGATAGAACTCTGCCAAGCCCCAGTCAATGAGACGGAGCTGTGAAGGGAGAACGTTTAGATGGGCGGCCGTTCGAAACTGCACAAGTCTGGTTGGGTTGAACTGCAAAATTACCTTTCTGTGTTCATGATCAATCATTACGTTGTGTGGTTTGACATCTCTGTGCATTATCCCCATACTGTGACAATAGTCAAGAGCCTGCAAGTAAACAATAGGAAGGACATTTAGATTCCATTGTGTAATTGATCATTTTGAGCAAATTACGAGAATACATTTAGAATCAGCACAAGTCTGAAGAGAGAAAAAGAAATAATCAAAAACTGGAACCTACCTTTAAGATTTCATACATGTAGAACCGTATGTCAAAGTCGGATAAGGTTTGATACAATTGCTGTAAAAAATAAGTACAAATATGTGAGCAAACACACACAAAATGAGTAGTGCATAGGCATATCAACCAATCAGCAGTCGTTACCTTGAAGTCTGTGTTGTTCACATGTTCAAAGACCAAAGCAGGGGTTCGAGACTAAATGAAGGAGAAAAAAAAAGGGAGCCAAGAAAACTGTTAAATAAAATAAACCTAATTGAATCTAAAGTAATCAAGTGTCACAATCAAAAAGAGGAGTTCTAATTACCACAGGATCCTTGACAATATCTAACAGTGAGATGATATTTGGGCCGCCCCTTAGGTTTTCCAAGATCTTTATTTCTCTCTTGATTTTCTTTTTCTTGACCGGCTGTAAAAAAAAAAATAATAATAATAAAATAAAAAAAAAATTGAAGAATTTTTAACGGAAACAAAACAAAACAAAAAAATACAACATACAAATATCACATCATCATAATTATCTGCATACCTTTAGTATTTTGACAACCACTTTTTCATTATTCGTAATGTTTATGGCTTCAAAAACCTCACTGTATTTGCCTCTTCCTAGTTTTCTGACTAGCTGATAGTCATCTTGGTTCCTAGAAAAATGAAAAGACATAAAATTCCAAGACACAAAACATGACAAGGTAAACACACAACAACATCAAGTTGAAGTTTAAGATATGTTGAAGAGGAAAGAGGTTCCTCTGTTTCTCTTGCAAAACAATAAGTTGTACAGGCCACTGTTCATCTGATTTTTTTCACCTGTACAAAACAAGGATGTCTGAGACATTTGCAAATAGATACATTTCCAGGCTGAGCATTCTTAGAGGATTTCGCAATAAAGAAAGCTACTTGCAGATATCAAATACATTTGTTGTTTAGTATGTTTCACTGAATAAAGGTATAATAGGAATTTGAAAGGTGCACAATCATCGGGAGAAAATGTTGTTTAGTTGCTATTGGTGATGCGACAAACAGGAGAAATTGGCCTCAGTCAATGAACTCACCCCCATTCAACAACATGGGATTCATAATCCCAATATTCCCGAGGTCTCTGTGTGTTTACATCAGGGTAAACACGAGAGCGGCTTGGAACAGGGCCAGACATATTCTACACAGGTTCTCTGCTACAAACAAAAAAAAACAAACAAAAAACAAAACAGGACATTGGTATTTGATTCCTGTCACCATACACACATGAAAACAACAGCATGTTCATGTAGACTAAGAAGAGGAGTACCTGGAAGGTTTCCTCCAGGATGGTGATGATTGATGAATTAGAACAGAAGCAACTGAGATGCCTTTGTGGTGAGAAGGCTGCACAAGCACATCAATGGAGGAGGATAATTAGCCACATTACAACTAAGTTCGGAATTGAGAACTGAAAACATTAATAAAAGCTAAAGATATTTTAACAAAAAATGATAATGATAAAAAATAAATATATAGTTTTTAATTATTTTGTTTCCCCCATAAAAGCACATTCTACTTCCCTTTTGTAGCTGTATCACTGCAAGCAGCCAGATAAATGATGATGAATGATTTTTTTTTTTTTTTTTTTTTAACTCGCTGGTATGTGAGATGTGTACCTAGATTAACACACTGGACAGTGTTTGAAATATACAAACCTGAACGCTGAACAGGGGCATCCAACCAGTCTAATCAGGAGGAACAGGGTTCAGTACAGTCATCACTGGGGGCTACAATAAGGCAGGATCTCCTGTTGAAAAACGGAAAGTAGGTTGATCAGTAATCAATGATGTTGATTAAAAGCGCACAAGAGCACACTGAGATAACGTGACGTTACAAGCGCTAACACGGTTCAATTCGGAACTGACTGAATTGTTGTGTGAGGTTTGCGCTGTAGGAACGGCCGCGCTCTCTAAAACGACACATCCTTGTAGATGTGGCCAGTTTGTTCGCTTACCACTTTGGTTGAAAAGGGTAAAGAGTGTGTACGCACAAACCCCTGTGGCCCAGGCCTGCACAAAGTGCAACGGAGCTAAGTGCTAACCGAAAAGCAGGTTGGGCTGCCTGCTAGTTAGCATTAGCGCGTTAATTTCAGAGGGAAAAGCCGGTTGGAAAGTCACAACTAGCTCGTGGTGACAATCACGAGACCGAGGCGATAATGAACAAGCGGCCCACAGTAAAAGTGAAGCACAGTTGTTTTCTAGTGGTCACTACAGAGACAGCGTCGGAGCAAAACACATACACGTCGATAAATATATTTCCTAAAGCTCGAAAGTGCTAAGCTAGCAGGCTAGGGGAGTGAATTGCCTGCTGGCTGTCGAGGCACACTGACTGACAACGCCTTGAAAAACACCTCACAAATGGTGTAATCCGACCGCGGAATGAAACCGCCATTGTGTTACTTTCCCTCAGTCTATCTCCGCACATCAAGAGGCCAAGGGTAGCTCGGAAATAACAGCGATTCGCGTTTAAATGACACGATTACCTCTCAGCCTTGCTGCCTGGGACGCCAATATGGCGATGCTGGGGATCGAGAGCTTAGTGCGAATAGCCTTTCCTGCAGAGGGCGCTCTCCTTTTTCTCTCACACTCGGGAGAGGGTAACAGCTTCTTTCACCAACAGGTCTGACAGAGCCAAAAAGTTATATTAAGCATTACAGTCAGACTGGGTTCGGTCACATCCCTCATGTTTTTTGTTTTGTTTTTGAAGGTTCATATATTGATCAACCCGTGCTCCCACGGACTTACTGGACACTTATGCAGTTAAAACAAGGCATGGGCATATTCAAGAAATATCCACATTTTAGTGAGGCCACATAATGAAATTTCACTCATGAATGCCACACACAACTATGCTATTGGATTAGTCACACAACTCACCACCATTTCATCAGCTGATCTTTCCAGTGCGTCTGACTGTGCTCGTAAAAAGGACATATTTTTAGATTTACAGTCTCAGAAAGCTCCATTCAGAGACATGTTCAGCAGACTGGCCCGACAAACCAAGACCTGCTTGAAAAGGTCTTTGTTTCAGGACTGATACAGAACTCACCGTGACAATGGTAAACGGTCATTAAGGGCAACATTGTTTCAAAAAAAAAGAAAAAAGAGGAAGGCCCGGTGGGAGGTTTCCCGAAGCAGATGACCGCTCGTCGTCCACACAGAGGTAGAGAGAAAGAGGGATCCATTATGTGAATGTGAATGGTCAAAACACCTGTTTTTATCGTGCATTGATGCGATGAATAGGCCCCTTGTGAACTCCTGTAGGCCAATTGTTGTGACTTTTGCCAGCAAGTCACGCACTGTTGAGCTCTGGGGGTGAAAAAATGGCTGGACTTTGAGTGCAACTCAATCTGAAAGATTTGACTGTAAACTATAATTAGACTGAGACAATGAGATATTTATGTAGCAGGGGTCTATATAAATACACCAATCACTTACACACCAAGAGGGGAAAAGGCTTTAGGATCAAAACAATGAAGCTGTAAGTTTTTGTATTTTGTTTTTTTGAAAAATGTCTTTTAAATTAGTTTGAGAATGACTAAATTGTTTCTTTCAGGTGCATGTTTTGTCTGTTTCTCCTTGTTGGTGTGGTGGTAACAGCTCCAAGAGGTAAATCAACTGGGTGTCTGATTTTTGCTGTCATTTGTGATGAAAAAACAAACAAACAGATAAAATATATTAAACACACTGTTTTTGTTTTCCGGCACCTCTGGCAAAGTACAAAGAGATAACGTCTTGACCTTTCTGAATGGTGAGACAACATCTCTGAGTTCTCATGTCTACGCACATTAAATTCTCATCTGTCGTAAAACAAATGAAAGCCAAGCTGAATCTGTTTCATCGCTGCGATAACCATCGTATAACCTGTGTATCACCATTTTCAGACGCTCTGGGTGTGACAACGGAAAGGACTGTAGCAACTGCTTCAGCAGGTTTGTGACACCATGTAACTGCAGATATCAAGAGAAAGGTTCACTTTCTAACTGGCAGGCTCACCAGATCCTCAAACAAGTTTTAGTTCCCCAACCAAACATACATAGGAAGAACTGTGAGATTTCATTTTGTTTTCTAATTTACATTTTCTGGTTTACGTAAGTAATTTCCCATTTGGGATGAATAAATGATTCTGATTCTGATTCTGATTCTGAATCTGATTAAACAGCAGCCAGTTTCTGTTTTTTACGACTAGTACCCTGAGTGTTTTTCAGGTGATCTCTCAACTATTAAAACTTTCCTACATTGCAGCTGCGAGACCTCCTCAGAATAACCCTGTGAATGAGGATGACTCTGAAGGTTTGTGTATTTTTCCTGTAACTGCGGCTTAGGTTACATTTTACTACCCTTTTTGATTTGATTTGAATTTATTTTGAACATCAAACAATAGTGGGGGAAAAAAATCTCCTTTACAGATTTGTCGGAGGAAAAATCCACAGAAAGTTTGCCCACCAATGGAATCACAGGTATGTATTTTTTATTTTCTGATAAGTAAAAACGGCCACTCAGTGGATCATCCAGTTTTTGGTTTGGAGATGTCGGCCTTACTCCCCAGGAGTAATCGAAGACCCCGACAGCCATGAAGAGGCCATTTCTAAAGATTCAGTCAAGACGCCATTAAAGAAGAGGGCCGAAAACACAAACGACAGGCTGGTCGGTCCAGTAGAGCAGATGGATCTCAACAGCGGTGAAGCAGCCCGAGATGCTGAACCTTCGCCTGGACAAGTCGACAACTCAAGTGTGGAGCAAGTGAATCAGAGTGCCAATGTGGTGGCTGATGATCACCACAGAAAAGCCACACCAGTGGGAGGTGCAGGATTTAATGGCATGCTGGCTGCGGGCCGAAGCAGAGAGCTGCAGGATTTGGATAGTTTGGAGGACAACGCTGGCAGACCTGCTCCAGTGTGGGACCACAGACGAGACACCGACTACGACGGTAAGAGCCTCCCTATAATACACCACCGTTGCAGCGACAAGCTCCTGGGATATATTGAAAGCATTAACTGCTGATTCCGATATGTCCCTCAGAAACCAGAGAACTCCTCAGCTCTGAAACATATCCATTAGGTAAAAACCAGCCCTCCTCTTGTGAATATTGGGTAAAAAAACTGAGTGACTTCCTCTGCATACTGACTAATAAGGACATCCATCCCATCCTGTCATGCTCTGTCTACCCCAGCGCCTCCGCAGCACATGTCTGTTCCAGTCAAGAGCCAAGCCTGATGATCACACTGTTCCCCTCTGCAGCTTGAGCAGACTAGTGTGTGTGTGTGTGTGTGTGTGTGTGTGTGTGTGTGTGTGTGTGTGTGTGTGTGTGTGTGTGTGTATCTCCGTCCATCCAACTTGGATGGAAAACCTCTCCAGGATGTGATTTTATGTCTGTCTCACTTCACATGTTTTCAATTGCCCACATTTTCATGCTTATCCACATAAAAGTGTCTAACTGACAAACAAATGTATTATTGTGAGAGAAAAAAATGATATTTTCCTTCCTTTTTCAGATTGCTTTGCTTCCACATAATGAGTCAGGGTTTGCCATCTGTTGAGTCATATGAGGCGGGCAGGCTGCTGCCAAATACAGCTGCTTCTGGGACTTTTTTAAAAATCCAATTTTAGATTTTTTTTTTAATGTGAGTGTGAGAACAAATGTTAGAAACTGATATTTACAATTTTCACATCAGCTTTCTAGTGAAACTGCACAGGAGAACCCACTATGAGATATTTAGTAAAACTCGGCAGAAAGTTTAGAAATGATAATTTAAAAAAACACCAGTCTTTAACCCAGTAAAAGTTGAAAGGTGTTCTTTGTCTATCGCTGTTCGAGTTTTGTCTTTGTTTAATCAAATGTATGAGGGCCAATAAAATGCCAACAAATCAAGAGACCACGACTCCTCTCCATTTCCTGAGGTCAAAGCAATAATTTATTTATTAGGAGGAAATCTTCATATGTAAGTACATAGTAATACAGAAAGTCACAGACATGCCTTTGTGTGTGATGGTGTTACACAGAATTCTGTGGGATAAAAAGCATCCACGAGATTATGTCAGAAAGCATAACTATATTCTTAAAAATTATATATATATATGAACTTGTCATACACAAAATTCTGCTCTCATATGTGTGTGAGCCAAGTTATGCTTGGTTGCAACTTTATAAATGCTGGTCAGTATTCAGTCCCACTGCTTCATTTCCTAAAATGCTGAAGCTCACTGTACACGTCCGACTGGACCCCATGCAGCTCCTGCACAAAGTTATGACAGTATATCCACTCAAAAGAAATATCAACGTCCACCATGAATCCATCTTTAGCTTTGCAGCGGTAACTTACCTGGTAGGGGGAGTCTGTCACCTCTGCAGCCATTTTCTTTGATATGGACGTCTGCAGGTTTCTTTTGCCTTTAGGAGTCGTTTCATGACAGTCGGACAGAGACAAAACAAGAAGGTCAGTGGCAGACTCATCACATGATCACAGGCCACACTTGACGTGTTAGTCAGTCATCACCATCTTGGGGGTCGCCTTCCCTTCGTCTCCTGTGACGTGTGGCGAGGCAAAACACACATATCGTGATGAAGATGGTCAGGATGATGTCGGAGGCGACGATGCCCATGACTGACCCCATGTTCATCATGTAACAGGAGCCACATTCTTGATGTAGGGAGGAAAATAGATTGTCAGCCAATTCTGAGACAAATGACTCACTCTCCAGCGCGGCGGCAACACTTTACCTTGCTGTCCCTCGGCGGATCCTGAAACAGAGAGAGGGCACGGGGTCAGTCCTGTGTGTCATCGCATTGGGCGCCGCCAACCACAAACAAGTGCACAACTTACCGAACACTGAGCCCACAACACAGAGAGTGTTGGACATCTTCTCGACGTTGGTGTCCAGGAGAGGCAAAAATGAGAAGGCGGGGCTGCCCTGCGAAGCCACCGGCCCTCGACTTTTCTTTTGTACTGAAGTGCTGATGTGCCCATAAAAATAAAACAGGATGTTGGCTGTGAGCTGCGGTGAGGAGGGCTCGCAAACACAGCGGCATCTGCAGAGATGTGATATGTGTGAGACTGTGTGAGAAGGTGGAGTCCACTCAGGAAGAGGAAGCGTGTGGGTCTGTGCCTGCCCCCCTTCCTCCCTCCTCTGCAGTGTCTTGTTTAGATGGTCACATTTGATCACAAGGTCTCTTTTTTGACTTTTTTTTGTAGACTTTGTTCAGTCCTGTCTGAGAAGCTCTATGAAAAAACTCTTCATCAAGGCCAATTCCCACCACAGCACTCTAACTTTTATCAGCAAACAGGTCACCTCTTGGGCCTCTTGTGGTTGGAGGCAGCATGTTCAAACCATTGTGTGAACCGCAGGTTATTCTCAAAACAAGCGAAACGAAACAGCATGCTCCCAAAACTCAGTTTGTTTTTTCTCATCAGGGAAACAATTGTTTCACATGTCAGTGAAGATCATGTATTTCAAGTGATGGATTGATCAAGTGCAAAGCTGGGGAATATAAGTTGTGATGCTTGATGACAAATGAAGGATCAGGTGAATCAGTCCCTCACTTCAAACAAACAATGAAACCAGCCGCTCTGTATCTGTTCTGTCCTACTTCAACACTGGACAGACTAGATCAAACGTGTGATACAATTATGATGAGGTGACCAAATCAGCATTTTTCGCTGCACAACCACATCATTCTCAACGCCTTTTCAAACACAAGATAACATCAGCCACGCTCGCTCATCTTGGGACAACAAAGAAACTGCTGTGGAACAACATTTCAACAGTGCAGATAACAAAAGTGGGCTGGTTACGTGCGTATGCTGACAGCATAAACCAACCAGCTAATATTTAAAAAAATATATATATTGGTAAGATATTTAAAGAAACACTTAATTAAATATGTTCATATCAAATATGATGTCAATAAAGACCTCTGAAAACTACTGAAAACCTGAGCATGTACATTATATTGTTCATCTTTATTTTCTTTCATCATCGAATAATGAGCCAGTTCAATATTCAAAGTCAACTGCAGGGGGAGCTAAAATGCAATCATTGCTGAAACAGGTAAAGACAAAAACACACGCTTGAAATAAATGGATCAACAATTGCATTTATTTACTTTTCATGTATTTATGGCACAGAAAAAAGGAAGAGGGCATTGTTGCTTCTCACACACCAAGCATAAAACATAAACAGGAGAGTAATCTTGTGTATAGGAGTTAATATCATGTAATGGTTTTGAAGTCGTGGAAATATGAGTTTTACAGATTGTCATTGCGAGCAGGTCCAGCTTCTGATTAGCTCTTGCATTTGTTTCGCACATTCATGTAAACTTTATGAGCTGTAAAGAGGTAAGAGAGGAAAGAGACAAAATTAATAAATGTATTATTGTTATTATTATTATTATTATTATTATTATTATTATTATTGTTATTATTATTATTATTATACTACAAAGGTGAAAAAACAAGTTTGCCTGGCATGAACTAATTGAATTTACAGAGGGAAAAAAATAATTAACTTTGCAATCAAACACTCAATGAAAGTTCTAATGGCCAAATCTGTCAAACAGCCAGCTACTACTACCATTGTCTTCCTTGCGATAGCGGACCCTGGCGCACTGGTAGGTGGTGATGACGATGATGAGGGTCAGCAGGATGTCTGCACAGATGATCCCTGCTACTGTGGCTGGCTCGATCCTGTAGCAGGACACGGCACTGTCTGACACACACACGCACACACACACACACACACACACACGCACACACACACACACACACACACACACACACACACACACACACACACACACACACACACAGGCATGCAAACATGCACCTTAATAACCCCATGTTGATTTTTTTAGTGACCTCTATTCATTTTCCACAAGTTTTGTAACCTTTAACCTCCAAACTTAAGTTGTCATCCTAGATGCTAAGGCGAAAGTTTCAAGGAGAAGTGAGAATTGCCCAAAATGTCCTCACTTAGAAGAAAATCTTTTACAGTTCTCACAACGGCATATTTATCACGATGTACACGCACAACCCCTCCCCCACCACCACCACACACACACACACACACACATATACAACAGAATAAAAATGGGCCGTGGGTTGACTGACTCATTGCAGCCATTGTGTTGTACTTTGCTTTGCATTAGGCCTACTGCTCTCCCCCTCTCCCCCGAACGGCATGTAAAGAGCCGTCAAAGTGGACGGACTTTTGCCCCTTTGCTCACACATACCTGATAGCCCCACCGCCAAGACCAAGACTTTGTTGAGAATGACAGGAAAAAGCAAAAGAGACATTAGTCCAATCTGACTGCTGCAAAGACCCTGATGCAACACATTTGTCGGTTAACTTTCCGTGCATGTGGTTTGTCTTTCCGGTTTAAGACCACCTTCCTCTTGTGTGTGCACTAATACTCACAGCACATAAAGAAAAGAGCAGTGATGATATATCTGCTGCCTGCCATGGCAGTGTTTCTTTTCTGAGAGCTGTGTCTGAAAAGAAAAACCAACCAACCAACAAACAAAAAAAAAAATTAATGAAATACAAACAGTGAAGAAAAACATTTTTTACAACACTTGAAATGCTTCACTGACAGGAACTTTGCTTTCAAACATGGATCTCTTGTTGTCAAAGTTTGTAAAAAAAAAAAAAAAAAGAAAAAAGAAAAAAAGAAAAATGAAATAAATTAAAAAAAATTCCATCGCTACCAGGTTCATTAGTTTCTTAACGTCATAAATGCTACCAGGTACAGTTCAGTCAACTAGATACGAGAACTAGAAGTTCAGCAGCATCCACTGTCTCATCAGACGCTCAACTTAAGTGCATTTAACTGTGACTTAAACAGCTGTTACGTGGTTAAAATTAGTCAAATGGATTAGAAAGTTAAGCGTGAAGATCATCGTACCTTGTGGCGTCAGTCGGGACTGAAAGAGGATGTGATTCTTCTCTTCCTACTGGTTTTAACTTTTGTTTGTGATGTCACACTCTGTTGGTTGGTGTGGCTGAGTGGAAACTCCATCCCTCTGATTCTCTTTAAAAACCCCAGATCCATTTTCTGTTTCACATCAGTTATTTATATTGTCAAGACGCTGGTCTGCAGCACAAGCCGAAAGGCAGCTGGATGGCGTCCTTGCAGGGTTCAACCACTTGCGGGGAGTCTCTTTTATTCAGGTTTATCACAGATGATCCGAAGACAGTGAGTGAGACGTTCAAGTGATGTTCAGCCTTCGACTGTTTCCGCTATAAACACAGGAAGCAAAGATCCCCTGAGCGGTCCACGGTCTGCCTGTCCCTCTCCCCCTCGGGTGGTGAGACGAGCAGGCAAACAATCAAAGAGACAACGACAACAACGCCAGCGGTTTTACCTTTGAAGCTCCTTGATCGAGGTGTATCGCGGTGTGCTCGCAGTCTCAGAGCGTGCGTCAGCTCAGGCACCGTGTTGAAACTGGCAGCAGGTGGAGCTGTGACACGTCTCTTGAGAACATGGCAGTGCATCGAGGCGCTTTGGTGCTGTGGCAGTGTTTGCGGACTCTGCATACTAAACACACAGCCTCTATAGACGTCACAAAGTATACAAATCAACTTGGAGGGAGGTTCACAATTAAATTCCCATCCACATACATATAGATTTCAGTTCGCGGTCTTGTCAGCTGTGAGTGTCTCAAACCAACAAATTGAGGCCGTTTCACATCTTTTGCTTGTCTCGTTCCACTTTTCAGTGTGTGACACTCATTTATAGGAATCAGCGAATTGTGACGTCACAAAGGGCACTGAAAACTTACTGGAACTTTTCTCAGAAAGTGAAAAGAGCCCCAGCTCAATACTCGATGAGGCCACGACCTGGCCACTCCCATTTTGCCCTCCTCCAAACACATGATTTGTCCAAGAGACAGTCACCATCAAAGTCAACCTGGGGTGATGATGTGAGACCTTTAAAAGACCTTTCAGTCTTTTTTTTTAAGACGTGTTATAACATGCAGGACTTTTGAAGAGTGTGGGTTTTCCTCAATACTTCACTTTGATCTTTTGTGAGCAACAATACCACAAAATAACAAAATTTCTTTGTATTCATGTATCTTGGCTGATTAATCTAATTTAATTTGTTTGTTTGAATAAACACGACACAATAATAGGAGTTTGAAAAAAAAAAAAAAGGATCCGAGAAGTTGTAGTCGACATTACAAATCATTGAATTTTGATCATTCGGTTTGTCAATGTTGGAGGTTGGTGTCTCTTTGCTTCTCTCAGACCAACTGAAGCTATTAGCCGGAGTTAATTTTGAGGACTTCCCTCCGTAACCAACAAACCTTTACTACTTTACACAATTAATTTTATATAATCTAATTTAATAACGTGCAAATGGGCAAAACTAACCACATTTTTTTAATTTGACATATATATTTTTGCAAAACTTTGCCTTATTTCTAGATAAATTAGCAAAATTCATTAAAATATATTGATACTCAGAACCCACATTTTGGTAATTAAACTCTACCTTTGTCTTAATTTCTAAAACTAAGAGATCGTTTTTTTTCGACAAGATAAAGGAAATTATTTTCATAAATAAGACATTTTTTTTTTGAATTTAAGATGTTTTTCATATTCATGTTTCAGTCACATACCAAGGGGTTAGTTTTCAATAATAATTACCAACAATAACAATTACAATAATCATGATAATAACAATGTGTCGGTTTGATTGAACAAATTACGTTTATACTAGTAACAAATTGTATTTAATACTTTCAGATTGAAACTTTCACTTAAAATTGGACTGAACTCTTCTAGTCTATGATGTTATGTAAAACTGTGTTTATTTTTTACATATAATCATATGTGCGTATTACATATGAAAATCAAAAGTTAATCAAGAACGTGTCAAATAAATCCATCTTCAAGTGAGACATTTAGGATCCAGTGGTAGAAAGACGATGGCAAGAAAGGTGAAATATTTGCAAAATGGAAGACATCAAAGAGAAAACATTGACATTCTCATCTCACCTCATCTTCACTGTCCTGTTTAAAATCAGAATACGTAAGAGTTAAATATGTGATTCACTCTGTGTGTGACAGTTTAAAGGCAGTTTCAACTCGTCGTCATATTCACTGAGCTCATCTTTCGTGGTTAAAGCCAATAGACATGGAGTGAGTTCAGAGTGATTCTATTTATAAAGAAGCCCACGTTTGGCCAGTTTCTTCTTCTTCTTCTTCTTCTTCTTCTTCTTTTTCTTCTTCTTCTTCTTCTTCTTCTTCTTCTTGAAATCACGATACACTCCAACCACATTTCATTTCTGCCACAGTGACGTGTTCCACACGCATCATCTACACTCTTTTCTTTGGCCAATAATGTTGTTTTTTGTGCCATTTCAAATGTTTCCATCATCAGCCAGAGCGCTCGCACACGCGGCTCACGGCTCTGCGGTTTGACATTGTGCGGGGCGGGGCGGGGCGGGGTGGAGTGGAGTGGAGTGGAGTGGAGTGGGGGCGCGGGTCGATTCGCGAGGGGCGGGGTGGTGCTGAGGAGGAACGGCGTGCTCGTCCTGTGCGCCACTCGACACACAACAAAGCAGTCGGAGCTCCGGCGAGCAGCAGCAGCAGCAGCAGCAGCACATCGCACCTCCTCGAGGCTGTCGGGACCCGGACGGACGACGACCTGTTGAGCCTCTCCGCCGCAAAAACACGCTTCTGACATGCACTTTGATAAATGTGAGTGAGTAACCCCTGTGACCGGACTGTGTTTAGCAAGGCTGCGCTTGATACCACCGCTGTTGATAGTTGAAATTGTTTTGAGTGATGGGAACTTCAACTGAAAAGAAGTGTTTCAACCTTCCCTCCTCTATTTGCGGGGACACAAATAGAGGAGGGAAGGTTGACTGGAAAATAAATCTGCTTGACTGGAATGACCGTGAGTGTGTTGAGAGGATGCCGGGGTAAGAAGAGGGACGTGTCAAGCGTCCAGTTTGCCAGCGCTCGGGGCTCTCACTCTCTGTCGCTCTTCACTTTCAGTTGGTTGAGAGGACACTCAGGGGAAACCCTGACACCCCTCACCCCCGACCCTGCTCTCTGATTCTCACATCCTCTTTCTTTATCAGGCGCCACACTGTGTGTGTGTGTGTGTGTGTGTGTGTGTGTGTGTGTGTGTGTGTGCCGAACTGTGATGCTGATGTGTCAGCTTTTAGGCTCTTTAAACGTGCGCGCTCCTCTCCTCTGCTCTGCTCTCGCCGATTGCGTGTTGTGCTGCTCGACCGCGAAAATGAGGAACTCTGCTCTTTGTGCCTCCGCGGCGCCCAGCCAAAAGAGAAAGGTCGCTGGAATCCCCGACCTCCTACGCAACGTTAGTCAATAACAAGGGGATTCCACAGGTCCGGCGCCGATTTGAATAGAGGGAGTGTGCGAGTATGAGATCCGGGCGCGACGCGGACAGCTGTGCGTGACGTCGCCGGTTCGAAGCAGTTTTTGTCGGACGCGTCAAAATGACTCAGGGTTGAGTAACTTGTAGTAACACCCTCCGCTCTCGATAATGAAATGTTGACGTGAGTGAAACGTAATGAGACGACGTAACTCTTCTGATCGAAGTGATGAGTTTCGTGGTGCAGGTCCGTCCTGCTTCGTCCCTGGAGGCGCAGAGGAGGAGGAGGAGGGAGGTTGACAGCAAGTCTTTAAACAGGGAGGCGACATCGAGTGCATGGCGTGGAGGAGAAAGTCTCACCTGTGTGTGTGTACTGTGTGTGTGTGTGTGTGTACAGTATGTGTGTGCATAGATATATGTACATAGATAGATGTCTGTATGTGTGTATGCCCCATGCCCCTGACACACACACACACACACACACACACACACACACACACACACACACACACACACACACACACACACACAGAGGTGAGACTTTCTCTTCCACGCCATGCAGTCGATATCACCTCCCTACAAATATTTTTATTTTTTATGGCCTTATTTCTTCTTAATAATATACTTTTCCATTTTTTTTTTTGCCCTATGCAGTTACTTTAATTATGCAAAATGTTTCACTGTGGGATTAATAAAGGCGTTTTATATATGTGTGTGTTGTGTGTATGTGTATACATGTATACGCACACACACATACACGGATATATATATATATATATATATATATATATATATATATATATATATATATATATATATATATATATATATATATATATATATACATATATATATGTATATATATATATATATATATATATATATATATATATATATATATATATATATATTGATGTAGATAGATAGATAGATGAGGCCACCCAACAACGGTGATCATTGCTGGCGCCTGCGCGTTCTCGAGCTTCCGTCCATCGGATCACAGTCGCAGTCAAACCTCTGCGTTCAAACTCCAGAAGCAAATAAAAAGACAACCGAACTGAAGCGGCGACAGCAACACCCAGCAAAAAAGTCACCGCTCTTCCTCTGCACTGGCAAGCCGTCACACACTCACAGCAGACAACACAGGGCCGCCACACACGTGTGTGTGTGTGTGTGTGTGTGTGTGTGTGTGTGTGTGGAGGTGAGTCGCAGGAAGATGCGGTTTGCATGTTCTGACTGCGTAACGGAGCGTGACAGGAAGGTGTCACAGAAAATGAGCGCGGCGATCCTTTCTGGTGAAGCCGCCTGGTTTTATCGCGGCCGCACGATCTGCGTTCCTACATGGAAGAGGTTTCTTCCGGGGTTCGTCGACGCACTGAGGTTCCGCTAACAGGGGAAAGATCACTTGATCTGTCACCACCTGCGGCGACGTTTTTAAGGAAACGCGCGGGCCACCCTCGCACCAGCTGGAAACAACATTATTCTTTTTTTTTTTTCTTTTTTTCTTTCTTTCTTTTTTTCTATAGTCGGTGACACTTTTTTTTTTTTTTTCCTGTTTTTCTCACTGAATTTGCCGCGGAAATAGTGGCTCCACACAGACAGGAAGGGTGAACAGACATTGCCGCCACGGATACATTTTGGAGGAAGGACAATAACATGATTTGACCTGGATGATGTAAAAAGATTTACATATATATGTATGTATATACATATATATATATATATGTAGATCTCAAACTGTATATCATTTTACACACACACACACATACACACACACACACACACACACACACACACACACACACACACATATACATACAGTATATATGTGCGTTTATATAAGTAAAACTAACTCAACAGAACCTAATAAAGTGAGAGGTACATTTTTAAAGTCTAAAGTTTATAAATCTCCCTCATTTCCCAACTTCCTTTTTAAAAATTATTTTTCCCCAGCTCCAAAAGAGAAGCCGTGTTGCACTCTGCCCACAGTGAAGAAACTCCTGGAGCAGAAGAGAAAACGCGAGACGTTCACAGCGCAGCCCTCCTGCTCCACAGCCAGCATCAGTCCTCCTGTCCCCACGACTGCAACAGCAGTAAGGCAGCACACGCAGCAGCTCAGAGTCAAAGTGCACTTGACATGACAGACACTGACACCTTCCTATCCTCTTTCTTTAACTTCTCTTTCGTAGCATTCGTCTGCATCAGAACCTTTTACCTGCCCAGGTAAGACCAGGGAACATTTTATTTTCATGAGAACTAAACATTTGAAATAAGGCCAAAGACATGCTCAAAAAAAGTTAAGCTCAAAAAGTTTTTGTGTATAGTTTGAAAATTCAGAGCAGTTTTTCAAACCCTTATCGTATTTGATCATTGGGATTTGTGTTAACGGACAAACTGAGAAATTTATCAATACATTTGGAAGTGAAATCTACTGCATGGCATGAGATGCGTGGATAGGATTTATATATATTGACAGTTGTTTATCATTGTTAGCAATGATCTATTGTCATGTCACTGGAATTAAGAATAGAAACTTGACAAAAGCTGCCTTGACTCTTGAGTAGAATTACATTTTTTTATGATTGTAATTCAGATTTATCAGAATCAGATTTGGAGTGGTGGAAAAACCTTGCTGACCTCACTTGTTGTTTTCTTCGGGAAATTTTGCAGAAAGTCAATGATTTTGTGCAAACAGTCTACCTTTTGATCTGCTGCTTATTGTGGAACAGTACAAAAAATACCAGGGACTGACTCACCGCCGATGAGTAAGAGCCGCCCCCTCCTCTCCAGGTACATCAAGCAGCTACCCAGACATGGCGCTGAGTTTCGAGCAGTGGACGTCGGGCGGGGAGTCATCGCTGGGATACTACCCCGGCGGCCATCAAGGGTCCGGCTACGCTGCAGCGTACAACCTACCAATGACACCTGTATATGGGACACAGCAGCAGCAGCAGCAGCAGCAGCAGCAGCAGCAGCAGGGATTTGGAGACATAATGCACCAAAGCTACGTAAGAGGAACTTACTGACCTCGTTTGCTCGGCGCGATGCGCAGCCACACCTGTTCACCATCTGCGACTCTGCCGACGACAGCAGGAGTGCCAGATGACGGTGGCGGATCCCGGCATGGCGTCGTCCTGGTCGCTCGTGGCTCCCGGACTATCGGCTCAGGGTTTCGGCTCGACGATGGACGGCGAGAAGCTGGAGAGGGCCCGGATGATGCTCAACAGGATGGCTTACAGCAAGGCCGTCAGGCAGGATGAAGACGGAGACACGTGAGTGGAAAGGGTAGCGATCGAAGAAAGATAAGATCCGAAAAAACGCAGATACGCAACTGTACCGAAAAATGTGCAATGTCTATGTCAGTGCTTGGATGTTGCATGGAGTTTTGTGTATCAGTTTGAAGGCCCGTGTTAAGTCCTGCTGTCCTAGTGCGATTTAAAGGAAACTAATGAGTCAGACCCTCAACTTAGATCCACTTTGAAAGACGGTGAAGTTGCTGATCTTCTTTACTTTCATGTCTTTCTTTGAGAGGATTTACCAGTCTTTTCTTCCCATGCTTCCCTCTCCTCCTCCTCCTCCTCCTGTTAGTATCCTGCACATCTACACTGCCAAGGGGCTGAGAGAGTACGCCTACGCCGCTGCAGAGAGGCTGAGGGACCTGGACAAGCTGGATGCCAAAGAGCACAAAGGAAAGGTAACAAGAAGTGCTGGTGAAAGCTCTGTGAACTCTTAAGGGCCCATATGCAAAGGCTACCGGGATCCATTGGCATGAAGTGGAAGACGGAACACGTTGTTATCAGACAACATTCATCACGATGAGATTAAATGGGAGGCATAACGCATTCATTTTTTTAATCACATTTAAACGCCAGCCTTTTCTCCCTTCCGCTCACTGGTAGTCGGGTCCTCAAGCCGTAGCGTTTGTTTCAACACTGCACCCTGCGAACATTAGCTGTGTTTATTTTGTGCAATTCACTCCACGGTGATGGTTTAAGCAACTACCTACAAACCAAACATGCAGGTGCAGCCAACATCCCTCAGACTGGCTGGATACTGCATTGCCAAAACATTATTTTACAGTGAAGGAGTCGCAGCAGACCTGTGGATGAAAGTACATTGAAAAAGCCAACTAAAATGATTGCTAAGTGGGTGGCAACCGAATGCTATGACCTGTCGTACACCTCACCGTCATGGGGAATAATTCTTCACGCACACAGGAACTGTATGAAACTGAGAAAGAACCCTAAGTGTAACTCCTGCAGAGAGCCTGTTTAACAATTGAGTCCAGACGCAATGTTAAAAAAAACAAACAAACACAAAACATCAAAAAACAAATCCTTTATTTGTCTTCATTTGGTTCCCAATTATATGGAGACAAAAACTGTCTCAAAAATACAAAATAACTGATTAGTTTGATTGTGTTCATCATGTCTTCAGTTTTCATAGGTTTGTGTCTGTCTTTTGTTCAAACTAGGGTTCTGTTTGTCTGTTTGACCTTGAAATGTTACAGCGGAGCTTCCGCCTTCTTCAGAAGTGTCACTGGGTGGCGTGTGTAACTCGTCTTTATCAGCTGGTGTGGATGTGGATGTGGATGTGATAGAGGTGTGACCCACCTGTCAGATTTGACAGGTGGGTCACTGCAAGAAAGATGTGAGATCAGTTGAAAACAGGCCTTCACAACACTTTTAAGGAGTGAAGGAAGTTTGGCTCAGTTCTCACTGTGTGAACGCATGTCCTCTCAGACTGCCTTGCTGGTGGCCGTGACGGCAAACCAGGCCGAGATCGTGCAGGACCTGCTGTCCCTGGGGGCCGACATAAACGCCTGCGACTTCAACGGTCAGACCGCCCTCCACCTGGCAGCGCACTACGGCTTCCCGGCGGCCCTGCAGGTAGACACCCAGAGGACACAGCAGGGCGCAGGACGGTGCGTGACAGCATGTCTGAAAGCTCGACTGACATTTTGAGATTTCCCTCCGCAGGCCGTTTTGTCCAGCAGGCCGGCCGTCAACCTGGAGGCCCGAAACTTCGAAGGTAAAGACACGATGTCGGACCTGGGCAAGGAAAGACAACAGCAACGACAAAAAAAACAGACCGTGCATTTAAACCCAGGTTTCAAACCTCATGTTTCACCTTCCTGCTCACCTCAGGTATGACTCCCCTGCACTGCGCCGCCATCTCCCACAGCGCAACCGTGAAGGTTTTAAGCGGCAGCGGGCAGCTGGACGTCGTGCTGCAGAACAAGGCTGCCGACAAGCTGGCCTGCGTGCAGATGCTCCTCAACAGCGGCGCGTCCCTGCTCAGCCAGGTAGGCCGGCCTTGTTTCCTGGAAGTTGAAGTGATTGAATAAATTAGCCGCTGGTTGGTAATTCCCAGCTCAGATCAAAAAGCTCTAAATGGAAAAAATCTGAAAATGAGCAGTGGTAAATTTGTTTTTTTGTGGTCTCATGCGAAATTATTTTTAAAGAAAAAAAACAAAAAACCAAACTCCTCGACATTACATAAGTTGGAAACTGTGCGAGTTAGAATAGTAAGAGCCATCATGCTGAAAGTGTGAGAGAAAATAAAACCACAGGAGACTATAATATCACTTGTTAATATCACTGGACCAGGTTTCACTTTCAGTCAACAGCCTGCGAGGGCTCTGTGAATTCGAGGCTGCGTACGACGTAAGGAAAATTGAGTGTGTGAAATGGGGAAGGGGAGGGGGGGGTTGGTGGGATGCTGGGTTTGTGGGGGTGGGGGGAAGGGGGGTTACCCAGGTCCGATGATCCTCCCGTGCACTCCCCTCTGTCTCAGTCTGACTTGTGGTTTGGTTTCACTGCCTCTCGCCTCTTTCTTCCATCTTGCCCAATTCCAGGAAATCAAAAGCAACAAGACGGTTTTGCACTTGGCTGTGAAGGAGGGCAATGTGGAGCTGGTGCGCTACCTGCTGAGGATTCCCCTGCCCAACATCAGGGACTTTGTTAACATGAAAGTGAGACTCTAAACTGGACTTTCTATTAAAAACAAATCAAAATAAATCTATTTATGTCATTCTTACACACTCTGCTCTGTTTTTTTTCCCTCTCTCTTGCAGGCTCACGGCCACACGGCTCTGCACATGGCGGCCGGCCTCCACGCCAACCCCCACCAGGAGGAGATCCTACGGCTGCTGCTGAGCAGAGGGGCCGATCCCAGCATCCGCAACCTGGAGAACGACCAGGCGGCCCACCTGCTGCAGAGCGGCCCTCAGGGAGAGCAGGTCAGTGGAGTGTTTGCGTGTTCTGTGCACCCGGTGGAGTCCGCTGCTGAGTGTGTCTCTTGTTTCCAGCTCAAGCTCTTGCTGAAGAAACGGGGGGCTTCGTCTCGTCGACGCATCGCGCCCGCCCAGGACCAGTAATATTCAGACCCACTTGTAATCCCTATTTGGAGGGAATGAGTCTCGACCGTGTTGCCTCTATTGACAGGGGAAAGTGTTGCTGCGTGCTCTGGGGAGCCTCGTTAGGAAATCAGTCTGGCGTGGCCAGTCTTCTGTGTAATTCACATTGGATTGAAGCAGTCGTGCTGTGATGCATGGAACTGTGATTTGGAGTTTGTGAAAAGTTTTAAAGTTGGAAAAGAGTTTTATTTATTTATTTCCCACGACGTATTTATATGCAGAGGAGAGTCGGAAATGTAAAATTGATCAACGGATTTTTAACGTTGATTTTTAGAGTTAATTTTACAGGTACAGTGTGTGAAATTGTGTCATCTAGCAATCGGGTTGTTTTAGAATTAATACGTATATGTATATGTGTGTGTGTATATGTATATGTCTGTGAATACATATATGTATATATATACACACACACATTTTTATATATATATATATATATATACATATACACACACACATTTATATATAAATATATAAATATATTACACACACACACACACACACACACACATATATATATATATATATATATATATATATATATATATATACATATGTTTATATATGTAAAACCCTTGTTTACTTTTATTTTACAGTGATTATACACTTACACAAACGTATTTATGTATATCAAGTTAAGCTTTTACCAATAGATCAGGCCAAATTTCACACACTGCACCTTTCATATGATGGATATTTTCAAAGCAAACCTTTGAGTAAAAAAAAGCAAGATATTAAGGAGCAATTGGTGCTACAGAGGGCGGAGCTAAATTCACTTTCCTCAGAGGCGACACTCCCCGGTGACTTATGTTGATTTCTGTGAAATCGTGGGACATCTGGGGCAACGTCCCTAAAAGCCCCTTCATCACAAAGTTATCATATTGATACACCGAGTGATGGTTTTTGTTTCATATAGCATGTGAGCCGTTGATGAAGAATGTTGTAAACAAGAAAAACCCACAACATCATTTCTGTCCGTATGCATCATACTAGGTGTCTTTTCATTGTGGAAAAAAGAAACTTTACTGTGTAAAAAAAGAAAAAGAAAAAAGAATGTAACTCAAGCTAATGAAACAGGTTGCCATCAAGGCTGATGACTCGATGCTACATGACTATGTGCTGTGACTAACAGTGCATTTTGGTCATGAGTCATATGTTCAAGTATAAAGTTGCCACAGATGTGTCAACTATCAGGGAAAGGGAAAGGACAGGGCAGGACGAGAAAGCTGCATCTTTATTTTAAGACCAGTTTCCATGAAGCAGAGGTGCTGTGACATTTCAAAGGAGGCTGCCTTGAATTAAAGAGGTAAACAAGGTTTGAAGTGTCTCGTATTTATCAGCACTATGTCCACTGATGTAATGAATTGATGTAGCACAACTTATCCTCTAAGGAAAAAAAAAGATGTTTAATGGCTTTCATTAGACCTTTACTCCATCAATTGTTGCTTGTTTTTTCAGTTGTAAAAGCATTGATTTTTTAAATTAGAAAATAATATAAGTCAGGGTACTATGGCACTTGCCAAGATTTAATACAGGATCAAACGTGAATAAGCTTCAATCTTACCCAGGGTGACTTGCAGGGCTTTATGTTTTTCCTCGTCTATTTATTGCTTTCTTTATTTTTATAATGTTTTCCTTGAATTGTAAAAGAGTAAACTAGTTAAATTACTAAAGGTGAATCAATAAAAGGAATAGAAATTGACATACTGTTCCAGGTGGTATGTGCATCACTTTTTTTGCATCTGCCTATAAATATTTAATCATGCATTTTGTTTTCACCAGTTTAGCAGGAATGAAATGTCCAAAGAATTTGACCGTTGTTGAATTAAAAGTCCTTCATTGTACAAGTCGATTGAGAACTTTTATTGTCTCTTTTCAGTAGACCTTCTATCCCAGCATTTGCACAGAGGTTATTATGATCTCTTGTAGTCACTTAAGTTCCATCATAATTATGATTATTCTTTTTTGCTGACATCTCCTAAATTCAGAGGTATATTAGACATGAGAGGAACTACAATCTTTTACTGACCCCAGCTGATCACATTTGAAAAAAAAAGAAAGAAAGATGTGTGGCCACAAGATTGATACTATAGTAACGGCCAAAGCTATTGGAGCAATCTGTTTATTATTTATTTAATAAGAAAAGTAAATATAGTCTACTTGCATATTTAAGAGAACAAACTTTGGGTTGGTCAAAAGCAAGACTAGCTACCCAGCGGCATTAACTAACTCGCGGCCACACATTGCTTATTTTTTGTGAAGGGCCACCAGAGGGAGTCGGTGATGTGACGTCACTGGCCATGCTCCTGCCAGAACTTCCTCTGTTTCTGGTACATTTGATGTTGTCTATACAGTCTGGGGAGGAACTGGAAAAAAAAGCAGAAAGGAAACCAAAGTGATTACAAAAACATTGCAGACAGATTACAGTACATCATTTGAATGAGTTAAAAGTGAAGGTGGACTTACCCTCTGCCTTTGGAATCTGTGTACCAGAAGAGCTAAAGTTGCAGTGGGAAAAGAACAGAAAGAGAAAATCAGAAATATTCTCATGTATTTCATCGACTGTGACTGTTCATTTCCTCCTTAAGTTGTTATATACAATTCGAACACTGTGGCCGCAACTTGTTCAGGGTCAGATTGGAACCACTTTCACGATGCAGTTGAAGCCACAGGATTCGTCCTAAAGGACGATTTTTCGTTTTCAAACTACAAACCAAAATGCAGCTTTTTTTTGTCCTGATCAAACAGCAGCTCTCATATCTCCTCATCTTGCCATACAGGCTGCATGCGATCGACCGTGAACACACACACACACACACACACACACACACACACACACACACACACACACACACACACACACACACACACACACACACACACACACACACACACACACACACACACACACACACACACAAGTGAGCAGCCCTGCCCATGGTGAGTTTGTCACACGGGACGCTGTGTACACTCTTCAGTGTGTTGGAGTGTTTCTTTGTTTGAGGGTTCATGTGCACAGGTGAGGGAGGGATTAGACAGGAGGCATCCAGGGTTATAGGGTGGCAAAGATCAAACTCTGATCTAGTCAAAGTACAACACTTCAAAGAAAATGTATTATTTCATTAGATTTTTTAAAAAACAAATTGGTGCAAGTCATTCAGCATGCACAGGCGGATCATCCAGTGTGGCCTTGCACAACTCTTACTTGGGAGACGATTTTACACATTTTGTGAGTTTTTTACCTGTTTGGGGAACGACACATTAGTCACCTGAGTGGTTAAATGCGAATGTGAAAGGTAGGAAGTGGGCGAAACTTACTCAGGGCTATTAAAATGCCAGAGACACACAAAACAACAGCGAGGACCATCCCTGTGGTGCGCAGTGTCTCATAATCTATAAGGGACAAAACTGCTCTGTGACTCGGACACATTTAAGGGAGGATTCAGACACACTGCCGTAGAAGGGGGCGAAAAGGTGGATTAGCTTGATTGGATTTTGACATTAGGAGATGATTTGAATCTTACCGTAATCAAAGTCACTTTGGTCTGCAAACATTGTTTCTGCAGAGAGAGAAAAAAAGAGAGGACTCTCGTTTGTCTTCGCAGCAAAGACGGGTGTGGTGGGGTGTGGGCGCGTGTGTGTGTGTGTGTGTGTGTGTGCGCGCGCGCTGGCTGCAGCTCCTCAGATCTGCAGACTTGACTGCAAAACTCCTCAGGAGGGTTTATTTCCCCCCAGCGAGGAGCTCAATGCAGTATTTTACTCAGCAGCAGCAGAAGGAAAAGAAAAAAAGCACCACAAAAGGTGGGAGAGGGGGCGGGATCACAGCAGCAGAATAAAACCTGGGCTTGAATAACGAGTATGTCAATAAATAGTGGAGAAAATCTTTTTTAATTCAACAGCAGCCGTACTTTATAGTATTTATCAAATCAACAATCTTATCAAGGAATTTAAATGCTTTGGCCAATGTAGTAGTTTAATTTCAAAATAGCATTCCAAGACTGTGTGCTCCCTGATGTCACTTGGCAAATCCTCAATAATGCAGCTTGTGCGTTATTGATCTATTAGCCTGCATGTAATTGAACTGGCAGCAAATACTTCCAACTACATCCAAAACCCACAGGCATTTGCTGCATAATTTCATGTCCTGCAGGAGGACTAACTTGGCCGCAGTATGAGACCATGTAAAAATATCGCAAGCCATGCAGTAGAAACTGGATGAAAGACAAAGACATCTCAAACATTTTCTTAAAGTAGGAACAAGGAAATAAAACACCCAGTTGTTAGTCTAGCCACATGAAAAGTGATTAATAACAAAGCAAACCTGTGGTGGCCATGGCTGCGCTGGGGTGATGGAGAAGAGCTCTGCCTCTCGGATGCTGAGCAGGTTGCTTGGTAGCAGTTTGAGGGCTGCATCCAACCGAGAGAGAAAGCGCGAGAGAGAGAGAGAGAGAGAGAGAGAGAGAGAGAGAGAGAGAAAGCGCGAGAGAGAGAGAGAGAGAGAGAAAGCGCGAGAGTGACAGAGAGCGAGAGCGAGAGCGAGACACTGCAGGGAGAAGTGCACAATCAGCAGGGACCCTCTGGTGGCCGCAGCCATGCATCGCATTACTGGAGACCAACATCTGCAGGGCTGCAGGTTTTTTTTTTCTTTTTTCTTTTGGAATTTCCAAGGGTCGCAAAAAACAAAGTTTAATCGAAATTGAAAATAACACGCAAGCCGAGTAATACATGTGGTTTAAGGGATTTTGCTTCAAGGTCCTGCCTGTTCTTTATTTAAACTGGGTATTACACAATGTATTATACAATGTTTCAAGACGTCGTAATACCAAAAATCCACTTCCCCCCCCCCCCCTCCCCCTTTACATTTTTGCCTCAGTGCAACATGCAAACAACGGCCCAAGCATACAAAGCATCCAGAGGCGGCTTTTACAATTTAGCGAGGCTGCCAATAAAAGGCACTAAAAGTAATTACAGGGAGACGTATTTCAAAGTGTTTCCCCCTAATGAATTTCTCTTCCGCCCCTTATAGCTGCACTGTGCGCCGCATAAATCATTCACACCTCGGCTGCAGCTCGTTTTCTGCTGCATGTGTAGCTGTACCGACTGCAGCATCAGCAGAAGCAGGTTTGCAGCATGGTAGCAGTGGTGCTGCTGCTGCTGCTGCTGCTGCTGCTATCACTGCAGAGGGAGTAACGACAGGACAAAGGAGGTTTTACTGAAAGAGTTTATCTGTCTTTAACGGATAGTCACAAAAAGTACAAATGGCAAAAAAGTCACAGTCTTACCAAAGTTGGCACATTCTCAGCTAAAATGTAATATTTTATGAAAGACGATAAAAAAAATAAAACAATCACAAAAAGGAAGAGGAGGAAGCACAGTGTCGTCCTAACTAAAGCTTCATTTGGAGAGAGATTGTCCTCAGTCGTGGTTTGGTGTTTGCTGCCACCTGCTGGCGAAAGTGAGTTGCACTGTGAAAACAGGGCAGAGAATCAGACGGAGGTCCCTTGAACTGACTTTGGCATGGACATAAATTCACACAGACGTCTGGCGAGGCCCGTACTGGACATTTTGCTGCTCTTTTCTTCTTTGTCCATTAAGCTGCAGGAAAAACAACAACAATAATTTTGGTTCAGTGTTTGCGTGTTTTTGCCAGTAGTGGCAATATTCCACCGTACACAAACGCACTCGCACGCACATGCACACACATAAATCCACAACACCACGTACCTCTTGAAACAGGCTCAGTACTCCTGGCCCTGAGGAACAGTAGCAGATTAAAAGTTACACAATTGCATGTCAAATAACAAGGGATTAACCATCACAATGCGATTAACGTTGCATGGGGGAATTTGAGGTATTTTATTGAAAGCATAATCCTTCAACTGTTTTTTTTTTTTTTTTTAAATGAGTAGAACTTACCTAGCCTGGTCTTTCTTTGAGCAGGTACATTTTCGGCCTGTTAGAGATCAGAAAATGTGTCAACACACAGGGTGGAAAAGTGTACGTCAAAACTATGTCTGTCATTTTAGAAACACTAACAATGGTTAAATACTATGGTTTAATGACAAGAGAAGGAACTTGTTGGAACAGGAATAAATAAATTCCAGAACATGAAGCCAGCTGGCCCAGTTGTGCTGCCAGCACTTTGTATAAAGCTGCAGCCAAGTGGCCCTAATTAAATGTTATGCAAATAAATCATGCGAGTCAATATTGCTGCCTCGCTTTTCCAAAAACAACAGAGCTTGTTGTTTTTGAAGTGCTGCGGCAAAGTGACAACGACGACGACGACGACGACCCTCTGCGGGGCAGCGCCGCCCACTTGGCTGGCGGACGGGATGATGAGCTGCAGGATATCAGCTCACGCTGGAGATTTGACCCCGACGGAAAATCCCACGCCGGTCTGCGACCCACATTCTCCAGGGGACTAAGAATAAAGGTTTGCCTCTCAAAACAACTTGGGCAGGTCAACACTTTGTACTCCCGCACATCAACATTAGGAGGCGCCGTACCAGCAGCAGGCCCTCGATGCTCTCCTCAGTCAAGTGAGAGAGAAAGACAAGTCAGAGGTCTTTAACGTGCATGCAAAAGCAGCTGGAAATAACACAAATGAACTGCGTTGACCAATTTTTTTTTATACATTTTAATAGCAGATTTGATTTCCTGCACTTACTCAAAGGTCCTATATTGTGTCATGAAAAACTCTCTTGACCAATGTTTCCTCCTCAACATTTATGTTTGGGAAAGCATCGTCGAGGGAGTTTTCGATGATACGATGCGAGACCTTCAATCAAGACACAAATTTATCATTGGTGTCAAAATCTGTGAAGTTTTTCTTCAGCCAAGTTAAGATAGTTGCCCAGCAACTGCCGCTGTGTGACATCTGGTTGACAGCTGGTCTGTCACCCATGCGTTTGCGCCCTGTGGAAAGTCCAACTGCGCTTTAGCGAAGAGCTAAAACTGGTCGTTTTCACAGAGGGCTGTAAACACAGGGCTAAATCTACTGTGATCGGGAGGAATCAACAGTGCGGGATGATAACCGTCATCCTAAAACGAGTCTTGAGCAATAATAAAACAGATCCGCATGATTTGGACACGCGGATACATTTTTTTCTCCATGGTGCGGAGCATTGATTTCCGTGGAGATTCGGAGGAACAGAGGCTGAGACAGAGTTTGTGGGATCTAAATAAATGTACTACCGTCGGCGATTGGATTTCAGGGCTAGTGGCTGTAACAGCATGTGCTGGCAGGGAGAGAGCAGGATCACTGCAGCCAGTGAGCGCAGGGATGAGGTGTAAAGGGCAAGCATCGAGCTTGTGTAAGAGGCCTGGGTACTTCCAGGGGAGACAGAAGCCTGCTTGTGTAGTCCCCCCCCTGAGCCCCTCCTCCCTCCCTCAGCGTGGTGTGATGGCCCTGGGTCGGGGGCGGGGTCACGGCTGGCACAACAATCACAGTGTGGTGAGAGTTTCCGCGCTTCAGGTGGTCAAAGACTTACTGACGATGAGGGCGATGCCCATGAGAAAGAGGACCACAGCGAACACCAGGCCGCCGATTCTTAAGGACTCGTAATCTGGAACGAGAGGAAGACGTGACGTTTCAAGTCCAGTGGCAACAGAGATTATAAAGGAATTTGCTTTGAAATTAAAGCGCAAAGACAGAAGACAGACCAGACTGACAAAATCAATCAAACAAAAGTTTGTTAAAATGAAGAAAAAAAGATCCCAACATGCTGCCAAATGAAGCATCAACGCAACCAGTTTGAAATGCGCTGCTCCGCTTTGTTCAGTTAATACTAAATTCTGCTGCTACTGAGTGTCCTCTGTCCATATGTGCATATAAAAACATTAAACACACAAATATGGCAGTTTTTTTTTTTTTTAATATATAAATCAGCCATTTGTTCTTATAATAACTGGCTGTGTTTACATCAAACACTGATCCAGTCACTCTGTCAGTCTCCGACATGTGGACACACATCTTATCCTGTAATTGTGAGTAAAGGTCTCCGAATTGTAAAAGATCAGGGTCTCATTATGACAAGATAATCCATCCGTTAAGTGTTCCTTGCTGCTTGGACTAGTTCTGCAGGAAGCAGCCATATCCGCCATGTTAGACTGATTCAGTTTTAACAAACGTGTATTTAGCAGCGACTCCTGATGAGACGGTAGGAAATGACCTGCAGCATTAAGACATACTGATGTTGGATCCTTGATGTTGGAACGCAACATGGCGTCGTGCTAACACAGCAAAGACAGTAACTGCACGAGCCGACAGTCTGAACTTAAATAACACAGTTGACAGGATCTCAAGTATCTCCAGTGACTGGACTCCAGATGCTTGGCCTTTGGGGTGAAGGTTTTCCAACTTTTCTGGGAGAAACCAGAGGAAAACGTCGACACATCTCCCTGGTTTGCCACGGAAAAAACATCTCGGTCCTCCGTTCAGCACTCACCGTAATGAAAATCACTGTCGTAGTCTGATCGGGGGAGAACAGAGAGAGAAGAAATGGAATGAGAAGCAGATTTTGGCCAGATGGTGGTTTCATCTGGTCATCTGGTCATCAGCAGCTCGCCGTCACAGAGACCAAAGTGCCACAGCTACCACATGCCAGCCAAAACCTGGGCCTGCAGCTAATCTTGTGCTGACTTCTGCCAGTGTCTCTCCAAAGTGTACTGACCTTTCTCGTTATCCGCCGTTGCAGCTGTGAAAAAAGAAAACAAATTCTTAGTTTCTGTCTTTCTGGAAAGACACTCACACATGGTGGTCTCAGTGCATCTCAGCAAATGTGATGAAGAGACAAGTTTTACTGGGGAAGAATGTATCCAACCCCGGCTTGAATTTCAATTTAAAAAAAAAATCAAATAAAAATCAAGAAAAAACAAGTAGCTTTATTGTTCTAAATAAAATTTGCTCCATTCACAGCAAAATTAAACACAGAAGGATTGAAATCTGCAAAATTGATGAGGCAAAAATCTTTTTTGTGACTGCTGTAGTGAACGTGATCGCTCAACATACTTTCTCTGTATGCATCTCAAAAGCCATTTGACTTTTCAGATACTTATTCTCGCCATTTTGGTGCCCTCGGCCAAATTACTCCGAACGCCAGCAGCAAATACTTTTGAAACAAACATCCCAAAATATATGGACTGCTTTAACCATAAGTACACAAAATTATTATTATTATTATTATTATTATTATATATAATAATAATAATAATAATAATAATAATAATAATAATAATAATAATAATAATAATAATTATTATTATTATTATTATAATAATAATAATGATGATGATAATAATGATAAAAAAGACATAACATATAGTTAACAACGTACATTGTGTTTGAGGCACTTCTCCACCTACATACTGGCCATGATTTCCTACAAATAGTACAGGATTCTGTGAGTTATTAGAACATGCTCTGAATCACGTCTGATCTTATCACCAACTGAGACGAACACACTGGCAGCCCTGACAAACAATGTATGAAGACAAACATACAGCTGCGCTAGTCTGTGAAACTCATTCTGCCGTCATTTTCAAAACCTGCGCTCTGACGGCCTTTGTAATGGAAGCTTCAAATGATACAGACGCAAACGTCAGAGATGTGGGTATTTGGATGTCATAAAAATGTATTTTTATTTAGATCAATAAGAAAATTGACTTGTGGCTAAAATTGAGCAAGGTTGGCAAAGTTATATAGCCGTAAAGTTAAATGTAAACTATTGCAACTTATGCTACGTGCAGCTGAATAATTATCACTTAACAATGAGGTGAAACGTAACGGGAAACCCCACTAAAATCCAGAGCTGAGTATTAAGTTATATACTCCACATTCCATTCACTGCAGAGAACAGGCTAACTCCGACCTTATTATCGGGCACAAACCACAAATGTTAGTCACTTCCACTCATGAGCACAAACACATTTCAGCATATTTTTACCGAAGTGAAATGAGAAACTCAAAAGACAAACCAAAGCCCGGGAGTTCAATCAAAACTTGACAGCAGCCTAAATAAACTCATTTCTTTTTCAATCGGTGTGATAACGGAAATATGTATACCATTCTGTGGAGGGCATTTTGGCAGAGCAAAACTCTGGCGTTACAGGAACTCAAATGAAAAATGTAAAGTGGAAGCACACAGTGGAACTTTGTTTGGCCTCGTATGTGTGAAGAAGAAATGCATAAATAAATCAAAGTGCACGGTGCGCAGCCTTAACAGGCAAGTGAGCAGCAGAAATAGAATAAAATAAATCAACTAACCATGCACTGCCAGTCAGCACTCTAATGCAGGAAACTTACCAAACATCTCCCTGCCAAATGCTGATCCTGTTATACAGACACATCCATGGGTGTGAATTGCATTTAAAAAAAAAAAAATGCCAACAACTGTGTTGAAAAGAACGGGAAACAATAAACTGATATGGGGACAAGTGCCCCCATTCAAATAAAGGTAACAGACTGCTTATCGTCTATGTGAATTAACATGAAGGTGAACAACTTAATAAAAACACTGTATGAGTCCAGCATCTACTGGTTTCCCTTCAAATCTGGTGGCATCTACTTGGAATCTGGTAGATTGACACCCCGCAGTTTAAACCCCAAAGGGAGAACAAGTGGTGACAAGTTTGAGCACATTTATTCAAATCACTGACTTTTCTTGAAAAAAAACAAAAACCCAATGCTTACCCAACGCAGGGGCCAGCCAGGAGCTCAACGCTACCAACAGCAACAGATCCATCCTACCTGTCTGTTAGACACAGACACATATGAGCATTGGAGTGAAAAATAACCCAAGTAAAAGCAGCTTCACATCATGAAAACTTTAGATTCGAGTTAGTGTCGTCTCCATATTCAAAAGTAAACCATCTCAGGAATTACCAAGCAGATAATGTTGATTACGGAGAAATCAAGCAAAAGCATTTTTCTCATAATCTGAAAGTTTGCTGCAGTTTATTTTCTACTTTCTCCATCAAATACACAAAGGGTCATATTGTTTTAGTGGGAGGAGTTGTTAGTCCTTAGGGCAAGGTTGGTCAACAGGGGAAACCATGCAGGACAGGCACACAAAGATCTATTTCAGTTGGACGAGTTCAGCTCGCCTTAACAACATGATCTCCAGACGCCGGGGTGGGACATGAGAGACTATTTTAGGGGGTCTGTAGATGGGACTTGGCGGTGAGTGGGGGGTTTGGATGGTGTTGAGTTGCATGTAGTATTTGGTCAATGGGCTTGGACTCAATTTGCTGCAGTCATCTAATTCGCCGGAGTCATCCAAGTTGGACCATGCTGCGCGTGCAAGGAATGTTTTTTTCAGGCTTTAGGTTATGTGGGGCATACTTTGAGATTCCCTTACAGCCAAATGTTCTGGGCATACGTTTCCCATTGGCCGACTCCTGAGCTGCAGAGTGTTCAGCTCAGTGTCAGACTTTGTCTCTTCTCCCGGTTCTCCTCTTTAATGACTGTTGTGGAAGTTGGGCTGTTCCTTGGCTTTTCAAACTGAAATTTTGCAGTCCTTTGATTGTTTAATATACATGTTTCACATGGCTATCAGGAATTTAGTCCATCTCCCTAGAAAAAAAATCTCTCTGACTAAGGTGTGCATCCTCGTTTGTGGGGAAGGGCGCACGTGTCTGTGTTCAAACAGCGTTGCAGTTAAAGGTGTTTTTGACTCACACCCCCATTATATCACACGTAGGATGAAGGTCTTTACAATCAAAACAACGGAAGATGAAATAAAATGCACAAATCCTTCAGAAGCAAAGCTCTGGTCTCCACCTTGGGTCCAAAGCACTGCTGTGCATTAGTGCGTGACTGAAATGGGGTGTGTGTGAAGTGGAGTTGGAGTGGAGAAAAAAAAATGAACTCTTTCAACCTTGTAGACGGGATAAACATGCCAGTCGGGTTTGACCAAATGCCTCTAACCAATAACCTCGATGTGTGTTTTTACTTTACTTTTGATTTTTTTTTTTTTTTTTTTTTTTTTTTTTAAGAGATTGATTGCATATTACGACATAGACAGGAGCCAAAACGTTTACACTAAAGCAACGGCTATCTTTAACATCTAGTTTCTGGTCTGAAGGTTCTCAGTCGTCAAGACAACTAGCTCTTTGTCAATTACAAACAAGAGACAGTCGCAGACTGAGAGGGGAAATGGTCTGCACGAGACTCACGTGAGCTACAAACAAGGTGACTTTTCAGCAAGCGGTTCGACGCCGTCTGTCGCTTCTCTCTCTCTCTCCAAACAACAGGCGCCAAATTGGCCGCCCGGCAGTTTTGTTTGCATAGGCAGTTCGAACGAGAGCAGAAGTTGTGACTGATGTGCCAGAAGCTGATCTATACTCCTGCAGAGGAGTTCCCCAAGGCACCAGCACGGCGTCAATAGAACAAGCTGGCAAGCTGGGCCACAGTGCGAACGACTCCCCAGACACCTCTCACCGTTCTCGCGAAAACAAAAAAACACAACCTGGCGCAATTATGGGGTTAAAAAAAAAAAAAAAAAAAAGCCACGTGTTTTGACAGACGGCTGGGTTCTAAGTTTGAGGGAGAGCAGATGGAAGATTGGTTCGGAAAAGTCGAGCAACAAAAGGAGGGAGGACTGACAGCTTTTACAAAAAAAACCAAAACAACTTCACACAACTGAGCTGCCTTTCACAGTAAAAGCCATGCATCATATAAAATGAATCTATGCACTGCACAAAAAGCGTAGTAACTGTACTTACCGTTGGTCACTCTCCGTGCTCCGACTCCGACGCCTGAGTGTGTTTTCTTAAGAGGGTCGTGGGGGGTTGGGGTGGAGATTATGTCCCTGCCCCTTGAAATAGAATTTGCAGGGGGGGGGGGAAAAAAGAAAGTTTTTTTTTTTTTTTTTTTTTTTTTTTTTTAACAAAAGTAAAGTGTATTCAAAAATGTGAAATAGCTCCTTATCTCCAAACAAATTCAAACTTGACTATCATTCGTCTGCGTCGCTTTGTGAGAAGCCTTCGTTGCAACCTAAAGTGCTCGACTGTTTGCAGCTCGGGCCGGTTTCTACATTTCATCGAAGGAAAAAAGGGGGTGGTGGGTGGAGGGTATGAGTTTAAGTTGGGCTGTGGGGGGCGCTAAAGTGCGCTGCTTAGAGGCACGGCTCTCTCCTCTGACTTAGCAAAAGCCAGAGATAAGCAGGTTGTTATGCATCTGCTGTTATTAACTTGAGACATCTGTGACTTGAGCCACACAGCCCACAAACAGCTCCCTTGTAAGTGCTTGGTAGCGTTATACAGAATGTAGACCCATTGTCAGCACAGCTTTGTTTGCACTTCTGTGTACTGATAGTTTGCTATTATTCAGGCTGACAGGTAGCTTAGGGATCCCATTATTGATCTTGAAAAGAACAATCACAATCTCAATATTTGTTTGCACACTGAGTGACAATTTGAAAGATTAAACTGTTTGCATAAATAGTTCTATCTGAGATAAATTATATGCTCACCAGGATTTTTGCTATTATGGGTCCTTTTAATAATAATGCTGAAGGAGTACACCTTGACCTCAACTGTTTTGGTAATGGAAACCCGTCTGCCTCCCCAGGGATTATTCTGTAACAACACTTGGAACGGAACTAAATCTGAGTTGTCGCTGCAGAGTCCAACCAATTGGTAGCCAAACCTCTTCTTGTCAAAGGGAGAATAGTGAGGGTCCCCTTTGACGGGTGCTGTAAGAGACTGCCTGGCATTTAGGGCTGCACAATATATCGTAAATTTATTGTCATCGCGATATCAACATGTGCGATAGACATATCGTAAAAACTACGATAAATAGTGTTTTCATCCATGCGCTACATGTAAAGAAATTTGGCCAATCAGCCTTATTGCGTTAAATGCCTGCCTCCAAATAACTGCTTTTGGTCGAGGTCACATACCACGTGGAAAGAGTGAGGAGGGCGCAGTAATGCCGGGATAATGGTGCCAATGTTGTGAAAGCCACGGACCTCAACAACTGGGTCAAACTTCAGTGTTTTGGCCACGCGCTGCATAAGTATTTAAATGGCTATGAGAATATACTGATCTGCTTGTCACTGTAAACGGTTGTCTGAATTGCCATCTTTAGGTTTTGTAATACATTAATTATTCTTTCACTAGATGAAAAAAAAAAAATGAAGTAATTATTTTATTAAAGTGATAGTGTGTAGCATAAAGAGCAAAGCGACACAGAAAAAAGGAATAGCAGACTTTGTATTAGATAGTATGTTGCTTTGTAACCTATTGATTTTTATTAGATCATGGCATGCACACACAAGTTACGCTGTTACAGGCTGTTGTCAGTGTAATATGTTGTAGTAATTTTAATTGTTGTAGTTGCAAAACTATGGTGTATATTTTAAAAGCTCTCCAGAGTTCCGTAGAACCCTAATTCAATTAATAGAACATAAGTTCCCCCCCCGCCCCCCCCACTTGATGACATCCTCAAATCACAAGATCTCACAAGACAGTTCTGGTACTTTTTTCTTCCTTTTTTAAAATGGGCAAATCAGTTGACATAACAAACGCAATTCTTACAGCTGAAGAGCGCAGCCACAGCACAGAGGCGCAACAAGGTCCCCATGGCTGGAATGAGAAATATTTGTTGGGGTTATGAGAACTTCACATTCTTCCAGCAGAATAACTGTAGGTCTTTTTTGCTAAACAGTGAAAAAAAATGATCTTACCTGTTTAGATGCTTCACTGTGGAAAGTCTTGTTTGGGCATTTCTTCTTAACAGTTCCATCCATATTTTATACTCTGATGGACAAAACAACAGCCAATCAGAACTGCAGCAAGGATGGCTTTGTGAAAACACCCTTTTTCCTAAACAAATTGAAAGCAGCTGTATGTTGACAAAGGTGTGAGGCACATTACAGTGTAACTACAGCGATGTAATTACCAGTGTCACCGCACCCACATCAAGGAATATTTTTAAAATTCCTATGAACTGCTTTTAAGCTGGTGTACGAAATAGACTTCAGCAGTTATGAATTCAGAATGTTATATTCAATTAATATATTAATATGAAAATATTCACATTAATGAATTCCTTCTCCCCATATTCTTTTTTAACGGCCATGAACACACAGAACTAAAAACACATGCCACACCATCAGTTAACATTTAGAACAAGAATGAGAATACCTTTATTTATCCCACATTGGGGAAATTTGCACATTTAAAGCAACATATACAGTGCAAAGAGAATAATTGAAGAGTGCAAAGAGTGAATTAAAAGAAACAAAGAAATAAAATATTTATACACAAATTATTTACATATTTAAAGACATGTTAGAAAAGAGAGGACGAGTGTTTATTATAATCCTTGGTGGTGAGATTGACAACTTGTTCTATTTACATAGATCTTTTCAAACTAGAACACCTGGGATAAAATAACAAGACGCTATGAATTCAATTAAGAGAAAAATACCAGAACAACATTAAATAGATTACAACATTATTTTAAAATGATCGTTTACAGTTAAATAAATGCATTAACATTTCAAAGACCCTGGATACAAAAATAAAAGTTTATGGGAACAATTTGTCCTTATAAAAGTTTCATGCTTGTCAAGGAAAAGACAATTTGTGTCACATGTGTGGATAATTAGAATGACCCTGACAATCATCACAGCACCATCACCAACTTTTTTGTGATGAGACAGCGTGGTTTCTGTTGGTTTTGGCAGGAACTCAGTCGAGGCTGATACATGTGTGTCAGATAAAGCAAACACAACCAATTTGTATTGGGTGAGTTATTAGAATAACTTTAAGAGCTCAAATATTTAATGGTGTACTTTTGGTGAGTGAGCTTTGGGCGGGGCTCACTCACCCTGGCTATGCCAGGGTTTACTGGTTTCTGTGCACACTTTGTGGGTTTGGATGAATGTCTTCTCCCCTCCATTTCCTGTCATATATGAACATGAGGGATGCAGAGAGACATGATAAAGAAGCCGCAGCCAGAACTGTGGTGGAATGGATTTTGTATTTAGGAAAGAAAAAGCAGTTTAAAGAAATAGTTCAAAGTTAAGACAGTTTCAGCCACTTCCTACTCACTCTTTCTACTCACTCTCCCAAGGCTTCAGTTCGACTTTCTGAATTTCTGGAGAGTTCGCTGACCCTCTACATCCTGACCTCATTCACAGAGGACATAGCTGACAAAACAGCGGTTCTGCAGAGGAAAACCAGTGGAGTTTAAAAAAAAATGCATATTTTTAACCTATGAGATGAGACACAAACACATGACAATAACATGAATTAGCACACAACACGACACAGGAAAATACTTCACTCAGGACATTCATCACACATTAAAAGCAGTTCTGAAAAGGTGCGTTTTGAGATGAGTTTTAAAGGTTGGAAGGTCTGTGCAGGAGAGAGAGTTCCAGAGGGTGGCAGTGGCGATGGAGAAGGCTCTGTCTCCCCAGGTCCAGTGCTTGGTTCTGAGTGGTGGGGACAGGAGGTTGGCATCGGAGGAGCATGTTGGGGAGGTAGCAGGGGCCTGGTTGTGATGGGCTTTGTGGGGGAGGAAGAGGATTTTGAAATGGATGCGCCGAGGGACGAGGAGCCAGTAGAGCTTTTGAAGGGCCGAGGTGATGCGGTCACGGGAGCAAGCGTGGGTGAAGAGGCGAGCGGCAGAGTTCTGTCGGTATTGAAGTTTACTGAGGACTAGGGAAGATGAACCATAGTGGATGCTGTTATAGTAGTCACATTTGGAAGTGATGAAGGCAAGGATGAGAGTTTCAGCGGTAGAGAAGGAGAGTGATGGGCGGAGACGGGCAACGTTTCTGAGGTGCAAGAAAGCAGTTCTTGTGATGTGGTTGACATGGTGTTTGAAGGAGAGGTTATTATCGAGGATGACTCCGAGGTTGCTGATGTGAGTGGAGGGGGACAGAGTGGAGTTGTCGACAGTGAGAGTGAAGTTGTGAGCAGTGGATTTCACATCTGTATAAGGCACACTGTAGCACCGTAGCAGCCTCGTGTGCACAGACGGGATGTCTTCGCACAGGCCGTGACGTTTAAATCCTTATAACTGCCAAACTTTGTGTTTTATAGTCTATCAAAGCAGAGCAGTGAGCCACTGTGGGTTTGGCAACTTTAACGCCCTCAGTGAGCTCATTATACATTCCTCCTCCTCCTCCTCCTCCTCCCCCTCCTCCTCCTCCACCTCAGGACCCACGGCAACAAGTCTTCTGACCTCCTCTGGCCGGACTGGTGCCTGTCGGTGATCTGCTGAGAGATGACAATGTCGAGAGCAGTGGCGTGGCCACCGGGGTGGTTGGGGTGGCACTGGATACCCCTGGAATATGATTGGCCACCCTGCCCGGCCACCCCCACCAGAGCTGCCAATCAGTTTGTCAATCAGCTGCCAATCACGTAAACAGTCGCTCTGTGCAGTGTTGAATGATGTACAAATGTTTAAATTAAGTTGATAAGTAAGGTGTCTCTACAGTTAGCACTGTATTCTAATTAGCATAATGAATTGAGATGTATGAGAAGCATTAGCCTCCGCCGGTAAATGTGGAAAAACAATCGTCACTGCAGCCCCAAGCAAGACTTACTAACTTACTTAACTGACACACTCACTATGTATCTGTGTCAGCAACTCTGTTGCCTATTAAATAAAAGTTGCTTCACAAAATACAAGTGTCGAGGCTTTTTTGAGTGGAGGTTAGACTTTTAGCGTTAGCTTTTTATCTCGACCAGTCGTGTTGTAGCATTCACACAGGCTGCGTGTAGCTGACAGCCGCTGTGTCACACAGCCAGTGTGGACGCTACGAGCCTGAGTGACACGGCGGCTGTCAGCAACACAAAATACAAATAGGTGTCCAGCGTCACGTATTACACGGTTTCAGTCTACAAAAGGATTTATTTCATACACGTGTGCAAACAAACCAGCTTGGGGCTGCTGTACCATACCATTAGAGGATGATATGGTGATATAATTGTATGTGATACCCATGTGTGTTTCATTTTAAGGAAAGTGATTTTCTCACTTTATTATTTCTTACCAAATAATATCCATGATTTATTCAGGGGCAGACGGTGATAGAGACAAAGCAGGATGAAAAGGACTCATAAAAATTTAGACCTTTTTCTCATTAAAGAAAAAAAAAGCTGCACAGAACGGTGATCAAGGCATCAGTCAGTCACTGCATCCTGAATCAGTCACCCTCAAAGTCGCACACCACCTCTGCCACAATTGGGCTGGACTGTGGAATGGGCAATATTAATTTAATATAATTAAATTCTGTTTTATTACTTTATGTCTATTTTAATGCTCTTTATTGTCACTGAATGGAAGTGTGGTTGTTGTTTTTATGAGCTAATGGATAGACAAGTGGCCTATAACATAAGATGTTTAAATGAACTGAATAGGATATGTCCACAATGTCAAGAAAGGAAACAAGATGTCTTTAAAATAACATTTGAGTAAGTATTACAAGTTTAGTTGATGTTATACTTGTATTGACATTTTGAGTAATTGATACAACTTTTCCCAGGAACCTTTCACGATGAGCACCCAGCATTCTGCAGGTAGTCAACACCAAAACAAGCGTACTCAGCTGTCATAATCCTTTTTGTAAATAATACACATAAACTGTATACTTGTAATATAAGTCAAACTTTGGTAAATTGAATGTAATTCTCACAAAGGGATTTTTGATGTGTATGCACTTTGTACCTGTTATGAATTAAAAAACATTCATTACTAAACTCAGTTGTTTGTTTCCATCTCTATAAGTTAACAAAGGTACATAGATACCTAGGAAAAACTTGTTTATCTTGCTGAAACTAATACTACTAGGTTACTACTACTAGATACACCAGTATACTCTCCCGGAGCACAGATCAACCCACTCAAACAAACAAAAAGCATTTTACTCAGTCAGATAAGATTACTAAGTGCTGGATGATATACTGTTTTGTGCATTATTTGGGTAAATAAAATAGTTCTATTATTCATACCTCAGCCTACCATTTATTATGACCTAAGACATAGGGCATTTAAAAAAAAAGAAGAAGGTAATTCCGGTGTGCCATCTTTCCATAGTCTGTGCCCCTAGCTTGCCGCCCCCAAGAAAAAAAAATTCTAGGGTTTGGACTGACTTGCGATGCTTTGGTTCCATCTAGTGGAGTAGTGGCACTAGTCAACTCATATACATATACATATATATATATATATATATATATATATATATACATATACATATATATATATATATATATATATATATATATATACATATATATATATATATAATATATATATATATATATATATATATATATATATATATATATATATATATATATATACATATATATATATATATATATATATATATATATATACATATATTTTATTTTATTTTTTTTTTTATCACGGCCTCTTGTGGGGCATTCTTGCGTGAATAACGACTGAAGACTTGATAAAGCAACAGCAAAATGAAGGCCATTTGGTCTTCCACTATGGAGCACAAACACATATCAGCATATTTTTATAGAAGCAAATGAGAAACTCAAAAGACAAACCATAGCCTGCGACTTCAATCAAAACTTAACAGCAGCCTAAATAAATTCGTTTTATTTTCAATCGGTGTGATAATGGAAATATATACACTTTTTTGAAAGGGCATTTTGGCAGAGGTAAACCTCTGACGTTACAGGAACTCAAATGAAATATACAAAGTGGAAGCACACAGTGGAACCAATATCACTTTAATATCAATAGTGGGATTTTGTTTGGCCTCGTATGTATGAAGAAGAAATGCATAAATAAATCAAAGTGCATGGTGCGCAGCCTTAACGCGCAAGTGAGCAGCAGAAATAGAATAAAACAAGTCAGCCAGTCAGCACTCTAATACAGAAAACTTACCAAACATCTCCCTGCCAGGTGCTGATCCTGTTGTACAGACACATCCATGGCTGTGAATTGCATTTATAAAAAAAAAAAAATCCCAACAAGAAAAAACCCTATATGTATGGGTGTGTGTGTGTGTGTGTATATACATATGTATATATATATATGTATATATATATATATATATATATATATATATATATATATATATATATATATATATATATATATATATATATATATATATATATATATATATGTTGTTGTGCTCTTACCTTGCGATGGTTTGTAGTCCCTCGTGCGTGGGTGGAAAGTACTTCACACAACAAGGAATCTTCGTTTCCAGCATTTACTGAACATCCGCCGGTAAGTACAGAATGCAAGCAACTTGTACAAAGCTTTGTGTTGGGTTGTGACCTCTGGCTCGGGCACAGACAGCGAGCTTTGGCATGTCCATGCGGTGAGCCGTGAGGAACATTCAACATCCAACCATAACTAAAGATTAACGTAAAACTCACGTCATTTCCTCAACAGTCCCACGTGACTTCCCACACCCAATCCTCACTGAACTCAACACACACAACAAAACATAATCTGGAATACTACTGTGATCTGCTCTACCATATGTATGTAATTATGTATGTATATATATATAGGGTTCGAGTTATATATATATATATGTGTGTGTGTGTGTGTGTGTGTGTACCAGAGGTACATTCCTTGTGGCTGATTCTCTCTCAGAATCAGCCACAAGGGATAACAACCCGGGTTATCTTAGATAACCCGGGTTGTTATGCATCTGCTGTGATTAACTTGAGACATCTATGGAACGTTGTTTTGTTTTTTTTTTCCAAAGGCTTGTCCTTCCCAAATGACCTTTCACGACAAAGAGCTTGCTCACTGAAGTTCTTTTTTTATGCCACAGCTATAGGTGTGCTTCAGACGAACTAAGTGTGGTTCATTAGATAGCGCAAAAGAAAACAGCACAGATAACACAGAATAATGAACAACTGTTTATTTATTTGAATGGAAAGAAAAAATTGCCAGGAATGCAGAATAATAGTATAATATCAAGCAGGCTAGTTCTGGCTGTTCTCCTGAAAAATGATGCTGATTTCCTCCTCCTCTTGATGGAGATGATAGTCAAGAGTTTGAGCTTGGCTTTATTTCTGCCACCAAACTATGTAGCGGAGGAACAGTCAGCACACAACCAAAAACCCTTTTCATAAATCAAAAGGAAAGATTAAAATATGATGGCTGAATTATATGAGGGACTTCACTTGAATGACTTTACACTCCTCTTTTCCCCTGTTGGACAGAGGTAAAACGGCAGATGGTCAACCACAACATGCAGCTGTTTTAAATGATGAAACAGCCAGGATATATATTGTTTTTACCTTTATGTCAGACGTATCGTTTCTGGCAGCGTGGACATCCTTACAGGCCACTGAAAATGAAAAATAAAAGTGAAAAATTGGAAATGAAATTCAAAGTGAAGTTTTGATTGCTCTAGAACAACAGCAATGAAGAGCAATCCCTTAGTGTGTCAGTCAAAATGTTGCAAATAAAAGATTGCCTATTTTTAGCTGGCATATTTCAGTACCCACCACTGGGTGCCGCCCTAGGCAAGTGGCTTTGTCACCTGTAGGAAGGACCTCCACTGTTTGTAAGGCATCATGACCTCCATTTCCATGGCCTTTTTTTTTTTAATGTATTTATTTGTTGATAAAAAATGTAATGTGTACACATACTGCAATATACAGTTTAGTATATTTTAATTTGGTTTTATACTGTGTGTGTCCTTCTTATGAAAAAGCCTTTGCAGAATTTGCAGGTTGTGCAGACACATACACAAATGTAAAGATGTACATTTTCCCTTTTTTCACGCTGCTGTGTAAACACCTACACAATGTTGTCCACAATTCTAAACAATGAACTCTTTACCTGCACACTGGGGAGCGGACATAACATATATACACAGTGCATATATTTCATTTCATCTACAATTCTCTGCCAGACATTTGAGTGCCCACTGATCTGTGATACCTTTTTTCTTTTCTTGTTTTTCTTTATAATTTTTTTTTCCCCGTGACACTGAGCTCGGGAATAAGCGGGTATGGAAGATGAATGAATGATAATTTTTTGAACATTGGCTTGCTTTGACCCAAACAGCACCAAGGCTCCAAGAAGTGAACATGGGAACAGGACTGATTATGCTTGTTCGGGTGTTGTAAAGGATAAGATTGAGAGAGGAAGAAGGTGTGGATAAACTCAGTGCTGATGGATTACCTTAAGGCTGAACACAAGACTAAAAGATGAAGTCTTAAATTAATGTTGCACTCCAGTGAGCCTTTAGGGTCCTTGGATCACAAGCAGTGATTGGATCGCAAGCTTGGTAGAGTTTGATGGCCGTGCCTGTCAGTCTCACCTGCTTTTAAGTCAGTAATGACCACTGGGGATTCTCTGGTGTTTCTTAATTAAATTGGACCAAATTAAATAAATAATAAAAACAACAACAACAACAACAATAAAACAAAACACCTATTCCTTTAACAGGACTCCGAGGAGTCTTTTGTTCAGTTCTCACTCTGAGAAAAAAACGTAAAGGAGAAGTTGGAGTAACTGTTTCAAATGGATGCCGTGATAACGGGCAATAAGCGCGGCTCAGAAGGCAAAGTTGTCAAAGGTTTTGAAACTGCATTTAACACTGGGCTGCCTGATGGGAGCATACTGGGAGCAACTGCCACCATCACAGCGCTGAATGTGGCAACTAGTTATTTGTCATTTCACCTATTCTGAGGAACTGTTTCCAAGTGCTTTTAAATCACTCACCACTGGGAGAAGTCGCCAGCGCTCCAGGACCTCACAACCACAGACACATCTTTGGTGGCTGTCCCATCAGAAGTTGTCAGATCATCTTTGGAGTCATCATTGTAGTTGCCACAAGCGCCGCACATTTTACCCATCAGGTCACTCTTGACGCGGACGGTGACCTCTTGAGTAATTGAGAATGTGACTTGGACGGCAGATTCCAATTGGATAGTCACAGTTCTTCCTGAGCTGCTGACTGACACACGCTCTGCTGCTTTGCTGGGAAGAGAAACTTTTCTTCCATTGATCTGAACGCCAAGGACAATGGGGCAGAAAAGAAAAATTGTCAAAATAAAAGACAGGGAAATAATCTGTGTGCTTTTAAAGTTGCCACTTCCTCTACATTCAGGCCGACTGGGGTGCTGGACTCAGCACCCAGGTATCTTAGGTTGGAGGCAGAGTGAGACCCTGGACAAATTGCAGTGTAAAGACAAACCACTACTTGCACTCGCATTCACTTATGGACAATTTAAACTTTGGCTTAATGCGCCCATCTATGGACTGTAGACGGAAGGTGTAGCACCCATAAGAAAGTCACATAGGCATAAGGATTATGTGCAACCTCTGCCCCAAAGGGCCCAGATTCTTTTACAATTCAACCTCTTCCTGCAAAGTGACAGTGCTAACAACCGACCCGCCGTGTGACCCATGAAAAATACGGCTTTCACAATCAACAATAAGTATTCATTTCTTTTCTTTCAGTTCCTCTTACCCAGGTTTCGAGTTGACTGTTCACTGCCACCGTGGCTTCTTTGAAGAACACGTACACAGTGGCGACAGCAGGAGGTATCCGCGGATTGCACAGCCGCATGTCCACAACCACACGGAACCACTTCTTTGCATCCTCATTGCACAGGGATGCTAGTTCAAATGCCCCTTTAATTTTTTTGCTCATTGTTCCAGTCATGCCATCAAAGGACATGATGGACCCTCTGTCGCCTATACGACATTGGGAGTCTTTGACATGGCAACCTCTCACCCCATGTCTTACAATACAAAGCTCTTCACTGGCACAGGCCATCTTTTTACATTGTACCACCCCAGAGGATTGGCACACACAGCTCCTCTTACAATTTTTGGATACCACTGTTTGGCCAACCTGAAAGCAAACATTGTGTATAAAGTAAGCACCTTTCTTTCACAGGTTAACAAAAAAAAATCCTGATGTGTGGTGCCTTTGTAAATGTATACTTTTTTTTTTTTTTTTTTTAATTATCTTGGAAATAACTTAATTCAATTCCATGTGATACATTGCACTTTGAATACAGCTACTACATAGATATGTTGTGAATTGTATCAGTTTTACCGTCAGGTATTTGCCATCAAGCACACAACCACATTGATGGAACTTCACACACAGCTTGCCGTCAAAAACAAAGCCAGGATTACACTGGCATCCTTCAAAACAGGCTTTGTTGCAGGCAAACGGGGTTAATAATCTTGCGCAGCTCCCTTCGCAGGTGTTGGCACACTGAGAATATTGACTATTTGGAGGGCAGCTTGGAGCTACGGAAGAGGAGAATACATGTTAGACCTGTAAACCTAAACAGAACCGTGGGCACTCATACGACTGGCGAGTTCATATGTGCACTTACGGCAGAAAGATTTGCTTCTCCAAGGCTGAACCTGAACTCCTGCATTCTGGCAGGCCAGAGCATAAGCCTGGACACTCTTACAGAGAGTCTCTTTGTCACCACCCACAGCACAGACATCAAACACACAGTCAGACACATAGGCAGCAGGTTTAATTTTACTGTGGCAGGATTTGAAAGGCCCTTTGGGATCACTTATGATGCCACAGGAGTTTTCCTTTTTGTACAAGGCAACTTTGTTTTTATCGCAAACTGGACATTCTTTTCCGCAGCCCCCACAGTTATGGCTAGGCATGTCTACAACCCATGACTTCCCAAAACGATCAACGTCCGATGTTACTGCGTTATTGGGAAGTCTGAAGTCATCGTGTTTGTTTTTGTTGTAGTTGCCGCAGAGACCGCACATCTTGTACTTGTATGAGGACGGCACTATGACCTCAACATAATAGACGGTGTCATACAGCACTTTTAGGCCAAAATCTGTCCGGACAACTATGTGTTTGCCCTCCTGGGAAACCGTCACACGCCCATTGTGCAGAGAAAGTGGAAGGTTTTGAAGTTCATCATCAACCTGCAAGGAACAGATAATTTTTTTGTTAAAAATAAAAGCACTAATTAGATCAGACACGTGTGTTGCGAGGTGTTTAACTTACATTGACTTTCCATGGCCTTCCTTGAGAGATGAAAATGTCATAACCATAGACGTTGACTGAGATTGACTTAGTGACAGCCACTTTTCTGTTTCTATACTTCCTATTCCCCTGAGTCACAGTGAATGGCGTCAAAGACTTCTGGCGATCTCTGCAAACTGTTGCCAGCGTGTACACACAGATTCCCTGGAAATCGAACTTCCGTCCATCAAAAGATGTATAATGTGGGTCTCCAGAGGCCACACATTTTGCTTGTTCCTGAGAATAGCAGCCCCTGACTCCTTTTACAACCTTACAGAGCTCCCCTTGGGGACATTTCTGTAATTTGCACGACACTGCTGCGTTCGGTCCACAGGTACACTTTTCAAAGCACTTGCCGTCAGGATAGAAGGCCTCTCCTTCCCTGTAGTAGCGACCTTCGTAGGTGCAGCCACACTTTTTTACAGGCACACAGGCTCCCCCACTTAGCAGGTATCCCTGGTCACACTCACAGCTTTCCGCACAGGGCTTTCGGCATGTGGCAGCAGAGCGCAGCATGGCACAAGTGACTGGGCAACCAGGGGCACACAGGGTGTAATGGCTATTCGCTGGACAGTCCATTGCTAAGTGACATAATGAGAAAAACAAGGTCACAGATGATTGATATTTCCAGAGAAATTGAGACTTAATTCAAAAAAATGGAACGAAAGAAAAGTTCAAACTCACAACAGAAATTCTCTTTTCTCCAACTGAAGATGGTGATTCCTTTGTTTTGACAGGCAGAGACGTAGGATTCCACAGCTTCACAAACTGCTTTCTGGTGGCCTTCAAACTGACATGTATCAAATGCACAGTCGTCCATGTAAGGAGCAGGGTCCACGTGCTGGTGACAATTTCTGAAAGGCCCCGACTTGTCGGCAATAATACCGCAGTACTTCTGGTTTTTGTACTTGTTCTTCTCGGATTTGGAACACGTTTGGCACGATTCGCCCTCGCAGACTGATGAACAGCCTGGTATAACAGCCACCTTCCAGCTCTCCCCAAACGTTTCTCCATCTCTGGCTAACTGACCGTTGCCCATGGTCATGTCGTCCTTACGATCTCCATTGTAGTTGCCACACAAACCACATAGTGCGCCCTGGTAGGTGCTGGGCACATTTATGGTCACTCTGCTACCCCAGTCAAAAGTCACAGTGATACCAGCAGCTGTTTCAACCACTGCTTTCCTACCACTGTGGGAAATCTTCAGATCGTCACTGTAGTCCACTGGTACTGAAGCATATTCATCATTGAGCTAAAACAAACAAACAAAAAAAACAACAACAAAAAAACCCATCAAAAACCGAAAATTTGAGAGGGAGAAATATTTATATTTGTTCCTTATATTATCTATTAGTTCCAGCATACTTGCTAATCCATTCCAATCTGTTCCTAAATCTTATTTTAATTAGACTTTCATGGATCAAATTTTAATACCCAATTAAAAACTGATTCAGAGAGGAATGGGGATTTCAGTTACCAAGGTTACAAGGCACTTAGTGAATCATTTAGGCTAGACTGTGAGGTTTGGTCTGTCTATTTTCAGGGACCTTAACTGCCAGGACCTTCTTGTTTGCCAGCCCATTCTTTGCTTTCCTATGAACAAATTACCAAAAGTTGCAAAAGAAGTTCCAGTCCTATTCCAAATTGTCACAGCTGAAAACACAAACCAATGAGCCTGATGATGGGGCTACTACAAGTGTCTAAAGTTTAAAACTTTGAAAATGCATTTTCTTTCTTTTACATTAATTAACTGTGGTTCCTGGCATTAAAATTCACCCTGCACATTTGATTACGCTGCTTTTAAGCACAATGGGTAAAGAAAAGCAGTTACACACACTATCACAATTTAAAAGTGCACATGGAATATTTGCCCCTGTTGTCAAGTGCATAGACAACCTCAAACTCCTGAAAAACACATGTGCAGTGCCTTATTTGAAATGTTGTTAAAATCTGTCCCCCATTTTTTTTTTTTTTTTTTTTTTTTTTCTTTAGAAGATCAGACCTTTTTTTTTGTATACATGAGTGCTCATACTTACAAGGACCTTGTTGGGAAAATCCCTGCTCAAAGTGATGGTGATGCCATAAATTGAAATTTCGACGGTCTTTGTAAAGGACACAGACTTTCTTCCTCTGTGGTCATTCTGTACATTCACTTTGAACGGCACAAGATCAGGATTGTCATTGCACAGCTTCGCCAGCTGATACACACATGTGCCCTGAAAGTCAAACTTGTGACCATCAAAAGTCTTGTAGTGTGGGTCTCCAGAAGCTGTGCATGTAGCGTGACTGGTCGGCACACAGGCTCGCTCTCCATTGACCACACTGCACCTCTCATTTGCAGAGCAGGAAGCCTCTTGACAAGTGACCATACCCAAGGTTGTGTCACACTTACAGCGGCGGCCACAAGCATCATCAGCCCAAAAGCGCTGGCCTGCCTTGTAGTAACGGCCCTCGTAGGAACAGCCACATGATTTAACAGGTACACAGGCGCCATCACTAAGTGCATAACCCTTAAGACACACGCAACCTTGCACACATTTCTTGTTGCATTTCTGAGGCTTATCAGGGAATGGGCAGGTTGACGGGCATGCGCTGGCACAATCATGATAGCGGCTGTTTCGTGGACAGTCCATTGCTGAAGAGAAAATGAGATTGATGGTTTTACTAAATGATATGTTGATTGGCATCATAATAGGTAAGAAAGCTGTTTACTCGAAAATACTCACGACAGCCAAACTTTTTCCTCCAGTTCCAGATTACCACTTCTGCCTGAGAACATTGGTCTGTGTAGCTGGCCAGTGCTCGGCAGAGCAACTTTTTATCTCCGTCATTCATGCACATGTCATATGCACAGCTGTTCACAAAGGCTTCTGGTTCCACTTTTTTGTGGCATCGTCTGAAATAATTTCCGTATTTTGTTGTAAGAGCGCCGCATAATTCTTTGGTCTTATAGAGGGCAAGCTGCTTTGCTTCACAGACCGGACAATCTTTCTCACATGCATCCCGACAAGGACTGTCCTTCACCTGGTCAGGTGTTTGCCAACTCTTGCCCCACTCTGTTATTGAGGCAACATCATTGCCAGCTGGATTTTGGAGCTCATCGCGAGAGTTGCCATTAAAGTTGCCACACAGGCCACAGACAGTGCCGTGATAGCTGCTGGGTAGTTTGAGGACAAGTTTCGAATTCCAGTCGTAAGAGACAACCAGGCCAAAGTTGGTCTCCACCACTACACTACGACCCAGATAAACCACTGACACTTTACCATCACCCAGGTGCACAGGAATATTTAACAGTTCTCCATTTACCTGGATGGAATCAAGTGGACAAATAAATATTATAGTTAATATATAGTATACACTCAGAATACTTAAAAGATCTATCAAGAAACTCATCGCTTACCGTTACTTTGCCAACTTGGTTCCTACGGACAGTGATGGTGTAACCATATGCAGTTACGTCTACCTCTCTTACATAAGAAACTGCTTTGTTTCCACGGTTCTCATTCCTTTCGGTGACTGAGAATGGCACTAGTCCATCAAGATCCCCACAGGTCTGGGAGATGACGTACTTGCATGTACCCTGGAAATCAAAGTTGTAACCATCAAACGTGCGGTAATGTGGATCTCCCCAGGCCCAGCAGGTACCCGTGTACAGAGGGATGCACACGACTTCACCCTTCACAAGTTTACACTTCTCTTTGGCACGGCAGTTGGCAGCTTTGCAGGGATCTATGTTGCACAGGAAATTCAAATTTAATGTCAGAACATTATTAGTGAATAGCGGAAATCAGTTGTCACTAGTGAAGTTCTTGCCTGGGTCATAGCAAGCCATACGTCCTTTCCTGACCATACATTTGGTGTTCTTAGGGCAGGAGTGATCTTCACAGACAAGACCTTTGTCTGAGTAACAAGTGCACTTGGATTGGCAGTTGTCCTCAAACACTTCTTCATCGGGCTAAACATACAGAGCAGGTTGTAGCAGTTGAAGTGTAAGCAGAAGGGACACAGAATGTAATGTGAAACCACAGGGGACAAATTATTGGTATTGTCCCCAGCATCATCACAGAATGATGTCTAAACTGTACCTTGTAAGTTTTTCCATTGTCATAGCAGCCACACTCGGCCTCTTTAATACATTTATCTCCATTGAATAGGAAGCCAGAATTACATTCACAACCCTCTGTGCAGCCTTTGGCACATGGGACAATATCAGTGAGGCCATCACAGGATGTTGAACAAAGGTCTGCGCAGACTGCATAGTGACTGTTGGCTGGACATTTCATGGCTAAAAATTTCAACCCAAAATGGGAGAATAAATGTTAAAAAGCGGACTTTTAAAATGATTAACTTTTAAGCAAAAATGTTTTGGTTACTTACGACAGAATGACGGTGTTCTCCAGTTTTTGATGTCCACTCCAACCTTGTGGCAGCTGAAGGCATAGGAGGCTAAACTTTTGCAGAGCACTTCCCCATCCCCATTGGCAGCACACAAGTCATAAACGCAATCGTCAAAGTATGACTGGGGGTCCAGTTTACGGTGGCAGATTGCAAAAGGACCCTTGTTTTCAGTTGCAATGCCACAGTAATGGCGTGCAGAAAATACAGCCTTGCGATTGGCGGGGCAGCTGGGACAAGTGCGTCCGGCACAGCCATTTGAACATGATACCCCGGGGATGGGAACCTTCCATGACTGGCCAAACTGATTCACATCAGGGGTTATACGGCTGCCTGCCATTGTGAAGTCATCTTTTTGGTTATCGTTGAAGTTGCCACACAGGCCACAGACCTTGTTACGATAGTTACTGGGAACGGTGACCGTCACATGATATATCAAGTTATAAGTGACACGCAATCCAAATTGTGTTGCAATGACAATACGTGCACCTTCTTTATAAACTTGCACTTCTCCATCATTAAGATTTAAAGGAAGGGAGTTATGAACTCCGTTGACCTGAAAGAATGGCAGAGATTGAAACATCTCATCTCATTCAAAGACAACCATGTTGCTGTATGTGTCATTTCGCACCAGGACTCCTGAGGTTTTGTATTTCACAATTAAAATGAACCCAAAAACTTCAACTGTGACGAGTCTGGCAACAGATACAACTTTTCGCCCAATCATTCGGTCCCACTGCACATTCTCCACATTTACAGAAAATGTATCCAGGTCGGTGCCTTTGGTCTTACAGCTCTTTGACAAGGTGTATGTACAGGTGCCCTGGAAATCAAATCTTTTCCCATCAAAAGATGTGTAATGAGGATCACCAGAGGCATGGCATACACCCTCACTGGTTGGGTAACATTTGTGGATGCCATTCTTAATCCTACATTCCTCATCGGAAGTGCATGACATCTCTTTACACAACACCTTAAAAAAACAAACAGAAAAGAGAGAGAGAGAAAAAAAAAAAAGATTTCCAAAAAGCATGCTTATATTGATGAATATCATATGCCTTCCTCATTCTTATTTGGGTTTCCCTCAGGGGTTACAAGAACCAATCATCTGCCTCCATCTAACCCTATTCTCTGGATCCCCTTCTCTCACGCGAACGTCACATTCTCATTTCACTACACCCATAAATCTCACCTTTGCTCTTCCTCCTGCCTGCCAGGTCCAACCTCAGCATCCTCATCCCCAGATATTCAATTTCTCTCCTCTGTTCACGTCCAAACAATCTCAGTCTGGCCTCTCTGGATTTATTTCCACAACATCAAACAGCACAGTCATTCTAACGTTCTGACGTTGCTCCATCCCTCCCAACCTTATTGCATGTATTTGTAAGTATTTAAAACCATTCCCTTTCTGTATCTTGTCTCTTCTGTAACCTCACCATTCCACTTGGACTTCTCTCCTGAAGCTAACCCTCCCACTTTTCAGGATCTCCATGCCTCCAACTCTCTAGATTTTCTTCCACCTGATCCCTGCTTATTTCAATATTCCCAAAGGTCATCAATTCCACTGGTATACATGACTAACACAAAAAACACAAAAAATGGACACAAACATATAATTTTACCTCTCCACCCCGATTGCACTTGCATTTTTCCTTACAGTCTCCAGAGGGAAAAAATAATTCACCAAAGTTATAGTAGAGGTCATTGTGAATGCAGCCGCACTGTTCAAAGGGTACACATGCTTTTCCACTCTGTATGAAACCCTCTTGGCAGGTGCAGCCCTCCTCACATTGCTCTTTGCAACCTTTCGGAGGGGCAAGATCTTTGCAATTGGCAGGACAGGAGGTTGAACAAATCTCATAAAAACTGTTTTTGGGACACTTCATTGCTGCAACACAAGGGATAAAATCGTCATTGTAAAAACATTGGGGATTACAAAGCACATTATAATCCAGAAGAAAAGGAAGAGACACATTTAAGTGAAGCATAAGGTGCCCTCTCCTTTTTTTCAGAAACACAAAGACAAAAAAACAAACAAACACACACACACAAAAAACACATTTCTCACCGCAGAACTCTTTGGTTCTCCAGCTGTGCACTGTGGCTCCAGAGGCTTGGCAGGCTGCTGTGTATGATGCAATAGATTTACACAGCACATCTCTTCGGCCCTTATACATGCACACATCAAAAACACAGTCTTTAAAATAACCAGCTGGGTCCACTGTGGAATGGCAGTCACGGAACGGCCCTTTAGGGTCTGTGATTTTACCACAAAAATCTTCTTTTTCATAAATAATTTTCTCATTAATGTCACATTTTGGACAAGCCCCTTTACATCCTCCCTCACAACCAGGGATGTCAGCCACTTTCCAGCTGTCTCCAAAGTCTGATGGTGAGACGGTTTTGTCACCGTCTTTTGGGATAAGGTCATCTTTCGCTTGACCATTGTAGTTGCCACATATACCACAAACAGCTCCCTTGTAAGTGCTTGGCAGTGTGACATACAGATTGTAGGTCCAGTCATAAGTAACTTTAAGGCCAAAATCTGTTGTCAGCACAGCTTTGTTTGCACTTCTGTCTACTGATAGTTTCCCATCATTCAGGGTGACAGGTAGGTTGGTGATCACATTGTTGATCTTGAAAAGAACAAACACGGTGTCAATATTTGTTTGTACACAAAGTGGCAATATTGAAAGATTAATCTGTTTGTAGGTTAAACGGTTTGATAAGTTATCTGCTCACCAGAATTTTGTATCTATGGGTCCTTGTAATAATAATACTGAAGGAGTACACCTTGACCTCAACTAATTTGGTAATGGAAACCCGTCTGCCTCCCCAGGCCTCATTCTGTACCAACACTTGGAACGGAACTAAATCTGAGTTGTCACTGCAGAGTCCAACCAATTGGTATACACAGGTACCTTGGAAGTCAAACCTCTTCCTGTCAAAGGAGAGATAATGAGGGTCCCCTGTGGCATGACAGGTGCTGTAAGAGATCGCCTGGCACTTCCTTATTCCGTCAACCATCAAGCACTGACTGCCAGCCCCACAGCCTTTATTCCTACATTGTACTTTTCTGGTTCCAGGTATACATTTACACCATTTTTGACATTTTTTGTCAGCCCAAAATGACTCCCCAGCTGGGATGTAGTGGCCGTTGTGGGTACAACCACATTTGGAAACAGGCACACACTTGTCTCCACTTAATACAAAACCCTTTTTACAGGTGCAGGTCTGCACACAAGCACGATGACATTTGATCAAACCATCAGGGTTGGAGCAAGTGGCAGGACAGGCACTTCCACATAAGTTGAATTTGCTGTTGGCGGGACACCTCTGAACTTTAGAGAGAACAGGGAGAACAGAGTTGTTACATAATACAGTTATCCATGCTATTGAACTGCACTGTTTTATTGTAATTAGTACTTGCATATGGCTATATATAGAATGCAAAGGTACGTTTTCTTTATTGTTGGTAATTTTTGAAAACTGTTCTTTCTACCTAACTTAGTTCTAGATTAATGTATTTTCTAATAACAGTAAAATTCGGACAAAGTTTGCACTACTCACAACATCGTGTATCCTTCATCCAGTCTTCAACCTGGATCCCAGCAGACTGGCAGGCGTCTGTGTAAGCCTCCAAGACTTGACAAAGGAAGCGTTTGTTGCCCCCTCCCATGCATAAATCAAATTTACAGTTGTCGAAGTACACTTCTGGGTCAACAACGGCATGGCATTTGCTGAATGGACCATTTGTCAATGTGATGACTCCACAGAAGCTGTTCCCAGCCCACTTGGCCATATGTCTGCCTTTACAGCTGTCACAGCCACCCACACAGTCATCTCTGCACTTAGCATTGTTCACCAGCCCTGCCACTTTCCAGCTGCGTCCGAAAGCTGTAACTCCCCTTGCCAGTTGGCCGGCAGGTGTGGTGAAATCATCATTGGGGTTGCCATTGAAGTTGCCGCAAAGACCACAAATTTTACCTTGAAAATCTTTTGATAGAGTAATCACAAGTCTGTGGTTCCAGTCATAGCTGACAGTCAGACCGAAATCAGTCTCAATGACTGCAGAGAAACCACGCTGAGAAACAACCAGTTTATTGTCCTTCAAATTAACTGGCAAAGTCCACAAGACATTGTCAACCTACACAGAAAAGTGATACAACAATATTATTCCTTTGAGAGAAATTTGAATGTTTCTATTTATTTAAAAGCAATTATGAGGAAAAAAAAATGGAAGGCTTACCCGAACACGACCTCTTTCTGACCGAGCAATCGAGATTGTAGTGTCATAAACGTTCACTGTGACCAAAGCCACAAACGACACCCGCTTATTTCCTCTGTTCTCATTTTGGGCAAGAACCTCAAAGTATGGGAGGTCACTTCCCTTTTCACAGTTTTTAGCCATGGTATATGCACAGGTGCCCATGAAGTCATACTTTTTCCCATCAAAGGTGCGGTAGTGGGGATCTCCCATTGCCCAGCAGGTAACTCCCACTTCCGGCTTGGGAACACAGGTGGGATTCTCTCCTTTCATTTGACATACTGTGTTGGCCCCACATTTGATATCTTCGCAGGTCACAGGAGGCTTACCCTCTGAAAGACATTACAATCAATTCTTATTTTAAATACATCGCATTTTTGCAATACCAAACATTGATCATTTGAATCAAATATTGCTTTGACCTTACCTGGCTGGATACAGTGTCCCGCAGAGCCATAGCCATTCATATCAGCAACTCCAAAAGTGTAGAGACCAAAGGGGGAACCGGAACTGGACTGGACTATCTGATTAGCTCTTTGCTGTACTGAGAACTCGACCCACAGGAAATCTGTCTTTAGCACTGGCCTCCACCCGCCCCTTCTGGTTGGAAATTTCATTTTTTTAACTGTTTCCCGATTTGCTACAATCAGGGCTTTGTTTCTAAAGCCCGGAAGAGGCAAAAGTAAATATGATGAGCAGAAATATTCAGTCGAAAGCATGTTTATCAAGAAAGGATCATAGAATTTATTACGATTGAATGTTATTCCATTGAATAACAGAAAGACCTGAATGCCGTGATTAGCCTGAATGGACAGTGCAAAAGGCCTTTTGTATTGAAGCTCATAAACGCTCCAACTTTTCATACGGATTGCTCCTGTATTTTTGCCCCAGCTGATCTTGACCGTGGTGTCCCGGGAAGCCTGTATGTAGACATTGTCGAACTTTGTCTGGAAGGAAACTGGTGGTACAATGAAGTTGGATCCCCAGGCGCTTACTGGCAAAAGCTGCTCGAAAACATGATTACATTTTGCGAAGCGCATGGTGCAGCTGTGGCCTGTGATGACAGCAACAGGCCGCTGGGAGGCAATTCTGGTGTTAGTGAGGTCATCTCGACTCTGGACCTGTAGAGCTTGATATGGCAGGAGGTTTACTACTAGTTTGCGACCTTTTGCATAAAACTTATTTTCAAACTTTACGTTGCCTTGTAGGTAGATTTCAACTGTGTTTCCTTCTTTTCCATTTGTCACAGAGAACTCCTTATAGGTGGCAGAAGGGGAACGAGAAGGCGTAAAGATCAAATATTCTCTGCCCCATGAATTGGTCGGATAGACCACGGAGGTGTCTGCTGTCCATTTCTTGTAGCTGTAGGATGTTATCGCCACGTCTGCTGTCGCGTCAACCAGCACAGTTTTATAAGACTTTTTGCTGGCACACAGCTCAATTTTTGGAGGGAGACGGAGAACAACGGATCTCGAACGTGGCACAGTTATTGTACGCACATATTTTGCAGAAGGTACTTGCACTTTAACTGTGGCCGTGCCCTTAACGCCAGAGATGAACAGAGTGTGCTGAGCTGTATCATAAGTTGGCAGGTAATTTTGCAAGAAAGATAAGACAAATTCTCTTCCAGCCATTCCAGCATGTGTTGGATCTAAGAAATGGGGGGGGAAAAGCAACAAATTAAAAGGTCTAACACAATCAGAAGAGAAAGATATCAAAAACTGCCCTAGCATCATCAAGCCGGATTTCAGACTGCCACAAAGACATTTTTTTTTGGAATTAGGTGTTGATTTATTGCTCTACCAGTTGGATAATGCAAATCAGCTTGTGTTTGTTATCAAAGTCAACAGAGTGAATAAAGGGGACTAATTAAAAAAAAAAAAAACTTTCCCAGCTTTTTAACTGCCATGCCAACTAACACACCAAGTATGGAAAGAGACAACCAGCGAATTTCTAAATGAGCTGGCTTTTTCCATGTTATTTCGTGAAAATATGTTCTTCAGATTTTTTGTGGTTTTGTACTTAAGAAGTCGACCTGATTATATAACATCAAAATAATGCCTCTGCAGACTTTTTACTTTTCTTTTTATTTAAAGTGCGTGAGAGCAGGCAGCTATCTTATTTGCTGGCTAATGCTAGCTGGTATCTGCTGGCCAATCCCAGGGAAGTTCCAATGAGGAGCTACAGATGGAACAGGTAGGGCAGGTGAAAAAGAAGCAAAACAGCCTCTTCAAGCATTTGACCAAACAAACCTTGTTTTTAAATGGTCATAATAGGGACCTTTAAGTCACCATCCGATTTATTTGAAAACAGAACTTAAATGTATTAACAAAACCTTCAACATATTTACAAAGCAAAAGCAAAAAAAACAAAAACCCAACTTGCTCATTAAAATTCTATTATTGTGCTACATCACATTCAGTTTAAAAACAGTCAAAATCTATCAGAATGCTGCATTTGGAAGGTAGGATGCAGCATTTTGAATGAGACCTTTTCATGAACCAACAGTCTGACCATACAGACATTCCAAGGAAACATAGTGACACTAAATAGAATGTGGTTGACAAACATCTACATCCCAATGTGAAAAAGCAAGGATGATTTGCATTCCCATCAGAAATGAATGACTTTTTCTTGACAAACTCCAGACTGTAGAAAAGTCCCTTACCTGGCTTTATAGTCAGAGGCACGCTCCTTTGCACAGACACTGCAATTGCAAAACAGAAAGTATTAATATCTGAGAAGAGAACGCACCAGTGGCTGACGCTGGGCTAAAGAGTTTTGAACTACAATACTCTTGCACCCATTCAGGACCACTTAGTGTGATTGTTCCTACCTAAAAGAGAAAAGTCTGAACTGCATTCCGTACAAAATCAAATTTGAATATAGATAGCCAGTCCATTAGTCCATTACAGTATGTGCTGCACTGAGAAGTTCAGCTACGGTTTAACATTCTTCCTCATTCGATAAAGCTGCAGAGTTGTACCTGCTTAATAAAACTGCCATACTAAACTGCTGGCAAAAAGAAATTTATCCAGGTTTCACAAACAGCAATATTATTCACTTAGGGTTGTGGGGGTCTGCTGGAGCCTATCCCAGCTGTCATGGGGCGAAGGCAGATTGACACCCTGGACAATTTGCCCGGGTTAAAGGCAAACAAAGAATCCACATAGAAAGACAAACAACCATTCACTCTCTTACGCACACCTACAGACCATTTTGAGTTCTCAATTTTTCTCACATGCATGTTTTAGGACTGCGGGAGGAAGCTGGAGAACCCGGAGAGAACCCGGGAAAACACAGGGAGAACATGCACACTCCACACAGAAAGGCCCTAGGCTCAGGACTGAACCTGCAACCTTCTTGCTGTGAGGCAGCAGTGCTCACCACTACACCGACATTTTACTCAATAGCTCTCCATAGCTGCATAGATCTTAATTCAATAAATAGAATATAACTTCTTTTTTCCCCCCAATTGATGACATCCTCAAATCACAAGATCTCACAAGACAGTTCTGGTACTTTTTTCTTCCTTTTTTTAAAATGGCAAATCAGTTGACATAACAAACACAATTCTTACAGCTGAAGAGAGCAGCCACAGCACAGAGGCGCAACAAGGTCCCCATGGCTGGAATGAGAAATATTTGTTGGGGTTATGAGAACTTCACATTCTTCCAGTATAATAACTACCAAACAGTGAAAAGAAATACTGACTTACCTGCTCAGATGCTTCACTGTGAAAAGTCTTGTTAGGGCGTTTCTTCTTAACAGTTCCATCCATATTTTATACTCTGTTGGACTAAACAACAGCCAATCAGAACTGCTGCAAGGATGGCTTTGTGAAAACACCCTTCTTCCTAAACAAATTGAAAGTGAATTTGGCATTGGCCTTAAAGCGCTCGACGGCGTATGTTGACAAAGGTGTGAGGCACATTACAGTGTAACTACAGCGATGTAATTACCAGCGTCACCGCACCCACATCCGGGAATATGCTTAGAATTCCTTTGAACTGCTTCTAAACTGGTGTACAAACTAGACTTCAGCAGTTATGAATTCAGAATGTTATATTCAATTAATTTATAAATATGAAAATATTCCACTGCCATATTTGATCAACAAGACAAATGCTAATCAAGATTCTTCTGACTGTTGACCTTTCAGAAAATGTATAATTTAAAAGAATATCTTACAATTCAACAGCAAATGCTTCTAAAAATGCATGTGGACACACAATGAATATGTTTAACAAACAGCGCTGTCCACTATGTACGCGGAAACCCCAGGCAACGATAATGGCAGTCACAGCTGATGGATGACTGACGACAAAATATTGGATATTCGGGTGGTCCCCTTTGCAAATGTCACGAGGGACACCACCATGTTGATGCTGATCCAGTGTTGTGACTAAACCCAAAAACGCCACGCCCAATGATGCCAAAAGCAAGACATGACACGGCACACTCTGGCAGGCTAGTTTTCTTTTGGAACTACAGTGTAGTTTCCCAATTTGCGATCAATAAAGTTCAACCTAATCCAATCTAATCTATTTTTTTGTGTTTGTTTATTTTGTTTTTGTGTCGTCCTCCTGACAGCTCAACCAAAACGACACTGAATGCAACAGAGCTGGCAAGCATGCACTTGCAACAGCCAAAGAGTCTCCATTGCTCCATAGATAACACATAGATAACCCTTCAGCACAACTTTCAGTGGAGCTGGGTCACCCCACCCCCCCATATTCCTTTTAACGGCCATAAACTCACACAGAACTAAAAACACATGTCACAATATTTGTTATCGTTAAGAACAGGAATGAGAATGCCTTTATTTACACCACATTAGTGAAATTTGCACAGTTCAAGCAGCATATACATCGTAAAGAGAAGAATTGAAGAGTGCAAAGAGTGAAATAAAACAAACAAAGAAATTATATATGTTTGTACACACACACACACACACACACACACACACACACACACACACACACACACACACACACACACACAAATTATTTACATATGCTAAGACGTGTTAAAAAAAAAAAGACAAAGTGTGTATTATACTCCTTGGTCGTGAGATTGACAACTTTACACAGATCTTTTCAAACTGGAAGACCTGGCATAAAATAACAAGAAGCTATGAAACAAAAATAACAGAACAACATTAAATAGATTATATTATTTTAAAATGATTGCTCACAGTTAAATAAATACATTAAAATTTCAAGGACCCTGGATACGTAAATTAAAGTTTATGGCAACATTTTGTCCTTAAAAAAGGTTCATGCTTGTCAAGGAAAAGACATTTGTGTCACATTTGTGGATAATTAGAATGACCCTGACAATCTTCACGACACTGACTTTTTTGTGATGTGACAGGGTGGTTTCTGTTGGTTTTGGCTGGAACTCAGTCGAGGGTGAAAAATGTGTCATTAGCGGAGTGATAGCAAACACAACTAGTTTGTATTAGGTGAGTTATAAGAATAACCATAAGAGCTCAAATATTTAATTTGTGTACTTTTGGTGAGTGAGCTTTGGGCAGGGCCGCAGCTATGCCAGGGTTAACTGGTTTCTGTACACACTTTGTGGGTTTGGATGAAGGTGTGTCTTCTCCCCTCCATTTCCTGTCCTTTATGAACGTGTGGGAAGCAGAGAGACATGATAAAGAAGCCACAGCCAGAACTGTGGTGGAATGGATTTTGTATTTAGGAAAGAGAAGCCAGTTTAAAGAAGAAGTTCAAACTTAAGACAGTTTCACCCACTTCCGACTCACTCTTTCTTCTTCCACATGTTCTGAATGGGAGAAAGCCAAGGTAGAATATTTCGGAGGGTGGAGGTGAAACCTGAATGACAACTTGACACTTCAGTTCCACCCTCAGTATTTCTGGAGAGTTCACTAACTTTCTACATCAGGCATGGACATCCATTTTTTTCATTGTTTTAAGAGTGTAATGGAAAATATGTATTCTTGGGTTATTCTTTTTATTCTGTTGTATTCTGTGTCATATGATCACTAGTAGCATGTGTAATCTGTTTGTTTCATAGTATAACCTTCTCGAGACATTCTCCTCGTGGTCCACCAGAGGAGGCTGTAAATGTGTCAGCTTGTGCTGATTCTCTGTGCTTTGTTTTCCTCTTCTTCCCTTCCTTATCTCTTCCCCTCCCAGTCCAGTGTATAAGAGACCTTCTTCCTCCTTTCCTCCTCGCACTCGCACTCCCATTTTACTGTGTTTTGTGCCTCGGAGCTCCGATCCCCTTTTTATTGTTTGTTCATTAAATTACTTATTATCCCAGTATTCCTGCATCGGCATCTTCGCTCTTTTCCACAACAAGAGTCGTTTCAATAACGAGCTAAATACCGTTGGGGCTTCAAAGACATATTTTGTTGTAATGCTTTTGCTCATTTTCAATAGACATTAAAGCACATGTTTTCTGCATATTCCATAATACATTTCTTTTCTCGGCTCACCAAAACACTCCATCCATCTGCTTCTGCTTCGGCCCCTCTGTCAAACTGTAGAACCCATTGTGGCCCTACCAGTCAAAAAGTTTGCCCACCACTGCTCTACATACCTGACCTCATTCACAGAGGACATCATGGACAAGACTGCAGAAGAAAACCAGTGGAGTTTAAAAAATGCATATATTTCATCTTTGTGCTAAAAAAGCCTTTGTTGATTCCACATCGACTCTGCCGTACCATTATGAGGGTAAGTGGATTTCACGTCTGTATAAGGCACACATCCACTGCAAACTTGTTCCATCACCAATAGGATTAGTTCTGGATTGAACTTGCAAACATGCACAATAGATTATGAAAAATAATATCAACAGTAAATACTCTATATCGGCCTTCCTGTGTTTATGGTTGCTCTGTGCAGCAACGGTAGCAGCCTCGTGTGCACAGACGGGATGTCTTCGCACAGGCCGTGACGTTTAAATCCTTATAACTGTCAAACTTTGTGTTTTATCGTCTATCAAAGCAGAGCAGTGAGCCACTGTTGGTTTGGTAACTTTAACGCCCTCAGTGAGCTCATTATACATTCCTCCTCCTCCTCCTCCTCCTCCTCCTCCCCCTCAGGACCCACGGCAACAAGTCTTCTGACCTCCTCTGGCCTGACTGGTACCTGTCAGTGATCTGCTGAGAGGGTTTGGACTGACTCGTGATGCTCTGGTTCCATCTAGTGGAGTAGTGGTAGCACTAGTCAACTCAAATATTTATTTTTCATCACGGCCTCTTGTGGGGCATTCTTGCGTGAATAATCATTGAAGAATTGAAAAAGCAACAGCAAAACAAAGGCCATTTGGGAATCATAATCTAGCCCTCTGCTTTTACAGCTTTAAGCAAAACACTTCATTTTCACTTCCTGCAAAAGGAGGGCGTTGAGGCTACGATCAAAAGTGGCTTCACAATATGGGAAGAAAAAAAGTAACTTGTAATTTAACACAAGGGAACAAAATGCTCCTTGAGTACCTACAAGCAGGTCTCCAATTATGCAAATATCCTGCATCATCCTTCGCTCAATCTTTGCTCAATTTACTTGAATGACTAGCAATTAAATCCCGGAAAAAAGAAAAACTAGAAAAAAGTGGCATCTGCAAAAGCTGAAAATTCCAATTGTTGTGCAGTGATGCCGAGTGCAAAACAGCACAGGGACAATTCTAGAGGTTATTCATTTGATTTACTCTGTGACGGGTGACTCTGCTGCAAAGCGCATTGACTTTGACTGCAGAATCCACTGTTGCTTCAGGTTCATAAACTGCAGCCTTATGTGAGAGGCGCGCTGCACGACACCAGCAACATGGAGGACCACCAAGAAAACACAGGCCACTGTAGCAGCGAGTGCAAAATCTACATCCGCTTTGCCTTCACGGTGTCTGACTGGTCCACCAGCCTGGACCTCCGGTGGTCCTTTAACGGATGCTTAGGGGAACAACATGCCGAGGGGAATATTCAACAGCCCCAAAAAGCTCTATTCTCATTTCCAACTCGCATATTTGCCTTGAGTTCCTCTAGTAGGGACCCGTCAAACTGCTGGCTGCAAGTTGTTGGCCACAAGTCAATAAATTATTTCAGTGATGCAGCTGTAGGCGTATACGGCACCGTAAAGAGACAAAGCAGCAGCAGTCGTTTTGTGCTCTGTCTTTTTTAGCACTGGCATAAAACATATTCAAAGTTCCTCTGCGTTGCCCTCTGTGCAGACATTCCAACCACAGTCAATGAGGGGGACAATGGATAGTATAAGAAGGAAGGGCAGCAGGGGGCGCTGAAGTGCTGACCAGCTCCTCTAAAATGCACCCACCTGCTGCTGCTGCTGCTGCTGCTGCTGCTGCTCAGAGACGTGGTTCTCTTTGACCTGACCTGATGTCGGGCTTTCCTCTGAAGCCTGATCATCACACCCTTTTGACACTTTATCTAATTCAACAGTGCAAAGTGTTGCGCTGCAGCTGTGATTTGCAGATTTGGCAGCGCAGTGGAGAGGAGGAATGCAAACATCAGGGGCTTTCAGGGCCACTGCAGTCTGTCAGCATGAAAGTTTTCTTTTTTTTTTATTTTCTTTTTTTTATTTCCTGTCTGACTGGTTGTTATGTATCTGCTGTTAATAACCTGAGACATCTGTGGAATCTTCTCTCTCTTTTTTTTTTTTTCAATTCACGTCCTTCCCCAACAACCCTGATTACTGACAATGTCCTCACTTTACTTCCAATCAAATGTTTTTCAAGGCAAACAAAGAAGTCCAGCGCTGCAGTGAAAAGGTCTGATGAGTCCTGTGGTCATTTGTGGCTGCTGTCAGTGCTGCTGCACAGTGATGCTAGTTTCGTGCTCCTCCTCTAGATGGAGATGTTGGCCAAACATTTGTCCAACTTTTTCCCCCCCCCCCCATCACCAAGGAATACAGCACAGTCAACGGTCAACTGAAAATTCTCTTCATAAATCTGAAAAAAAAGATTGATATCTGAAAGCTAAATGTCTTTGAAATTCTTCTTCACTCTGTTGGATGGGGGTAAAAAGTCAAACAAAAAAACACACAGAATAGCTGCTTTAAATAATGAAGGATTATCAGTTGGAAACTGTAAAAGGGAAAAACAGTTTTTGCCTGCATGTTGGATGCAAATAGATACAAGTAGATGCATGAAACACAGTTAAATGACCACTCATGAAACAGTATTTTCAAGCCATATGGAAAAACTCACAAATGCAGTACTGGGAGAGAACCCTCAGGCCGAACACAAGGCACAAGACTAAAAGATGAGTGCTTAAATTAATGTTGCACTCCAGTGAGCCTTTAGTGTCCTTGGATGACAAGCAGTGATTGGATTGCAAGCTTGGTAGAGTTTGATGGCCGTGCCTGTCAGTCTCACCTGCTTTTTAGTCAGTAATGACCACTGGGGATTCTCTGGTGTTTCTTAATTAAATTGGACCAAATGAAATTAAAAACCACACTCTCATTCCTTTAACAGGACTCTGAGGAGTCCTTGTTTAGTTCTCGCTAAGAGAATAAGCAGTTTAATGGTCATAATAACCCGTTTCCCTCTGATCTGCTCCTCGTCGTTTCAGTGGTCAAATGAGTTTTCTGTTTGTGCAATGAAAGGGCAAGTTGGAGGTTCAGTTTTTAAAAGGATGGTGGGATAAAGAGCGAGAAGCACGGCTCAGAGGGAGAACCACCTTTAAAGACCGGGCCGCCTGACGGCAGCGTGTGGGGAACAACCGAACGTGGCAACTCATCCTTTGTCATTTCACGACACTGAGGAACTGTTTCACCGAGCTTTCAAATTACTCACTACTTAACAGAGAAGTCGCCAGCTGGTGGATTCGTTCTGGATGCAAACTGGATGGCTGTAGCTCCTCCCGGGCTGCTGACGGACGCAGCTTTTGCCATTTGCCTGAATGCCGGGAAGAAAGCCAAAGAAAAGGGGACGGAGATCGGTTTTCCAAAAAAAGATATACAATAACAATTAAAAAAAAAAATACAAATAAAATATACAAATAGGAATAGGAAAATGATAACTTTCAGATATTAACAATACCTTGTTTTCTAAGAGTTCCTCTCTGAGTCTCATGTTGGCTCTTTACTGCTGCAACGACATCTCAGCTGTGCCGCAGATTTGTTCCACAATCAAAGGGAACTCCTCCTGCGCCCCTTCATCATTGCACAGAGACGATGCCCGCCAGTCAACAGTCACAGTGACACCAGCAGCAGGTCCAGTTCGCAGCTTTCCTGCCGCCACGAGAAATCTTCAGATCCTCACGGCAGTCCGCTGCCAATAAAGCAAACTTGTCAATGAGCCGCAGAAAAAAAACACGTAAATTTGATATTTTTTATTTATTTTTAAGAAAATGGAGATTTAATAATCACACCAACGTCGCGGATTCATTCTAATGTGCTGGTAAATCTTATTTTAATTAGGCTTTCATGGATCAAAATTTTAATATGCAATTAAAAATCTATTCAGACAAGCGTGGGGATTTCTGTTGCCACGGTTACAGGACATTTATCATCTACTTGTTTAAGCATGGCTGTGAGATTCTGTCTTTTTTTTTAAAAACAACAACAACAACAACAACAACAACAACAACAACAACAACAACAACAACAACAACAACAACACACACGCAAAAAAAATAACATTTGCATCTTGTCTCCCATTACTTTTCTTTCCTAATGTGCTTTTGAAGGCAGATGCCAGATAAAACTCCAGCGGCCTAATTGATGAAAGCCCAGTGTGTGTAAGAATGCATGTAAACTTGATTTTGCATCACTCCAGTGCAGTAATGTTGGATTTTCTTCTGTTCTTACCAGAGTGCAGAGAAGTTCAGGAGGATTACTTACGAGCGCATTCATTCAGCACCGCCATAGTGGTTGTGAACCTCTCTGCGTCTGCAGTGAGTTTTGGCGTCTACGTTTAGTGCGTCTGATCAGTAATGGCTAATTGGTGCACAGTGGGCTGCTGCTGGCGTCATGTTTCCAGGTTGCGGGTTGCAATAAAGCAATCCGATCATGTTCTCCGTCGAGCTGTTCAAGGTGGGCATCTCTTTTTTTTAATGTCACATAATACTCATCCTCAATACTGCCTTTGTCTTGCAACCTTCTCCGTCTAAGCGCAATTAAATCCTTCCCCTGCATTAATATTTTCTTCTAATTTCACCTTTACGTTCACTGTTGTCACTGCTACTGCTGTTTTTTTTTTTTTCTTTTAGCAATTTTCTTTGGAAACGTCCTTCTTTTTAGCACCTGACCTTTCTAACAGACAGATACAGATGGCCCATTGTGAATGAGTTGTTTTTTTTTTTTTTTCGCGCATCATAAACCACTGTGAGAGAATAAGGCTGTGGAAGAGTCACTTACCTGGCATCCTTTCAGCGACACTCCACAGCTCACTCACTCACTTGTTCAGAATTGTGCATAATTGCATAATTGAAATATTATCAATAACCGTGCCGTCGCTGTGAAAAGAACATCCCATTGGCTGACACAGGGCCAAGGGGAATTAGATTACACTCCTGTTTCACCCATTCAGGGCCATTCAGGATAATAGTTTCAACCCAATACAAGTGAAGTCTAAACACTATTGATAAAATCAAATTTGAATTTAGATAGCGTGTGCTGCTGTGTTGGAGTCAGTACATTAGTTCAACATTCTGCCTCATCCTCTCCAGCGCCAGAGTTTGCAGCTGTGTTTAAGATAAAATGTTCCACTTAAATTGTTTTAATTGTTGATGTTTATTAATTTATATATTTAGAAAAATGTTAAATTCAGTTGCCATGCCAATGTGTTCTTCAGTCTAAACTTGGCAGTAAATCAAAGTGCTCCTATGGTTTTTTTTTTTTGTTTTTTTTAAGTTAAACAAAAAAGAAGTCTGCAGCGGAAGGAAGCCCCCGCTGAACACAGCAGAAAAAAAACAAAACAAAACTAAACATTATTCCAGTGCATCGACTGCACATACTTTGCCAACAGAAAGAAGGCTTGGATGCTGGGGCCTATCACTTCCTTTATACTCGGAGGGACAAAGTTGTAACCGATCGAAAGTGCAGCAGTGACGGCTGAATTTGGCTCACGTTGTGCTGTGTGTTGACTAAAACTGACAACAGACAGCAGCAGGTTTACCTACAGAGGGCAGGGCTGAAAGAGTGCTGCTTCCAAAAGGCCGCCCGCTGCCTGGCTCCACACAGCCCATTAATCTAATTTAAAACATTTAAATCTCAAAGGAATTCAGCGGGATCCAGTTTTTCTTTAAGGTTGCATTCCTTAAAGGAGAATAATAGGGTTTAAAGCCAGATATTTAAAGTACTTTTTAGACTGATTTTTTTTATCACCCACTTCAAACTATTTGACATCTTATTTATGTCATTTTAACTGCCTTTCAATTACTGCATTATCTCAAGTTTGAAATATACTAAAAAAAAAGCAAAAGCAAAAAAAAAGACAGTTGCAATTGGTGAAGTGATTTTGGCTCATTGAGAGAGATAGAGAGAATAAAACCAAAGAATTCAGATGAAACCTTGCTGACCAATGCTTGACAGTGTTGCTATGGTGAAGGGCGCTTGTTTTTTCAGTCAAACCTCCAGTTTGACTGACTGTCAGACTGGAGGTTATTTGCATACAGAGCACCAGTCTGTTCAAAAACCAAACCAAGGACACATCGACATTCCAGTGACGTGCGGTGACTTTGGTGGCGACTGAGTCGAGGCAGCAACTCTTTCAGTCACCACTACATTCACAAATACACGATGAAGCCAACAGAGAAGCTAAAATCACCACTCAGTTGGCAGCTTGCACACACACACACACACACACACACACACACACACACACACACACACGCATGTGTTTGTACTCACTCACTTGGAAATGAAGGCCGTTGGTTTCTCCTTCAGGACAAAAAAACGTCTCGTCGCAGCAGTCCTCCTTATCTTCTTTTTAGTTTCTTCTTCTTCTTCTTTTCAGATTATTGACAGGCATGGAAAATAAATGGTCCGCTGTGGTGCACTTGACACTGCGTACGTAGAAGAAGAACAGAGGCACAACCACAGCAAGCGTTAAGAAGCGTAAAACCATGATCTGCGGCTTTGAGCTCCCCCCTGAGTGAGCCAGTGGTACTGCTTGTTTCCCATCCCATCAACTGCAGTTTTATGTCAAATCAGCAAGACTCAACGTGTTTCCTCGCCGCGTAAATTACATGTTCTATTCTTTGGCAATTGTATGTAATATTACAATATTATGCAAAGCGTGTAACTATTGCACCAGTTTGTCAGGGATTAGGCCACACAATCTGGGAAGAGGCACTCAACTCATTCGTCTCTGCTCTGCTCGAACAAAATTGCTGTAAATTTCAATAATGCTTTAAATGTTTAGAATCCATATAAACCATATGTATAGGTTGCATAATTGTTTATCATCACATCGCACATTGCTTGCAACATCCAACATGCTAATTACTGATCCACCTTCTTTTGCTCTGGTCGGTTTGTGGAGTTTTCTGCCGCAGACAAGGACGCTTCTCCATGACATTTCCAATCCCCAATCACCAAACTCTACGTATTGTGTTCTACTGACACAGAGCAGTTTCCAACCGTTGGTTTCGAGGGTGGCAACCCTAACACCCTTAGTACACTTACATTTCTCAACCCTCTCATCCTCATCCGAACAAGTCTTTTTGCTCCCTTTAGCCCGTAAACTCCCCTTGTCCTGCCCCGAGGTGTAGGCTGTGGCAGACATTCAGCAGCCACACTTGACTGGAGATACACTGGCTGCCAGTGGGAGCTGAACTTGAGGCAGCTGTGGTGCGTTTTCCTGCCAGCTGAGGCCAAAGAGAGACAGAATCCGTGCTGCCGGTGGTGCTGCGGGGGGGCTGCTGAGATATAGAGAGATGTCAGTTATTTGCACCAGAGGAGTGGACGGTGTCGAAAGAGTCTGGGTCGACTAGTGATGCACTGGTACCATCTAGTGGTCTGAGAGGCATAAAGGTGACGCCCCTGGTGAAAGTGACTCATGGCAGGGAGGCGGTGATGTGGCTGTGGGTGTTGTCACTATAACCTGGGGCAGGGGGTCAGTGTCATTTGTGACATCACAAAGGGCCAAGGTGCTTTTAATGAAATCATTGTATTTGATCATTTTGAAATTCTTTGTTTTGTTTTGTTTTTTGCAATTCTCCATTTTCTACTCTGTATTAATAGTTCTTGGTTTGAATTATTCTTAAGCTTTTTCTATATTTTGTCCTTAAATGTCCTGTTTTAAATGCGTTTTAATGCTGTACCTTTAATTTGATTAACCTCATGTATGAAATGGGCTATGCAAATAAAGCTGCCTTGCCTTAGCTTGCCTTTTCACACACACACACACACACACACACACACACACACACACACACAGACACACTCTGAAGAGTGGAGTAAGAGCCAGGCCTTCTAGGGGTTTGAGCAACAAGCTTGAGACACATAATATTGTTGGGAAATAATGGTGCAGCACATTTTGTGTAACACAAGACATTAAAAGAAAAAGGAAAAACAACCCAAGAAAAATCAATGAAAGCAATTGAGAACAAAATGCTCTCCACGCACCTACAGGCATATGTCTGGTTTACATGCAAATGCTCGCCGTTCTCCTTTCCCCCCATTTTGTGTGATCAATAACAATCTAAACCTGATGAAATGGCATCTGCAAAACTCTCCATATTTCATTTGCCGCGCAATGGTGCTGAACGCAAAACAGCGGCGGCGGCGGCGGCGGCAGTCGCAGAGGTTATTAATTTGATTCACTCGCACAACAGAACGGTGAGCCGGCACGTTAACTCTCCAGCGGCAGAATCCGGCGTTCCTTCGGGCGCAAAGAGCTGCCTCGCGGGAGAGAGGACGCGGCGCGGCGCCGAGGACCTCAGAGGAGACACAGGTCACTGACGCAGGGCCTGCGAGAACTGCGTCCGCTTTGCCTCCACGCTGTGTCAACGCTCCATTAACCCCCACAAGCTTCCCCCAGGAGTCTGTCCAGAGAAACTGGCCAGGTGCTCAGGTGAGGCTGGAGGGGCGGAAAAAAAAGAAAGCCCATCATCACACATCCAGAGCTCTGTTGGGAACACTGGATGTGGATCCCGTGCCTACTTATATCAAGCAACACCTTCAACCTGTAGGTGGAGCTGTAATTGCATTAAAAAGACGATTTTTAAGTCTCCGACCATTGACAGAAAAAAAAAATAAAAGCAGAGCTTTCTCGCTCTGGTGTATAAAGCATTTATGAGTCCTTGCTTGCAATTCATTCTGTGACAGCAGCACAGGAACTGTACGCGAGGCCCTGCATTGTGTCTTTGATGGCGACGACGCTGACGAGGAGACGGAGGGAAGACGGGAAACTGACAGCAGAAGAAAAAGATTCGGAGGAGGACGTTTCAGACGCTGCATCTGATCAAACCCAGAAAAAGTTTGTTGCTTTTCCCAAATAAAGTTGGACCTTGAAAAAAGTGTTTTGTGTTGTCATAAAAAAGGAAAGTGTGAATGAGGTGCGAGTGACACACAGCACATTGGAAATTGAAATTTACATATACATATATATATATATATATATATATATGTATATATATATATATATATAAATATATATATAAAAAACAGAATGCAAGAGGTAACGATATGTGTATGCACTGTCATGGTTGGATGATTATCTGAAAGGGCTGGCGTGAGAATAACGAAGCTGAATGAACCGAGCAGAAGGGTCAAATATTAGATAACTCGTTTACAAACTGGCACTCAACCTGATGCTGCCCGGCATATGGTCGCTGTGTTTAAAGTGCTTTTACTGATTAGCTTCACAAGTACACATGACATGTTGACTGTCAGTGTCCACTCATCTCTGTGTTAAGCTGGGAAAAAAAAAAAGCATCGCGGCCTGGCCTTGGCCTTGGACCACCATGGACACCCGCTAATTGGCTGTGACAGGTGCCAGGAACATCACAGCCACGCCGGTCAAAGGTGTCCATGTGATGAGTTGCGCTCGTCTGTGTGTGTGTGTGTGCGCGCGTGCACGTGTGTGCGATGCTGCTCTTGATGACTGAACGGGAAGTGAAATGGCACTGTATCTGGGCCACCGGCGAGGGTGGGGGGGTGGTCACAAACACACTGCAGTGCTCAGGAAGCCCCGGTTGCCGTGGCGCCGGCCACGGCTGAGCGAGGAGGAGACACAGGTGTGACCATCCAGGACCGACCCTCGGTCACGCCGGACCCCGTACGAGGCGGCGCGAGCGGGGGGCCTTGAACTGAACGGGCCCTGACAGGTGGCAGAGCGGGCAGCGCCACAGGGACCTGTAATGGCTGTGACACGACCGATGAGGAGGAGGAGGAGGAGGGAGAGGAAGAGGTGGAGGAGGGGCATGGGGGGCATTAGGAAAAGGAGGAGGGGGAGGAGGAGGAGAATGAGGAAGAGGAGAAGGGAGAGGAGGAGAAAGGGGAGAAAGAGGAGGCAAAGGAGGAGGAAGGGGAGGAAGAGGAGGGGGGAAGGAGGAGGAGGCAGGGGAGGGACGGCTCAGCGATGAAGGAATCATCGCTCGCATGTTGCTGCGGCAAACCGATGAGATTTTAATGCCGTGAATCGGAAGATTCCGAAAATAATGACGAGCCGCTGCACATTCACAGGTCGTCCAAACAAGGTGAAGCCGGCGTTTCACTGGTAAAACAATAAGTTGAACTGAAAGTGACGGACAAGAGACGCGAACGAGAGTGACGTGCGAACACAAGCCAGCGTTGGATTTTGGTTCCTAGTAATATTTCATGTACGATGTTTTGTTATGGCGGCGCGGCTTGATTCCTCACACGGAGCCCATCAAAATGTGACCACGGGTGCCGGCGCCGTTTCCTTGGAAGTGAAGCACCTCGCCCTCAGGAGCTGTGCGTTGAAGGCCTCGGATTGCTCCAGCTAACGGTCTCAGCACTTTCATGGTTCCATTATTCACTGAGAAGTAATGAGTCCCACAAGCGCAGCAGCTTTGGTCTAAATACCTATAGATAATCCACCCTTCAGGAACCGCTGTCAGTAAATTGGATTAATGCATTTTAGAGATGAGCCCCAGTCACAGTCACTATTCTATAATAATAATGATAATCATAAAAAACCCAAAAAGGTTCAAATATTTGTGTTGCATTTCTATCACATGTCGTTTGCTCCTTTGAGGACGGGAAGATCGTAAACAGCGCAATGCATTGGATTTTTTCATACAGACAGAAACTTCATCAGCTGATGAAGACGTGTCGCATCCCATAACGCCACCATGAGACACTTTGTGAGGAAGGTGGAAGTTTCTGCCGAAACGTGACAAAGGTAGGAGAAAAATCTATATCTGTATGAAAGAAAGATAGAAATCCATGAAAACCCAAAGACACGGTGAACACAGTTGATCCAGTGTGCTGCCTTCCTGATGACTGACAAGCAATGCAAATGTGCCAAACCATCCAGGCCCTCCAGGCTCAGAGCTACTCTGAGCAGATAAGGGACTATTTAAAAGTTTGAAAGTTTAGTCTCATTTCAAGATAACACGCTCACAGAGAGGGAGAGAGAGAGAAAGAGAGGGAGAGAGAGAGAAAGAGAGGGGGAGAGAGAGAGAGAGAAGGGAGAGAGAGAGGGAGAGAGATATAGATAGATTGAGAGAGAAAGAGAGAAGGGAGAGAGAGAGATAGAGAGAGAGAGAGAGGGAGAGAGAGAAGCGAGAGAGAGAGAGAGAGAGAGAAGGGAGAGAGAGAGAGAGAGAGGGAGAGAGATATAGATAGATTGAGAGAGAGAGAAGGGAGAGAGAGAGATAGAGAGAGAGAGATAGATAGAGAGAGAGAGAGAGGGAGAGAGAGAGGGAGAGAGAGAGAGAAGGGAGAGAGAGAGAGAGGGAGAGAGATATAGATATTGAGAGAGAGAGAGAGAAGGGAGAGAGAGAGATAGAGAGAGAGAGAGATAGATAGAGAGAGAGAGATAGATAGAGAGAGAGAGAGAGAGCGATAGAGAGGGAGAGAGAGGGAGAGAGAGAAGGGAGGCACCTTGTTTCTGGTTCTTTGCAACACTGAGGTCATAAATTGGAATGAAACGATGCGATGATAGACAACCAAATGGCTTCATGAAATGGATTGGGATTCATACAGCGCTTTTCAAGGCACCCAAAGCGCTTTACATTGAACCCATGATTCATTCACACCGCAGCCACACTGGTGGTGTTGAGCTCCATGCGTAGCCACAGCAACCCTGGGGCAGGCCAACCGAGTGCTGTGCTGCGCTGCCGAGCAAACGCCAAGGAGCAACCGCCGGCCGACCCGGTAAAACCTGACGAACCTCCCATTCTGTACCCGCTCCCACCCCCTCACCCCAACCCCCGCTCCCGCCCCCTCACCCCGAGGCCAGCGAGCGGCAGAGGACAGGACGCAGTGGCGAAGCATCCTTCACTTCACATGTCTTCTCGCCGGCTGCGGGCGACGCTGTCGACGTGCATTTCTCTCCATTTCTTCTTCTTTTTTTTCTCCAAATCTCCCCAAGAGAAACAGAACAAAACGCAGGCAGGGGAAGAAAAACACTGGGATTATGCGATTAGCAATGCGACAGTCATAGGTCAGGCATCAGTGCGTTTGGCAACGACACAAATGACTCACTATAAACGGTCTGTGTCGGAGAGGGAAAAAAAAAGAAATGAAAAACTGGTTGAGGTCAACACGGCAACATGTTTGTCACCGAACCTGCAGTCGGGTTGCTTGGAAAGTTTTTCAGCGCGACGGCGTCTACCAAAAGGTTCCTGGACACCCTGCTGTTGCTGTTGTTGTTGCTGTTGCTGTTGTGAGTTACTTCATTATGAATCACTCTCAGGTTTCCAAGTCCCTTTAGCTACGGTACATTCACCCACAAACCGCTTGTGCACGTGCACGGTACCAACGAGGCCAACATTTTGGCACGCAATGCAAAGCAAAACTTGTTGAAAGAAAAAAAAACAAAACAGACAATTTTTTTCTCCTGCAGTTATTTCATGATGACATTTGAGATTGTGCAGAACTTCTAGGGTGTCCGAATACTTTGTTCCACTCCTGTCCATTAAGCCTCCCTGGATTGGGAAAAGGAAAACAAGAATTGCGGTTTTATTTTATTTTTAATTTTTATCATTTCAATGATTATTATTTCTCTAACAAAGGAAAGACTCACGTCTCTCAGCTGTGAAAGTGCAGCAGCAGAGTGTGCGGTTCGGCACCTTACCGAGCTATTTCCCTTAACCAGAATGGGGGAAATGCACACCGCTTTCATTTTCCCCTCTGCAGTCACACACATTCTCCGTGGCTCCTGCAGTTTTCCTCGCATCGTCATGGATTCATGCACATTCTCAAGTTTTCATCTCTCGCCTTCAACATTTATCCAAAGTCACATTGTCACCCCGCCCGTAACGGCTCGGCGGGCAGATGATCCGGTACGGAAGACCTCCGGACTTGGGTTGTGCACTCATGCATGCGCGCGCTGCAGTGGGAGGTTTCTTCTTTTTTCCGGGGCCATGAGAGAAGCTGTGGAGAGGAAACAACGGGTTCAAGAGTCCACTGAGCCATAAATCAGTCTGCCAATTCTTCTCATTCCCCTTATGTGGAGCTTGCTGGTGTTCCATAACTGTGCGTCCATAGAGCTTTATGATGTCTCTACGATGCGGGAGCCTCGCTTTAGAAACATCCGCAGCAGCGTTCAGTCGTTTGCCACTAAAGCGCTCTCCTTGTGGCATGAAGAAAAAGGTTAGTAATGCTCCGACGGAACATTTCAATAATTCAGTCCAACAACAGGTCGCAGGAGTCGCGGGGGTCGTGGAAGCTGCATTCACTCAGTGACCCTGCAGGAATAATCAGCATTCCAAAGAGGTTATCAGACACAAATGCAGCTGCCATCAAAGGGGGGAGGTGGGGGGGGGGTGCATTCTGAACAGAGATCACAACAGATTGTTCCAGGTGAGGAAAAAGGAGCGGGGCCGATGCAAATGCGGAATTGTCCGTTGTCCGTCAGTAATTTGAATCGCCCACACGTTTTCCTGGTGGAGCCAAAGGCCCCCATTTGCATCAGGAGGCTCCAACGCTGCCCGAGACAAAGGCGGACAGAGTCCAGTAGAATTTAGTGCAGAGCAGGTTGGTTGCAGTGCTGACGCCGCTCAGCGACAATGATATATTCAGTGTGATGCCGCAGCAATGTTGCTGCTCAATAAACCCAGCACAACTCAGTTCAATCAACCCAAATCAACTCAACCAAATCAAGCCAACAATTCAATTCAATTCAATTCAACTAAACGGTATTCAATTATCCACAAATGGCAAGTCGCAGTAAGATGAACAAGACACTAACTGTGTTTCCATTACTCTTAGAAACGCGCAAAACCAAAATATCATAATAAAACACTAGTAATGGAAACACCTAAACTTGGAAAAACCTCAAACATGGCTACAAGGTTTTGACGCTCTCGTGAGGTGGTTTTTCAGACGGATTCATATAGAGGTATATGGCAAAAATGTTCATACGGGGTCATGACATACGGGGTCACGTGACCAGTTCACTTCAAGTGAAAATGGCACGTCATGTCATGTTTGGACGGAAGACGAAACTGAACGTTTTTTTTTTTTTTTTTTTTTTTTACAAGTAATCAAATAACAACCTTCTTGATGGCAAACAACATCGAAATGCAGATTTATACAAGAAATTTTGTACCTCCATCCTCCCCAAAGTGGGGTCTCGCAGGACGAGTTTTGACGAGAATTACGGCTTATGCGCTTCACACCATTCAATGGAAAGACCTGCAAATCGCAATTGTACTTTGTTGAAATTTTTGAAATTTTGCTTTTATTTTGCGAAACGCTACCACGGAAACGCAGCTAACAACAGGGGACGCAGCAGTTAGCAGGAAAACTAAATAAAAAAGATAGATATAAAAAAAGGGTTTTTGTTCAACAATGAACAGCCCCAGAGCTTGTGATCACTGAATAAATGGCTGAAAAACCTAAGCAACAAACAAAAAAAAACGCTGCACGCTGAACTGAAGCACAGCGCACACGGTCGCGTCTGCGGTGGACGAGCTGAAGAAAAGCACCAAGTGCGACAAAACACAGAAGAGGATAGATCCTAAACTAAGCCGTCAGGTTGGACAACCTTCACCATGCCGACAACAGACAATAGTCCCCCCCCCCCCCCGCAGTCGCTGCTGGTGACTTTAATCTCAGCGCGGTTTTTGCAGCCAAAAAGGAATCCAGAAAGAGGCGCTGCAGTGTTTACCGAGGGAGGAATATCATAATCAAATCCCCGCTGAGAGACGGTATTCAGCCGAGGGAATCCATACAAGTCGCACCAGGTGTATGTGGGGAACCAATTGTCAAGCTCTCTGTTGCACAGCACCGTGCGTGCAGATTTGTGTACAATTGAAGAACACTTCACTAAAGGTGCGCCTTGAATTTTTATGTGCATTTATTTTTTTTTTATTCTTGCCGGCGCGTGGACCGTGTGTTGTTCATGACTCTGAGGTATTAAAATGGGAAACTCCAGCTTCCCCCTGCGAGGGTTTTTTTTTTTTTTTTTTCTTTACCAAGGATGCACATTTTCCCTCTGGCGCAGGTGAGTTGAGTGGGAGCAGCGAGGGAGGTCTGACCGCCGTCAGCGGCCGCGGCGTTGACTCTCCTCCACTTCCTCCTTCCTACCAGTGATGAGAAGCAGATGGACAACGGACGAGCGCTCATTATGAGGGAGATCATTATCAGGCATTTCCTGGACGCACAGCGTCCTGTGGAGGAGAGCGTGGGTTTGAAGCACGCTTGCTATTCAGTGAAGCAATTTCAGCTGATACCCTCCCCCTCCCCCCAGAACACACACACACACACACACACACACACACACACACACACACACACACACACACACACAGAGACACCTTTGCAGCAGCTGTCAATGCAACCAGAACAAACAAACAAACAAACAAACAAACACATGACAGGATTATAAAGTCTGAGCTCCACCATCGAAGCTGTTGTGGTGACAATAAAAAAAGACTTGCAGTAAAATCATTGCACCTGTTGACTGACTGAAAACATTTATGCGAGCCAAGTCTCTCTCTCTCTCTCCCTCCCAGAAAGCCAACTTGTACAACAGTTACGAGTGGCGGTGTCAAGTTTCAACCGTCTCTCTGGGCCAATCAGAATGTAGTTCCTGGTTCCTGCCTGCCTGCCTGCCTGCCTGAATACACCTGTGTGAACCAGCACCCTCGAGCTCAGTTTCCATGATAACAAGTGTGAGCAACGACGTGTGTGTTTGTAGAGAGAGAGAGAGAGAGAAAGAGAGAGAGAGAGAGAGAGGAAGAGAGAGCGGGACGACTCTGAACAACACCTCGGAAAACGTAAGTGAACACTTTCAGGCATTTGTGAAGTGATATTGCGTTGGTTCGACTCACAGACTTGCGATAGTTCCTGAGTGCTGACGCTTGTTGTGACAACAGGACTTGTGCAGAACAGAACTGCATACAAACTGAATAACAACTTTCCTTTTTTTGTTACTCTATGAAATGCCCCAACGCTGTCGGCTGCTGATTTGGTTGAGTTTGGCTTTGTTGTTATTGATTATGCGAGCACACACACAGTGACAGGTCACAGTCACATTCCAGTGCAGTGGTGGAAGGGAGCTGGCGGGGCAGCTGGATGGCTTTCCAACACACACACACACACACACACACACACACACACACACACACACACACACACACACAAAACGGCCGGCCGTAACTCTGCAAAATAGGGCGCAGATTAGTATCTTTTATCTGCGGCAAAAACCAAACCACACCCGTTCATCACTCAAAACTAGTCAAACAGACACTTACAAAAGGCACTCAGAGGAACTGTTGGGACTTGAGCGCTGCAGGGGGAAGAAGAGGTGCAGCCCATTGCTGCATGTGTTGCACCTCAGGGCGGGGGTGAAGGTACAACTGACTGACTTTTTTTGTGTTTTAAACGCCGAAGTAAGAACATGTCTCTGTATTGCGAGTTGCAGATCACATGTAATGCGGCAAATGACTCGGCGGCCTCCTAGCAGCCGCTCCAGCTGGACAGTAAACATTCACCCACACAACTATGTTGCCTTTCCTGAGAAACGCTCTTTGAAGTGCTTGGAATTTCTTTTCTTTTTTTTTTTTTTTAGTAACAGGGGAAAAACAAATCCCCAAAATCTTCATACTGTCCGTCCTGTACTTAAAGCTCAGGGATTTTGTCTATATCAGACATACAGGTCAGACCTGTGTGTCTGATATAGAGAAAATAGCTCAGCTTTAAACACACTGTGACATGTGCACCTCAGATGAGCATCTGTAAATGCTGATGTCATCACGTGTCAGAAAAATCACCTATTTCTGCCAAGTGCCTTTGATGAAGCACTGTCAGCTTACATGAAGAACACACCTTTTTGTTTCTTTTAAAAAAAAAACGTCAAGTCGTGAGAATTTAAAGTCAACGCATCACTAGTTGACCTAACTGGAAGTGCTGTGAGGTAATTTCCACGTCAGACTACTTTTAACTCTGCGGAAACAGCAGCACAAGCAGTGGCAGCGGCACTCAGGCCGGCGGGAAGTGGGGTTTCCCCCTCCGAATAGAGAAGAAGGCGACTGACAAGAAAGCGGGGTGGGCGGCAGGGTAGGGTTGTGTGTGTGTGTGTGTGTATGTGTGTGTGTGTGTGTGTGTGTGGGGGGGGGGGGGGGGGGGGGGTCAGCGTTAAGGTGCCTGTGAATCCCCCGGCTGTGTGAGCGAGAGACAAGTAGTGAGTCGCCCTGGTTCTCAAGATGAAAGAAAAAAAAAATGCTGCCTGCTTCCTGTTAGTTTGAACCTTGAGCTGGGCTGAGCTGTGTGACGACTAGTCGAGGCAGCAGCAGCAGCAGCAGAAGAAGAAGAAGAATGATGATCACCGACATGGTTGTCAAATCATAATCTTGTGTCTCAGCTGCTTTTTCCCGCCAGTCCTGGTAGGTTCTCTGCTATTTTTTTTTAAAGTTGTTTACAAAAATAGCTGAATTGCAAAACATCTTCCAGGCAGTTCTCTCACGGCTTCTTTTCCATCACTTTGGCTGATTCAACACGTGTGACTCCATACGTGGAATTATGACTATTGATGAGCAATTTAAGATTCACAAGGTAACACAGAAATTTGCCGGCCGCATGTGTGCTTATGTTACTTCTTTCAGTGGCTGTGATTGAGAAAGTTATGTTTTCTTTTGTCTTTTATTACAAAGAAGAAGAATGTGTATCTTTTAAACAAACAAGCATTTCCCCCCCCAATGTCAGCAGTCGAAAATACAGATATTTGTGTATAAAAGTACAGGGAGTAAAAGTAAAGCGATGTCTCAAACCAAGTTAAGAACAGATACCTGAAAAAAACTCAACGCACTTGTGCTTTGTTGCTTCCCACCACCGCAAGCAAGTCGCTGCATTTAATATCCCTGGAAATACACCAGGTCGCTCTCAGTCTGGGTTATTCATCCACTGACCGTCCGACCGCTGCATCGGCTCTCTGCAGGAGCACAGCTGGTTCCTGGGACGGTGTGTTTTTCAGACAGCCCGGCCCCTGTGAAAGCCCTCGTCGTGGCCGCGATGGGCCGCCGTGATACCGCTGTTCACAAAACAACGGACGGACATCGCAGCTCGTCTCCATCAGATTAGGGGGGAGGAGAAAAGGGGACGACACACACACACACACACACACACACACACACAAAGAAAAGCAAGGTTGCGCGTGCGTACGATGGGTTCGCGAGGCTAGAGGTCGAAAGCATTTGTCAACACACGAGGGAGTCGCGAGAGGAGAAAAAAAAATCTTATCTGGCAATTATTGCGCGGGCGTTGCCGTTGCGCGCGCCCCATTGTGTGGGCACAAAGAGCGACGGGGAGCAAGACGGCGAGGGAGGGATACGGGATAGGTGGCCTGCACAATGAGGACCGTCGCATTCAGGCACACTCTCATATCCTCTCACTTGTTTCACCGCTGGACTGATGTGCAGTCATCCACACACCTTTTGTGCTGGAAAATAGCAGCTCTCTTGTCAGGCCCATTGTGCGCCCGCGGCGCGGCTCGCTCACTCGTTAGCTTGACACCCACTGAGGTATTGTGTGCATATACATTTTTGTTCTGAATCATTATCTATATTTGTACATATATCTATATTTCTTCACGTCCTCATTGCTTTCTCGTTTTGTCTGTTTGCGGTCGGCCGGCCTCGCCGAGCTCGTTACGTTGGAAAAAGGGAATTTATGTCATTCCTCGCTTTGGATAAACAGCTCCCGCCGAAGTGGCGGACTTTAGTAAACGGCGGCGCGAGGATGTTTTTCCGACTCCTCGGCGAAGCGGAAAAAGCTGCCACTTTAATAATGAGGAGGGGGGGTGGTGGTGGTGGTGGTGGTGGGGTAGCAAGTGACAAATGATCTGGCCGCCTTCTTCCCTCCCTCACTGCCGCCTTTGCCCGCTGTCAGCCTCAATCTTTTCATGGAGTGAGCCTCCCCTGCAACACTCATTGTACCGCCCAACACCACCACCACACCACACCCAAACTCCATCGCACTGGCTTTGCTGTTTATTGCTAGCGTGCTCTAGCGTGCTAGGACCGAGGGCCGCAGAAACTCTGCGTCCCCTGTGTGTATCACCAGCGTCGGAGGAGGGCGGAGGTGGGGGAGGGGCTCGTTATCACACCGACAGGTAGAGGAGGTAGCTTGCGTTGCTTCGCGCGGATGCGAATGGCGTTTGTCATTTTGGGAATTGTGCAACGTGCAATGTGGCAGGCCTGGCTGGGCGGGCAGCAGGTATTAGATTGCCAGCTAATACTGTCAGCAGGCGAGCAGCGTCGGGCCAAACGGGGAGAGAAACAGGACGCCGTCAACCATCCAGCGGCGAGCAGGTTATGAGCGTCTCAGGGCGGCGCGACTCCGCTTTTCCCCTGATTTGCGAATTGCTCCATTTACCTTCCCGGGCTTGTTTTCTTGTGCGCGGGCAGAAGGCCTGTGTGCTTTATGAGCGAGCCACCAGTGATGTTGCAAATTGGGTCCGGCGTTAAAGAGCAAATTCAATCGGCATTCAAATGTGCAGGAATACATTAGCCAGGTTGAGGAATAACACGAGGCGTCGGGAGCCATTTTGATACCCAGGCAAGTGGACTGGGTTGATAAATATTTCCAAATTGGATCAGTTTATTATTTCACCCAAAGCGACTCTGAAAAGCAAATTGGATACAGAGGGGGGATTTTATTTGTGCCGCCTTATTTTGTTTGGGTTTTGGAGATTTAGTGCAGCTATTGAAGAGGCCGCAGCGGCAGCCCTCACAACACTCCCTCAGCACTCATCCTCTGTCGGGCGATTAACATCTTCTTTCTCCCCCTTCATACAACAACCAAAATAGTTCTCAATGCCGTCGAGCTAATGTGGCATGAAGATAATGCTGTTATGGATGGGGCTCTACCTGTTCCTGCGCGGCGCCCCCACGGGGTAGACATTTGTCTCGCAAGCAATTCAGTCGACGTCGGCCGCCGCGGTCGTGTTTAAAGTGGAGATTAGACATTTTGGCGCAACTCCTAATTCTCAGGGCCTTTCATAAAGCTGTCAGAAACCTCGGCGGAAGAATGATCCCTCATTTCAATTTGCCCAATAATTTCTTGACTCACTCCCTGGCGTGCCAAATGGAACGTTTCCTAAATCACTGGGATTTATCTCGCGGATCCATCTGGTCAAGAGCCAGCAGAAAGCATTTTAAAAGCAACCTAAAGTGAACCTTCAAACTCCCTTCCAGCCACTCAAGCGCACCCGTTGCGTGCAACATGTTTCCTTCCTTGTTTCAATCTCAACTTCCCTTCTTCTGTGTCACCCTCTTCTTCAGTCGTGAAAGCTGATTAGTTACGCAGTTTGTTATAAAAGAAAAGCTGGTCTGGAAAACACACTTTATTTTGGCAGCGTGGATGGTGGTGAAAACCTGAGCCATGCACTTAACTTAACTGAAGGTATGGACATGCTGCCATTCCTTTTTGTGTTTATTACTGATCTGTCTGATTGCCTGAATGCCATTTTCTTTCTTTCTTTCTTTCTTCTTTTTTTTTTTTTTCTTTTTTTTTTTTAGCTGTGAGGCAAACTGCTGTTCTTAGTGGCAGCCTGCTTCTTAAATTGTTCCAGTATTGAGCGAAAATGCGGCAGCCCAACAATTAAACATCAGTATCAGCTTTATTGGCAGTCGTACAATTGCAACAGTGTTGTTTTTTTTTTCGGGCAAAGTGGTCATATTCCTATTCAGAGTGATGAAGAGATTGTTTTTTTTTTTCTTTCGCTAAAAAAACCAAATATTAGAAATGCTCTATTACTCTAAATATTGCTTCTCCATCTCGGTTGTTATTCTTGTTCTGTTAGTCCCCCGGCTGGCTTCACATCAAGCTTGGTGAATTTCTTTTAACCGTGCTGAAGAGGGGAAAAAACAAAACAAAAGTCCTGCTATGACAGTGGAGGGGAAAACCAATAAGGCTTTGATGAGTTTTTAAATTGTCTTGAGTTTTCAATAAAACGTTGGTGTTTCAGCAAATGGAGCCCCATGATTTGGGCGCGAGATAAAAGTATCTGGTTAAACAAAAATGATCTCCTTAACAGTGGCTGTCGGGCTCCTTCCCTTTGTGCTCTCAGTGTATTCAGAGTTGCATTTGTGTCTCCTGTCAATAGCCAAAGCAAACTCTCTCTCTCTCTCTCTTTCTCTCACTCTCTCTCTCTCTCTCTCTGTCTCTCTTTCTCTCACTCTCTCTCTCTGTGGACTCAATGCGCTTCTTTTCCAAGGGAGGCTATTTCTCTCGGCCCCAACATGTGCAGCCGGACCAGCTTTAAACCAATTACCGTCCCCATTCGTCACCCAAAACATGGCATAAAAATCTAAAAAAATAAATTAGGTCAAGATTGCGACCCCCTTTTTCGACAACGCAGGTCATTTGAGTTCCTTGCACGCGCCTGTTTAGCGCAGAGGAAACAAGGACACAATGGGCATCGCTTACAATGCGGAGGTGGCTCCCGTCCCACTCAGGGGTCAGCCGGAGGGGCTTGCCACTGCGGTCTAACTCAGTGACCCACCGACAAGGCTTCTTCCGTGGAAGGGAAATCATTCTCACGTTTCCCATTTAAAAATATCGCCATTCATACGTGCTGGCAGCAGCTGCGGGCTTTGTTTCGCCAGGATAAAAACATGTGCCTTTTTCGTCTACGGAGTCTGTTTGGATGGCGGTGCCATGAGGAAGTTGTCCAAATTAGAACGCAAGGAGAAGAAACACGCGGCCATCTGGTCAAATCATAAGTTTCACTTATTGAAAAATTGTTTTTTTGTCGCCGTTCTTTTTTCGGCGCGAGTGCCATGCGACACCTCACTCCCGCTGGTTGGTCTCGGGATGGAAAATGTTGATGAGACACTTGTTGCCAGCTGACTGTGTCGAAATTCCGGGGACAGGTTTTTTTTGCTGAGCGCTGTGAGAAAGGAGGCCTCCCTTCGGTGACCCCTCCGCCGCGGCTCACCTCGGATAACGATCTGGATTTTGCATGCGCGCTCTTAAAAGCTGTCGAAGCAGCACAAGGACTTGTTAGCCCGGAATTTTCAGTCTTTTTTTTCCCACTGACTTGCAGCGTGTGATGTTGGAACCCAAGGAGCCAATAATAGACAGCATTGCCGCCTGCCGTCATGCCCCCCCACACACACCCCAACCCCGCCGATGCTCCTCCCCATCTGTGAACCGAAACACCAAGATTTCGCACACCTCAGCGACTGAATATTAATAGTAGATATTTTTAACTTTTTTTCTCTTTCTCTTTCCCTCCCCTCCGCCCCCTCCGCAGCAGCATTTGAAGATGATGCGATTGCTGTTCCTGTGTCTGCTGCTGCTGCCAGCTGCTACCGGTATGTTCTCATCTCTGTGATGATTTCAGGTGATAAACATCTAATCAGGGCCTACGCTTCCCGGAGCCGGCGTGTGTTCCTTCACACTGCCGGTGCAGATTAACTTTTGAGTTATGCCGCGGCGTAACGGGGATGAGGCGCAGCGGCTGAGACAAGTTCGCACGTGGTGGAGAACTAACGGCTGGGAGAACTTGATGAAATTAGCAAAACGAAAAAGTAGCAAAAAGAAAGCTGCCAATTGAAAATGAAGAAGCAGAACTTCGGGAGTTCCTAGATCCAAAACGTGGTGTATTTACACAGTAACGCACAGAGCACTGACCTCTTAATGAACGACTTCTCGCCTTTTCAGGAGTGTCGCAGCCCAACGAGGGATCCGCTGATGGAGGTAAACAGAAATAGTTATTACGATGCCGTGCAATCAGCAGCAGTAATCAAAACCCCCTGTAATTGCGGGGACCCGCTCTGATATTTGCTGCCCGCTAAGACTTGACTGTGTCCTTCAGGTTGTTTGTGTTCGACGTCGCAGATGCCTATCGAGCCTTATCGCTTCGATGACACGATTCTTAAAATGGCATGTCAAGGAATCAGAGGAATAGAAAACTCTTATTTTGCAGCCTGTGTGCCCTTGTAGTTTTCATTTCAAGGTTTCCCTTCCTGCTCTTAAATGTCAGAGTCACTTTTGGTCAAGTTTTCCATCAGCTTCTCAGTCATGTTATCGGTGCAGTTGCCTGTTTGCGGTTTTTGCTGCAATTCTAATTTTTTTGAAGGCCACGTTAATGGAGCCTAGTCTTGAAGGAATTTTTAATCAATAGTGCAGCTAAAACGTTACTTAAAGAATACTGTACAGTAGCAGAAGCCCTTCCACACTGAGAAATGCTGAGTTTCTGTTCTGTCTTCACGCAAGCGTCTAATTTCATCTCATTTCACAGATATGGATGATGAAGATCTAAATGAGGAACTGGGTAAGTTAATGAGATCACTTCCCACACGGGGATTGAAGGGCAATATGGTTTCCACTGCTTATTTATTTATTTATGCATTTTCTTTCGACCGCAAACACTGTGCTAGCAGCCATAGAGATGAAGAGTGTCTGAAGGTTATAGCCTGTGTAATTATGAAGTAAGTCTGTCAGAGTAAGTCGTGGTGTGTGTGAGTGTGTGTGTGTGCTCCAGGCCAGTGAGATATGCGAGTGGACGGCGGGCCCTCTCAGCTCTCCCTCCTCACCTCCATTTAGCCCTGAATGAAATCAATTAGCCGCCTCCGGGGGCACCGTGGAGTCGCCGAAAGGCTGAAGAACACGTCAACGTCTCCGTCGTCCTGTCTGCTAATCGACATTGGCATTCTCATTCTCGCTCCGCTCCGCTCCCCGTCACTCCTCATCTGGTCGTTGATGGACATTTGATAGAATTACGGATGTGTTTAGAGCCGCCGGCCGCCGATCAGCGGCTCGCTGGCCTTCCAGCCACGACTCGGGCGAGACGCCTTTTCTCAACGACTTTTGGAACGCGCCAGCCAGAGCGTGAACCCGCTTTGCCAAAACAAACAAGAAAATTTGCTGCCGATACTGGAAGGAGTTTATTGCCCTTGCCACTTCCCTGATTGGGTGGCTAAATGTGGAGCTGCAGCCCGAGGGCGTTAGTCATTTAGTCTCTTGGTGTTTTCAAAAAGGCGGAAGTTGCGGTTGCTCAGATGTTTGTGCAAGACTATTTGTGGCTGTGCAAATTTGACTTTAAGTTAAAAATACACAAACAAATGCGCTGTTTGATGAGCTGAAGTGATGTCGGATGACTTTTGTTACCTTTGAGCTGAGCCCGGGGGCTTACGGCCGCGCTGTCTTCAGTCTTTATGCAAATACGGGCTAAGCCGCTGGCTGTAGCTTCATATTCCCGCTTCAGACGCAGGAGCCGTATCGATCTTTTCATCTTACGCTCGGCAAGACGGCAGATAATCAGATTTCACAACTCCAAGAAATATTCCACCGCCTCGACCCGCCACTGAAGCCTTAAACATCTGTTTAAGCGCGAATAATATCGTCCGCTCAATAATCTTCATCGGCCTCCCCTCTGTTTTGTTTTTCGCTTCTTCATTTTCTTTCTGTGTGCGTTTGAAGTGCAGCCGAGTGAGAAACGTGTCAGGGGTTCCAATAGACTGAAATCACCCTGACCAACAAATTTCCATTTCTCTGCATCTGCAGTCATTCCGAAGTCGCGCGCCGATCAGGGACACGACATGCACGCGGGAAAGACGGTGGGAACGGAAGACTCGTCAGGTGAGACGTAACTTGATGACGTTTAAACTCACGGCTAGTGGCCGCTGCTGCGCGCTTCGTGCACTCTCAACCCCATTTTATTTTCCTGTCACTCCCGCAGATCAGTTGACCATGATTGTCATCATCGTGGCCGTGGCGGCGCTGACCCTGTCCATCGGCGCCATTGTCAGTGAGTATCTTGCGTTTTTTTCACACCTAAAACTGGGTCTCTTCTCCACCGTGTTGACAAATGATTCGCTGGTGAGCCTTTGACAAGCTCCGCTGGAGAAACCACAGACTCCTTGTGTGCTTTTGGTGAACAAGAAGCTGTTAATTCCACGGCAAACACAAACTTTTCTCCTTTGCTGACGTGACCTTTTTCTTTTTTTCTTCTGCCCCCCCCCCCCCCCCCCCCTGCAGCCATCATGCTCGTAAGACGCCACATGCAGCATCGACAGCAAGGGTAAGGTCACATTTCTCCTTTCTGTACATCACTGTTTTATTTCTTTTCGTCCATCCATCCATTTGAGATACCTGCTCCGTCCTGCACTCGGGGTTGTGGGCGGACGGCGGGCCTGAGTGCAGGACGGAGAAGTTGTGGCAAATGGATGGATGGATTTCATCTGCTGGAGCCTCTCCCAGCTGTCATAGGAGAAAGGCAGGGTGACACCCTGGACAAGTGGCCACTTCACGGCAGGGCCACGTAGACAAAGTTCCCAATTCACACGCATGTTTTTGGAGTGTGGGAGGAAGCCGGAGAATCCGGAGAGAACTCAGCAGACACGGGGAGAACATTCAAACTCCACACAGAAAGGCCCCAGGTCGGGAATCGAACTCACAACCTTCTTGCTGTGAGGCGGCAGCGCTAACCACTGCGTCACTGCGTCGCCGTTTTATTGACTTTTGCACTTCGGAACAAAACAAAAAAAACGAAACGCTGGCCGCCCTGAAAAAAAAAAACAAAAACAAAAAAATCAAAAACAAAGAAAATACACGTTGCGCAGCATCAGGTGACAGAACCCGTCTGGCGGGTAACAGCCATTCTACCTGCATCTGCCAATTTTCCCCCACTTTGTTCGACTTGTCAGGATCAGCAGCAGCAGCAGAACAACAGTCGGTTGGCTGAAAAAAATAATAGAAAACAGTCTGCAAGCGGCTCCCGCCCATCGGAGCCCGTCTGGACTTGCAGGGCCCCCGAGGCCGTCGGGCCGAGCACGCCCCGGCCTCCGCCTCTCCACCTCATCCCTAGCAAACAATGGCCCTGGGACGCTGCCGCTGGATTGGTCGTGTGACTGCAAACAGGACTCGACCTGTTTGCAGGAGTCAAACTCCGCCGGTGTGACGTGAAAATATCGTAAACGCACAACTATCTGCCTGCAGCCATCGGTCGGCAAGAACAGCCTGGACCAGTTTTTCTGTCTCTCCTCCGCGTTGCTGCTTGTTCTCATGGCGGTGACCCCGAGGTCGGCTTTGCTGCACAATAAGCACGTTTCTCTTCTGTCTGAGGCCACAGGGGCTGCAGGCCGAAGGCAGGTGGGTCGCTTCGCTCCGCTGCTCTCTCTCTCTCTCTCCCCCTGTGGTGAAGACCAGATTTGGCAAAAGGATTCAGCACTTCTATACTTAAATGAATACTTAAGTAAAAAAAAAAAAAAAGTCCTGATTTAACTCAAGTAAAGGTAAAAATGACAGGTTCTGAAATGTACTTAAATACAACGTAAAAAAAAATTAAGCAATAGATGAATTGATAATTTAGCAAAATGAAAACATTTATTTTTTCAACAGCTTTAGTGCTCTTATAGCATAAACTAATAGTTATGACTAGCCATTATTGGCTGTTTACACTTTTAATGACAATAATCAATGTTAATTTCTACTTTTTATTTTTCTCTCTACTGAAAACGTAGTGAACAGTGACGCCAAAGCAGTGGTTCTCTAAAATCTCCTTCTGCTTTTATCTTGACCTGCACAACAGCGTAGTTCAAATAACTCCACTTTTTTACAACTGTCATAACAAGCGAAGTATGGAGTAGAAGGTACAGATATCTGTGTACAAATGTAGGGGGAAAAGTTGTCAGATTTTAAGTACCAATTCCTGAAAGATCTACTTAAGTAAAGTAAAGTAGAAATACTTTGTTACTCACCAGCTCCGGTTCAGGCCCCCGAGACTTTTTGGGTTAAATTCCTGCGCTGGATTACTGGCTGCCTCCCGGTGCTGCAGTCAGCTGTGGCAGTGTTTGTTGCTGACTGATCGCTCTGCTGAAAAGCGGCTTAATCACACGGCAACCTCTGGCTTGTTGGATCAACACGGCCTCGCCGGGCTTTTTGTGAGTCCCACCTGGGGATGAGCCGCGTTTTCGAGGTGACGACGTCGCCGCCGTGCACCTGTCAGAGCAGACGCGCTGAGCTCTGACTTTCCAACGTGCAACATGTTTTTTTTTCTCTCCCGTCCTGATCCGGAACCGAGAAGATGTAATAGAAAAATATCTGGAGGTTGACCCACTTTTTGCTCTTCTCTCTCTCTTCAGCAGGATCTACACTGTGCCCATCGAGCAGCGCCAGAAAGGGGTCTAGTTCCCGGTCCTGTCATGCGGCAGCGAGGAAGGGAGCGACTCCTTGACCCGGGACACTTCACACTTTGCACATTGAACTCGCTTCTCACCGTTCGCTTCTCACTCTTCACGATTCTTCCCGTCGTGCGAAACTGTATTTTTTTTACCCTTTCTTTTCCGCCACCATTGTCCAAGCCATTTTCTTTTTTAACTCCACATACACACACAAGCGTGGCCCAGTACACTTGGAACACGTTCAATATTTCTAATTGGATTCTATTTCAGAAATCCACATCAACGCTGTCAAACGCAGCTTAAGGCTTCTTTTGTTTCACGCGATGATTTCGTGCAGCTGCAGCAGCCTCCTTCTTCTCCTCCTCCTTCTACCTTTTTCCCAGCCGAACAGGCCCGTCCTCTGAGTGGGACAAGCCGCACAGGCCTAACCCCCCCCCCCCCCCCCCCCCCCCACTACATTCCCTCCCCCACCTTCCCCTGTTAACACATCTGACATCTTCTTCTCGTCGCTGCCCGTCAGGAGTGACAGGAGGCGGCTCAGCGCGATAACAACCTGTTTCCCTGCTCTCAAACAGCCACAGACAGAACGTGCAAACCTCCGCCGAAAGGCGGCGAAATTAATTGACAACATTGAGTGACAAGCTTTTTCTTCTGCACGGGCTTTTCTTCGGTTATTTTGCCTGCTGTGTGGCGCTCGCCACCGACTTGTAAGTGTCTTCGGAGCGCTGTTGGGCCCGGCGCACCTGCAGCGGGCCGTAAAGCCAGAGTCCGCAAACGCGTGCAGGAACCTGTTTCAGCCACAGGCAGCGTCCTTTTTTTTTTTCCAAGGGAATTAAATCAGCTCCGTCAAAAAAGGCAAAGCAAGGCACTGGCTGCCCAAAGAGGGAGGGAACCGTTTTGTTTTTTCTGTGTTTTGTTTGACAAATTTTTCATGCGTGTGGTTTTTGTCACAGGATTTTTGTAACAGAGTCAGCGCCCTGGAAAGCAGGCGTGAGGGGTTAAACGGCGGGTTCGTCAAAGCAGGTTCAGCCTTTTACCGCTTAATCTGGCCACGTAATCTTGCCACTGGGGCGGGGCTTGGCTGCAATCCTAGGAACAAAAAAGAAAAAAAAAAGAGAAAGAAATTCGTGTGCAGTCACGTCTCCATCGGGGCAACAGGTTCGCGGCGAAAAACAATGTTTGCTCACTGTCAGCGCATCGCTCTCAAAGTGTGGGTATGTTTCCAGTCTCAGAGGTGTAGCAAGGCCTGCTCAGGCCCCAGTGTCAGCATTTCAACAGGGAGGACAATCAGACAGAGCTTGCAGTTGAAAACATTTCAGCTTTTTTTTTTTTTTTTTATTGAAATCTTTAAATTTGTCTATGCTTTTATACTCACTCAAAGACTTATTACTGGTTAATCCTGTTTAAAATAAGGGAAGAAGGGAATAAGGGAACTAATTTCCTTGGGGTGACGCAACTCTTCTGTTATGCCCTTTAAATGTCTGTTGTTTAATGTGTTTTTTTTTTTTTAAGGTTATGTTGTTATCTTGAATTTGTTGAACTGGCTGTTCAGCCGTGGTTAACGTGTTGTGACCCCTCGAAAAAGAGCAAAAGATGCAAAGAAAGAAAATTTGTGTTTGACAGAACACCAGAAGAAAATAGTTTGGGAGGCAGAGAGCAAATAGCAAATGGAAGGTACCTTTTATCATTGCCCTGATTGCCCCTCATGTGTTGTCAAATTGAAAATATTCAAGGCTGAAGTGTATTTAGGGCCACTGTGTTAAAGGCGATGTCTGACCAGGCATAACTGTTTAAAGTGTTAAATATATATATAATATATTCTGTGTATTTACACATTTACTGAGCTTTGCTTTGTGTCTCTTGATTTAAAATATATATATATATATACGTTGGGGTTAATGTATACTATATTCTCTCATATATATATTTCTACATATATATGAAGGTTTGAGTTTTGGGTTTCCTCCTTTTTCCTTTCAATCATTTTTACAGACAAAGACAAAAAAACAGGTTGGGGGTGTGCAAACGAGTTATTTGCCAAAGTCTCTTATGTAAAATATTTTAGTGTCGCCCGCAGCCAAAAAATTAATAAAATAAACAAATAAAAGAAGAGAAATTTGTTCATGTCAAAAAGCCACAGTAAAATTCAGTCTGTACGTTCATTCATGCTAACCAAAGGCCAGGCACAATCACGAACCAATGTCCTCAAAACTGTCCCACACGGGAGACTGCATGTACAGTTGTCTTTATTTTCTCTCGGTGACAATCAACTGATGAATGCTGTCTGTATTTATGTTGACTGTAACATTAAACATGAATACGAATGTAACAAAATTAAATAAATAAATAAATAAATAAAAGTAACTGTTCTCTGTTTTGTCCACTTTGAGTTTGTCTATTTTGATGCCATGTGGATTCAGAGATTGCGTGTCAGTGGATCTCGTTCCATCTTGGCCTTTCCCTCATTGACCAGCGTGGAGGCTGTAAAAAGAGGCTGAGACGCAACCAAACGCTGCGGTCTAGTCAAGACCGGGACGGCGGGAGAGTCGGTGCGGTGTCGATGAGAAAATAAACAAGTAGCGACCTGGCCCGCCTTCCCTTTTTTTTTTTTTAGATCCTGGCAGGAATGAGAGAGCAGCACTCCATTAGAAAAAACACGACGTGTTACAACCTTTTAATGGGAATCCTGAGTGAGAGACACGCACCACGCCAGCAGTTACAAGGTGCAGAAACACGGTTAGAGACAAGCCCGCCTCGTGGCTCAAGGGCTGAATAATACATGAATCATCTGTTTTTATTAATCGTTGCGATAAATAACCACACCGTTTGTTTTCTTGTTGTTTTTTCTCGTCCGGTGCAGGTTTGTCAAGATTAGGCCAGCGGAGCTTCCAGTTTTTTCTGTTTCTGTTTTTGCGCAACTGCACTTTGGCATAGTTACCAGGCAGCGCGCGCGCGCACACACACACACACACACACACGCACACACACACACACACACACACGCACACACGCACACACACACAGACGCGCTTGCCAGGTGTCGGCTGAGTGTTTTTCTCTTCTTTCCCGCTCGGCTCTCCGCTCATTTCCGTCATTACCCGTGGACCACATCATATGACCTGGAAAATAAACATGGCTGTTAGTCAGATTGCATAAGGCGTCAATAAGGCTCCGCTGTCACGCCGGCCCGTTGTGGGTTTCAGCCAACAAACAGCTTAATCATAAACTTTTTTTGATCCATTAGTCATCGCACAGGTTTTAGTCGTTGAGCTATTGTGCGCCTGCAGTGATTCATCATTCATTCGCCCTCGCTACAAATGACTGTATATCTGCCTCTGGTGCCCCTGGGCTGTAATTTAGCCCATCACTTTTTTTTTTTTGTCTCTCTCGGCTTAGGCTGTCTTAAATTATTCACGGGTGCAGCTAATTATGCCAAACAGCGCACAAATTATTAAAACGGACGGAGGCTCGCCTGCTAAATACTCACTTGGACGAGCGGTTGCGACACTTGGGCAGCCGACACACCCTGCCACCTGCGGGCAGAGACGACACCAGGGTGACTTTGCGTTGTCACGGGACAAGAGACGGATAGGAGAGGAAAGAGTGGGGCGTCTGCTTACAGCTGAGTATCAGGATTCCCGTGAGGAAGAGGACGGCGGCCACGGAGAGGCCGACCACACGCAGCGGCCAGTCATCTGCGCAAGTCAAACACAAAGCAAACACAGTCACACCTGACTGCCGGAGGCACAAACGCAAGTGCAAGAGTTGTGAAATGTGGCCGACTCACCGTAGACGAAAGGTTTGTCCCACTCGGACTCTGGGAAAAGTCGAGAAAAGAAAGAAAAGAAAAGAAAAAGAAAGCTGCATTAAGTTTGAGGTTTTTGCACAGAGAAAAAGAGAGAACGTTCATGCTTCGTGCCATGCTGTCGATTGTGCACCGAAACACCACTTAGGATGCAGAGTTTAGCGCCGGGATGGAAACATCTTATCTGCTCTCGCATGAGATACAGTCGAGCATTAATCTGTCAGAGAGGAAGCACAAGCCTCCATTGTGACTCCCCACCGGAGGTTTTTTTTTTTGTTGTTGTTGCTTGGAAGACGGGGAGTTATGATAGTGTCAGTGTGCCAGGAGATAACAATAAAACCTATATGCCTGTGGCCTTTAAGGTAACTAAGGAGTGCATAGACGGAAACTTCAACTGACTCCTGGGAACGGCCTGATGATCCGCAGGTCTGGTGGTTTTTTCAGTCACTGCACTGGAGGAAGTCACACGGCGACCTGGAAGAAACAAAAAGAAAGAAAAAAACAACAACACAGGATCCAATGACGACTGCTAGACTTTTGCCTCATTTAACATTATTAAAGTCTTCTGTGCGCAAAGATACGGACAGGTAGTGCGAAGCACAGCATCACATAGAGGGAGCCTATTTTTCTGGTGCACCATGATTCTTCATTTCGGTCATTTTAGACCACAAGTAATTAAATCTCCTCAAAATTTCAGCGGCATTTCTCTGTTTAACTCGGCTTTTTAAATGGAATCCCTGAATATTTTCATGGCGATGACTCTCGGAGGAAATTTAGTCTGACACTTAAGTCGCTTGCGCTCTGCTTCCTCTCTCTTTCCCTGCTGCAATAAAATGTAGCAGGAACACTCAAAAACTCGATAGCTCAACAAGGACAGGGACTATAACATTTTCTAACGGCCTCATAATTACTTTTAAAGTCCTTCTGCGTGCTTTATGAGAATGCTGAGTCCGCCTGCCAAACTCGGCGGCTCCACCAACCAGAATTTGCCACAGAGTGGGGTTTCAGTCTGGTGTCGGCACATTGACTGTTCCACTCCGTGCCCTCTCTATCATGTGTTCACGTAGATGAAGGAAGAAAAAAAGGGGGAAAAAAAAAACAGGTTTTTACCAGTGGTGGTTGTTGCTTCGTCTGTTTGTGTTTTTGTGGAGTTTGCTTCTGGTGCAAAACATACAAAAAAATTAGGCTGAGCTCCTATTAGAGGATTAGAGGTGTTTGAGCGGAGCAGAATACGCACCCTCTGACGTAGAAGGCTGCTCTGGGCCAACGGTGGTGCTCTGCTGCCCTGTGGTTTTCTCAGTAGCTGCACTCTCAACTGTGGCGTTGGCATCTCTGCGCCCCGCACCCCCTCCTGCGACACGGAAAGAGGAAGCAGAGCTCATATCATATGCAAGTGAGACCTGTGTCGTTTTCAAAAAACGTTTCTGTGTTTTGGCCTCGCGCCCACACGCAAACGGAGCTGCAGGCCCCTGAGGTTCTGGGTGAATGCTAACACGGTGCATTGCACCATCAAGCCGAAATGTTAATCCGCCTGAATGTTGAAGAAAGTAAAATGTAGACAGTGAGTGGTTTGTTTAGATCAGGTGACACTGGACTCACTGGACTTGCACAACCTTTCTGTTGGTATTTCCTGACTCGCTCACAGTTTCCACCCACACACTGTGAATACACTTCTAGTTCTCGCCGTTGCCATTTTTCGTCCCGCTTTGTCAGTTTTGATATGACGAATTAATTACGCATGATCGCCACCTACTGGCTTATTCTTTCTCTCGGCTTTGTCTGGTGCGCACCGCGGGTGTTTTCTGTCCAAGGTGCCCGCCTGCCAAACAGGTGGACTGGGACTAAAGATGACGAAAGCGAGAAACAGGTTGTGTGTGAGTGTGTGTGTGTGTTCACGTCGAGGTGGCGGTAGAATCAATGCTCAGCCTATGATCTGTAATGCCTCCGTGCTGCGGTCTAATGGCGACTCAACGCTAGCTTCAATTTGACCCAACAACACAGAGTATTAGTATGAACCAACTGTTGGCCTGTCGTTTTATGGCAAGTGTACACAGGAAGTGGTGTTCTGAAACACAGGAAATGATGTTAGCATGTCACGAAACCTCTGTGTCAAGTATTGCGCACTACCAGACACACATAGACATAGATAGATAGATAGATACTGTACCAGAGGACACAGAAGTCACGTCTGTTTGAGCTTCTCTTGTGGAAGCCTGAGCTTGTGACACTGTGAGTGGGAGAAGAAATACATTTTAATCACCAAAGACTGATCGAGGCGACTCGCAGTTTGCAGGGGAACAAAGGTGGCTGTTGTCGAGCCAGCGACTCTCTCACACAGTGTTGTGATGTGTTCCTGGCAGCAGAGGCCTGACACTGAAAGCGTGTTTGGCCTCACACTGAGGCGGAGAGGCCTGCATATTCAGCTGCTGGAAGGTCCCCAGTGAACAGCAGCGGTGCTGTAAGTGGGCCGAGCGCAGCTCAAAGGCGCAACTCTCAGAAAAACCTGCGGCAGCCACACAGCAGGATTGTTTTCTGAGTTTTTATGTGTGTGCATCATTGTGTGTGTGAGCGAGCGTCTATATGTGTGTGTGTGTGTGTGTTGGAGGGCACAACAGCGAGCCCGTTGTCTTCTCTTCTCACTCTGCACCTTCAAATTAAGAGTTAACAAAACCTCAACTTTCTTGGCTCGGTGCTAAAATTCCCACAATGTCAACAGACGACAGAACCACACCGGGGTTGGTTTGATGAAATGTGCCTCGATTTATGAGACTCATTTAGTGCTTGTCACATCGGCGCCCTGCAGCGCCAGATATGATGTCGTATGAATGAAAGTATTGTTCGTAATTTGTGTAATTGCACAATTCGTGACATGATGCAAAATCACTGCGGCTCAAAATAGATTAATGAATCCATATATTTTTATTTATCAGTGCACACTTTCTTACATGACACTGCTATTATGTTGTAATTACACACTTCATCCTTTCATCTTTATTTTTCATTTTTTCAGCCAGCTGTCTCAAATGCGAGACAAGACAAGCTCAATGCTACTAAAACCCAATTTGTTTGATTAAAAGATTTTCAGGCTTGTGATAAAAGGGAGTAAATGAACAATTAAAAAGCGTCTCAAATTTATCCAGGTATTATCCAGATATTGGAATTTCCAACTGGAGAAACAATAACATGGTGTTACCAGGGTTACTGGGCAGAAACGGAGCAGCAGTAAGAAGAATTTCAGTCTGAATCTGAGCTTCATTCACTTTCTGTGGCATTGCAGCTGTTTGAGAGTTGTAATTGTGTACGCACACACAAACACATGCATACACACAAGTCTTGACAGTGTGATTGTTTAGGACGTGCGGTTCAGACAAGACTCTTAAAACACGGTCCACACGTGGCGGAGGCTCCGCACTAACCTTGTAACGTGCCAAGGAGCAGAAATGTGCAGGCGAGCAAAGAAATCTGCAAGAAAAATAAAACAGAATGGTGGGTTAAACGCACAAAATGAGACATTGTGAACGGCTGGGCTGATAATATTAATATGAAAGAAACGCACATTCAGGGCCTTGCGGTTTCACACATCCGTGAATTAAAAACTCGCGCTACGAAACACATCCGGTGCGAACATTTGGAGCGCGTGCGCGGCAAAGACACTGCCTCGTCCGCGCAGAGAGGCCGAACGACCAGCGGACGGCTTGCTCCTTTAGCCGCGGCGCCTGCATGCGCCATGATAAAAAGGATGTGCCGGGACTTTTGCAAGCACGGATGTAATTCACTCTGGAACATGTTGCAAATCTAAGCGGGAAGCCGGTGGTGAGGTTGTTGTTTTTTCTTTTGGGTTTTTTTCTTTGCGCCACGTGGCCGTTCCCGCTTCCCTCTCGATCACACGCGGACGCCATCAGCCGCCGTGAAAGAAAAAAAATCCTCTCAGACTTCAGAGGACACCTGCACTTTTCCACCGTCTTGATGTGACAGGGCGCGAGTCAACGTCAACGTCCTACGCACGTTCAACTTTCGTCACATTGAACTTTTCATTGCGTGTTTTGTCGAGTTTTGCTACTGTCACCTATTGAAAATAGTAAAAAAAAAAAGAAGAAAAACGTCACCACCGGCTGTGGTTGTGTGTGAAAGCGGCCACGGAGATGCTGTGTGACAGGAACCACCCACTGAAAAAGAGAACCTTGGTTCCCTAAAAAAGGGAACCAAAAAAGAAAGGAAATGATGACAAATAACACTCTGGTTGCGCCACAGCGTTACAAAGCCCAGGCAGCCAGGCAGCCAGGCAGCCAGGCACCCAGGCAGCCACCCAGGCAGCCAGGCAGCCAGGCACCCAGGCAGCCACCCAGGCAGCCAGGCAGCCAGGCACCCAGGCAGGCAGAGTGACAGATGGAAGTCTGAGCCGGTGGCTCCGTTCGAATCTTTTCCCCCCAAAACACCAAAAATGAATCTGGATCTTTTGACCTATCCAGGCAGGCGCAGCTCATCCTCAGGGACCAGGGTGGTCTGGGGGAGTCTGGGGGAGACGGGGGGACTATGGGGGTCTAGGGGGTCTCGGAGTCGGCGTGACAGGTGAGCGTCGGCGGCCGTCATGAGCCCCGACAGCTCAGATTAGCAGGTCGTGCCAATCTTCGTTTCAACTCGGGCGCACATGTCAAGACGAGGGGCCGTTACCCCCCCGAGCGCCGCGGGGGCCCTCGCTGCTGCGCCCCGACCCCCACTCCCACCCCCACCCCTCCGCCTCCGACCCGCCTTCCCCGTTTGTCACATCCAGCAGCCTCACTCGCTCCCGTCTGATCATCCGTTTGTCTGTCATCCTCCATCCGTCTGCTGGCGGCACCACTTCACCGGCCCCCCCCCCCCCCCCCCCCGCCTCTCCCACCCTCCACCGCCACACACACACACACAACCAACACCCCCCACCACCACCTCGATATCCAATCATCATCATCCTCATTATCGAGGCCGTTCCTTCTTACCTTGGCCTCCATCCTGCTGGCTGCTCGTCCTCCGGCTCTCATCCTGCACGCTGCTCTCCCCCCACCTCAGCCGACCGCTCCCATGTGCTCGAGCAACAGGCGCCACTTCCTCATCCAGCCGCCTGAAACAGCCTCTCGCTTACCCCCACGCGCCTCATGACACGCACTTCCTGCTTCTGCTCCTACTTCCCTCCCTGCACCTCAGCGGTTCAGCCGCCGCCACTCCGCACCGTCCTCTCCTCTTTTTCTATTGTGTTTGCCACCCTTTCTTTGTTTTTCCCATCTGTACACAAGGGCCATCTGTCTCTCGCTTTCACCCAGATCAACGACAGTATTGCAAGCGATCGCTGGCTAACACTGTCCTCACCCTGTCGCTTAAAGATGGCTTCCTGCCACCGGTGGAGGGTCGCAGCTAACATCCTTCTGTTCCATACGCTCCTGCTTGCAGAGCATTGCAGAGTATGTCGTTGTTTTTTCTCCCAAATACCAGTGACACATTTCTAAAGGGGAAAAACATTTGGAAAAATAGTTCAACAAACCCTGTTAATAAATTCCAAGCAGGCAGCAAGTTGCTTAGCTGAGACATTGTTGGGCATTTTTTTATATGTTTTGCGTCAAGGCTGTAGGATACTGTGTGTGCGTGCCTGTGAGTGTGCATGCGTGTGTATGCGTGTGTGTGAGAGTACAATTGTGGAAGAGCACTTCTCAAAAGCACAAATCGGGACTGTTCAGACAGACAAAGGCCACAATTCATGCACACGAGCAGAGGACAGCCTTTGTCCGCACTGCCTTCAGAGCTGCTTGTCCTTGGTCCCTCCCCCATGCTGCTTCCAAAAGAAATACATATGTATATATACATATATATATATATATATATATATATGTATATATATATATATATATATATATATATATACATATGTATATATACATATAAATATAAATACTTTTTTTTTTCGCACTTTCTGATGAGAATTGTATTCATCCTCCCTCTGCTACCACCAAAAAACAACACCCCACCTCCAAAAAAACAAAACCAAACGCAAACTGATTTCGAGCTCCACCCTGAAAGGGTTCGATTGAGCCGTTGACATGAGAGCCATTAGTCACGTCGCTCTTATTCCTCCTTCCCTTCCCGTCCCGTGCCTTCCTCCTGCCAGCGATGACTTATGCAACTGTGAAAGATTAACTCTCCGCTCTCAAAGGATTTGTTGTTGGATCAACATACGTCACATGTGCAGGTTAGAACATGCGAAACACTGGAACAGAAGTGAATGGAAGCTTGATAAATGAGCGTCACTAAAGGTCTTATAGGTCGCGGGCTGTGTATGTGTGTAATATTTGGAGATTTTTAAGGGGAAACAGCGACGTCAAGTGGTTACATTTTAGATTGCAGCGCTCTATCTAAAGGACTTTGTACCTTCCCTCTCCCAAGGTTGCCAGTGAACTACGGTGGCCTGTGAGCACAAACCTCAATTTCTCTTCTACCTTCTTCTTCGTTGGTTTATTTGAGGATTCAAGCGTTCACCCTAAATATGAAAGGCACTGTCAGGCAGCTGGATTGTCCACAACAGGTTTCCTTATAAATATGCCGTTGTAAGATGTCAGCTAACTGGGAACAAGAGCCTTATTGATCTATGTGTACTCTTACATAGATAAAAGACCTGTTGCAAGGCTAGGAATCCAAATCACTTTTATTGCACTGTATGTTAAGCTTTTACAAATATAAAAATCATAAATTTTGCCAAATTCTTCACACGGGACCTTTTAAGCGTTCATGCTGAGAGTTTCTCTAAATGTGAGATTTAGTGACATCTGTTGGTAACAAAGCAAACTGCAGGCAATCTTAGCTTTCACCCCGGTTTTCTTACGTCCCACTTGATGTCACGTCCAACTCTGGCCTGGATTTACGCAGAGGAAACCCACATCCTGCGGTATGTAAATACGTGGCGCTGCCTCTCGAGGCAAACACTAACGCTTCAAGGATAAGCAAAAACAGGTGATTTTTCCAGTAGCTCTATCTCACTAACAAACTGGCACGAGCCGTTTCTATTAATGATCCTGTCCCTTGCCGCATTGCACTGCGTGCCTTTAAGCTGCGCCTGTGTTATAAGAGCCAACCACCAAGTTAAAGTGCCTCGCTGGAGTGGGTAAACACACTCCACCCTGTTGTCGATTGTCTTTTTCACGGCAACTACGCTGAAGTGCAATTGAAGGTAAACACGGTGAAGTTAATTAGATCTCTATTGAGCTCAGCTTTGTTTAGAATCACAGGGAACACCTGTGTTTGTTGTCCCGAGCGCTGAGTCATATGGCCCGCCCTTTTTTCCCCTCTCTCCCACTTTCCTTTCATTCCTGTTTCTCCTCTTTGTGCACAGGTGGGTCACACAGTATCGATGCATTCCAGCTTGCAGAACGTAATAAACAGGTTCAAAGTAAACACGCAGCGGGATGTTGGCGGAGAGACGGTTGGGGAGAGCACCAGACTCGTCTGGAATTCACTTTCACTTCCATAAAGTCTCTATTTTTCTGTTTTGCTGCATCTGGGCTCATCAATGAGGTGCACCTAGTGGGAGGAGTTTCCAAGCTCCTCCCACATCCAGGGGAGCTTGTTTTTCTGCCAGTGGGGGAGTTCAAGTCCTAATAGCGCTCAGTTTCCTCCTCTGCTACTTGCTTCTTCTTCCTCTCCTCCCACCACTTTGAACTCAAACTTGACCCCTAGACATGTTTAAAAACTCTCCACATTTGGCTGGTGCATTGTGAGAAGAACCACCCCGGAGCAGCAAAATGTTCTCCGCACTACAACGCCCACCCACGGGAATGTCGCAGGGAGGTCAAACCTAAATTCACTCGCTCGTCTTGTCAAGATCTACAACTCACCCGCTGACAGCGCCGAAACCGGATCCAAACGGAAAATTTGGAAATTGCACTTTAAAATATTTTAATCTTTCCCTCCTCTGGCTCGCATCCGGAGGCACATCCACTACATTTATCTGATCGTTGTACCGCAATCATTGAAAAATAATAGTTTTACTTTTCTACCGTATTGTCAAAGATACAATACAGTTGTTACTGCCGTATTACTATTACTAGTAAATGAGATGATCCACTTTTTTTTTTCCCTTTTTATCTCTCTGCCGCCTCAGAGTGCATTAGTCATGTTTCCACTTTCCCCTCATATTTGTCCTCGCCGTTGTTTTCCTCTAAATGCTCCGGCAGAAAAAAAATTACACAGTCATTACGACAACGGGAGGGCACATCTGACTGCGCCAGTCACATTAACTGCCAGGAAAATCACACGGCCAAGACAGCTGCTTTTGAATCGATTCCCTTATTAAGTGGGAATGAAAAAAAGTTAAACAGAAAGAGCAATTACAGTGTTTGCAAAAAAAATAAAAATTCAAAAAAGCCACCCTTTGAGCACAGCCTGCGAGGAAATGAAGCAGCGTTCTCAGACTCACACTTAATAAATAACAAAGCCTGGCGTGTGTGTGTTTGTATGTGTGTGTGTTTGTATGTGTGTGTGTGTGTGTGTGTGTGTGTGTGGCAGCTCCTTCAGCTGATATTATTAAAGGACCTTATTTGTTCCCCCTTTGATTTCATTGTGCACCCGTGTAAGGCAGCGCGTGCTGTCAGCTCCCCTGACATCCGTCTCCAACAACCCCAAAATCAAAATGTTTACGAGGCAAGTGAGGGAACAAAAAAAACAAAAAAAACAAAAACAAAACAAAAAACAAAAAACGAAAACACGAGTTGACGCACACTGCCGAGCTGTCAAGGCTTCACTTTGGGCGGATTTGCAGCGCTCCTGCCTGAGCGGAGACGACGTCGACGTCGTTGTCGGTGAGCGTGCGCGCGCGCGCGGGGCTCCGGTATGAACACAGCAGTCAGCTTGACAGCGACTTAAACAATTGCTCAGTAATGAGACAAACACACCTCGACAGCTCATGATGTGGAGCGGCGAGCCTAATTGAGGCGACGCCGCTCGGTGAGACGTGCAGATTTATCTCCCGACAGTCGAGGTCCCGCTGTGGAAACATTATCTTGAGGCAGATGCGGCTGAAATAATGACCCCCCCCCCCCCCCCCTCCCTCCCACCGCTATCATTTTCAGTATTTACATGGCAAATAATTCTCGGGGAAATTCTATCAGTTTTTTTTTTCCTTCCCTATCCCGAGGCTCAGCTGCCAGAGACGAGGCCTGTTTGCGGGTGAGGAGGAGGGCTCACGCAGCAGACCACAATGTTTTAATTAACAGGCAAAAAAAAAAAACAAAAAAACAAGGCGTGCTGGGTATTTTGTGAGCGCCGGGGGCCTGCAGGTGTCGGTATTATGTGTGCGCTCACGAGACTGACGTGACAAATCGCGCTTGAGGGAGAAGCAGAGGCGGGAACAGGGCGCATTCATGTACGCGTTGCCTTGACGCAGACTTGAGTAGCAGCCGGTGTGTTTATGTATTGTGCGTGTTTGTGCACCCTGCAGGGCAGAGGAAGCACAGCAGCCTTGTTATCCCAATGCAGGAAGGATGCGTCTGTTTTTTTTTTGTTGTTGTTTTTTTTTGCTTTTCGTTTTGGTGCAGACTGGTGCTGAATGTTATTGACAGACTTGGCCGGCAGTTTTAAAAAAAAAAAATGTACATTAAGAACAAACTACTCAGGTACTCAGGGCCCAGCTCGGGAAACGCTTCGCCTGAGGAAATTGGGATCGCTGAGTCAGAAAGATCTTTAAAATCTCCTCTTAAAAATAAACTTTCAGCCCATTTACTTTATTTATTCACCCCCCCCCAAAATCTACCGCGGCAGGCTCGCGACGCAGATGGGCGTGGAGACAAACTAAAATAGCCAACCAACTGTTAAATGGTTGCGATAAATTTTTGTGCAAAAATTATTGCGCCCCTCCGTGACGGCTCCCGACGAGAACGCTGTCGTTTTTTCCCCCTCCATCTTATTCCTAAAACAGACATCTGTTGGGTTTGTTCCCATCACTCAGCACTGCAGCACCTTGCTTGCAGTGCTCATTATCAAACGCTGGTTTCCTGAGGGGCAAGATGATGAGCTGCATAGCCTGGATTAAATAGGTGTGCTGTCTTTGACTTTTATTGTAAATTGTTTCTAGTTTTAACTATTCATTATTATAATGACAACATTGAGGATTAACGTTGGGTAACATCATCATAAAGTGATTTTTACTGAAGCACTTTTTATACTTGGGTAGCAATACACAAGGTACAGCGACGCCTTGTCCTTGCCCTCGTGCCCACGACAATATCACAACTGTGATGACATTAATATTGACCTTCAGTTTTATTGTACGTTTACACAACAGTTTAAAAAAACCAACTTGGGCACAAATGACAACGATAATTAGGTTTGTGGAAATGTTACAATAGTAAAAATGATGCTACTGCTGCTGAACAATCCAAACGAATTGTGTATCTTATATCTTCAGGGAAGTTAGAGATGACACAAACATTTGCCTTTTATGAAAAAAGTTGTGAAATTCAATTGTATCTGCTGGGTTTGAAAACATGTTTCACCCACTCATGTGTAAATGATTCAATGAAGAGTAAAATGTTTCAAATATCTTCCCCTTCATTAGATGAATGAAAAAAACAGGAATTCAATTTTAATAATAGATGTGATAATGAAGTAATGATATGACCGCTGTTGTTACACTGTAACATAGTAGTAGTTATACTATTGTGTGTATACACACACACAATAGTATAATATATAGCTACTCGTTAGCTACTTAGTATATATGTATATACATACTTAAGAAGCTCTATTGTCATTTGTACTGAATGCAATGAATTTCCGTCTCTCAAGTAGCAGCATACACATCAGGTAAAAGTTTAAAAAAGAGATAAAGTGCAATTGAAGTTAAAACATTTATTTACGTAAACGTAGTTATAAAATTGTATATGAATAAATAAACTGTGCAAAATACATATATATATATATATATATATATATGTATGCATATATATGTGTATACATATGTACTAAGGAAGTTATGTTTTGCCGTTATGATCCGCTGCAGTGCTGGAGCTGCTCGGCGCTGATCTTCACCTTCATTTCATATTCATAGCAGGAGACAGACAGCACTTCATCCATAAACATGTGTATTGATTCATGCTGGAAAGTTGTTTTCAGGAATTTTTCAAGCAAAAGTTAAAAACTTGTTTCTCGTCTCGTTCCACTGCGTCGCCGCTGCACCAACACTGAGGGCCAAACACCCAAGAATTGACGTCAAGTTATGGTAATTAGCTATAAGACATAGTAATTAACACTTCCTATGATGGATTCATACAGTGATGTCACATCGTGGCTCGCACTGCTGAGCAAAGTGCTACCGGTGTGTCTTTGTTTCAGCACAGCCGTGCTTTGCCAAGCAGCTTAGCCTAACGCTCTCTCTCCCCGCGCCGCTATCTCCCCTCGACCGTCCACTCCCAGTGAGACAAATTCCCTGCACGCTCTTCCTCCCCGAGCGCTGCAGCGAGCTGCACCATCCTGCTAGAAAACAGGATTAGAGTCTGGCCCGGGATACGGCTTTACCTAGCAAGAGAACAAACCCACGCCAAACACCACTCAGTGTTCATCCCACTGCTGAGGTTCCTGTGCTGCAACTCTGGGGTCTCCAGCCCTCCCACTCTGAGGTGGAGGGCGGCCCCGTCTACATCAGGTGCGGGCAAACTACGGCCCGGGGGACCTATGCGGCCCATTAAACTTTCTAATCCGGCCCGCTGAACTTGAAGGAATTCAATTAATATTGAGTAAGTCATAAATTGCTGAATTTCATCAGTTGTTTGGGTGTTTTAAGAGTCATTTCAATAAAGAGCTAAATAAAGTTGGGCTTGTAAGACAGATATTTTGCTGTAACGCTTTTCTTCATTATTTAATTGACATTAAAGCACATGTTTTCTACAGATCCTGTGGTATATTTTTTTCCTCTATGAGAAACAAATTCTAGAAGCCCACGAGTCTTAAAGTTTGCCCACCCCTGGTCTACATCATGGACTTTACATAAGGATGCAGCCTCTCTTTCTGCATCTTTATGTGAAAAGAAAAAAGCACAGCGAGCACAGTCCTCCTGTGGTGGTTCCATCAGTTCCACGAGTTATTAAAACAGAGTCGATAAGGCATCTTTGAACTGGAGAATAAATCTATAAATTCACATCAGTGTAATAAAACCGAATTTGAATAACAGAATCATCTTTGGTTAAGTTATTAAGGATTAAATCAGTCCAATCACCTCGGCGCAAAACCACTATACAATTCATGGCATGGAGCAACTGCCGCAGTGGACGTTCTGGCTGAAAACACAGTGCTAATGAGGCCGTTCTCCAGTCAGATTGGATTTTTTTTATGGATTGCAGACACTTTACACAAAACGAGCAGAATTGAGTCGTGTTGTTCCTGGAGACCTTGGTCACAACAGCCATCCAGTGGATCTAATTCTTCTGGACTGTAATGAATGAATAGCTTTGTGAATTCACTGGAACCGTTTTTCATGTTGGACTCTTTATACAACAGACATCCATTGGCTGACTGTGACGCTCAAGATTTGTTAGCTACTTATAAATTGTCATCTGAGGCCCCACTGACAGGGAGGTAAGGAGTACTTGGGTGAACTATACCTTTAATGGCCTACTTCTGAAAATAAGTCAGCGAAGCAGAAGTTCAGATGTTTGTTTTCTCTTTTTCGGGGTCGGTCCTCAGACAGAGGCTGGAATCACGGCTGGCACGATGAGTTTTGTGCTGCCCGAGTTTCACCCGCCGCCTGGCAGTGTTGTCGGTCCGTTTTTGTGTCTCCCTGACTGATTCGTGTCTCCTCGGCCACTCGGCGGAGTCTCCAGGAAAGAGGCCGAAGGTGAAAGAAGGAAGTGGGGAGGTGGAAGAGTGAGATCACTGAGGGAGGAGGAGGACCTCAAATGCACCATTAAGCAATGTTCTGAACATTAAAGGTCATACGAGGGCATCAACTTTTGCAGTTTTTTATTGGGCCATTCAGCCACTCATCCTCATTAGGTTGAGTTATTTGAAAAAAAAGTAATCGTGAGGGGAAAATTTGCTGTAAGTGACTTACAAATATCTGAGCTACGTGCAGCAGCTCCTGACAGAAACGACACACCTTCCAAAAAGATTAAAAATACCATAAAATACAAGAATTTTCCGTGCAGCACTGAAGCGCCGTCGGCTAAATGACGATCTTCTCATTCTAGACCAGCTCTCCTCGTAGTTCAAAGGGAAGTGCAGAGTCTCTCCGAGGCGGCCGAGCGTCGGCTGGCTCCCTCAGCGGCTCCGCGACCTGCTGAGAGACAGATTGCATCTGGGTTGCAGTTACATGCGACGCACCGTTGACCCATATCTGCGATTGATTTCAGAAGAGAGCCGTGATGTGGACAAATATGAATCGTGCGTGTTGAAAGTGGGGTTTGTGTTTTTTTTTTGTATTTCATATTTCAGACCTGGGAGTGTGCTGCGGATGTCCACTGGGCCCTTTGATGAGGCAATCTGGGGTCAAACGAGGGCAGAAACGGAGGCGGCATGTCTTGGTACACGCGCTTGTCTCCTACGTCTTCATAAAAATGGCTTCCGGAGTCTGTGGATGGAAAGACGGAACTTTAAGACGGGACATAAAGACGGCACATGGTCTTTGCAACTTTATTACTGTAAACTGGTACTTAGGTCTTTAAAGAAACTCAAGCTGCTCGCAACGTGAGGTCCCTTCAGGGGGGTTGTGAGCGTAGCTGTCAGCAGAAATTACACCCGGGTCGGATTCAACCACAGTGGAACGCTTTTGGAAAAAATAATAATAATCAAAAACTTGGAAAATTAGCTCTAGAGATGTGTTTCCTTGTGTTTCCTTCAGGTTTAGAGCAAAAATCAAATCAAAGTTAGGGCTAATTGATGAATATGAAATGTTTGACAATATACACAATACACTTCAGAAACCAAGCAAGGTGACATTTACACCAAGCGCTTTTATGAACACGCTAATCCACCTCTTGCTTGAAGATGCTGTTTCCAACAGTTGATGTGTTTTTGGATGGGGCTAAAATCCTCCAGTGAAAATTCAAGCTTTGGAACAAAATAGCATTTTTGAGTATTACTCAGATATTACTCCTTCAATACGATGAACCAATCTTCGAACTGCAAGTCAAACATTTGCGGAAACGCACTTTGTGACATTTTAAAGCAGTCAACTCTTTTTTTCCCTTCTTTTTGCTGCCAGTTGGCAGCAGTTCAAGGTTTCCTAATGGGCCAAAGGGCTGACAGCAGACGCTGTCACTGCCCAGTGGCTAAACGCCATGCAGTGCGCCGTTTAATTAAACTCTTGCTAAAGCCTGTCAAGACTCAAGTGAAAGCGTCAGTTTCAGCGAGAGAAGCCTTCAGTGCCATTCTTTCTTCGATCTTTGTTTCTTCCAATTTCAAAGAAAAAAAATGAACTCAGCACTGCTGCAGTGTCTATGATAATCTCTTTAGCAGCCGCTGTTATTTCAACTTTGCACTCGCTTCTTTGTTCTTCCCTCCATCTAAAGAGCAGCTGGGATGGCCATTAGCTGCTAAATACAAAGACTAGATTTTAAAAAAAAGATTTAAATGGGAGATTTTGAGGAGTGAGGTGCTGAGATTTCAAGACGTAAAAATCTCAACCATCCAGCTGCACCTGTCCAGTCACATCTTCTGCAGAGTGGAAGGATGCCCTCGAGCGGAAAAACAAAAGTTTCTGCCAGTTTGTGCAAGTTGCTGTACCGCCTCATGGCTACTTCTGCATGAATGACCTGTAGCAGCATTTTCGGAAGCTACGGGGTCATGAGCACATTGGCAGGTTTGTCTAATTACCGTCGCCGGCAGAAGCAGAATATCCAAATCACAAGTTTTGAGGTAAAAGAAAAAACACGCACACACACAAAAAACCCTCTAGTTGTTTCTCAAGCTGTTTCTCAAGCTCGAAATGCAGACAGATTAGCAGCATCCTGATTGGCTCAGGCTGCATTGTATTTTGCACACCGGATCTCCCGTCTTGTTTACTTGAAGGCGTATTTTGTGTCTCACCGATGCGGGGCATTTCCTCCAGGTGCGGACCGAGAGGCAGCCGGTAGTCGCCGGAGGGCTGATGATAATAATGGGACGCTCCCTGAAACAGAGCAGGCATCATCAGACGAGCTCAGAGCCGAAACGACGTCAGGCAAAAAGGCCATTCCGCATCGGATTGCATCCCAGCAGTAACTGCAGGTCACTTCAATTAATGCATCCAACTGCAGCACATCTGGGATGTTGGGCGTGAGGGGAAGCGAAGACAGCGAGTGGTTTTAATGAGACAACTCCGCAACGCAGCGAGAAACAGCCAAGCGTCAAGAGTGAAAGACGCTCTCAGCGCTGCGAGGACCACCTGCACTGTGCTGCAAAATCTGAGAAAAACAAAAACACCAAACAAACATGGTCTGATTAGATCAAACATTTACTGGCACGCTGCTTTGCTTTCTTTCTTCCCTTTTTTTTTTTTTTTTACGATGTGAGGAAATCATGCAGCCCCCTACGTTTGGGAATAATTTATTTTTCGTTAATTTTATGATTTATGTCATTTTTTTCAGTTTCATTTACTGGGGATAGAATACTTTAATTTTGACTTAAAATATGCAGTAATAGATGTCATGGTTAGGTTTATTTCAGATTACACGCAAACACACTACCGTTCAATAGTTTGGGGTCACTGATTCATTTCATCATTAACTCCATCATGACCAGTTGTATGATCTTGAATGCTGTGTGATCATCATGAGTGTATGGAAATAAGAGAGGCTGTGCCTAACAAGTACGGGAACATTTGAGTGTTTCATGAAAACTATTCTGATACGGCACACTTCATATTCATTCCATAAAATCACATTCAATGAGACAATAAAGGCAACAGCTGTCAAAGCCATCCCATGATGTGTTCAGCACATCCTGACTGATTTATGTGCACCATTCCAATGGATTATTTCATGAAGCTGCTGAATTCATGCAGAAATGAATCAGTGACCTCAAACCTTTGAACAAAAGTGGCGATATAAAATGAAAGTGAAATATAAAAATCATTGAATATGACCAATTTTTTAAACAAAGTTTTGGTTGTTGCGTTTCGGTGTTGATGAAGTGGCGACTTGTCCAGGGTGTCACCCTGCCTTCGCCCTAAGACAGCTGGGAGAGGATCCAGCAGACCCCCGTGACCCTGAGCTCGGGGAGAAGCGGGTATGGAAAATGAATGAATGAATGAATGTTTTGGTGCTTTTTTTCACGATAACATCAAATGAATTTTCCTACATCAACTGACAGTTGACCTTCTGGTCCAGGGCCGACGCAAGATAATACCCATTGACTATTTATGCTAATCTGGCGGGGTGCGTTCCATACAGTTTGGTTTGGAATTAAGCAGCCCGCCTCGGTCGCGATGTGAACTTTCATCAGACTGGCTGCACACTCGTCTTCTTCTGCCTCCCTCAACAGTTTTCCTTCAAGGTTCACCTCCTCGCTGCCCCTCCGTATAAAGTACAAAATGATAATGGCCCTGCAATCGATGAGTATTTTGAATGCTAATTGTGAGCTATTGATGCATGTTCCATCGCCATGCACAGCTGAAGATTTCATTAGTTGATCTATTCACGGCCCTGCTGTGCCTGAATCCTCCGCTTCCTCTGCCTGACCCTCCTCTTCCTCTCATTTGTTTACTCAGCCTCCTCCACGCGCCTCTGCATTTTTCTCATTTTGCCCTTTTCACTTTTTTTTTCATCCCGCACTCTCTGCTTCCACCCCTCCCCCGCACCCCCTGCTTCCGCTGATCTCACCGCTGCGTATCCTTCATAGACGTCTGCCTCAGATCCGGAGTCGACGAGCAGGGTGCGCTGGGCCGCGGCGTTAATCCGCTCTCCGCTCTCGTACTTATTGGAGGCGCTGGCAGTCGAGTGACTGGACCTACAAGGGAAAAGTCAGACTTTATCATGTGATTTTACAATAGCGATCCACTGCCTGGCGGCTGCTCTCAGCAAACAGGGCTTCTGATTGGCTCCTTCCTATAAAACCCTCCTAGTAGTTTATGTTCTCCCAAAGCCCAAAGCAACATTAAACATTATAGCAGCGAGTTACAGGTTATATACATCATATATGATGCTTCAGTTGGTGGCCTGCTTTGCTGATATGGCTTACAACACATTATGGCTTCCTGCTTAATCTTTCCAACACTGCACTGTTTTAAGGACATGTTAATGCATCAGTAATCCAGTGCTTTTCCTTTTTATGAGTGTGAGCAACTCAAGTCTGTTTGTAGCTTTCATTGGTGTTATTGATGCTACACACACCTTGTTTATTTCAATGGCTGCTCTCTTATTTAGTAGCCGTCCTGGGGGCTTGGAGCGCATAAAACTGCACTGTTGTTATTATTGTAAAAATCATCCAAAGTCAACCTTGCTTATAATAACAATATGCAGTGTGGTGTGTCTATTGATTTATCATTTAACCCTTATAAACACATTATAATTCACTTCGACTGTCTGTTTAACCAGCATCATTGGAAGAAATTATGAAACACTTTGACCAATGGGAAAGATGGATGAGTTAGATTTCACATCCAAGTGATCCGCCTGGTTGTTTGAAAGCTCCATAACGCGATATAATGGATACTGACACACAATTCTTGCTTTTTTTTCCATTCGTTTTTTGCCTGCATTGAAATTGTAATAGCTGCGTGACCCGCTGGACTGCACAAAGTTTTTCTTTAAAGTAGATTGGATGTGTTTGTGTTTATTGCTTCTTCTTCTACTGCAGGCCCTTAACCCACCCTTCCTCTTCATTCTTCTTTCCGTCCAACGCGCTGCCTCCTACACCCCCTGCAGCGGGAACAGGAGCGGGAACAAAGAGAGAGAAGCCAGGCGTTAGGAAATTAAAAGTTGAAGAGCGGCGCGGCAACAAATACGAGTGTTAAAATTCAGAGGAATAAATTGGCCAGAGAGCGCGAGCGAGCGAATCGCAGACTGACAAGCATTAAAAAGCTATTGAGAGAAAAAAAAAGAATAAACTAAAAGGGCAGAGGGAGGTGAGGAATGAAAAATAAAAGACGGCTGAGGGGCGTAGAACAAATGGAAGGAGACGGGGGGAGAGATAGAGGAGGAACGAGAGCGCGAGAAAACCAGATTAAAGTTATGGATGAAACTCAGAAGCCATCGCTTTGAAGAATGAACGGCGAGGAAACAGACAGAGGCGGACGGACGGACGGACGGACAGAGGGAGGGAGGGACGGAAAGAGAAGTGGCACATCATGATTCAGAGACGTCTTTTGGGTTGGGGGGGTGGGGAGTGGAAGGGGGACAGGTCATTACAGCAGCAGAGAGTGATGGAGGGAATTCTTTCAAGGCCAGTCGCTGCTACCTGTCTGACTCCGCCTCCTCTTCCACCTCACTGCCAGGTAGCAGCCCAGGCTGTTGAACAGCAGCACAACCACCACTGTGAAGACCGCCACCAGGTAGGTCGACGGGCTGCTGCCCCCTGGTGGCTCCTCTGCCCCGGGCCTCTCTGACACACAGAGAACAGAAGTCCGTGTTTTTCATCAGCTGTTAACGCACCAGCTGATGGTTGGCGTCTGTGCGCGCTCAGCTCAAAGCTGACCCTCGGTGGTGACGGTCAGGACTGCGTTGTCGTCTGCGTAGCTGCTCTCGCCCATCGCGTTGAAGGCGTTGACGGAGAAGTTGTAGGCGGTGGACGGCTGCAGGCCGGTGACGGTGAAGAAGGGCTTTCCAGGAGGAACGACGTCCACGTACAGGAAGCTGAGTGACTGAGCCCAGCCGTACCTTCCCAACAGCAGGCAGGGAGTGCAGCTCCGTCACACCGGCCCGGTTTGACTTTGGAAAAGATTCCGTGGCGAATTGACTTTCCTACCTGACGCGAAACTTTTGCAGCAACCCTCCGTCGAAGCCGGGGATCCACTCCAGAGTGACCGAGTCGTGGCCGGAGCTCACTTTCCGAAATGACGAGGGAGGATCGGGATGACCTGGGGACGCAGGGAGGGAGAGTGAACAAAGATCCGATAGAGAGAACGAGTCAAGAAGTGCCCGTCTGACTGAGGCCCCCCGGGTGTTGAAGGAATTGAGCCGGTCGAGTGATGATATCTGCAGAAATAAAACATGACGATTCCTCTCTGAACCGAATAACTGACAGTTGATTCGTCCAATCTCAGCCCTGCAGTGACGGACGAACCTCCTGATTAGGTTCGGTATTGTAGACATGAAGATCAAAGCAGGCCAAAAAGACCTCCAGTCTGACAGGGCAGTGGATTATTCATTTATTTTTAATTTTTTTTTTTTTTTTTGCATTTGGAACATGCTGAGAAAAAAGGGCGGGTCGGTTTGCAGGGCAGGGGGGGAAGTTGAGGGGGTAGTCACAGAGGGGAGGAAGAGAGATAGCTGAGCTGCAATGTAAAGGGGAGCGGGGGGTTGCTCAGCTCCACTATGGCTGCAGGCTGCAGCAGTTTGCAGAGTAAATAAATTCCCGCTATCAGCTCGACTCATAAGATTCCTGTGCAAAGGGGTCAGCCTTATTTGGATCTCGTCTCCTTCAAATCCAAAAAGCACCATGCTAATTAAAAAAAAAAACACCGTCTTATTCCTCTTGGGCGCCAAAATGATAAGGAAGCATATAAAATTTCTTATCGCTGTGTCAGATTAATTATAAATATTCACAGCGCTGGGGGAAAAAAAGAAAGGGGGGAGAAAAACAAGGCCATTATTGGACTGTGTTTTATGGGCTTTTGGAATAAACATTAAAAAAGGTCCAGCGATGCTGCGGGTGGGGGTGGAAGGGTGGGGGTGAGGTGGGAGGTTTCGGGGGTGGAGGAGGGCTTTTGCCTCGAGCGGGGCTGTGATGATAATGTCGGCGGTGGTGCAGGGATACGGCTGCGAGGCAGCGCGACCACGAGAGCAAAGCGTATCACTGCCGCATTATCTGAGGGAGAAGTGAAGTGGCGCCACGGGCCACACGATAAGGCGGCGACAGAGTGGCGGTGAAAAGAAAAAAAAAAAAACTTCCTTAAAGGGTTGACACTCAGGAGCAGGGACTCTGCAGCTTACGCGGTGCGGCGTGCGCCAGCGTTGAACGGTCGTCCTGCGCCGCCGCAATGATGCTGGCGAACGGCTGATAAACCTCACACACACAATTATTTCTAAAACGCTGCCAAATTACAGCCAAAGGAGAATTAAAACTCTGACACACACACACACACACACACACACACACACACACACACACAGTGCAGTCAGTTAAAGCTGCATCAGGAATTCTAATACCACCAAGGGGGTCAAAAAACACACACTTTGAAAAGTTGTGTCGACTATAAGGTGTTGAGGTTCAAGGCCAGACAGCATTTCACCGCCTCGCATGTTGACGCTTTGGTGAAGGCGCCTGGCTACAAATTATACAGTTCTTGCTTTTTTTACTCACGGGAAGCTGGACTTTACTCGACTACAGAGGCGCTGCAGAAAGACAAACAAAAACAAACAACCATTCAAGCTCACACACACACATCTCCGGTCAATACGGACCTCCCAATTCGCCTCACATGCATGTTTTTGAACTGTAGGAGGAAGCTGGAGAACCCGGAGAACCCATGGAGACACAGGGAGAACATGCAAACTCCACACAGAAATATATATTTACACATATTGTATATATATGTATAAATATATACTGAAAATGGCAAGAACAAGAAGACTCGATTATCAAGCCAAATAATTCAAACAGCAGTAAAATGGCCAAATCCATCCATTCATTGCCTGTCACTGCTGACCCTGCAGACTCCCGACTGCATCAGGGTGAAGGCAGAGTTACACACTGGACAAGTCACCACTTTAGTGCAGGTCCACAGGGAACGAGACAACAACCAGCCTTCACATTCAGCCCATACATCCAATGCAGAGGTGCCTATTGGCTCAATGTGCAGGTCTGCTAGCTGGCAAACTCCAAGCAGGAAGGCCTCGGGTCTGGGAGTCTAACACACAGCCTTCTCGCTGGGATATTTGGATCTGATAAACGTGGTAATAACGTGCTCATGCAGGTGTAACACATCTCGCATTTGCTCGTCCCTCATTTCCCTTTCATGCAGCCGGCAAACCTGCAAACGTGAAATACAAAGTCTTTGACGGGGCTTATTAGATGACGTGAGCGCAGCCTCCTTGTGTTGCAGCGACAGGCTGTCTCACTGGAAAACAAACACCTCAGTCATGCGCCCAGAGTGCACGCAGAGAAAACAGCTACTTGTGCTGACAAGCTGGATGTCGAGTCTGTCTTCGCCCAGCGAGTTGCGCGCCGTGCAGCTGAAGACGGCGTAATCCCAGGCGGCGCTCACGTTCACCACTCGCACCGTGCTGGTGTGGATGGAGCCCTCCCGCCACGTCTGCTCCTGGTACCTGCAGCGAGACCACGGCACCCACGTCAAAAGCCAGAGTCTGACTGTCCGACCGACTGCACCCAGTCGGCCGGTTTCACACATCAGAGCAGCATTAAGCGGTGATTTGTGTAGCGGAGAGGGCTAAATCATTCCATGCAATAGATCAGGATTTAGTAGGTAAATAGCAGGACGTGGCAAAAAGGTTCCACCTAATCTGATGGTGAGGATTCACAGCCACGCAGAGCCTTGTCGGCGGCAGAAACAGAGTTAACGGTGGAGATAATGGCGCCGTAAAGAGAATAATTACAACTCCTGTCACCTGGGGTTGGCGAAGTCCATGCGGGCGCCGTTCTTCTCCCAGGTGAAGTCCACGCGAGGAATCCCTTCGGCCTGACACAACATCTCGGCGGTCGCGGTGCCGTCGCCTCTGCTGGCCACCTTCCTCCACTGGGCTCCTTTCTGAAGCACCGGCTTAACTGCAATCAGGACGACACGGAGGTCAGAAGTATTGCAAATATTTGTATTTCATCCCATTCAAATTACTCATAATATATATTTTTTTTTACTATATAATTCTGTCTTTGTGATTTGGTGTTTATTTTATATGCTGCTGGGACTCTGAAGTTCATCAATATGGGATAATAAACATTATTCTCTACCCATCTGTCCATCTATCTATTTCAATGTTTGTTGAGTTCCCCGGCCACTAGATTCCAGAACTGGTCTTAATGAAACTTGATTGACATTTTCAAAATATTGTTAATGCTGAATATCTAGTTTTTCCTTTGAGCGACACTTCAATGTGGCTCTTCATAATGTTCTCAATCCTATTGCCCCGCCAGGTGCACTTTGCGCTGTCAGAAGGTCCATCTCCTCCATTTGATGCACCTGTTTAAAAGTTTTCCATTACTGAGAGTGAAAAAAAAAAAAAGTGTTTTCGCCGCAGTCCCAAAATGTGTTGATTTTCTGATTTGCTTTCGCTCACTCTCTTTGGAGGAATATTTTTTTTTTTCTCTCCCCACAATTGATGTGTTTCCACTGGACATATTTTCTTGCAGCCATTTCAATTTGTTGCCGTTTCAAGGTTAACGGAGGAGCGCCGTCTGAAAAAAGCAAACACTTATGGACTCACATTGCACCACCAGTTGCACATCGGTGGAGCCGGGCCGGCCTATGCCGTTGTCTGCCGTGCAGCGGTAGACGCCGGCGTAAGCGCGAGTCACGCCATGGATGGTCAGCACCGCCGATTCGTCTTGCTGAGTGTCCTCTCCCATCTCCACCTCCGCCTCGCCCTGCACAGGGCAGATTGAGGGAGGAGGAGAAGGAGGGAGGGAGTGGAGATAAACATCAGATGGCAACCATCCCTCACTTCGCCATTCCCTTCTCTCCTTGCAGAAGGGAAAACAGAGTAATGCTGCGTTGCTTTTGGACTCGGAAGGCGTGAACTTCCGAGTTTGCTGCCGAAAGTTGTCACAAAAACACCCCCACCCCAAAGTTGGATTTCCGACCTGGGAAGTGGGAGATTTTCACTTTGTCCGAGTTCGCTGACAGGAATGGCTGTCACATATGTCAACAGTATGTCAACAGTACCTCTTATATTTGGGTTATATAGGAATTATTCTGGACACTGGTTAGTTTTTCTTGTCCTGAATGGGCTCAACGAATGATATTTATCGACACCTATACCTGGAAATGCTGTTTTTTTTTTGTTTGTTTTTTTTCCATGTGTGGAAATACAATCCATGTTACACTGTCGATGGCAAAAAACAATACCCGGCAGCTATCAAAAACACAGCGAAACCTGAGATTGGTCAATGTATTTTGCTGGTACCCTGCTCATGGGTAGCGGTACATAGAAAATGTTGTGTTATATATTATATACATATCGGCATATATTAAAAAGATATAAATATATACATACATATATACATACTGTATATGCATATATACGTGGCCTGCTTGATTTCCAACTTCAGTAAATGGAACGCCGACAACTTGGGTGTGACGTCATTCCCACTTCCGACTTCCGAGGTAAAAAGTAACATAGCGTCAGAAAGGAGAACGGCGAGGGAAAGTTGAGCAGCAGAGCCATCAGGACTTGAGGAGGGGATGAAAAGGGCGTCGGGGAGGGAATGAGCTCCGAGCACGGGGAAAAGATAATGTCAAGGGTCGCAGAGCCACGGGGAAAGAGGAATGGGGGGGCCGGTGGGCTGCTCGGGTTCAAAGCGGGACGGGCAGCGCAGCGTTGCCAGAGGGCGGGTGAGACCGGAGAAGGCATCAGTAGATACAGAGACCACAGCCAGTTGACGAATGTGCCCTTTAGTCAGGCGGCGGTAATGAAAGCTATTTTTCTGGATTTGAGCTGAGTGAGGAAAAGGATGAGCCTTGTGTGTGTGTGTGTGTGTGTGTGTGTGTGTGTGATAGGATAGTTACAGCCAGTGAAATATGGTGCATCTTTGCATTTAGGAGAGGCTCTGTGATAAACGGCACCTGTGGACAAAGCAACAGCGAGGGAGCCGCCGCATGAAGGATTTGTACTCTGCTGTGTTGTGTTGTTGTGTGTTGCCGTGTTCGCTACTCACCAGATACTCCCAGGAGAACATGTCCGCCACGACGGGGTTGGCGTCGGCCACGCAGATCAGGTCCGCCGTCCCCCCCAGGCTCACCTGCACGGGGTCCTTCGCTGCCTCCACGTCGGGGGCGTCTGCGGGCGGGAAGGCGGGAAGGAAGGCGGGAGTTGCTGGGAGTTGAGGCTGAGGCCCGACCGCAGGCTAATGACCGGACAAGTCGTTTCACTGCTGCGCCTTAATTACCTTTACACTTGTTCATAACCTCGGCTTAATTGGCCCTCCCTGTTTTCCGACACAGTGCCATTAACGTCCCGACATGTCGGCGGATTACAGCAACTGTGCTGGCTGGCGGTCACGTGACCCGCGAGCCTCGGCGACAGGGTTGCGTGACCAGAGATCCTTCTTCACATTCTGCACCACAAATTCTTCTCCTCTCTCTTCCTCCCAGTGGTGAAGGCAGAAATGTTTCCTTGGGGTGGCCACAGGGCGAGATCATGACCCACACCGGAGTGGCAATAAGTAGATCCCTGAATATCATATCTATTTTTTTTTATTATCATTCCAAGTGTCACTGTCGTCGTTTGTATTTATTAAAAGTTCTCAGTGTGACCTTAGACCAGTCGGCCTGTCGCCATTCCTATGAATTAGACAGCAGGTAATAGACCGATACCAACGTCTTCCTACTGTCCTAGGTTTAGGGTTGTTGTTACATTATTTTTTTTCTTTTCAGTATCTTGTTTCCACCAAGAGCGAAATCCAGGCCAATCATCAAGTCAGAAATAGGTGTAAAAAAGATGCTAGAAATCAATCAACAACAATGTAGCTTACAATGCTGTATTGTTGAGGTACAAGGCATTTTTTCAAATTATGCCCCACACCATGGGGGGAGTGGGGGAGTGTGTGTGTGTGTGTGTGTATGTGGCCGGGGGGTGTCACAGCCACCGCTGGCCACCACGCTCCCTCCTCTTCTTGTCCTCACTCACCCCCCTCTCTGTCTCTGTCTCTGTCTCTGTCGGAAAGCTTTTAATTCCAGCCCACCGCAGCTGCGTCGGCGCAACAATAAGTTCCATTAGTGCCCGCTTGTCTCGACCTGTGTTCACACTTTAAGGAACAGCGACGGACACGGCCGACCTCTCGGTTGACGGGGCTCCTCGCCGTGACGGGACGCTAACCAAGACAGACAATGTTAAGTGGGCTACACCACCGCCCATAAAAGCTACCACAATCCTCCATGCATAATGGATACCTACAATGGTCAAGCCCAGTCAGGTTCGGGACAGAAGATTCCATTAGGCATGTACCGGGTTGGGGGGGGCGGCTCTGGTGAAACAGGCAGACCTACATTTTCAGCAGTTCCATTATTAAATCATCAGAATGGGAGGAGAGGGGCCGGAGCTGCAGGCTGGGCCTCGGGCGGCAGCGCAGCCCTGATTAATGAGGCATGATTGCCTGAAAGTCAATGCTGCTGAGGTGTGTCAACGCATTGTTGATGTTCTGACTGTTCCGACGCCTCGCAGCTTTACTGCGCTTTGGGCTGTCGGAGGGAAAGAAAAGAAAGAAAGAAAAAAGTCCAGTGCAGGTTGACGGGCACCTGGATTGAAGATAACGTTGCTTTCTGAGATAACTGACTGCTGTTGGTAACGCAGCAACACTGCAATTAGAAACTGAGAAAACTTCATGACCACAAGGTGCAAAGAACAATTAAAATCATTTTTCTTCTATAAATTTGAAAAAAAAAGAATGTACTTCTGACAATCAGCGATTTTTATGAGATTAAACTTGTGTCCATGTGTCATTTATGAGCTGACATTTTTGTTTGTTTCCACAAAGATTTGATTTTTCCTTGCAAATGTTTTTATCGCTCTGTTTTTTTTTTTTTTTTTAATGTTTGTTTGATAATTTAGCATTCCATTTTCCTCCTCGCCATTTTAATTGTCCTGAATGTTTTTAATTACGGATCAGTGCATTGTTTTGTAAAGCTCCGTTTGAGTGAAATAGATTGCCATCATTAGTATTGTTTTCATGTCTTGCGCTTTTGTTTTTTGTTTAATTCCCTCTCCCTCTGAGATGTGCTCAGCCTTTAATTAACCCTGTTAAATTGCAGCAACGATCAAACTCTTAAAGGGGCCTCTCAGCATTGAGCAAAAGAAATTTAAAAAAAAGATAATTAGTTTGAACGTTCCAGCCACTGCCTGCTGCATACATATGACAAGACAATATATCCAAAATGCAATTTACACATGGGGGAAGTAATGCACATATGGAAAGTGAACAACCTGAAATTAAAACTCTTTTCACCTCAAGGCATCGCAACATGTGTGCATGTGTGCTGCTTCTTACACAGGACGTCCAGGCTGACGGAGGTCTGGCTGACGCCCTCGCCGTTGCTGCACTCCACCAAGTAGACGCCGGCGTCCGTCCTCGTCGTGTTCCAGATCTCCAGCGAGACGTCGTCCGGCCAGCGGTAGCGCGGATCGCCTTCCCCTTTACGGACACAGTGTGTGTGTGCGGTCGGTAGGTGGCAGGGGTGTGTGGCGGGTGGGGGGAGGGGGGAGTGCACAACGTGTGTGCGACAGCCTGACGGTGAATCAAGTATTCATTACGCACTCATCAGCGCCGTGTCCTCTGGCCGGCGGTCTCTCACTGACAACTAATCCTGCATTATTGATTGGGGCCCTGGCTTCATTCCCACGTCAGGGCCCAACAATGGGCTGAGCTGGGCTGAACTGAGCCGGGCTGGGCTGGGTTGGGCTAGGCTGGGCTGGGCTGGGCTGTAGGACAGCAGTCAGAGTGGAGTGATGTGAAGGCTCCTCTGGGAGGAGGCCGTTTATGATGGAGTTAACAGAGAGAAGGAGGGGGGAGTGCGGGGGGGTGACACCGGCCTGGGGGAGGGGGGGTGTTTGAAACGTGCGTGCGTGTTGTATTGCGGCGAGACAGCAATCCTCATTTAGGCTGCATACATTAGAGCCATAATGAGAATCACATTTGGCAGGGTCCCCACGCTGGCTAACCTGCCATGTTTTATTCAGGGGCCCTGAATGGCAGCGCTGAGTGCTTTACTTTGCTGGCTCAGCTCAACTAGGAGCTGCTTTATGGAGCCATCACATGGTGGCGGCAGGCGCGGGGGCAGCTCACCTCTGACCAGCGTGGCTCTGCCGCGCTGCCAGACGCAGGAGACCTCCTCTGGGTTCGCTGAGAGCAGCAGTGAGACGGCCGCCACGTCGCCCTCCTCCACCTGGACCTGCCGCGGCTGCTCCGGCTGGAACTCTGGAGGGACTGGCACACACACACACACATACACACATACACACACACATACACACAAAGCAGCACAAAAGTGGATGAGTTCTAATAACTGGATACCTGGCAAAATGCAGCACAGCGACTCGCTTTCCAGTGGCCACTCGCGGTACTGCAGTCAAGAGCCCCATACGGCCCAAAAAACACTTTTCCCCGAAACCACAAGAGAAAAAGAAACCCCTGTAAAACAGTTGACTTGACGACTTTGGCCTGAAACACGGTTCATAATAAATATTTCTGTCTTGGACTTTTAAGCTTTGTAAAAAATGTAAATGGGCCAGAAAATCCAGAGAAAATAGTTCATTCCCAGTGTGATGTCACGCTATCGTAGCTGCTATTTCCTGGTTCGTTCTGATTGGCTGATGCGTCCTGATTTGAGTTACAGATGCATGATGAAAAGTGACACTAAATGCAGAAGTAACCCAGAAGCCAAAAACTTTTTCGTCATCTGCGCTTAGTGAGCAGCCCCCCTGCGTCCAATATAGCGTCCCATTCATACAGTGGAGTTGCTTCAAGCCGGTGCATAGGATGAAGAAGTTTTTGGCTTCCGGGAGACACGGCACATATGACGCTGTGACTTCACTCTTTTCTGGGGGGTTTTCTGACCTTTGGAATGTTTTTGAAAAATCAAAAGTCTGTGGCTTCAAGTTCAGGTCGCAGTCGTCCTGTCAGCCGTTTTACTGGCTGGCAATACTGACTGTATTGCGGTCTATGGGAAAAGTGCTTTTTGGGCCGCATGGGGTTTCTGGCTGCATTACCTCGAGTGGCCACTGGAAAAGGTCGCCATGCCACCATATTGACAGTGCAGTAGCCACTTCCAGTTACAGTACATCCATTGGTATCTGCTAGGTGAGTGACTCCATTGAAACGAATGGGCTGCCATATTGGCTGCTGGCTGTCTGGGGAGCTGGGGGTCTGGTGGTGTGAGGTGGGTTTGTTGGATGCGGCGAGATGACAGCAACCGGCAGAGAGAAAGAAAAGGAAGGGGGCGGCGGAGCGAAAAGAGACGCAAATACGTTTTGAGCATCAGAGCGGAAAAGGAGACACTAATGAGAGTCGAACCAGTTGAAATCCCACCAATGATCCCGCTCCTAACGAACTCCACGTCCTCCGACAATGAGGGAGCGCGGAGGCGCGGGCGGGAGAGGGACAGGCGTTAGAACGGCGGCTGACAGAAGCGCCGTCCAGCCGCCGCTCGGCACAAACGCGCACTGACATCGCCTCCTTCCCGCTCACGCGTGGCGCCGCGCTTTGAAGCCGGCGCCGCCTGCCGCCTGTGAAAACGGCATCAAAGGCAAACATGGCCACGCAAGCAAAGCAAATGCACAAATTAGGGACGCGCCGGCGAATGGCTCGACACAAACCCACCGTCGGTCGCGAAACAAAAAAAGTGTTTTTCGCCGTGGAAACCGAAAACAAACGTCGCGCACAAACGTTGCCAACGTTCCTTGTGCATTAAGTGGCCCAGTGAGGCGCCGTGCACCCCCGCGCTGCCATACATCATCATTATGCAATTTTTCTTAAAGGTTTTTATTTTAATGCAAAGCTCGTCCCTTGCTTTGAAGAACTAAAAGAGCAGGAAAATGAAGAAAGGGATGAAGAAAAAAACTTTATGGCCATTACTTACAAAGCACAGCAAGTTTAAAGAACGCGTTGGCTCCCTCAGCCAGCGCTGGACTGTAGGCCTGGCAAATGACCCTCTGGTTGTGATGCTGCGAGCTCAGATTCAGGGAGAGGGTGCTGCGCACTGATACGCCACCAAACGGAGCGTTTCTGGGCGGCTCGTCCACTCCTTGGAACCTCCGACACAGAATCGCATCCAGCAAAAAGCCAATTAAAAAGGACGGTTGATGTCTCTGCTGTGGACGCAAATCAGGATTTCTGCTGTGGGGAGATCTGGTGTGTGCTGCAAAATGCACTGTTTCGATTTTTGCTTTATAATAGAGCGGTGATAATGCAATATAATATGTGGTAGTAACTATACTACTGGGATTTTCATACTTGCACAAACACCTCTAGGGTTTACGGAAAACGCTATATATCTAGTTCATTATTGATGTCAGGGGTCAAAGGTCAAACTGGGCAGACTGGTTGGAGACCATAGAAAGGGAACGATAATACAAATAACCAGTGGTTAGAGCCAAAGTCTGCAGAAGATCATCTCTCAGGACATAACGGCTCCAACCTCGAAGCAGTGTGTACACTTACATACATATATTCACTGGCCACTTTGTTAGGTACCCGGCACTATCAAGTAATTTTCCGTAATAAAGCTATTGATAAATAAATCTATGTTTGAATTGTTTTGTTCTTGAAAACTACTTTTGTTGTACCTTCGAGTTCCCAACTTCCAGAAGATGCTGGCCTGAGGGTTGCTGCTCCCAGACTGGCACTCCAGGGTGACGGTCTCGCCCCGACGCAGCTCCTCTTGTTTAGTTGTGATCGTTACACTTTGTGCCGTAACTGTGAGAAACCAAAAGCAAACAGAAATTTGACCTCTGTTAGAACACGTCTCTGCTTTGCTCCCCCTGGTTTAAGACTCACAGTGAACCCTGAGCCTCGTCTGCGCGGAGATTATCTTCTTGGCCTCGTTCTTGGCATCGCAGCGGTACGTCGCCAGGTTGTCGCTCGCTGTCAGGACCAGCACCAGTTCCCGAGCTGCACCTCGATCAAAGGACGTCTGCCTCAGCGCATCAGGCACCACTCTTCCGTTCTGTAACAGGAAGGAAGGAAGGAAAGATGTCACACTGAGAAGAGTGTATGTGGCTAACACACACACACACACACACACACACACACACACACACACACACACACACACACACAGGTTCATGCGGTACACACCAACCTTGAACCAGGTCAAAGTCCCAGTGGGATTCCCTCCGGTGGAGAAGCAGATGAGACGGACTGTGGTCCCAGCACGAAGCGGGACATCTTCAGGAGGCGACTCCAGCCAGATGTTCAGTGGGGGGTCTGGTGGAATGAGATGAACTCAAAGTTAAAACTTTGGAGGAATATTCTCAACTTGATTTTGCACATAATTCACTTGAAAAACAAAACAAAAAAACAAAACAAAACAGCTAAAGCCAATACACAAACTAAGAAAAATGATGTTTATGGCAAAAATATGTTCTTCTATCGGGAGCGTTTCCTGCCTTTTTGGCATCAAAATGAATAATTACAGCTGAACTATCCTGAACCCAAAACATTTGTTAAGTCATTTTAGTTTAGTTTTTTTTTCATCTAATTTTTGCCTTTTCTTTTTTCACAGAACTGAAAAATTCAAGACCATGGCGAGACCAGCCAACTCACAGAAGACAGTGAGCTTGGCAGTCCTGGTCTTGGAGAAGCGCGTGCCCTTGTTGAAAGCCTCACAGGTGAGTTCCACCCCGTCCTCCTCCCGAGAGACCCTGTGGGTCATGTTGGACATGGTTGTCATCCCACCATTGTCTCCCTGCAGACAGAGAGCACATGACAGTTCAGGCGGGGGACAGGCAGCCTTGGCGCCTGCCATTGTCATTCCCGCCAAGGGGAGGGAAAAAAAAGAGGAAAGAGTGGAAGGGGGGATCAGGGAGAGAAAACAAGCCGCGCGGGTCGGTCTCGGGGAATACAGATGGCAAATTAGCCGCTGTAATAACTGATGTCGTGCGTGGCCTGTGATAAATAAGCATATTCATCCCGACTCGCTCCCCCTTTGTGCGCTGTTGTAAATTGAGCAAAGTGTCATTTTGCACCTGCCTGCTAGTGGCCATGCTTATGCAGCACATCTGGTTGTTAGGGCCATTACTGCGGTGATTACTGTAAGAGCGTCAGAAGAGACAAACAAAGATGCCGGACAGCGGCGTCAGTCTTCATTTACTCCCTCGCTGCCTCTGATGCATTAAAGCTCCCCGCCGAGCGCCAGATCAAAAAAGCAAACGTCGCTGCCGGATGAATGCAGAGCTTGTTTAATAACGCTCATCTTGCATCTTCCATACACTTTGATACTATTAGCATGAAAGGAAGCTTGGCAGAATACTCTCCCCCCCCCCCCCCCCCCCTCTTTTTTCCAGCTGCTGTTTCATTTGCAAAAGCGGCAGCGTCCGGCCTTAAAATAAAAGAAAAAAAAAAAGAAAAAAAAAAAAAAAAAAGAAGAAGCTGCTCATGGTCACACTGCATTTCTCATTTTATGTCGAGGATTATTCTAATTCAATGAGTCATCTTCAGGGTGTTTCTTTCACTCAGTCGACTGAAGGACAAGCCTTTTTGCCTCGTCTTTCCTTGATTTTTCACTCTCTTTGTCAGTGGCGTTGTATTTCTGGCGGCCGTATTGCAGCAGTTGGAACGACAAGGTGGACTCACTGCTGGCAGTCAGTGAGGTTTTGATCATTCTGGCTGGAAGAAGTTGGACCTGATGTTGTCGCTTCCGACCACAAACCTGATCCTATTGTCACTGCTGAAGGGGAGCGAATTGAAAGAACAAACCTAAACATGGTAGCCAATGAGCAGAACGGAATCTACACAACACCCTCTATGTTGTGTAAAGACCCATGATGCGCTGCGCCAAACACTGGGGTCCGACACTCTGTACTCTAATTGACTCACCTCCGCCGTGGCGACAGCCGTTGCGTTCACCTCCTTGTGGCCCAGCCACCAGCGGATGTGTGCGGGGGGGTTGCTGGAGGAGGTGAAGCAGGTCATCCCCAGGTCCTCTCCCTCGATGGCCGCCAGCGCCCCCACCAGCTGCACCTGCGCCGGCTCAACTGTGGCACGCACGGCAGAGAGAGAACATCAGCCCAAAGCACTGGGAAGATTACTTTGCAAATGTAACTGGCTACAATTACAAGTCATCCTTACAAAATGTCATTGTAATTTTAATGACTTTATCAAAATAATGTAACTAATTACATTTGATTATATTTTGAGTCATTCTTCACATTTTGAATAGATGTCCTTCACTGTTTAGACCTAAAAGTGTTAAGCTTACAGCCGTCCTCAAGACAGATGTGAGATGTCAGGTCTGTCTGCAGGTTCGACGTGGACATTTTGGAGGTTGACAGCATCCTGACGGCAGGCAAACATTCCTCGCACTAGAGAATTATATTTGCGCCCTTTTCTGATATCAGTGAGGAATATCTTTTATACTTCCAGCACTGGGACGGCTTGTCAATCAACATTGTATTTGCTGCATCTTTGAAATAAATCAGACTACACTCCACACAGAGAGACAAATCAAGTGGCAGGCGAGTGGTAGGGGGCGCTGCAATTCCAAACTTGACAGGAGAGCCAATCAGAAGCATCGGAATAGGATGGAGGGAAACCACACAAAGCTACAAAAAATAAAACTATTAAACAGAACGCCAGCCTTTTTTGTAAAAATTGGTCGGATGCAATTAAATTGTAATCAGGAAAACTTCTATAAGTAATCATGTTTTTTTTCCCTGCAACTAACGTAGCTGATGACATTTTGTAATTCAATTACGTAACGGCGTTACATGTACTGTAGCTCATTACTCCCCATCAGTGGCCCGGCTGATCAGAGATGCCACTGACACCTGCACCCCCGATCACAGCGGCGCGCAGCTATTTTGGTTTGGGGAACACGCAGGAGACGTATCAAGGTGGCGGCGGGGGGTGGGGGGGAATCGCTTTGAATGGCGTCTTGTTCTCGGGAGGGTTTTTTTTTCTCTCTCTCTCTCTCTCTCTCTCTCTGGCGTTGGTTTCTAAAGTCTGCCTTGTTTTAACCTCGGGGGGGAAGGAGACGGGGAACGATGGCTGCGGGCGAAATGATGCAGCTGCCTAAAGCCGGCGAGAGAACAAAAAAAAGGGGGGGGAGGGGAGGTGGGCTGGGGATGGAGCTGGCAGACACGGGGAGGGAAGGGGGTCACGTATGTAAATCTCATACCTATTTGTGTCTGTCCCACATGAGACGGCGGGATGGGATTGGTAAGTGCACGTCATTCGTGCACGCACGCACACACACACACACACACGCACAGGCTGCTGGAAATTACGCAGGGGCTGCAAGGCAAAAAAAAAAAAGGGAGAGAGAGACGCGTTCTTATTACGCCAGCGAGACGATCCTTGTGCCCCGCAGCCTCTGCCAGCGCCTAGAGCGCAGTCAGACAGTGAGCAGCTCATTTTCAACATCCCTGAATGAATGACTGGGAGGCACGGCACTATAGGGCCCCGTTCCTGTGGAAAAAAAGAGACAAAAAAAAAACAAAAAAAAAACACCGCCACCACCACCGGCTTCAGTCAGCCTGAGCGAGAGACGTCTGCGAGGGACCGACCTGGATTCAAAGCCTGTTTACATAAAACAGGTGCATCAATCGCGCAGCATTTAAAGCTCCGGCTTGCATCTTCCCGGCTCCCTCGTGAAAATCAGGCTATTGCTCGACTCAACGCACCAGGGCTGCTGAATATTAATTTGGTATTTGTTTTATTGTTGCTGAAACAAACATTTTATATTCAGAAGGAGGAAAAAAGTATAATCTATTAACCATGGGCTCGAGTGCCTCAGGATTGGAGTGCGGCGGCGAAGTGGGCTGAATTAGCGGTGGGGGTGGATGAGGGCACGCACGGATGGGAATCTGGAGGCACTGGGAATGGCGTGCTGCGGCAATAATAACCATTAGCTTCATTAATGTTATTAGCATCAGAATTTATGCTGGGCCAGCAAGTTGACTCAGATTTTGAAGGTAAGTCTGTTATTATACCTTTTGAAGTCTATAGCAATTCTATAGAGGGCCTTAGTTTGAATGTGTGTGTGTGTGTACTCGTTTTTCTATTCTTTTAAGCACAATCCATGACAAACTTAATCTTGAGGACATTTTAGCTTGAGTCGCGCCGCTCGATACTCAAATATTGCTATTCGTCTTCGCAGGTGTGCCTGCAGCAGATTACATTAAACGGGTACTTCAAAGGTCAATACTTCAAAACAATTCAGTGACAGTCATATTGACATGTTCTTGCATTTTCTATTCCAACAATGCTGGACTACAGTCTTAGTGGACAATCTTTTTTATTGCTCTGTTGCTTGAAATAGTTAATCCAGTGCAACTGTGTAGCTATAATTTGAAATCTAATTTTCTAAAATTCCCTTCACTCAACATATTTCGTTTTTATCAAATAAAATTAAAAAAGTATCGCTGCCGGCAGAACAAATTTTGGCTTTTTTGGAATCTGTGTGTGTTCTCCAGCACTGTTTCTCCATTCCATCAATGCTGTGATTTTTACTCACAGAGCACCGTGAGCCTGCCACTGACGGAGTGGGGCGACGGTGACACCAGGTTGAAGCTCTCGCAGGAAACCACTGCCTGGTTGTCTGCAGGAGTGACCTTCAGCTGGAGAACGCTGGTCGACTTCGGCTCCTCAACGTCTTCCTTCCAAACTGTGGGCATCACCTCCCCGTTCTGATATGCAGAAGATGATATTTGGATTTTTTTTTTTTGTTGGCAGGGGGTGAAAAAAGCCAACAATGTAGCACATCTAGTCCCATATGGTGCGGTGAGATAAGTGCGAGGCAAGTTCTTACGCTGAAATGGGTCACTTTGTCAGTGTGACAGAGTGTCACAAAGCCTCCTCAACAGATGGAGGAAAAGATTTACCTTGGTCCAGTGGAGACTGGCTAGAGGGTTTCCACCATGAGACACACACTTCAACAGGAGCACTCTCCCCGCTCTGACTTCTGCTCTCTCCAGACCCACAATAACTGGAGGCCGAGGTGGGACTGCCAGAAAAACAAGAGACAAAAATAAACACAGTGCTTGATGAAGGGAGAACGGCGCAGAAGGCAGCGGAAAAAAAATAAACACAGGGGGGAAAAAAAACGGTGATGGGGGAGAAGGGAAGCGCAGTAACTCCGGGAAACAGCAGGATGGAGTGACCATCATCAGGGCAACATAAAAGAGAAACTGCACTCCGATGAGAACACTCTTGGCAATTGAGTGGGAAGCGTGCCTATTTGTTGAGACAGGGCCAATAAATTGGGTACATCCAGCATGACTGGGGGATAAGAGGCCCGGTCCTGATGAAAACATTAGGTATTAAGGGAGCAGCGAGCTGGATCCGCTCTATAAAGCAAAATAACACATGTTCAAGCGCCGAAGTGAAATATGAATAAATTACAGGCTCCTTAAATAAAACATACACCGCAAATAGAGGAGGACAGGCCTTTGTTACAGCTGCAAACACTTCTGCGGAGCCGGCTGCGGACCTGGGGCTGCTGTGACAAATTGCCACCTTGCTTAACAATCTGGCAGGGCTGAAAATGGCCACGGCGCCGGCTCTGATGGGCCGGCGTGCTGAGTAAGACTGCAGCGGTGGTCCCGCAATATTAGCACTTAGCGCGGAGGCCCGTGTCGTTTAATGCCGAGCGGATAGATGGGGAGGAGGGGAGCGACGGTTATAGCGGCGGCGGAGGCTTCTGACTTGGAGGAGGAGTGTAGATAGAGACGACATTAAGGTGTCTAGTCAGCCCGGAGTTAATACAGCGGCTGGGCTGGTGGGGAAGGCGTCAGCAGCTCTGCTCTACTTTAATCAACAGGCGAGCTGGTGGTGGGCAGACTCTCAGGCACAACTGATCGGCAGGGCAGCCCGTACTAAACATGCCGCAAAGAGAGGGAAGTGTGTCAGCTCACCTTTTCGCTTCTTCTGCCGCGACAATTTCGTTATATAATGTCACATGGTTCTGGGTAATCACATGAAAGACAAAGCAACAGAATCTGATCCCCTTCCGCCTCGAAGGATTCTAAATTTAATTTGAGCTGATGAGCACAAACGCCGCCTTGCCGGCTTCGCGGGATCCATCATTATTAACAGAGGCTTTAGCTTCTCATAACAAAAACTATTAAACAAATGTGATATTTTTAAATCATTCCCGCATAATCCCTCTCTGACTGTCTAATAATGTCATGTTTTGGTTTGGGAAAATCCGCCTGGGGTCTAAGTAATTCTACGGCGGCTGAATGAAAGTGTAATTGAAGCCTTTGTCGCAGGCTCATGGCAGGACGGACAACTGATGCGGGCATTGTCATAAGTAAACAGCCCGAACCTTGTGCCTTGTGGCTTGTGCCTTGTGCCTTGGCCATATCAATCTAGCCCACCCGGGATTTGGGGGCTGTCAAGCTCAGGTCATATTGAAGAAGGTGTGATTTGTGCCTTCACATCCGATGCATCTCCTCGGGCCGCTGACGCCGGCTGAGCGCACGGCGTCACCCGACACCCGCGGGCTTACCACCGAGGTCGCCTTCCCGCTCGCTCAAGCGCGTTTGGGCGCGAAGGCGCCTTTTTTTTCCCGTCAAAGAGAGCGAACCGCGACTGTCACTTTGCCGACGCGGGCCAGACACTCACAGTGCACACTCATGGTCATGGCGCTCTCCACGGGCCTGGGGAGGGCGCGGCTGCTGGCGTGGCATTCCAGTGGCCTCCCGTTGTCCGAACTCAAAGCGGTAACCCTGCGATGGGGAGTGAGAGACACAAAGGAGAGACAGAGGGAAAAATGAAAGACAGGAAAGAGAGTTTATCCCGGGTCATAAAAAGAGAAGTAAAGCTCCAAATAGCGAGGCGCCAGCAGTAGAAGTGATCTACGGATCTCTGTCATCAGCGTGAGCGCTCCCACTTTTAAGTAAAAGCCCTGCACCCATAACACTGAAGCACTGGAGGCACTATTATATAAATAAAGTATTGAATTTTAAGTACTTGGTCCGCAGTAAAAGGTCACACGATAAATTATTGAATATGATCCCATTAGTTTGATAATACCGGTGCATTATGTGTAAGCATAGTTGTACTTTTAGGGGTTTTGCGGAGGCGGAAATACGTTGTTTGCAGCGTCGTCCGCATTTACAAGCAAAAGGTCACGTCACCCTAAAAAGGTCAGAAAACGTGTGTGACAGCTTGAGAGGTAAGAGTGGAGAAAGGTTTTCCAGACCTCACTTGAAATTTCATGCAAAAGCCTTTTGTTGTTGAAGGACAAACAGCAAATTGTGTCTGTGGTGTGTGAAGTTGACTGTGATCCTCATAGAGCCCACGGCGCCGGATAAAACCCAGGTATTCATGTGCTTGTTGTGACGGCAGTTATTTAATGCCACCAAATGATGAAGTGATGGCATTTTATACCCGAAAGGTCAACTTCACCTCCAACGGTACCATGTGATGAATGCCCGTCGCTCCTCTGAACTGTGAAAAAAAAGTCTGTAAGTGAAAACAACATTTTTGCTCGTTGATAACCTTTTACCTGAACCGCACAGTCCAACCACAAGCACACTTCAAAACAAAGAAATCTGAATATTTCCACAACATATGGCCGCTGTCTGAACAGATGTCAATACCAACTCAGCAGCGCACTCTGAAGTGCACAGGTAGTAACTCTGGTGCCCCGGCAACTCTGTAGTGTGTTCCATTAGAAACCCAGAAGTGAGATTTTCCCGGCTTCCCAGTTGGCCAAGTCATCAGACTCATGCCCTCAAGTCAGAGTTTCTGCCGGGAAACTTTAGTGGCGCAGAGCTCACGATCCAATCCAGCTGATTCATGTGCCGATGCGGAGCGAAAGCTGTACGTCGCGCTGCTCGGTTTGAACTGAACTTTGTCTGCAACTTCCACCCCAGAGACGCATTGCGAGGCTGCTTTCACATGCAAACTGTCGCGCAGAGGATGGTGTCGTCATCGTGTCTCAGGTTGAGCGAACAGGCAAAGATGCTGAGTGCAGAAAAATGGATTCTGAAAGCACGTATGCGAGATTGTGTTCCAGACCAAACGCCACAATCCTCTGACAGACTCCTGTAATGAGCAGAGCTCAGAATGAGCTTGTCACCAAATAGATCAGTATTGCCTTTATTTAAAAAAATAAATAAATAAAAATCTGTCTTTCCGTCATTGGCTGTGACTTCAGAACAAGATTTCTTCTGTCATTTCTTTGTTGCCTTCTTGTGGGAGGCGTGCGACTGCAAACCTTGTCGCAGGCCAGTCCTGGTTCCCTTGTCCCGTTGGTTGGTGACTGGCTAGGACCGTGATGTTATACTTGCAAGATATTAAGTGTTGGTCAAATCCATTTTTCTGTGCTCAACATCACTGCCTTCTCACTCATTTCCCCCTGCTGGCTCAGGAATTAGTTGCAAATACAACATCTTGCCATGGGCAGCTACTGCATGGTGTCGTCCCACTTTGGCTCCAATATACCTCTGTGCTCTGTGCGCACTCAGCATTTTCCTGGATTACAAGGGTGTAACGCGACATCAGCCGTCGCACTAACCAATCAGAGAACAGGAGACGCTAGACTCTGATTGGCCACCTTGTCTCCTACCACGTTTCCAGTTTCATGCCACCCGATGCAACAGAACCAACAGCGAAAGTCAATCTTGAATCTTGAAGACGTTTCGCCTCTCATTGGAAAAGGCTTCTTCAGTTGGAACAAGTCCAGTTGCCTCAACACAACTCTTCTTCAACCAAGGTGAATGAAACACTCCAACATTCCTGGAAACACTCACCACTGTGTTGTGTGCGATTCTCTTCAATGCCCTTTTTTAATGTTGCATTACCGCTGTAGCGTAAAGCATTAATCTTCAAAAAAAATTGATCACATTAATCAGTATTTGCTTGGACTAAACGCACTGGCTGGCCACCACTGTGTCAGGACATGGCCGAGTAAACATAGAAATGGGACGTGCATTTAAAGACCCGCTGGTCCCCTGCACTGCGGCGCATTTACCCCGAGCCGGGGGGTTTACTCTTTCTGTTCATATCCGCTATATCAAATTACAGCACAATGTCAAGCGTAACAATCACACGTGGCCCACTGCTGTGCACGCTCAGTGGGAATAAGAGGACGGAGCATCAATATTGCTTAAGGCCTTGGCTGCTCCGCAATAGAGCCGAACAACGCCGCCTTTCCCCGGCACCAATGTTATCTCAGAATATGACAAGGGTTTATTATCTTTGACACAGTGGAGACAAGCGGGATTAAAGCAATCTACAACCCCGTTTAATGTATAGGCACCTGGCAAAGCGGCTCTGCCTCGTTTGCCGGAATGTAATTTTGTGCACTTGACAGAAGCTAATTCAATCGCGGCACTGCCAAATAACAGTTTCGCTGTGAGTAGAAATTCATTTTGCTCACTAGGTCGGAAGGAGGGGAAATAAGAGCGGAGCGTAGACGAGGGAGGGAGGGAGTGAGGGAGGAAGGAAAAAAAACAAAACAAAGGCGCTGGCGGAGAGATGGAGCAGGTCGGTGAGGAGAATGAGTGTGGCAGGCGGGCGAACACATACGTTACTTGGGCATGCGTGTTGAGGAGCTTATCCTTTGAGCCAGACATGGTGAAAGACTCTGCACCTGTCAGTTCCACTCCATCTGAAAGTAGCGACGGCAGGGGGAAGGAAAGGAGGGAGGAGGACGGGGGAAGAGGGGAACACAAAGGGAGGGAACGCCGTGTGTCAAACTGCTCATGTGAGACGGAAACATCAGCGTTATTCTCGTGCGGAAACGGTAAATACGGCGCAACGCAGGAAAAGGTGCGCTAAGTTTGAACCCGCCTTTAAAAAAGAAAGTTGAGTCAGTGTTGACATCCTAGTCTACCTCGAAACACAAAGACAAAGGCAGAAAATATTTATCTTTGGCCTGCAGCGCACTCCTGTAGACAAATCCACACTGAATTAAAACAGTAGAGAACCTCTTCCTCGCCTGCACTTTCAGCCCAACACGGTAGAACAGGTGTGACTGTGGCGAGAAAATACAAGAAAAAAACAAACCAAAAGCGCCGTGAGGAAATTAGAGAAGTGCCGCTACGTTAGTGAGCAGCGCGCTACACATCCAGACCTCATGAGAAACTTTGGGCGGAACAAAACTGTAAAAGTGGAAACTGCACATTTAAATGTTCTGACTATTTCCTCCCGTAGAGTCTCTTCGTTCCCACTTTGCTATTCAAAGGCTACGCAATACCAAGTCTTTGTTGAACTTTGCTGAACTTTTTATCCGCTCCTCCTTAATGTTCCGCTGTTTATGTATTCAGGCTGTGACCTGCCGAGTGGCTCGGACTTAAGATTTCTGACAGAGGAGCCGTTTGCTCCTGCTTCCAGTCCACCCAGCTGACCGGCTCCTTCACCTTTAGCGCGGTGGAAAGGGTGACTCACCTTTATAAAACATGACTTTGCTCTCGGGCTTGGCGTCCGGAGCGACGCACCTGACCGTGTACTTTTTCCCAGCCACCCACGGCATCGCCATGTCCACCTCAAAGTACGGTGTGGAGGGAGGAACTGCGGAGGGAAGAGGAGCAACGGATCAGCATCTGCACTCGTACCTGCGACGTTTAGGTTCGCGGGAGCAGGCGAGACATTAGCCTCTGAAGCGATTTCAGTTATTCGTGACCTTTGGGAGTGAGTGAAAATGTCACGCTGCCGGTTTTTGAGCGATTTACTGCCGCCGAGTGCGACGTCTCGGAGTTTGAATGAAAATGCGGACAGAAAAGTGAAAGATGAAATCGTGATGAAACCAAACCACTGCTAATCTATCGCAGCAAAATACCAAACACTTCTCCTCCCCCCACAAACTAAGCGTGCGCTTCACTGAGCCGATCAAAGGCGCCTTCACTTCTTTTCTTTTTGACACGACGATCCATTTATTTGACCACGTGTATGAGTTTCCAGGAAGGAAGTCAACAAAAGCAAGTCACGGGCTCTTAACAGGAAGGCAAACTAACATTTTTTTTTGTTGTTGTTTTTGTTGGCAGTCATCTATGGAATCTGTCTGCACATAATCATTAAAGATGTTTCTGTGATTCAGCGAGCCGCTGTTTGAGGAGAGAGCGTCTCTTAAAATACGCATACAGTCATGCGTTAAAAAAAAACAAAACAAAATACACAAACATCCCCTCGCAGTCGAAAAACAGGTTTGTGCTTGTGAGGCGAGATTTTGGCATGGGTGAGTACATCCAGACAGTTACTGTTGAGGGAGTTTTCTGTCATCAAACATCAAGTACAATGGATGATTTTAAAGAGAGAGAGTAAGAGAGAGCAGGTGTGTGCGTGTGTTGTGTGAGCGAGAGAGAGCAGCAGAGATGTAAAAAGATCCACAGAGAGTAAAAAATACACCTAGGACAGGTGGCAGGCGATGCTGCTGCCGCCGAATCTCCCGAGGAAGATCCGCTGCTGAGGAAAAAACTACTTCTGGACCTCGAGTCAACCAAAAACCTGGCCAGCCTGCTCAGCCGCTACCCCCCCAACTCCCCGGGTCTCTCCAGGCACATCCCTCCCTGGCCACTAGGAGGAGCTGTTGCAGTGTGCAGGGTCGCCCATTGACTCTGGCTCTGCTATTGAGACAGATGAGATGTGGCTGCAGCTTCAAACTGATTTAAAAGAAGCAATTGAATCTGTGTGGACTGTGATGGGTTACCCGGAGCGCTGCAGAGGCGCATGCTGCCGTAATGAGATGCATTTGTTTGCCCCCCCCCCTCCCCTCCCCCCGCTCCCACTCCACAGAGAAGATGACTGGGCCGTGCGTCTATTGACAACCCCTGCACTCTCAATCTACTGGGCTCGCCTGCCACTTGTTGTGCTGCAGGAGCGTCTGGCAGCCTAACAAATCCTAAAATAAGAATAATGATACGTTGGCAAATGAGGCAGGCAGGTATCTAATTCCCCCCCCCCCCTCCCTCGCTGATGCTGGCCCGTCGCTCTTATCTCTCCTTCACTCCATCATCCGTCCCTCTAGCAGCCGCCCCTGACTCCACCCCCCCCCCCCCCCCCCCCCCTCACCCACCCACAACCAATCTCGCCCCAATTGACCACTGCAGCTAACGGAGGTGGGGCATGTGCATGGGCGTGGGTGCGTGTATCTGTGTGTGTTCTTGTATATATGCCATTGTGAGGACCGTTCTGTATTTTGAGCCACAACACAATGAGGACATTTCTTCAAAGTGGTGACAAGTTGCTTGTTTCTCGTCATTAAATTTCAGCATGAATGCTTCACGGAGCCACGTGCGCCATTTCACTTTGCTGCATGTGTGACCCAGTGGCACCGTCGCATCAGACGTACTGGATGTGCGAGCTGCACTCCTGCTCCCGGCTAACCTCCACACAGCAATGTTAAAGCAAGTAAATCATCAGCCTCCCCTTCCCAACCACACACACACACACACACACACACACACACACACACACACCTGACATAATGTCAATGAACTACAAATAATGCAGAACAGACAACGCTCAATGCTAACGACAGCACAGCCAGCTGAAATGCTGGTCTTACATCCTCTCCAGTATCATGCGCTCTCTTCTTCACTTGACACTCTGTCCACAAAGCTGCCAATGGTGGCGCTACACCAGTTATATCCTTGTTGCAGAGATGCCGTTGGTTTTGGTGAATATCTGCACTGGAATTATAAAGCATGTTGCCCTTTTAGTTTGGAGGCAAGGTGAGAATTGAGGTTAAGTTATGATTTGGATGAGGTATATTGAGGTTAGGGGAGGGTTAGGCTTGGCTGTACCAAAAAAGGGGGGATGAATGTGATGTCCTCAGAAAGGTAGAGACAAACATTTGTGTGTGTGTCTGTGTGTGCGTGTGCATGCAAGTGCTTGGACAAGGGGATTACAGCCCACCATCCATCACATCTTGCAGACCATGTGACCCAGTCAACCCAGGCAGGATGAACTTACATCAGCATGCATATTTTGTCTTGAAAGGTACCACATGCGAACAACAACAACATCAGACAGCAACCAAGCTGCTCCCTTTAATTAACTCGTTGTGCACCCTCATTTTTATATTTATATATATACACATATATATATATATATATATATATATATATATATAAAAATTGCCAGTCTGAAATCTCCTCCTCCCATCACACCTCCTGTACTCTCAACCCTAATAACCCCGCTCCTCCCGTACGTAGGTAAACACACGGGCGCAGAGCAGACAGGCGTGCAAAGACGCGTCTCTGCCTCTCAGACGAGAGACGGTGAGCCGCAAAATTCGATTCATTAGACAAATACAGACGGATGGACGGATAAGGCAGATAAGAAGCAGATTAGCAGACGCGCATCAATATGCATAAGCAGCTCTTACCACCTATCTGCCGTGTTCACACATGGATGTGCGCACCCTCGTCTCTCTCCAGCGCGCAAACACCCCGCGGATGAACTCCAGTCAGTCCTCAGCACCGGTCTGCACGCATGCACGCGCACGGACACAGGTGAGTGGGTGATTGAGTGCGCGAGCAGGCTACATTTATCCCCCCCCCCCCCCCCCCCCCACACACACACACACACACACACACACACACACACACACACACAAAATATTTGGAGGAGGCCCAGAGGATAAAAACACTGTCTAAAACGGTTATTATGCTAAATTAGGAAAATAATAGAGAGCAGCAGATCAGGCGTCTTAATACTGAGACACATGCATTTGTCTCTGGAGGAGAAAATGTGTTTTTTTTTTTTTTTGGGGGGGGGGGGGGGGGGGGGGGCACATTGATGCGTGATGTATTTTTGCACTTGTTCTTTTTTTGTAAAACACACATTCACAGACGCACCTCGCAGGTCTCAGGTGTGTGATCTCTGGCAATGAAAGCCTCTTTTTTCTTTCTGTTTCTCTCTTCTTCTTTTTTTTTTTTAGCTTCCCCTTCCTCCCTGTTTCCCCCTTTCCGTCTGCGTCTCCTCTGCTCTGAGGAAGAAGGCATGCACGCGCTAATGCAGCTTCCCAACCCGACAACTTCCGTCTCACCCAAGTCTACAAAAAGAGACAAAATTATATTTGTTCACGTGTGCGTGTGACTCTTAACAGAGACACAATTTGTCATCGGCGCAAAGATGCTGAGCCAAGTTGCGCAGCCGCACGCCTTCCCGACGCGCCCTTTCATCCGAAGTCACATCTCTTTCTGAGTGAAGATGAGTAAAAAGTCCCCGTCTTCGCCATTGCCTCCTCTTCCATTTGCAAGTTTTTTTCTCCATTATTCTCTACAGAATGAAAAAAACCCAGAGGGTTCATTATGTACACTCCTCAAGTGCTAAACTCATTAGCGGCTGCGGAAAAAAGAAACCTGAGCGTAGCCGTCGTTCTAAAAAAAAAAAAAAAAGTCCTCTCACCTCCAACCAACACTAATGATGATCTTTCACGCGCATGCACACACACAAACACACACACGCGCTCTTGTCTTGGCGAGACACATGCACGGCGGTGTCATAGCGGGGCTAAAACCGGAGCGCACGAGAACGAGAACGCTCGCGGGAGGCGGCGCAGGCAGGCAGGCAGGCGACGCTGAGGGTTGTTCATTAATAGGATTAAATGCAACGGCTAATGTTGTAAAAGCGAGACAGTGGATGTGTCAGGTATGTGACAGGCCCAGTGCAGGGTAAGTTTTAGCAGGGGGGGTTAAAGGTTGTTATTGTGCTGGATTACTCACTGCTGCTTCATCTGCCTGTTGCAATAATCCCCTATCTAAGCTCTGCAGGAAGGTGGAAAAAACACACACAGGGTGGAGGGGTTTGGGGGATGGGGGTTTGGGGGGGGGGGGTGTTTGTGCCAGTGGAAAATGTCTTGGAAAACATCTCTATGTGAGGCCGCCGACGTGCTTTATTGACATTTTGCCTCCGTCCGGGCCTACTGGCCACCTGCGGTGATCCATCTTGAATTAGCCGGTCCTGATAGCACCCCCCACCCCCCCACGCCAACCCCCCAACCCCCAACCCGACCAACCCAAGAAAATTCAATTATTTGACCAGCAATCTCCCTTTTGTTTCCACATTGCTCCCTGTCTTCTTCTTCCCCACTGTATCTCCTCATAAAGGCTTTTATAGTGTTTTGATTTGATGCAGGGCTTGATGGGATGTGGCCACGGTTGACTAGCCCGGGGTGCGGGGTCCTTGGGAGCCGTACTGCAGTGATGGATAAGTCCATGGGGGACTCATCAGAGACAGTACTCTCCTTCTGAAGGATGCAAGAGTTGCCAGTCCCAGTTCAGCACTAACAGCAGATTGAATTCATCAGCTCATTATAAAGCACCGAGATTAGTCACGTATTTTGAATCAGCCGAGTTGGTGGGGTGGAACAAATGACCCTTTAGGATGGAGGCAGCGGAGTGCTTTTTAAGCTGGCCGCTTTACTCTTTGCCCTTTGCAACAGTGCGGTGGCAAAAAAAAAAAAAAAAAAAATCCCCCTGTTACAGCCGTCAACGGAGCGTTTCCTTGGATGGAGGACGCGGTGCCGAGATGGAGGAGTTGGCATCAGAGACGAAGGGCAGCAGCAGGTCTCACATAACTACGACTACCAGCAGTTCCAGATGCAACGCATGTGCGTGATTCCCACACATTTTGACCTTTTTCAACACAACGCAGGCGTCAACCGCGCGCATAATGCTGATAAATGTGGGAGTTGAGCCTGCTGCGGCTGCAGGTGTAGACTCTGCCTGCAGGACCTGCAGCCGCTCCGGGTGCCGCTGGGGGTCCGAAAGAGTCTGCGCCTCACCTCCCCCCCACCACACCACACCACCACCATCCCCCGTTGGTGTCAGAAAAACCTGCCTTCTTCCCAGAAGAGTGTGAGGCCCGCTATAGTTTGCCCCGGCAACACCAGCCCTTCCTCCTCCCCCCTTCCTCTGGAGGAAAAAAGAAAAAAACCCTCTCCATGGTCACCAAAGAAAAGGCCTGAAAGCAAGCGAGAGAGAGAGAGAGAGAGAGGGAGAGAGAGAGAGAGGGAAAGGGACAGAGAGAGAGAGAGGGAGAGGGACAGAGAGAGAGAGAGCGAGAGAGCAAAATGGTATGATGGTGTGGGGGGAATGGGTGTGCGTGAGTGAACAGCGCCTGCAGAAGAAAGGCTCTTTTTCAAACCCTTCCCTGTTGCCACATATGGACTCGCTCCCACGAGCGAGGAGGGAGACAGAGCAGAGCAGGACACACTGGGTGCGACAACAGGTGGCCCCCGTGTAGTCGCACAATTACGTCTGTTCCGCGGCCATGTCTGAGTGGCCAACTTCTCAATCTCTTCTCTTATAATTTATTCCTGCGTAAAGGCAGAGACACGGATCGCCCCGAGGCTGCTGGGAAATATATAAAGAGGCTGCTGGGAAATATATAAAAAATAATAATAATAACCCGGTACGCCACCGCCGCTTTTAAACTGCGCAGCTGCCGGTTGGGAGGCGGCGGCCCACTGGAATCAAATAAAAGTTGGATGAAATTTCTGGGAGGGGGGGGGCAGCTGACAGAGAAGTACAACAGCTAATGCAGCATGCAGAGAATCATTTTTGTGGACAAGCTTTGAATATCTTGTTTGTCCTTTGAATGAATAAATAAAAAGCCTCTATGTGAGTTTTGAGACAAATGCTGTCTTGTGAAGTGTTTTGTGCAGTAAGAAAATTCTACTTTAATTGGCATTGCCATGGTTACAGCAGCTTGTGGGTATTTCTTGCGGTCTAATTGAGTTTACGTGTGTTCTTGCTTCTTTTATTTTGAAGGTCCTGTTCTTCACGCCTCCTTTGTCGCCTTTTCCACTTCCTGCCTTTATTCTTTCCCCCGTTTGTTGATTCCCCTTGAGAGTTGAATCGAGAGGTGTGACCTTGATCGAACACTTCTGTACTTAACACTCAACACTTTTAGTCCAGTTTATCCACCCATGTGGGTGACAAAGCAGAGGTGGCGTGATGGTGTTAGCGTGCAAGCTAAAGTAGGGATCCACAAGTTAGCTCCCAAAATAGATGTGTGCGTTTATTAGTGTTGAAATGCTGAATGTGCCATGTTAATCATCTTAACCGTCTTTTCCAACCATCGTACCATCCCTGTACATCACGTCCAGTGACATGCTCAGTGTTTCCATGGCACTTTTGCAATATACCGCTGTATGGATACGTCTGAAAAACCACCTCATGAGAGCGACTAAACCTTTTAGACATATTTGAGAGGTTTTTCCAAGTTTCTGTGTTTTTCATTCCCAGTTTTGTATTGCAATATTTCGGTTTTGTGCAATCCTTGGGGTCATGGTAATGCAGCTTGTGACATTTTCCTGACTTGATTGACTTCTGTGCACTATGCACTCTGTCAACCACCAATCCTGCGTCAAACTACTCACAGATTTATGGACACATCGGGTTTATCTTTCATTAAAATTTCCCCTTATCCAAGCAGGCGCTCCCCTCAAATGTAAATGGTTATGCTAAGCAAATCAAACCTTTACCAATAGAGATGAATATTTAAGGGGCTCTTTATATGCTGATTAGTGGTCGAGAGGCTGTGGATGGCTGTTGGTGCTCACTGCGCCCCATCGCATACGTCCTTCAATAGTTCATGTTTATGAGTGGCACCGCATTCCCCTCCGCCCGCTTCCCTGAGTTTAGCTCACTTAGCACGTTGACCCAGGCGGTGCTGGAAATGATTGCTCCGCTGCTCTCGGACTGGCCTGCTTGACATTCAAAGGGGGCGTCATCCTCCAGTTGGGCATTTTCAATCTGAAGGTGATACTGCCCTGCGAAAGAGACGGACAGAGAGATTAATCATCTTTGTGACACATTATGCTGCGATAAGGACGTGTTCGTGAAAAACATGTTCAAAGAAAAAAAAAAAAAAAAAGCTGCAGAGTTTGGCCGAGTTGTTCACACGCCACTGCCTCGGCGCAGACGAGCACCTCCTGCAGGCCCCCATCTCGTTTATGTTGATTTTTAACGGCATCTGAATAATGGGCAATTTTCAGCTCAGGAAATTTGTGAAAATTAACAATAAACGCAGTTTGTTCGGCAGCAAACTGGTATTTCAATTTCAAGACGGAGATATAATCTGCTGTTTTCTCGGCTGTTTGATTTGATTAAAAATAGAGTATTTTCGCAATTTGGTAAAATGGAAACATCTCACTCGCTGAGAACCTCCCGCTGCCGGCGTTTCTATTGGCATGCAAGCGATTGTCTATACTTGTGGCGGCGGCATTTTGTTTCAGAATGAATTTCCCAGGCTCACAACACCGACTGAATAAACTGCCTATTAATTGGTGCCAGGCAGAGCCCCTTCTCTCTGCGCCTCCCTTCTGATAGTCCCGCATGCCAACAGGGCTTGATTTGTTTGATGCATTGCCATAACCTGTGGGGATTATATGATGTTCAGTGTTGGCTTGGGGGTTTTTTTATTTAATTTTTTTTATTTATTTATTTATTTTTTAACGACGCTCCTCAGTCTTTGCCTCGCAGCTTACTAACGTGTGCAAAATAGTATCTTGGTCTGACAACCACCCAGGCCTAAAAATGCATGTGTCAAGTAAGCTGGCAAGATAATTAACACCAACCAGAAGCAATTTCCACATCTAAGTTATCATTGAGCGCAGAGTGAGAGAGACATTGAAGTTATTAATCTTCTTTCCTGAAATTGCTCACAAATAGTGCAATCAAGTTGCAGAGAGTTTATTTATGGCAGTGGAGGGAGCTGGCAGATGGCTGCGACACAATTTGCTTATTTACCACTGCCCCCCCCCCACCCCCTCTTCCTTTTTTTCCAAAGTGATTTCCACAGTAGTTTGGAGTGCTCTCTTGTTTCCCTCCTCCGTTACCCTTCTCTCTGTCTCGCAGGGGCTTTAATAACCTGCTGCCAATCACCTTATCAGATGGGAATCAAAAGCCCTAATCCTTCACCAAGCCGTCGAAAGATTGTTTCACTGGGCTGCGATGGACAGCAGCAATTTCCTGCTAAGATGTTACCTTTTACCATGTTAGGTGGAGGATGTTGAGTACCTCAGGGTCAACGGTCCAGAGCCATGCAGAGCGTGGAAAAGAGGTTAAGTAGCATCTCTGACAAAAGAGCATCAGCCAGAGTGACAGGGAAGGAGCGGAAGGCAGTGCTGTGCAGCTCCTGTGTGATGTTGTGTGGTTGCCATTCAATGTCACACAGTGTGTTTGCATTTCAAGTTCAAGTTCAAGGAGTTGAAAATTCAAAACCAGATTCTGTTTGCGTTTACATTAAATACAGTGGTTGCACTGACGTGCGGGTTCCCATAATGTTTCAGACATGCGCACTTGATTTGCCACCTAGCTGTACCTGGAAGGCCGCTAGTATTTAGGACAATGCAGTTAACTGGACTAATCAAGCTTGCTGTGTTATCTTTTTTATCCATTTCATCATCAACTACATCCCCCATCTTTAAAGTAAGAGCAGGAAGAGAAGAGCAAGGAGTGATTTATTCTTATGGACATACACGCAGGAAGCTCCCACAATGGAAATGCAATCCCATGTGCCGCCCACGATTAAAACAAAGTTAAACCTCTTCCAATACGATTGAACTTTCGATCAGATTGGGCCAGTTTAATCAGGATGGGTTGGTGTTTAATCTGATTACTAGAGATGCAACTGCAACCCAGTGGCACTGGGGAGAAGACAAGACTTTCAGTCATTAATCCCAACCGACATTCACCAACCCCAGATTGCTAGTAGCTCACCTTCCATGCATTTCCTCAGTTTCTCCGTGTTTTTGTGCCTGACTGCTCCTCACAAATGCATCGGACCTTGACTTATGGCAGCCCGCGCTTTTACATATGCACGCTTCAAATATGTCAAAACCGAGCCTTCAGCATCAGGTGTGAGAATGTGCTGAAAACACGACTTTCCACTCTCAGCTAGTGAGCAATTTTGCGCCTTTAAGAAAAAAAAACAACAACTAGAAAAACATCAATACGCATCAGCAACAGGGACAATCAGCACAAACCGGTGAAGTATCAAGTGCTGTCGAGTGTCATCGTAAATGATTTCACACTGTCTGTGCAGCCTTAGAGTGATTGCATACATCACCACAGACTACAGTTTCCTTTCTGCTAAAGTGTGCTTGCATTGATGAGTATTTTATTCATGAGTGTTCATGTGCATGTGCGTTTCGCAGGTTACCTCTTTTCCTTCCCCTGCTCTGATCGCCTACGTGTTTCTGTTCCGCTGTTGTTAAAACAACGCAACAACGCAAGATTTCTTTCCGGCATTTTTACTTAGTTAGACTACAGTAAAAGCCTGTAGTGAATGTGGACGCTGTTCGTAGTGGTTTTTTATTTTATTTTTTTTTTTTCGGTGTGACTTTGCCGTCACCCTCCACGCTCGGTAGCCACAACGTGCCGCTTGTCTAGTTGAGGGCAGATCAGGAACAGATGTTCTTCTCTTACTGGGGGATAGCCGTCTAATTGGCTATTACTTTTTAAAGACTGGCGCATATTCAACACACTCGAGTCCCTGTCACATTTCACTGATTTGCTGACGCTTACACTGTTGTGTTTTTTTTTTTTTTTTGCCCCCCCTGCTCTTGTGAGCGACGGTGAGATAGAGAGGCCGTTAACAGCAATATCACCTGCCCAGTCCCAGATGCTCCCACTGCAGAGAGGCCGCTGTGCCATAAGGCTGCTGTAATGTTTGTGTGGCTTCACAAAAACGCTCCCAAGCAACGCAGGCAACGTCATTGCGCCAGCAAACCAGGCCGGACTATCAGACGCCACCGGAGCTGACAGCAGTGCTCCATAATTGAAAGCGTACAACTGGTGTGTCCCCCATGCGGTGGTGTATATTAATGTATCAACATGATATTGCGCGCTATCTTTCGCGCGCATTATAAATTCCATTACTCCACATCTCGGCCGTGCCTCGGCGGTGCCTCCGCTTATCTTCGCGACTCTTTGCCCTCACGTTCTGTTTCAGTTTGATATTCTAAGCTGATTGCGGTTTGATCTTTGCTCTGGATTTAAAAGCACAATGTGGAACATTTGCAGGGATGTACAGCACAAAGAGAAAATGATTTAAAAAGTGTTGTATGCGTTGTGGCACCTTCTCCCTGTACAGCGTCTGCGCGGGTTCTTCCCTGGTAACCCTGCTTCCTCCACAGTTCAAGGACATTAACATTCGGATAATTGGCAACTCAGAGGTGTGAGAGTGGATGGTTGTTTGTCTCTCTGCCCTGACCCCTCGATAAACTGGCAACTTGTCCGGGGTGTAACCATGCCCTCACCCTCTGACAGATGGGAATCACTCTCGCACCCCTGTGACCCAGAGAGTCGCAAAAGCAGCGCTAGAAAATGAATGAATTGTACTTATTTCAACTAAATAAAATGAATAATTGCTGTGCGTCTACATTTATTTTCACTCATGAGAAGGCGACCATGTTGCTACCATATTACCATATTACACCACTGTGTCTACACTCATGCACAACGTGGATCAACGTGTCACAGCTGGCGGGATAGACGTGAAATTGACTGTGGCATAAACTCCCGTCATCAAAGACGCTGCGACCCAGTGAAACAAAACATCACAGGCGACGTGTGAAATCCACATCGCCATGACCTTTTCCCAGATGGGGAGCGATGGAGAGGGAACATGATAAACACGGTGTTTATGCGCTGGCAAGATGCTCTCCGAGTGCCGGATGCTAGCGGATTGTACGCAAGTGGACTTTTAAACACGGCTTATTAGCCATAACAAAAGGTGTGATGACACATTCTGTCTTTTTTTCAGTTCAGCTCGGATAGGCCCATAAAGCTCCAACAGAGCATAGATCTTATTCCGCGCCGGCTTACCTCTCTGGGGGTTTCCGATCATGCTGTAGCGTGGAAAGCCTGGCAGACTCCTCTCGGGTCCCAGGAGGAGGCCATCTTTCACCCACTGCACGGTCCCCGAGGGCCGGAGCACCTCGCACCTCAGCACAGCCGTTGCTCCCATTCGTACAGTCAGGTTCCTGGGCTCAGTCCTGAAGGCCTGCTGGGCCCACGTGCCTGGGGGCCACGCAAGAGGAAAGAAAAGGCAGAATGAGCTGGAGGGGAGGAAGGGAGGGAGGCGGCGGTGGAGGAAGAGTTTTTTCAAGTGAAGATGCGGAGGAGGAGAAGGGCCGAGGAGGAGTGCTGTTGAGAAAAATTAAAGTGGCGCCGAGAATCACGGCGCAAACAGACACCGCGGGGATGCAGTCGTGTGCTCTTTTGTCTGAGAGCAGCGCCCCCACTGTGTCGGAGCACATTATTCATCCTGGCATATGTTTTATTGATGGGAAACTGCAGTGATACGGTCCTGGAAATGAGTCAATAAAGTAATTACTGCGAGTTAAGCCCACCCCGTGACCATGCAGATAGGGTATTGGTGTGAGGAGCGAGGCATGGGATACCAGAGACCCTGTTCACCTGTGGTTTTCCCTCAATGTCGATGTCCCACCAGCTAATTCCTCCTGGGAAGAGTAATGATTACCACTTTAATCCCCTCCCTGTTCGTCATAGGTGGGCTTGGCCATCCTTCACCCAGGCGCCCGGGTGACATTCTGTGGCGCAGTGCGCTTCAGAGTCAGGAAGGTTACCTTAATGCAGACCACCCCTGAGCCTCTAATACCGGGGCGAGGATTACATGATTATTATTATACGCGGGGGTTTATGAATAAATTGAGCCCGAGTTCAAGAAAAACGCGAGCGCCAGCCCCAATTAATGGCCGGCGTCCCGGCTCGAATCTCGTTTAAACAATGCCCCCACAGAGAAGCCTGCACCGACTCCACCGGGCTGTTTGATTCTTGACCTTCACCGAAGCGGTGACCAAGTTGTTTGTGAAGTGCATGCTCTGTTGCATCTGACAACATGAGTGAGAGGCACAGCTCTCAGATCAAGGCTGAACCAGTCACCTCACGTCAAATATGAAGGGCAAGATTGGCCATTACAGTGGATGCATAACAAACAACCAAACACAACGGCACATTAGCATACATTTTACATAAATGAATACCCAACAGCCGCTGCTGTGGAGAGCTGGACAGATGTATTATTCAGAGATACAGAAATATTAAATGCTATATCAAAACACGGAGATATTTTTTTTTTTGTGCCCCAGAATTAGCCTGTGCACGCGAATTTGGCTATTATCTGCTTTAAAGAGCAAGTAAAAGGAATCAATTGAGGGTTTGACTAATGGTGGCTAATATTAGAACAATGTCAATAATGCTGTGTTAGTGCTATGCTGAGTCAGTCTACTTGTGTATTGACTTGTATGTTGAGAGACACCGTTGCATTTGGTCCCAGGCGACAACACTTTGTACTGCAGCAGCCAAACAATGCATTTGATTTTTGTTTTTGATCCATTTTTGTGATGGTGACACAAAGGAAAGCAGGTTTGGAACCAAATGCAAGACCAAATGCATAGTAACATGAAATACAGTATCTAAAAGGACAACAAACAAACAAACAAACAAACAAAAAAACACTATCAAAGGCAACCGATTGAAACCCAAAACCAACAACTGAAACAACAAGATTTGCACTCTAGCACTGAACAGAAGAAGTTTACAGCTAACGCCATGATTCACTCGCCTTCCATCATTCACGTGTTGTTGATGAAAACATAATTATGCAACAGCTTCATGAAAATGCCTAAATAATGGGGTGAGTCAAATAAAGATTGATTGTTGTTTTGACACCTAAAAAGCAGCCAATTCCCAAGCGGACAGCCGGCACACTCGCCGGGGCATGCTGCACCGACAGACAGCCTCCCTGAAAGCTTCCACACAGCAAGATTCAATTTGTCAGTGTTTTCAAAATGTGTGTCTCTAACCTGCCCAAGGTCCACCCCGTACTTGTTTGGCTTAGTCTACTTCAGAAATTGGGTGCAAAAACATGCACTTGTCCCTTCAGCTCCTTGTTTTATGTGTCATTTCAAACACCTGGAAGATGCAATAAAGCATCGTTAGCAGAAAGCTAAAGCCAAACTCTTTTGGAACAGAGGGCTAATTATGCTGTTTTCAGTTGCATCAGGGATCTCTCGCGTTGATACAAACAAATGTTGCTCCTGAAACGACTGCATTGAAATTTTCAAGTTCTACTACATTGCGAATGTCTTCTGCTACTTATTCAACCACTCATTTTCACATCTCAAGGTGAGTTATTATTCCAGCATTATCGGTCGGCGTTGTTATTATTTTTTTCAGTCACGTCTCCTGCTCCGTGTGCACCGAAAAGGTGCATGATTGACACCGTGTTGTCCACTCTTTTATCATATGACTTAAGGTTATGCTTCGTGAGCTACCTGAATTTAAGTCATTGTGCCAATCACCATGGAAACTAGTGGCAAAATACCGTGTGTTATAGCCACGCAGCAGAGGTATAAATTATAAGGGCATTTTATTTATTTTCAATACACAGTGGGCAAAACAGCGCTGGGGGGGGGGGGGAATCTAAGGGATTTAAACAGTGGATTGAAGCAAATGGACAGGTTTACCTTGACTTCAGCCTTGCTAGATGACAAGCACATGAAAGAGCAGGAGAGAGTGGGCAGTATCTGGATTGCCATATTTGCATAAAATTCACAAGTCCGTATAATTAATACATGATGACCAGGCGGTAAAGAGAGTATCACTCAGAAAAAATGTTTGGTCATAATACTATTACTACATTTACAAGTAGTAATACTATATTTAATACTACCACAGAACATACCATGCCAACACCAAGTTCAAATTGCTGTAGTTTTAACTGGTAACTAGAAAATTTGGTTTAAAAAAGACTAAATAGAACCAACTCGGTGGGAATGGGAAAAAAAAACAGAAAAATTAATCCAATGGCAAACAATCAAAACAGGAGCAAAGGTTTTTAGAGACCAGCTGTAAAAGTAGGCTGGTGAAGAGTATAGCAGGCTGCAGGTATGGGATACGTCTATGGTGCAGTCTATGAATAGAACATCAAGTCGGTTTTTGACAGGAAACAGGTAGAGGTCTGGCCCCATGTCTTGGTGTCACCTTGGTGACTGAGAAACTCGCTAACCACCCAACTGATTGCAAATAAGTTGGACTGGAATATTCTCTTTATTTCTTAAGACTTGTTAGGCACAGTTTGAAATGAAGCGTCTCTGTTCATCGGAATACATTTTGAACACCTCCCAACCTCGAGCCGCTACTCGAGGCTCCAGCGAGGTCAAGGTTTGTATCTGAGCAGCACGATTGTCATTGAAAAGGCTGGCTGTGGTAGCAGCAGCAGCAGCAACACCCTCACTGTGACACTTGTCAGTTCTCTTACCGCAGATGAGAAAGAGGAAGGGTAGAGCTGAGGAAGACACAAACCAAGGCAACAAGAAGGCCATTTCCTCACGGACTCCGGATCACCAACAGCTCTGGAAGCAAAAAAAGAAATGAGAACAATTGGGCGGCAACAACGTGATCTATAAACACAGAGAATACAAACCAAATATCAATTGGTTGTTATAGTTTGGTTGTTTTTATCTGTCTGTATGCAGCATAACAGGTTTATATTCACCCAAGAACAATCAAGTTCTCAAGCTCCCGCTGTGCACCTGATTACAGCACCATTAAGGGCTTTTCAAATCAATCGTTCAATCGATCCCTCAATCGATCGTTTTATTAGCATGGAAAAAGCCCTGTGGCACGTTCAAAGGTCTTCATAGCGCTCTAATCAGCTGTTAAACCAGTTCCACAGTCTTGAAGAGCTCTGAATCTTTAAGAATTTAGAAGACGCTAAGCAGCTTTCTGCGTTACCCTGGCTGGCGCGCAAAGCTCGTTTCAGTCTCCCGAGGAGCTGCAAATGAGCGCTCAACTGCAGATTGTAGATGTGAACCCACGATTGGTTCATATAAGTAGCTCAGCGGCTTCTGCGGGGATTTCCTCTGAGTTTTCTCACCACAATATCTCAGGGTGAGCTGAAGAAGTGAAGAACAGAGCACATATTATTTCTCAAAAGTCTTAAAAAAGAAAAGAAAAGGGAGAAAATGAGCGAGTCATACAAAAAGGTCCCAAGTTTTCCCAACTTTACAGGATGAAAATTGGCAGTCTAAGAAAAAACTGTCACTTTGTTTTATTGCGTTTTCTGCTGCAACGGTAAGTTGATGATAACGATTCTAATTCACACAATCAGTTGACGGCAAGTAAATCTATTTTGATGCTGATTAATAATTACTAATCCAACAGAGATTTTGAGGCATTAAGCGTCAAATTAAAAGCGGTGAATTTGTATTTACTTCTCACGTTTCCCTTTGAAACATGAAAATATCAGAGTGTGATCTCCTACTGGAGTGCTAAAGCCGTGCTCTTGATGTGAATCCACCCTTCAAACACTTTGGGATTGAGTCTGGAGGCAGCAGCACTGTGACTCTGTGCCACTGGCATCCAAAAGTCTTTTTGACCTGAAAAAGCCCTCCGGGGGTTTTAAGTCAATTTGTAATCCCTTCAATTTATCTGCTGCAGGAGTGGAACAAATAATAGCGATTTACTTAATTGAAAACTAAATATTTTCTCGTCTGGATAGACAAAATGAATTGGAGGCAACAGTTCTTTAAAGCATCTTCCCTCAGTCGATTAGTTGCACTCCAACGGGCTTTGATAAGAATTAACTCGCACTCAATTATTTTTCTTTTCGCTCTCCAAACATTTACGCTTTTCACGGCTATTTTGGGATCTCTGCTCTTTAAAGACACAAGACCCTTTATTTCCCTCTTTAAACAAATGGAAAAGCTGTCTACAGCTTAAAAGTTCCCTTTTTTTTTCTCACCATGTTTAATGTAATGTCATGTTCATTTCCCTCAGGTCAGCTAAATACTACTGCATCAACCAAACCAAAGTGTCACGAATGGAATAACACCCACTGATGGACAACTGATGAATGGCAGGTGGAGCCATCCAGACAATATTCATTTTCTTTTTGTCATCCCTGCTTACATCGTTAAAATACCAAAGAGAGAGAATAACCGGAGAACGCCTACTTAATAAAGCCTGTCAGCTCACACCCAAGCCAGGTCGAGTACTGACTGAATTAGTGTCCCATTACAAAGGAATAGATATTTTATGGCAGATATAAAAAGATAGTGAGCCGTTGATGTGATACTTGGGTCACGAATGGCAATGAGTTCCCTTTAAAGGTCTTCATATGGTGCAAAAACGACTTCATCAATGTTTTCTAGCAATGTCTCTTTCCTGTCAGTGAACTCCCTCAGATTGAGATGTCCACAATCCACTCAGGCGGCTTCACTCAGATAATGTTTGCTAAAGCACAAACTAGCTGCACAACATTTCAGGAAATCTGCCTCACAAACGGTCCTGATATCTCATTGATACCTCCTACGGGTTCAGGACAACAACTCCAGGCAGTTGATAGTTTGCTACAGTTGCCTTGTTGTTTGACCTTTGGCAAAGGAAGTAAGAAATTTAGCATGGAGGAAAACCTTGCTGGAGGCTCTATACAAAGGGCTAAATGTTAATTGATTGTGCAATTATTAAAAAAAAAATAAAAAAAATGGAATAATGCAGGAGTTTTAATCGAGACTTTTCTGAATCCTTAAACATAAAAGTATTGTCCTTGTTTTGAATAGAAGTAAATGTTAGAAAAATAAAGTCTGTGGTTATCGACGTTTCACATAAGTTCAAAAGAAATGTACGGGTTGTACGCACAACAACAACAAATCCTAGCAGTGGCTGACATTTAATATCTTAATCTTTGGAATTAAAACGCAGACATTGATTGATATGAGGTGTAGTTTTTATCATTGATCGGTGTGTGGAACACCACACCACACTCCTCTGCCCCCCCCCTCCTCTTCCTTCTCGTCCAACTTCTTTTTGCTGTCTTGTGGATTTGAAGTTTGAGCAGCGAGGGAGAGGAGAGCTGGCACAGGGAGTCTGCTGGCGGGGCAATGAGTCACCGTCGTCATTAAAGTTGCTAAGAGCAAACACAACCTGCCTGACCTCCACACATTCCTTCTCGCCACGCCAAACAACTTGACTAATCACTCCGAAAAGGCAGGTGGCCGCGAGAACGTTGATTTGCTGACCGAGAGTGGCGACTGCCGTCGTTTTAACAGCTACTCCGGGATGAAATTAGCTGAGTAGTGGCTGGAAATGTGGCTTAATTTACCTTAAAATAGAAGCGAGGAGGGCTCACATTTTGCTGCAGCCTCAGTTTGCAGCCTTTGCTCGGCTCCTTACAAATGCAAATGACCACGATTTCTTTGAAAATTCGATTCTCTCCCTGAGACGGAGGGCTGAAGACGTCGGAACCTGGCTGACCATTCAGCGTGACCACCCTCTCCCCCTCCCCCCCTCCCCCGAGCAGGTAGATATTTAACCGCACCTCTCATAACACCATCAAGCGAGTCAGCGCGCTCGATCCCGAGCCAATTCGACGTGAGGCCCCGTGAAATCAGCCAATGTGCAGAAAATGAAGCCGGGGCCTGATGCGCTCCAGCGTCTTAACACCTCAGCTTCTCAACTCCTCGCCGGCGGCCTGCGGGTCCAATTACTACGGCAAACAACCCGACGAAGACGGCCTCATAAACACGCAGATTGGATAACCAGTAGGAGTCTCATCGCAACCACGTCAGGGATGGTGCATGGAGAACATGGCAACCTTTGAGCCAACGCACACAATGCTGCTCGATGACTCGGCAGGTTGTCGCTGCTCTTTTCGCGACGAGTCGTGTGGGGTATTGGTTTCAGCTCGGCTCACTTTCAGCTCAAGTTTACCGGATGACTTGGCTACACACACACACACACACACACACACACACACACACACACACACACACAAGCACACGCACACACCTCCTGTCTTCTCCTTGGGAAAAAAAGAGAAAGTTTCAAGACAGAGAGGCAAAACCTCCTTTCAAGCTGCACCAACTTGAGCGCATCTGCCTGCCTGGGGTGCACAGAGAGAAAGAGAGCCAGGCAGGCAGGCAGGCAGGCAGGAAGTCAGGCAGGAAGGCAGGCAGGGAGAAGGTTACCTGCCTTCTTGAGAGGGGGGGAACAAAAAAAGAGAGTGAGCGAGAAAAGCCAAGATCTTTGAATAGGTGTGTGTGGATTTGCATGTGAGAGGGAACGGTGCGTCTTGCTTACCTGTTGAGTGGCGCCGAGGCTCTGGAGCGACCTTTTTTTTTGTCCTCTTGATCTACAGATGGCTCTCTGAACACGAGCGAGCGCCGGAGATGTTGAAGAATGCCAATGGGACGCCCTCCACCCTCCAACCTCCACCCCCCCACCTCCACCTCTACCAACCGCCCTCACTCAGTCACTCCTCAAAAGAGAAGGAGGGATGCGGGGATGTCATGGCGCCAGTCTTGGCGGGTCAAAGGGAAAGAAAACGGAAAAGGCCAAGTCAAGAAAAAGAATGCAGCGGCCGGTAAAGACTTTTCTTTGTGACGACGAGGCCAGTTCACAGACTCCCCCAGCCGCCCTGTGTTAGTCTAGACTACACAAGCCCCACCACGGTGCAAAGAGCAAAGGAGTGCGCCTTCAGCACCTCTCTGTTGCACCTTCCCAGGAGGGGTGAGGGGTCGGTGGTGGGGGGGGGGGGGTCGGTGTTTGCGGCTCGTATTATTTTCGCAGTTGCACGGCGGCGGGACGGAGCGAGCGGGAACACCGCCGCTGCCGCCGCGCCCTGAAGATTCAAAGACACAGACGGCACACGGTTGTCTTCACAGCTGCCAGTTTGTAGCGTTTACACTCATACATAATAAATGGAATAGAGAGTATCCACATTACTGTATTTCCCAGACTGAATACTCCAGGGGTGATCTGCTCCGCCGTGCCGCCGAGATGGAGGCAGACGTCGGCCGGAGACTTTCACTTTCAGCCGTGGAATATTTCATGTTGTCGTTATTTATTTTTTTTCCCCCCAATATGCCTCACACATCCCTCCCTGCCTCCCCCTCCCATTTTGTCAATTATATACTTCCGACTGAACGGTGGCTGGAGAATAGCACCATTTGCTCAGTGGAACATACTGAAAACTCTTCTAGCGAGACAACTTAAAGGTCATGTTGATTTTTTTCTCTCCTCGTGTATGTATTTTTCATTTTGTCTTGCTGATTGTCTGCACATGTGCTGCGGCTTTGTGTTGACTCTGTGCACGAGCTATTTGTTCACTGTATATGTAACACAACTGTGGGTGTGCTGTGTCAAACCCAGTATCTGTGCAGTGTTGTTAAAAAAAGCGAGAAAAAAAACAAGTTCTGTAAATGGTGCAGAGTGGCACAAATTCAAAGACCTGATGCTGTACAGTGCCAGAGTATAGCATAGTTGTGTGCTTTTAGAGTGCAATAGTGTGTGTGTGTGTGTGTGTGTGTGTGTGTGTGTGTGTGTGTGTGTGTGTGTGTGTGGCCCAGATGTTAGCAGCTGGGTTGTGCGGTCAGAGCCAGACCCACAGACAGTCATTAAGCCCAGCGGCCTGGGGCTGAAAGGTTAATACTCCCGCCTGGAGGGAAATGTAGGTGGGAGGCAGGAGGAGGGAAGGGAGGGAGGACTGAGGATGGGGGAGTCAGTGGTGGTAGAGGAGGAGGAGGAGGAGGGAGCAATGGGAGGCGAGGGGGCTGTGAAGCTCAGCACTCAGTTCACACAAACAGCACTGTCAGCAAGACTGGAGCCGCTCCACTGCCAGACGAATGAGGAGGAGGAGGAGGTGGGGAGTGGGGGGGGGGGCAGAGGGGGATGATGGGGAGGGCGAAGGAGGGAGGGAGGGAGGAGGAAGATGGACAGAGGACCGGAAGATGAATGGGCGAGCGGAGGAATGCGGGGAAGAGGGGAGGGAAATACAGTAAGAGGGTAAAAAAGAATTCATGTCAGCAGCTTGGACAGGCAGAGGGTGAGATGAAGGGGACACGGGCGAGGAGAGGTAATGGAGCGAGAGAAACGGATGGAGGAAGGAGACAGGAGAGGTACTGTAAAGTGGGCTGCGGAGTGATGAATAGGAGACGATGGAGGATCGGGGAGTGATGGGGGGGTGCAGGAAGGAAGGAAGGAAGGAAGGAAGGAAGGCTGACATGAAGAGTTGTTGTGGATGGCAAACAGGAAGTCAGGCGGCTCTGGCAGCCGCTGCACAGAGAGAGAGAGAGAGAGAGAGAGAGAGGGAGAGAGAGACAGAGAGAGAGAGAGAGAGAGAGAGAGAGAGAGAGAGATAGAGAGGCAAAATGAATCGAAGAAGGCAATAAAGCGCAAGCGGCGGTCGGAGAAGCAACACAAGGTGCGGACGGCGGCGGCGAGATTGATCGGGAAGGGAGGAGCGCAGTGCGGTGCAGTGATGCTTGTGTTGTGTTTGAGCGCCTTCACGTGAGGCTGATGTGAAAAGTGGGGTTGTCTCGGTCCTCACAGCTGCTAGGAAGCTCACAATTTGCAAAAAAATATGTCCATCTTTTTTCTTTACTTACAGAATCAAGGTGAGAGCCTGTTGCCAGCTGTCTAGACTGAGGAGATGAGCAGCAGCCAACATGAGAACCACCAGAAGTGGGGGAGCAGCTCCCAGAGTCTCCAGAGGGCAATTTATTAACCTGGAGCTGCATGTTGGAATGCCTCTGAAATCCTCTCACGTGTCTTTCCAAAGACCCTGGAAGAGGAGCTAAAACCTGTTGATGTGTTGTGATGTACATTTAGGCCCTGCTGTGTTATGTTGTGTTATGTGCTTCACTCACTGCTGACCTGAAAATAAAAACCCTTAATTCCAACAATGGAGCTACTAAAAAGAACAATGTGAACGGCCAATCAGGTCGCCTCCCTCGTGGTGAGGAGTGACGTTAGCCCGCAGTGTCTGCAGCTCCTGCCAACACAACTCCTCACAGCTGCTTTTTCTCCTTTTAATGGTGAAAATGTCAGTTCTAAAAATTGGCTTTTAGTTCCTTTCCCCCCCCCCCACCTTGTTCTGTTTTACATGACGGATGGCAATTAGTTATGAAACCCATAGAAATGTAAAATGAATTTGGCTGAGATTCCTGCCTTTTGGAGGTCGGTAAGATGGATGAGGGTGAAGTGAGCTGGTTGCAGAGCAAGGTTGATTCAACGTAAAAAAAAAAAAAAAAAAAAAGAGTAAAGTAAAGTAAAGTAAAAAAAAATACTGCCAGTGCATGGAGGGAGAAGATCCTCTCGCTGAGCCTCCACATTAACTACAGCCGTCTGACCTGATGATCTGACTGGAGCTGCAGCTTCTGTTCCCTGCCACAGTACAGCTGCCATATCAGTGATGCCTCTGCGCTCTAAATCTGTAGACAAGGTCAACATGTTTTTTTTTTTTTTTTTTTTATCCCAGCCAATCTGGCTCCCAGTCGACCACAAGAGGAGGAGGAGGAGGAGGAGGAGGAGGAGGAGATTAAACTGGCAGCGGTGAACTGGGAGCGTGTAGGAGTGTCACTGTAAACCATCGCCGACAACTGCAGTCATCACAGAGACAACGGTAGCCAAATAACATTGAACATTTCACAGCATGACAGAGTGTTAGGTGGAAAGAAGAAGAGGGAGAGAGAGAGAGAGAGAGAGGGAGCGAGAGAGAGAGAGAGAGAGAGAGAGAGAGAGAGAGAGAGAGAGAGAGAGAGGGAGCGAGAGAGAGAGAGAGAGAGAGAGAGAGAGAGAGAGATCGCCTTGTCAACCTTCAGCTGCACATTTCTTAAAAGTGTGTTTTTCTGAATAGGTCCGAATAAAGACGAGAAAAAGGAAAGAAGAAGGATTGTCTTCTGAAGGCCATGCGGTGGCAGAGCATGTGGGAGGACGGCGAGCGCTGAGGTTAAAGCAGATTTGGAAGAACCTAATTAAACACACCAACACACTCTGTCTCCCCCACCACCACCACCCGTCAGCACTCATCCCTGTGTCCCTTTGCATTCTGGGACTGAGTTCAGGGCTGGGCATGTGTGTTCCAGTGTGTGTGTGTGTGTGTGTGTGTGTGTGTGTGTGTCAGGATGGATGAAGAGGCTCGAGACAACCAGCTGTGGTGTCCAGATTGGGGAGGGATTATTTGCCACATCTCCCCCCCGCCACGTTTACCTCAGCCAGCCTGAACAAGCCGTCCATGTTGCCGCGCGCTTCGTATCCACCTTAATTCACCGATACCACCCGACCAATCAGAGGAGGCCGCGTCGATGAGGTTTGCATGCAGAACTTGAGTCTCTCGCCGAGTATGTGTGAGCAGATATTTATGCCACCACACCCCCCGCAAAAAAAAAAATATAAAAAAAATGTCATCAGACTAATAAATGCCATTAGGCACGGGGATTACGCTGATGGTTCGGTGATGACAAATTCAATAGCGGTAATTTTGACTCGGTAAAAATAAATCAGCCACTGCCGAGCGCCTGATCGGGACCGAGAAGAGGAGAGGAGGAGCGGGACTCTTCATCCGGCAGGATTCCTGCACTGAGTCGTGAGGTCAGAGGTCGGGACAGGGAGGCTGGAGCAATATTATTAGGTCACCGAGGGAAGAGGAGCGGGGTCAGATAATAAGACTGGATACGGCCGAGCCAAGAGAGAGAGAGAGAGAGAGAGAGAGAGAGAAAAAAAAAACGCAAGGGAGGAGAAAGTGCTGACGCCTCCTTCGCTTCCCCAACCACTCGTCCTGTTCCGGCTACTTACTCCACGCCGCTGATATTACACATCCAGAGGCCCACAAACTTTAACGTTTCGCCGCCTGCATCTTATCGGCCCGGGCGTTATGATGGATGAACGGTGCGGAGGCGGCGGCGGCGGCGGCGGTGGCGGTCGGAGGGAGCCGCTGCTGAAGTTTGAGGTCAGGAAAGACAACTGATATATCCGCTATCAGCCGTGCCAGTCGCTCCATCAGAGGGCACCTCGTCTGTGTGTGTGTGTGTGTGTGTGTGTGTGTGTGTGTGTGTGAGTGTGTGTGTGCGCACGGTGAAATACACACAAACATACGTGCGCGAAGGCACACATAGACCCTCCCCAACCAATGACACACACACGCGCGCGTGCGACAGCAGAGCTTCCTATCGCAAGCAATTCAATATAAAGATACACAGAGCTCAGGCAATAACCTGATCCCGGCCAGAGATGTTATAGGCTTTGACAGGCGGCCTGAGCCACACAGCTCGGCCTGCTCTCACACTGTCACTGACAAAACAGAAGGATTAGAGGATGAAACCGAGCTAAATCTGGGTGAGCTAAAAAAAAAAGAAAAAAAGAAAAAAATTAGGGCAAAAAAACAAGGCACAGAGACAGAGGCACACTATGGAAGCCGTCCAAAAGCCCGGCTCTTAACTAAAGCTATTAAGCAATAAAAGGCCACTTAAATAACAAAACCCTCAACGCTCCATTATTTATGCTCTGCTGTCCATTCACTAGCCGCACGCACGCACGCACGCACGCACGCACGCACGCACGCACACACACACACACACACACACACAACAACAACATACCCTGCATGTCGTACACCTCTTGTGTGATCCATTCTTCTCCACCGACCACCAGCAGCAGCTCTCGCCACCTTAAACTGGCCTCCGCTGAGGTTGGCGCTCATGTCAGTGTCACAATTTTTATCTCATCCCTGAAAGTGCCACTGAAGTGTAGGTTGGAGGAATCTCTGATTTGATTTTCTCGTCTCCTGGTGACTGCAGGTAGCACTTCTGCCTAGCGAAGAGATCTCTTCCAGGGTTTTCTTTGCATAATTTATGATGGGACTTGTGTTCTTCCTCCCTGAACTTGACATCTAAAGTGGGGAGGGGGGGATAAACATTTACAGGACTGGAGCGCGAGGATTTGTATTGTGTGATGGTAAGAGAGGATATTTGAAACAATGGCTTGATACCAATCCATGTTAATAGCAGCTTTGATGTCACAGGGGAGAATGACCAAACACGGTGACCTATCCGAAAATGACAAATCTGTTTGGTCCATTTCACACCAATTATAAGTCATGTGGGCTTTTATGAAACGTTGTTGTAAAGATTTGATTGGGTTTTATATATATATATTTCAGATTTTTTTTGGTTTATACACCAGTAAGATTGCAGCGCTTTTATTTTGAAGTTTTGTCTGATTTCCTGTCACTTTATTTCTCTCTACAGTTTGAATGAAAGACATAAATTTCACTGTTAAACGTTGTTAAAAGTTCAATGTTGACATTCAAAACAATGTTTTTTTCATTTTACTTACACTGTTAATCTCGTTGTTAGCACGTTAGCATAACAGACTTTAATTAAGTTTAATTTTAATTAAGGGTCCTTTGTAATCTCGTGTCGCCCTTCATCTTTACCAGACCAGATGAGAAGTTAAAAGGGTTTGTCATCTAACGATTACACGCTGATCCCCCACTACTAGTTTGATATTTATGCTTTGGATGAACATTTAAAACAATAACCACAATTTGGAGTTGTTTCTTTTTTTTTTCCCTCTGGCATATTTTGTCCACTGCTGTGTTGCTGTTAACCAGGTGTTCCATTGAGAATCCAACAGCTGCCGTATGAAGGGGAAAAAAAAAAAAAAATTGACTTGAATTCAAAGGCATCAGGATTTCATACGGTCTTTGAAAGTGTCTGCAGAACTTTCCACACAATGCAGCTGGTGAAAAACGCTCGGCCCATATCGGTGAGAGAGGGGCTGGAAACCTCAGAGCGGGCCTCATATTTTATTGACTTTCACCATCACACAAAAATGACCAACTTATTTCAGCTGCGCGAGCTTAAAACGGCAGGGCCAAAAAGTCAATAAGCCACTGTGGATTGACCTGCACACTTATCGCCAGAGGACAAAGCCATTTCCTAACAAGAAAATGACCAAAACGTACACAATGCGGCACAGAGTGTCAGTCGTGTGGCGACTTTTAAAGCCACATGCTACAGATCAGCCAGAGCCAGTATTTTTGTTCTCCTCTTGCATTGCAAAATACAGCGCACCAGTATATAATGAAAACATCATATTGTTTTGATAAGTGCAAAGGCTTGTGTTTGACCTTTAAAAAAAGGAAAAAGAGGAAAATTAGTTTCCTGCAAAAACCAATCACAGGGCAGAATGACCTCACGTCAAAAACATGCCTTGGATTTGGGGGTCGAATGGGAGGGGGTGGGGGGGCATGAGGGGGGATCAAACTGGTTCTCACAGGGATGAAAATACAACAAGAGCGCACAGACATGAGGGTGGGCGGGGGAGGGAACCAATCAGGCCTAAATACACCTCTGCCAACAGATGGGCTTATGGCTTCTGTCGGGGTGTAGTTTGCCATCCTGCTCGTCCCCATTTTCCGGCAAAATCCACTTTAATTAACATATCAGCGCTCCCAACGAGGCTAAAAGCTCTTCCCCGCAAAACTGTAATCTGCCCAGTTTGAACTGGCCGAGCAAAGAGCCGACATGATAAGGCCTCGCCGTCCAAAAAAGCGCCGCCAGTAATCCAGTTATACCTGCTTACACGCTGCACAGCTGAGAGCGCTCACGTGACCGTATCGCTCGCCCTCACTCTCTCACCCTCTCTCAAGTGCCTTGTGTTTTCTGATCCCAGTGTTTTGATTCACTCCGTCATGTGGCCCTACCTGATGGGATTCTCTCCCATCGAGTTTTTTTTGCCCCTCGCTCACAATGAGATTAAACGTACGGCCCTTCCAGAACTCACTCACTCCCTCGTACTCTCCCCCACTTCACCTGCAATCGCTTTATCCCCGCCCGTAGCACTTCCTCCCGACCTGTCACTCCGCTCTAATCGCCTCGCCCCCACCTCGCCGTCACCTCATCCCTCGTGAAATGCGTTCGCTTTCAAGTTTTTCGTCCCCAAAACATCATTCCACTCCCTCCCTCCCTCCCTCCCTCCCTCCCTTTTTGCATTCCTTCCCAGCAACTGCTGGTTTGATTCGACCTGCGAACCCACCTCTCCCTCCTCCCCCCCACCGCACTCTAGGAGGGTAAAGTTGAGCGGGTGCAACAGATGGAGACCATTGTGCGTGCACGAGTTGCGGGTCGCCGCAGACGACGTGGGAAGTTGAGCGCGTGTTTCCACGTGACCCGGCAGCGTGTTTTTGGCGGTCCGGCCTTGTTGTTTTGTCCCTTGCGCTAGTGTGTTTTTTTGTGCTCGAGTGCCTTTGTGTGTCCGTGTGGGACGGTGTCGGGGGGCTTAAGTGGGGAAGGGGAGGGTGCACATGGCAGCTTAACACAAGATGTTTGAGGTCTGTTGGCCTGACGGGGGGTGTCACAGGACGGCCTGGTTAATGGAGTCTCTTGGAATGTCCTCTCCTGCAGTTTTAATGAACCCACAGCCAAAAGGCCTAATGAAGCGTGCGCCGCTTGCCAAAACAGTGCCTCAACCTGACCCCGGCTGACCCGCGCCACTCCCACGCCACTTGAGGGGTGGGTCTCCATGGCGACGGGACTCCCGAAATCCACTGGGCCGAAGTTGTGAAAAAAGAAAAAAGAAAGCAGGAGAGGGGTTGGGGGTGGGGGGGGCAGCAGGTTGGCAGGGTGGTGGTGGAGGGAGGATGGGGGGGGGGGGGAATGAAAGGAGCAGAGTTTGGGAAAAGCAAGCAGTTTGGACAAAAGACGTTGGTTGGTTTTCTGCATGGAGACATGAGTGGATTCCCAAGTGTGAGAATCATTCTGAATTTCCTTCTTTGTCACCTTGACAAAACAAGGCCCGTCAGCAAAAAAGCTGCTGTGGTTTCTGGCCATGCAAACAATTCTTCTTAACAAGCTGCTCCCACTTGTCGCCAGCCGAAAAAGAAACAAGACACACACACACTCCCACACACACACACACAGACTCCCACACACACACACACACACACACACACACACACACACATACACACAGGCCTCATTGCAGTTTAACTAGCCTTTACTTAAGCCATGCAGGAGCCTCATTATTCAATTTAAGACTATATCGCGAGCGGTGCAGAGCATTCAAGAGGAAGGAGTGTGCATGTGTGTGTGTGTGTGCGTGCATGTGTGTGTGTGCGCGCGCGCGTTAAGTATGAGTTAACCGCTAATAAAGTGCAACGCAGCTAATTAAACAGTCTTTGTTTATGCGCTATAGCAGTGGTATAAACTCAGCAGGAACTATACGAGCCGGTGTGCAAGGTCGCGGCGCGCTCATTTGAATAACTACTGACAAAAGCAATGAAAGAAAGAAAAAAAAAGAGGGCAATCCACTTCAAAAGAAATTCCCGCTTAATTGCAAAAGTGTGAGAAAAACCAGCAAAGACAAAAGGGGGAACGAGCTGATTAAAGCCGCATTAAACAGTGTTTGAAATCCCAAAAACATCTGAGTCTAATCTCATTCTAAAGGTAGCCTGGGAAAAAAAAATAACGAAATAATAAAAAGAACTCCTCCGGCGAGGCGGCTGCGATTCTGATTAGAAGGTCTGTGTTTCCACTCGCAGGTCAGATCCTGACGGGTTTGACGCGTCTTGTGGAGGCTGAGCATCCGCAGTAGATAAAGAGATTAAGCGATAAATAACTTCTGATTGTACCGGCTGTTTTGTCTCCTGCTTGGCCGCCACGTCACCGCCGCTGTGAAGTCGGAGTAACAAGCGCAATCACGCGGCGGCTCCCTCCCAGCTAGGAGCAGAGTAAAGCAACAAACTGCACATGGATGGACGGATGGAACTTTTTTTTTCATCATAATGGGAATCAGGCTTGAGACCCGTCCATCACCCCTCAACCCCTCAACCCCCTCCCCCCTTAGGACAACATGGTGGGGAAACCTGCGGTCAGTCAGTTGAGGCACATTCCTCCATTCCGCCGCTAATGACGAACAGCGGCGTTCGTTATTGGCCTGATGGAAATAAGCGCGAACCTTATCGTGCAATAACAAACGTCGCCGCCGTAAAAAAAAAAACAACTCCTTATTAGCACCGCGGTGGCGGCGCCGCCCGCCTTTCCCTCTCCCACGCTCGCACACGCAATAATGCACAAGATGTAGTGATGGAGCACGTCTGTGCGAGGGTGAGTGTGAAAAACAACATGTGCTTTCCTGATCTGCTGGTGTCGAGAAGGTGTGCGTGTGTGTGTGTGTGTGTGTGTGGGTGTGTATGTGGCCGGCTGAGAGGGCACACACTCGCCGACAGCTGCATGTACAGACGGAGGTGCACACACACACACACACACGCGCGCGCACACACACACACACACACACACCAAGGGAGAGAACACGACGCAGTGAGAAATCGATGGATTTGTGCGTGATATCGACGGTGGAGCCTTTGCCTCGCCCCGGCTTTATGCTCTGCAGTGTCTCCACTTTCATTCACAGCGGATCCGATTTAGGATCAATGTAAATATCTCTAATCGGCGTGCACAGAAAACAGGCCGGCTGAGGGGTGATCCGTACATCCGTATTTGTGTGTGGGTGTCGGGGCGGCTGCAGTCGGGTGCAGCTGACGTTCCAATTCGGACGCAAAAGACTAATTTATTGGAGTGTTATGAACGTGTGTGTGTGTGTGTGTGTGTGTGGAGATGACACTCTGGCGTGCACGTCTGCGTGTTCGCCATATGGACGTGGGATTCCACCTCAATTACTGTGAATGGGGTAAGTGTACTTTACGCGGAGCGCCGCCTCCGCGCTTAAGTCTTCGCAATCTGGCCCACGATTGACAGACTCCGGCGAACGTTTAATAATGATCATAATATTGACATTGATGGGAACAAATGCGGAACTGTTTGGTTCTCATAGTCGAACAGATTCACTGTGATTTGTTTATTTCACCCCCCCTACTCCTCTACCACCGTCTCTTGTAAGCATGCTGTTAAAAACAAACAGTCAAACAGACGGCACAAACAGAGACAACAGCTTACTTGGCTGGCTGCGACGCAAGCAAAATCACTTTTCAGCATGTTAAATCCTTCTGGATTAATTGGTACAAAAGTGTTTGAGCACGTCTTCCCACATTAAGGACTGCAGGCAGCAACAGTTTGCTGTCAAGCCCGGAAATAACCAGTGCACGGACCTGTGTAGATTCCAATTAGGCTCGGACGCGAGACCGACAGGAAACGCGAGGCAGAATTTGGAAAAGTCTGCGCTGCTTAAGCAGCCAATCACACGCAGGAGGTCAGGCGGGCAAACTCAAGCGGACAGAAAGTGGGCAGGCATCCAATAAAACGGTCAAGTCAAAAAGCATACAGAGGAATACTCGGGGAGAGACGCTGCAGCGATAAACACACTCAAATAAACAGAAAAGAAAATCTTTGACAAAAGACCCAAAGGGTAAATGTACAGGGCAGGTGGAGGCGATACCAGCAGCAAGGGAAATGGAGGGCAGGTCCGCTGCAGGGGGCGCTGCAGGGGGCGCTCTGGCATGGGAGCAGAAACAAGACTGCAAGGGTGAAAATAAAACTGAAGAATTTAACACGCACACACTCAGGAGACACGCTGTTACAGTGTTATTAGGAATAAAAAGTAACATAAAAAATAGTAAAATTAGAAACCTCATTCATGTCTCCATGATTTACGACATGAACAAAAGAAGAAAAAGGTCAAAGAAATGCCCATCAATGTTAGACAGAGACATCAAATGTGCAGAAATATCCACATATTTACCCATAGTAAACACACTCTTTCCATTAACCGTGTGTGTGTGTGTGTGTGTGTGTGTGTGTGTATGTGTGTGTGTTTTGACCAACTGGGACTGTAATTGTTCTGAAAGTTTTATGGCAATATTAAGTTTCTCATTCGGCTTAAATGAGAAATGTGATATTGCCGTACGCGCTGGATCTAGTGGGATATCAAATCTATATATTTATGTTTGCAGTTGGTCGATGCAGTCACTAGAAATAAACAACTGTTTCACTGAAAGACTGGATCCACTTCAGTGTTGCACCGCTGCCAATGAACAGCAGCCTGGATCTGCTGGTTGTGCTCAAGGCTGCTCAAGAGCTTCTGACCCTGACATCACGGCTCTTGCAGGAAAGTTCAAGTGGGACGTCAGAAAAGCAGGATTAACATCAACATTCATTTGCGATTTGCTTCCCCAGTATGAGACACTGCTAAATCTCACTCACTGGGCCTGTAAGTGCACGTTGTGCTAATCAAACTGAGCAGACGTTAAAAAAAAAAAATGCCAGCCAAAAATTTGATCATCAAATCCACTGACCTCTAGGAATTTCTCCCGCTCCCAACCTCTTAATATTTTCAGCGCGGCGAGAAAAGTTGCCTTTAATTGCGGTAAGCGCCGGCGTCTCCAACGATAAACTCTCGGCTGCATTCTCAGAGTGCTTTTTAGGCCGACAATGTGGATTAATTCAACGCCGCGCGCAAACGTCTGTGCCAAAGTGAGGATTAGGCCTATTTCACAGGGCCGTGTTTTATTGTAGCGAGAACGTGCATATGGGGCTGCTGCTGGATGAATCAACACCAGCAAATTAAACTAATTGCACTGTTGCTCGCCCAATGGACCTCGTCTGGGACTCGGGAGGGCAAAGAGCTGGGAGCTGGGCGAGCACATTACTGGATCCGACTAATTGCTCGCACCTGTGCCTGCACAGTTGACTCTGCGGGGAACGATAAAGAGCAGAGCTGGAAGCATATGGCTGTGTTTATCCATCTATCTGCGCATATATAAATCTGTAATAATGGGGATGGTTGCGCCTCGTCTCGTATAGCCGGAGTGTCGCGTTCCTCACGGGACCCCCGGGTGCCTCTAACGTTGCCTCGGAAAGGAAAGCCGGTTGTTGGCCACCTCAATAAAAAAAGAAGACCCCCCCAAAAAAACCAATGAAGTGCGCGACCGGAGGGAACGCGCTGACAGCTAATCACAGACTTTTCCAGCTCGGCCCGCCGCCTGCTTTTACTTACCTGAGGTGAGAGCTGCGGCGCGGGACGACGGCATTACGCCTTGGTCGCCGTACATGAATAATAAAGTCGGCACATCCAGCCGGAATGCGTCTTTTGCATGCGCGGGTTTGACCACGGTTTGCTCGCAGCTTTGTAAAAGAGAATCTCGCTGATCGCGTTTCTATTATGTATGGCAGGTGTTACATATTTATGGCTCATCTTTTTTTTTTTTTTCTGTCTCTCTCATGTTGAAAGTCGGCGTCGGCGAGGAGGTGAGGCGCGAGGAGGAAGAGGAGGAGGAGGAGGAAGAAAAGCGAGGTGGGAGAAACGCAAAAATAAAGATGAGAGGTGGGAGGTGCGCTCAGATAGTTGTTGTCTGACCGGAGGCTTCCTGGGCAGAGCAGAGATGATCTCAGAGGCTCGCAGCGTGACTCTGGCGCACACCTCGCCACGCAACCAGCGTGGGGGCCCCGCCGCGCGCAACAAAGCCTGCGAGACACGCTCGCGCGCGCGCGCGCACGCACACACACACACACACTCAAAGCAGGAGGGCTCACGCTGACCGACGCGGCTTCCGCGGAGCTCTCGTTACGTCTGCGTTCTCGTTTTCAAACTCCGGAGGCAAAAAAACAACCTCAACACACACAAACGGCCTTCTTATTTATCCTCACGACCTTCTTGTATTTTTCTCCACCATTCAGACTTATCGTTGCGAGCGTGAAACGCCGGAGACGTCTTGCATCTGCAGTAAACAGCCAACAACTGTAATACGGTGTAACAAGAACCTCGCTCTCCCCGAGTCAAAATTACCCAGGCGAACAATTCGCCTCGCGACAGCGGCGCGTAGTGTGCGCGGCGCCGACTTTTACTGGGCTGCAAAAAAAATAACAGTTATTGCAGTTACCCCACCCCCCTTCCCCACCCCCTCCCTCTTCCACTCTCCCCTCCCCCGCAGCCATGAGTGGCTGTTTGCACGTCCAAATCTCAGCGCTCCCGAGCGCCTCCCTGATGATGCGGACCGGACGGGAAATCCTCACGGAGGGCGTACGCTTACACGCTCTTGTCGCACTTTCGGTTGGGAAGGAGGCCTAATTGTGACCCTTGTGGGTCCGTTGTTGTGCTGTGACTCCACCTGCTCCGTTGGCGTACCTTCTGCTTGTACGTCAGAAAAGGTTAACCCACCTCTCGGGGGAAGGACGCCTGCGTACGCTGTGTGTACGAGGCAAAAAAAAACAAAGAGGAGCACCGGTCGTTACGAGCTGGAAGGCAAAAGAGGCTTTCATATACGTCGGTACAGTCAGTATGACGATAGCGGCACAAAGCCCCCTTATGGCCTATTTATGGTTGGGCGCTTTTTTTTTTGTCTCCTTCAGCTCTCCTTCTGGTGTTTAGAGGATAGAAGAACAGCCTGGCTAATATTTAACTAATGACTGCGTCTTCCAGAACCTGACCTCCCTGCTCCTCCTGAGCCAACTCTGCGGCAGCGGCAGTGGCGCTTAAGTGCGAAACAAAGTTTGTTTGGGGACGGGCGGGGGGTGGTGGTGTGTGTGTGTGGGGGGGAGAGGGGGACGAGGGAGGAAGGGAGGTGAATAAAGTGTCGGAGAAGCCCATAAAGGAGGGAAAGGAGAGCTGGATGCGCTGCGGTGCCGTGTGGGAGGCCGGCGGGTCTTAGCGGAGAGAAAGCCATATGCTACCTTGAGGCGCGTGGGGGGTGGGGGTTGGGGGGTGGGGTAAAGAAAATGCAGCAAGAGAGCCAAGCGGAGGCAGAGTTTGCGTGCGAGACTGGCTGCTTTCCATCAGCGCTGCAATTTACGTGTCTGGTCTTTGCATTTGTCATCAGGAAGCAGACGTATATGGACAGACGGAGCCTCTCAGAAGGTGTAACAGGAGAAGGGCTGGACGGAGAAGGTGGACGGGGGAGGGGAAGGGAGGGGAAGTGAGTTGGGTGAGAGGAAGGCCGTAATTAGGTGAGGCCTGTTTTTCGCTGAGCGGGAGAGACGGAGGGGGAAAAAAACAAAAGTCTGTCCGGGCAGGACAACAAACAGGGCGGGAATTAAGGAGGCAGCCCGATAAAACACGAGCAAGTATAAGAGGTGGGGTGGGGTGGGGGGGGGAGATGGATATAAAAGATTCAGCAGGGCTGATTATTGTTATGGTGCCACCAATGTGGACTGAGGCCCCTTCGGCGCCGCCAGGAAAATGCAGTATTAGTCACTTCAATAATTAATCACCCTGGGAGCACGTCGCTGCAGCCTCGCGCTGACCCATTTCTCCAGCACTTTTCCTCAACAGTAACACGCCCACAGAGCCCCTCCACTCCTTCTTCTTCTTCTTCTTCTTCTTCTTCTTCTTCTTCTTCTTCTTCTTCTTCTCCTTCTCCTCCTTCTACTTGTTCTTGCGCAGCACCGCTGACTTAGAAGTGGGGGTGCTGGCTCCCAAATCCTCTGGGTCAGGCCTGGTCATTTATTAGCCACATTTCTCGGGAGAAATAAAAGCAATCTCGCCGGTCTTCTCAGAGGCTGGGAACCATGCGGAGAGACAGAATAGTGGCCTCGGCTGCGGCCCACTGGGCTTTTGCCGACTGTCTGTCCCGGTGAAATATGAAGCCCATATGTAGGACGGCCATCTGAAAGAGGGACCCCAACAGGGTTCCTTCAGGCTTTGATGCTCATCACTACAAAAGCAGATGGCTCCGTCCTGGTCTTAAAACTTTTTTCTTTTTTTTTCAACAGCCGACAGCCCACCCCGTCCCTCATTTCTTTTATCCAATCCTATCCGGCCTATTAGGCCCCCCTGCATGTCATGGTCTAGCAGCCTATCTTCTGTCCCCAGGGGGCTTCCAGAGCTGTGGAATGAAGTCAAGCTTCCCCATTGACGCAGGTCCTGCTGGATGGCTTTGAATAGGAGTCAACCGAGCGAAAAAGGCATGTTTTAGAGGACAAAATAGAATAGAAGGTGTGGGCCGGATCGATACCACCGGGCTGTTTGGACTTGAAATGCTCCGCTCTCTGCGCCGCTCTCAGACAAAGGCACCGCTAGCCGCGGGTGGCAAAGGAATTTTTTCCGAACGACGGGGCTGCAAAAAAGTCACAAAAGGGGTGTTAAATGGAAGAGAAGCCCGTACGCATCCGCCTGAAAGGCCTGGAATCAGACAGACAGGTAGCCCGCTGCGAGCGCTCTATACGTCCACCCCCTCCCTTCGCTGAAACAGCTGGGATCGGCCACCGAGGAGCCATCCAAAAACCGCCAGCGCCGCGCTCGCACCCGAGCAATTTCCCGGAGCGGAGAAGCAATCAACGACTTAAAGTCAAACACAATGCAAATAGGTTGGAGGGAACCATCTGCGGTAATCCAGCGGTGCCTGCCGCACCAATCTGCCCGCCGTCTCTCAGCCTCTCTCCGTGGCACAAGCCAATTAACGCTTTGATTCAGAGTCAGGGATGAACGCCCTAATTGATTACATGGCGATAGTCGTTTCAATTATCAATTTGGGCACAAAAACAGGGCCGAGTGGAGGTACGAGTGCCGGAAGTTTTTGGCAGGGTGCAGTTCCTCGATGGAGTGACTCGGCGGTGAAAACTCTTGGATGTTTTTATTTTTAAGCGCAGGCTAAAAAGCGGCGGAGAACAGTGACGCTCGCAGCTTGTTTACTCGCGGGCTCTGACTTCTGCTGCCTCCTCGCAACTTCGACTTCTTCTCTCTCTCTCTCTCTCGCTCTCTCTCTCTCTCTCTCTCTCTCTCTCTCTCTCTCTCTCACTCACTCCCTTTCCTCAACACAGGCTTTCTTCGCTGCCTGAAGCACGCAGAGAACCACACAGACTCATGCAGAGGGAGAGAGACAGACAAAAATAGACACAAACACACACACAACACAAAATTTGCAATAAAACCAAGAACGAACCAGAAATGTGTCTTATATATCAATTTTGACATGTTGGTGCGCTGTGAAATTTCAATATGAATCACCCCATAGCGTCACACATCATGAATTGTTGCAGCTATAAAAAAAAAAAAAGAAAATCAGGTGTGCGTCAACTCGACTTTTCATTTCAACTTGACGTTGACTTAAATTCATCACATGTGAAAAGCTGCAAGCTGAAGGTTTGTATTGTAGGTTCTAGGATGTTATCATCTTCCAGGTCTCTTTATGTGCACACATGTTGCAGCAGATTAGTATTAACACGTGTGAATCAGCTGGGAACTAATGTCCCGACCAAATGTACAATCACACAGCAAACGCATAACGCTAACAAACAAAGAGCGAACACACTGTGCAGACAGAGCTGGCGGGGGGTGCAGGGGAGGAGAAAAACACTTCCCCACACTTCTGTGCAAACGCACGCGGCAAACCACCAGGGGCTTCGGGGGGGGATTTGCGGCGAGGGAATGGCACGAACAGACCCTTCCTTTCCTCATCATGCCTGTGATTCTGCTTTGTTTACTCTGTCATGGAGAGTTGCTCCGTTCGATCAGGCTGGTGAGGCGCGAGGCTGGGTGGTTGTGCTAACGAAGTCTCAATGTGCCGTCTGTCGGCAGGGTAATTTCCCCGGATGGCTTTGTGTTCTCACTTGCGTGGACTGGGGGTCGGGGTGGTGGGGAGGGGGACGAGATCAGCACCTGAAGGGCCCAAAAATAAAACAGATTAGTGCTGATTTTCTGGCGCCGTCCCTCCTCTCAGGTGTCAGCGCACCTCCAACGTACCTCTTTTTTTTTACATTGTACCTTTTGTGTCTTCACACTGCTGATCATTTCCTCCTTGCACATGATTCCCTATGTATTCTGCAATTAAAAATAATGAAAGCAATATGCACTGGCTTCCTGCTCGAGAGTGGGTAGCAGCTTTAAACTTGTGAAAGGGCTTCTTTCCTTCAGCTGTCTGTGACGCACGCACTACACTGTATTGACAAAAAAAAACAAACACAAAATCCACATCTCGGCCAAAACAATGCTCTTGTTACGAACGAGACACAGCTTATCAATGTCACGCCCTCCCTCCCGGCTGGTTGGTAGTTGCAGACTCCGATTTAGTAATTGTACTTTGAAAGAATGTGGGAGGTTTTGGAGTTGCTGCGCCGATAGGTGCCGTTCCAAAGAGCAAACGCTATCTGCGGGACCGCGGCCGACACAAATCTGCGTTGATGAATCGCCTGCATTTAAATAATCAAGCTTTGGTGCATTAAAAGGGAGCCTTCATCTTTGAATTTGCATATCTGCACAGTTTGGTGTGCTGTGGTTGTCGGGAAGAGAGAGAAAAAAAAAATCTCTGTGGAGCATGTGAGTTACGCACGGCTGCAGCAACTACAGAACATGATGTTTAAAAAAAAATTAAAGTCATTGTGGCAAATGGAGATGTGGACTCATACATCAGCGAGAGGCATTAGGTGACCATCACTCCCTCCAATAGGCCATTTCTTTTAACAGACCCCTGTCAGGCACACGTGACTGTTCACACAATGGCCAATAAGTTACACTCCCCCTTTGTTGTTTTTCGGGGGACTGTGTGCTGTTGAGTGACAGTGGGAGGGGCACCGTGGGTTTTGTTTCAAAAAATAAATAAATAACCAAAAACCTCCCGGAGACAAAAAAGTGTGCCAGTGGGGACCTCTCCATCAATCTGACAGAGTCCTCACGTGCACGGCTTGGCCTGTGGGTGCCGTGCATGTGTGAACAACAGAGGGAGGAGGGCATGAATGCAAGGCACTGATGGTTGTGTCCCACTGCTGGTAGGAGGTCTGCAGCCTTTATCTGTGACTGGCAGTAGGTCTTAACATCCTCCACACACACACACACAACCACACACACACACACACACACACTCTGCCCTGCTGCAAGCTCCAGGCCCACAGGGCTGAGGTTACAAGAGAGGCACGGTGTCCCAGTGCATGAACAATTCCCTCTTTGCCCCCCTCACGCCTCTTTTCTCCAGCAGTAAAAAAAAAAAGACCTCATTGACAAGAACTTCACTGGAACATAGGGATCTTAGGATGCTCACTCAGTTCCCCGGTTCCCCACACTATCATCCCTGAGCGCCACACACACGCACACACACACACACACTCTCTGATGTAGGCCCCGTGCATGCCTGAACACACACTGACATGCACAAATGCCCCAGCATGGCTTCTTCCTCTTCCTCCTCTTCCTCCTTCTCCTCTGAGGGATGAAGCTGGTTCCTGAGCATCAGCATCGCCAGGGAGGCTTAGCGAGCGAGAGACAAGGAACATCTCCATGAGGGGCGAGAGAGAGAGAGAGAGAGAGAGAGGGGAAAAAAGCCACAACGCAGACATGGCAAGAGAGTCGCAGAGATGCCAGCAGCCGCTGAGCCCACGGTGCATCCCTAATCGAGCCGCTGCCGACTTGCAAATCCGCTGCTCTCATCTGCCGCGTTTGCAAGGTCAACTGTGAGATGCGGCGAGAGAAACTTGGGGAGACAGCGGCGCGGTGACAGCAGCGGCGGTGCGGTGAATGAGTAACCTCGATGCAGTGAGTAACTGCAGCTAATAGACAGAGGTAGCCGAGCGCCGATTTAGAGCTCGTCCGCTACCGCATAGGATGGTTTTAAAAAAAGAAGCAGAAGAAAAAAAAGTCATGCCTTGAGTGTCGGCCACAGCGCCACCCCGTTTCCACCCCAACCTCCAGGAAGTCGCTTTTCAAAGGGGCCCAGTGTGAGCGCGAGCACACGTGTGTCACGCCGGATGAGGGTTATTCTTTCATCCTTTGACCCAGATTTGAGGCAGAACTGAGCGGAGGACATGAAAGACGCGGACCTCCCAGCAGAGTCCGGGTCATGCACAACCTGAGCACAGGCGCGCACCGGCACAGCCAGCCAGCCGACCAGAAAACACTATTATGCATATACACGGTGCAGACACACGCAGAGCAGCAGCCAACAACAACACACATGCCCACACACACACACACACACACACACACACACACACACACAAAAAATATATATATTCATACGACGAAGATTCCACAGAAGGGGGCTTCTCACGTGGAAGCTCAGCCAGACGCACCTGCCGCAGCTCCAGGGATTAGCCCGTTTCTTCTCCCTCGCATGCACGCGCCATATTAGAAGTTGGGAAAAAAAACACGCAACAGCGAATGGTTGATTGCTGATTATTGTTGGCAAAACAGCCTTCCCTCACACGAAATCAAAGCATGAATATTCAGGTTCCGATTAAAATGAATATATAAATAAATAAATGAATAAGCAAAAGACTCTGCATTAAGGAACACCTGCGACTGCTCAGGCACTGACATCTGCAGCGCTTCACCTGCGACACGTTGAAGGGATGGTTCGACCGCCGGAAAATCTAAATTTCACCCATTTTCCACTCATCACATTGTCAGTTGAGGATCTATTGACATTTTTTGTGGCACACGGCACATCTAGAGGTTCACAGAGGTGACGGAGTTCAAGTCATGATGCACGGCTGCGACTGTTCGGGCAACAGCAGCTGTGGTGCTTGCCCCAACGACATCTTTACACGGTGGTTTACTAACAAAAAAAAAAAAAAAATGGAATTTCCTAGTTTGCACAATGTGAGTGCAGGATCCTACGGTATTTTATTTATTTATTTATCTTTAAACATATGTTTATTGACATTTTGGATAGGTATACAGAGTAAACATTAACATATAAACACGAACTTGAACAACCCCACCCCTCTCTCATCCAACAGTTCTACAGAAAGACACAAAAAGACAGGAAGGTATATAATAAATAGATCGACAGTATGCAAGAGTTAAGGAAATATGGAGTCCTACGGTATTTTCTAGTCATGTAAACGTTGAGGAGGTAAAGAATTCCACACCATACTAATACAGTGGTAACCCACAGTGGCCAGGTGCCCAAACATAAACAACAAATGATATGGCTGATGATACGGAAGCAGTACAGAGAGTCAGTTTGTTTCAAATAGTTTAATGTTCCCAGTGAAAATATCCCTCTAGCCCACTATAGCAGCGGTTTTGTTACCTCCAAAAATTCTGGCAAGTTCCAGTGGCACATAAACTAATAAGCTAACATTAGCCTGGCTAGGAAGCTATAGTGGATATTTTTGTCAAAACACAATATTAGCATCAACCTTCTAGAGTCAAACTGGACTGCAGAGTCTCCTGAGCACCACATTAGCAGTGCAGACACGTTATGTTGTCGTGTAATTTCCATTGTATTGGCATGGGGCGGATTTCTTCCCCACTGTGAAACTCCAGAATGGTTATGTCTACCAGCAGGGCCTCCATCGACATGGCGCCGAGTCGAAAAAAATAGGTGAAATTTCATTTTCGGGTGAAGCGTCCTGCTCGCCCTTGCGAAATGTAAAAGTTGAGGAGAGTAATTCCTCATAATCCCTGTACCTGCCTACGAGAAATGGCTCTCACAGCAGAACACAGGTGAGCGTGTTTATCCTGCTGCTGCCGACGCGACGTGAGGGAGAGACGACATGATGAGACAGTAACGCGGAGCGGGAGGGAGCGAGGGAGGGCGAGTGGGAGAGAGAGAGAGAGAGAGAGAGAAAACATTGACGTTATTAGAGCAGACACGATGCCGCAGACAAACAAGTTAAAGATCTGTGGTGTGTCTGCGCTCAAGTGTGTTTTGTCGATACCCGGCGGAATGAAAGAATTAATACCGGGTGAAAACAGATTTAGAGGAAAATTGCAGTAGCAGGCATGAAGGGCAGATTTACAGCAAGAAATTGGCAAATTTACAGGCAGTGAAGTGGACGCGCCGCTGACACAATGTGGGGTTGGGGCCAGTGTTAAACACGGTGCCTCACCTCAGACCAGAGAGCTCCTCGCCGCGCACAGTCCTGCTCTGTTTGTTGCCTTTGAGTCTTCAGTTCGAGGCTTCATTCAAACCGTGACAAAATCAAGTGGATGTAGACTCACTGGGCCCTTAGGCACATCTTGCTAGTACTGTCACAGGGAGGGAGTGGAGGCGGGAGCCAAGTGCAGACACAGGCCTGGTTGCGGGTGAAAAAAAATATTAATTACAAAAAGTGTCCTCCTAGGGTATCAAAAACCGAAAATCTTTACACATAAAAGCAGCTCATATGCCAAAACACGGAAGACTTACTCGGACGGTTGGACTGTTTATACAAGAGGGCAGGGGAACGTAGGTGAGAACAATCAAGGGCAAGTGAAACTCATTGGACTAAAAAAGTGGGAAAACATGAACAGGAAGTAAATTACAGAAAACAAATGGGGAGACAAGACTATCAAAATAAAACAGGAAACGTATCTGTGTTATACTCTGGCATATGTTTTAATGCCATAATAGGTTGTCTATAATAAAAGTAAGAAACCTAATAATACCAAGTACTTAAAATAGTGTCATATTAATGACACTGAAGATAATTATAATATTATGAATAATAGTAGTATATACAATTATTCTTCTATCTGCTCCCTTCCATTTAGAAATAAAAAAAAATGTTATTGGTGTTGTTCTTTCCTTTGTCACTTAATAAAACAAACCAAAAGAGACACGGTTGTGATATTGTGAAAACCCCAGTAGATACAGTAAATACTCAGACCAGCCCGTCTGGCACCAACAATCATGTTCACCACCCTCAAAGTCACATCGATTCTTTTTTCTTCATTCTGATGCTGGTGCTGAACCTTCACCCTGTCTACATGCCTGAATGCAACGAGTTGCTGCCATATGTGATAGCTACTTGTGTTAACAAGCAGTTGAACATTTAACTTAACATAGCGGCTGCTGAGTGTTTGCCCAGGGGGCCTCGGGGCATTCACATAATGGTGGAGTCCTCTAGTTTGCCGAACTGGTGTCAGACTGACTGGAATGTGACTGCAATTGAAGGGAAAACAGTGCAAATGCTTTCTTTGCAGCTCCTGATCTGGTGTAAATGCAACACCTTCCCTCCACCAGAAGGAGGCAAAGTCGCTAAATGTTGTAATTTCAGCAACTCAACAAAGTGCACCAAGCCGATTCTGCAGCCGTGGAAAAAAAGAGGCTTTACACTCAATGTGAGTGACAATCTTTGGCCAGGCTCCGGTAGCTGCTGCTTATGACCACTGAAATCCTTTCAGATACACTTCTTGTTAGAGGTGACAAGTCTGCTTGGAGAAGAAAGCCATTACATTAGAGGAGAGGTATCAGGCAGCCTCCCGCTGGTATAAATTGAAACCAAATACAATGGCTCCAAGCCAAGTAGGTATTCTGGGAAATGTAATTCAGCTATTTCCTGGCCCTGCTACCAATTCTGGTGAAGTTTTCCTTACCTCTTAAAAGATACATCGAAGAGACTTTCTTCTCTCTGAGCTGCTGGTCTTGGGTGTTTTGAGATAAGGGTCCCTTATTTTACCATGTGTGTAGATTTGGTTTTCATTCCAGACTGCAAAAAATTACCCTAAAGGAAAACAGTTCTAATCATCCTTCGGTTCACAGCCTCCTGCAACAAACACTCAGATTTAGCTGCTAAAAATTACACTTTGATATTCCATGTAATGGGACAAAAGAAAGGTGGGCACTTGGTTCACTAGCCTGCTGGAGGTATCAGTGCTCCTCATGACATCACAAAGGGCCATTCTTATCATTTAATGCCCAAGCAAAAAATAAATAAATAAATGACTGTCCTGCTCAAGTTTTAGGGGAGCCTTCTTTATTGTCATATTGCAATTTTACGCAATACGGGACCTTTGATTAACGCATGAGACATCGACCAGTGAGCAGAAACCCACCACAGCCCTGCTGATGTTTCAGCAGAGGCTTATTTCAGCGTTCTAACCAGCATTAAGTCATCCCTCACCACCTCCCCAGTCACTGTATCCTTCCTTCCTCTGGTCACACTGAAGCCTGGGAGCTCGGCCACATGGTTCAGGGCTGGGCCACAATGCACAAGGACAAGGAGGGGGATGAGGAAGCTAGTGGGGCTTCAGAGGCATAAAAGTTCCTTTCTTGTCCGCCCTTGCCTTTTTCTTTGAGCCAGAACAGAGGGTTGCCACGGCGATGAGGTTGGTCTGTCTCCCACGGCGTGGTCTGGGAAGAGCAGCAGCTTGCTCTGACATTTACCCAGGCTGGGGGAAACAGAGACTATAGAGGGGAGAAACACAGGCAAGCAAGCAAGCAAACACACACGCACACGCACACACACACGCACACAAACACACACTCGCGGAGGGGGCGAAAAATGAGAGCGGCTGCCGCGTTAGCAACTGGCGGCTGCCGGAAAGCAGATGGATTAAAGGATAACACCTGTAACATCAGAGGGTTGACACACACGCAAAATTGGCTGTCGCCGCATTTATATCCACCTTTTATCTTCTTCTCAGCGTCTATTCATCCCGAACTGTTGTCCCCGGCCTCCTTTCTTATTTGCTCTCATTTAGATTCGCCAGCGTGTCAGCATGCCAGAGCATATTTCCAACTTGATCCTGCTCACTGCCAAACTGAAACACAACAGGAAGTGAGTGTGGGTTCAATATCTATCTACAGTATCTATCCATCTATCTATCTATCTATCTATCTATCTATCTATTCATACGCACATAACATCTGACATGAACTTTTTTGCTCTATTGCGTGTCACATTTTACACTGGCACTCACCTTCCATGCACATACAAATATATGCAAACATTGTTCATTTTACATTTCTGCATCTGTGGTGCTTTCAGAAACTGAATGTACAACAACATCAACTGGAAGAAATAAGAAGCTGTCCATGCTGGAAACACTGCGATGCTTCAACTTGCACATGTTGTTGTTGATTTAGGACAAGCTGTTCAAACACAGTTTGGTGTTTTCTTTGTTTGTTCTTAAAGAGACAGCCACATCAGCAATTATACGCAAAAAAAATCTATAATGTTATGCGTGAATAAAAGATACAACAGGGCGTCATATTTTTTTGTCAGCATTATTTCTTTTTTCCTAATGGATCATTCACTAACCCACAGGAGGCTGGAGAGTAAAAAAGAAATCATGCTTGCAAAACCGCCCGGCTGCTGATGGAAGCTGCAGCATTTTTATATCCATATGTGCCACTTTAGGGAACTTTAGCGAGAATATGCTAATGCGGAGTTTTCCCTCTGTCTCGGAAATACACAAGGCCCCTCTGTCAGAGTGATCTTTGTATTTCCCAAGACTCGGGCTTTCGTGGATGTTCACTTTTAGCCTCCGTCGGTTTCTTGTGAATCTAAAAAAAGGCAGCTTCAGAAGGAATAATCTTCGTAACCATTTACCCACATGAGCACAGATGGCAAGAAGATATCTGGCTCTCAAGAAAAACTTTTCTCTCCTCTGACACTATCAAACATTTACTGTCAGTTGCTGGATGACATCGAAAAGCTTCTCAAGCATCAACATTTTGTTAAATGTTCACTTTTTTGGAACTTTACCTTATCGTGAACATTTAGAAAATGAATTTTCAGATCCCTGAAAAAAGCAACAACAAAAGAGTGGTAAGTAAAAGACTTGGAAGGTTGTCAAAAGTGTCATTACATTCACCCAGACATTCTGGCTCGTTGCAAAGTGCCGGTGGCCGCAGTAAAATGTTGCACTAACGAGAGAAAAATGCCTTGGTTACTGAGCGGAATTTAAAAGAATATTTTTACGATCGGAACGATGCAATGCCAGTTGCTGTGTGTGTGGACATTCAGTTGTGCCTGTGTGTTTATGTGTGGGTACGATCCCTCGAGGGTGTGGTTAAGGGCCAGTTCGCTTATTGGTACTGACAGCACGAGGACAATAACTCCCCCTCGGTGCTCATGGGACCATGCAGAACTCAGTAGCGTCTGCCAAACGACGAGGAGGTGAAGATCCCGTGTCCAGGGGGAGGTGGGTGCTTACAGATATTTGTGGCTTTGGTGCCGCAGTGGGATGACAAGATCTCCCGGAGAGATGGGAGCTGGGATCTGATGATTCTTCGTGCTGTTGAAGCGCCTGTATCTGTTCTCAAGGGTGCAGCCAGAGGACCGTGTCGTTATCCACTATGTTGTAATGGATTCTTTGGCACACTTGCAGAAGTTGATCGACAAATACTGTGGGAGTCGTACTATTTTCAGGCAAATTATAAAAATGGAATTTCTGAAAGCCTTTCCTGGCCAACAATTTAATGGATGGACCAGGTCAAGTCATGAGTAGTGAAGTTGGGGGTCTGAATTGCAGAATCTGTCCTTTTGTTTTATTTTTTTCTGAGCACAGAAGCAGATCAGCAGCCTTCCCACCTCTTCTCTGTGGGCGTTGACGACCTTAATGACGATGTTGGCCCATGACATGACAAAACCCACCATCTGGATGAGAGGTTTGCAGTGTGTTTGCAGTTTGGATAGTTTAGGCAGTGCTAAGGTAGCATTAGCTTGTGGCGGGAGATTGACCTTGATGAGGGGAACTGATGTCGCTTACCTCGAGAATCGAAAAAGGTCTGCGTTTCAATGCTCTAAGTTCTAAAGTCCGTAGAGCAGAACTGCCCAATGATGGCTGAGGAAGAGCATTGGAAATTACCCAGGGGAGGATCAGCATTCAGCCAGGTTTCAGGTAAAATTGAGAGCAAGTTGCTCATTCTGCTCCTAGTAATCCTTTGTCTCAGTTCACCAGTCTTGGAGCGCAGGTTTGGTAGTACTACCTTAAACCCTCTAGCTCAGAATTGCTGCTGCCTTGCTTACCCTTCCTCTGCTCCCTCTCTTGTCTCCACCTGTGCCGATGGTACCGGTACCACTGTGAACCAGCTTATCTCGAATACCGTGAGGAGTCGGTGGGATGCATACAACTATTCCATCCTAATGTCGAGTCTTCCTTTCAGGCTGTATGTTTTGTCAGGTAACCCTGGCTGGATGACCTAGCTTACTGGACTTAAAGGTAGAACAAAACACAGAAGGTAGCAACTCCTAGCAGGGCTACTAGCCGTGCACACCGCCCTCACAGCGAGCCTTTGTGCATAGTCACCTTACATGTCCTTTGGCAAAAAAAACGAAAGTCGACAGAAGAGTGCACTTTGCTTCTCCAAGATCTTTTTTTGTACGAAACCAAGGCCTTCTCAAATTATTAAATGAAGTGCACGGCAAAAGTGTGAGCCAGGAGTGCCTTTCTTTTGCTAAAGCAGTTTGTCAGAGTCAATTGGAATTTTAGTTATCCTGCCAGGTAAATATGCCAGACTGTGAGGTAATAAGCTTTGGAGGTTTCAACAAACCAGGGCAGCTTAAGAGTGCTAAAGAGCAACCAAGGAAAAAGAAGGAAAAATTAAAAAATTAAAACTGCTTTCATTTTAACGAGACACCCACCACATGCGTCTACTTTTAGAGAGGATTTGTTTATCTCAAGGTCCCATGTTATACACACATTTTCTTGCTCTGTATTTCTCATCCTGAACTTCAGTTGAATGGCCTCACGTGCTATTCATTAGAGCCGTGTCAATCTCAGAGGGCAGAACCAACCTCTGGCTGGGGTTGGCACTACGTATGTGGGAGAGGTGGCAGTGCCCTTCGTGGCATCGCAGCGAGCTACTTTTGAGGAAGTGTGAGTTTTGGCACCTTCTTTTTTAAAAGTGTGAGAAAATAAAGGGGAGGATGGGGAGTTCACTGACAAGCCAGAGACATACCGGAGACACAATGGTACAGCGGACTTTGCATAAAATGAGACTCGACTCGACCTGGCGCTTTGTTTTTGCTACTCTCCCTCTTCCTTGTGACTTGTTAAGGATGGGTGTGTGAACATTGAAGTCAAAAAATTTGAAAGATTGATTTTATAAAAGGCAGTTAATGTTGCATTTATTAATTCACTGATAGCACCTTGTAACTCTGCAAAGCCAACGCATTCTTATCCTTCCCGTCAGCGCATATCCCTGGCTGAGAGAAACAATGCCTCCCGGGCCGCAGCATTGACTGTTGAAGATTCTGTAGAAGCTGCTGGCTAACTCCTTCTGACCGAAAACAACGGGCACATTTTATTGTAACTGATAGCAAACGTGATCCTCTAAAGAAAAAAAAAAAAAAATCCCCTATCAAACCTGGAGGAGTGTATAGAATCCAAACTGCACATCAGGTGCATTGCCTTCGTTATCTCCAGCGCTGAGATGCTGTTTCTGCTGTTTTGTGTTTAAGGGCTCACAATAAGCACCATCTGTCTAATTGTAATTTATTATTTTTTACGCTAATGGTTGAACAGCAGTTATGCCTCTTTGTTTGTGTTTCTGGCTTGCGGTTGTCATGTTGAGGATTTGAAAAAAGAAAAACGGTGAAACACATGCATTGCTTGTTGGAGGAGTTTGTTTATCTTACTGTACAAATCATCATGCATTGGAAAAGACGCTCAAATCAGCATTTAAGTACCTGCTTTTTCTGATAGGCCTCTACCTTTGTGTGTAAATGCACATTTTTGTGAAGCTGGAGAACGGCTTTGTTTTCAACAATTTAAATATGTTGAATATGTCAAATGAGACACTGTGCTAATTGTGACATCCCAAACATTTGACTGCCGTGTGGATTCATTTGTAAGTACAAAGCTCTCGAACTAAGCTAAGGTCAGTGCCCTCTTGTTTTCTTTACAATATGTATGTTACTACACAACATACAGTGTAAATACAAAAAATAAAAATAATAATAAAAAAACACATACATCATTAGCGATCGCTTTTGGTCCGGTGCCAACCTGTAACCCACAGACCATTTTTCTCTCACACGGAAACATCTTTGTGTTATTGCAAGATGACATTTATCTGCAAAGTGTGTAACGGATGGGATCAATTTTCTTCATGCGTCATCATCATCCTCATCATCATGTTTTCATAGCTGGAAAAAGAAATTGGTTCAACCGAAGACAAAAACAACAAGCAGAAGACTTTTTCGTTTATCGCGTTGATCCCCCTTCACCTGCGGATCGGTCGGGATGGTTTGCGACGTGGCCGCAGCTTCATCAGTGCACACAGTCGCTCCCGCAGCGATGGGAGGATAAAAGCCACCAAACAAACACTTTCCTAACAGGCTCCTTCCTCCCTGCTGCAGGATCTTATCACTTGATACAAGCCAGCGGGGGTCTCTGGTTGCAGCTGTTGCTTCTTCCTCTTCTTCTTCTTCTTCTTCTTCTTTTTCTTCTTCTTCTTCCTCCTCCTCCTCTTCTTCTCTGCAATGAGTCCTATCTACCCCAGCAGTCTCAGGAGGTCAGTCATTCCGCCGAGGCTGAACTCAGGAGGGGGACGGCGGCAGCAGGAGCGAAGATGAGCCTGGAGGGGATCTTGTCACCCTGAGACGAGTGATTACTTGGTGGGGACTAAGTTATGCTAATGCATTCATCTCCAAAAGCACTGTGATTATTTAGAGTTCCTCGCCAACTGTTTTAGATTTCGCTCGCTTGCTATTTTATGCAAAGATGCTTCCCTTTTTTTTTTTCCCGCCCTGCTTTTTTTTTTTTTTTTCAAACCCGCTACCTCATTGGCACCGCGCTCGAGAGCCGAGGGAGTTGTTGGTGGTGGCGGCGGCATTGGGGGGGGTGGAGTCAGAACACTGTTGGATTCTTCTATTTTAATGTGCCCTTGATGTGTCAATGAATACAAATCAAAATATATCAGCGTTTTTTTTCCCTCAAGAAAGTACCCCATGTTGCAGTTTTGCAAAATGACAGCCGAGCAGAGCGGAGCAGATGATAGTGCGCGCGACTCCCATTATTTTTCCGCAGCCCTTTTTAAATTACCCTATGTTTTATTTAAAAGGCGCTAACGTCTTCACTCCAGCCCAGGCCAACTCCGTGTGTCTCTCTGCCATTCCGAACAACACCCTCTTCCCCCCACCAACCCCTCAGCCCGTCGCCCGTCGCCGTCAGATTTGGCGAGTTCTGATTCCACCTGGCGCTCGGCGGCGGCGGCGGCGGCGGCGGTGTCTGCAGCAGGATCCCAACCTGGCTGCAGTGGCCCTGTGAGGCATCGTCAGGGGATATCAGCATTATACCAGACTGAATATATTAGAGCGTATTCCCACTAATCCTGAGCATACTGTAATTAGAGGAAACTGGGCCTCCCACCACTGTGACTGCACAAACACACGCCATTGGTCTGCTGATCTGGAGAGGAAAAAAGGTGTGGGCGTGGAGGAGGAGGAGGAGCTGGGACCCAAAAAAGGGGGCAGTGTGTGTGTGTGTGTGTGGGGGGGGTTTGCTAAGCGGGAGCTGTAGGATTGAATTTTCAGTTGAGGCAGCAGAACTCAGTGACAGGGAAATAATGTGGTGTGGGTTACTGTTGGAGGAGGAGTGAGGAGTGAGGAGGAGGAGGAGGAGGAGGAGGAGGAGGAGGAGGTGACGGTCAGAAAATAAGAAGGAGTTGCGGGAAGATTTAGAGGGATTCCGGAGACCTGTGGGGATTTGCAGAGAATTTAGAGGAGATTTCTGAAAATGAGAGCACTGCCCAGATGCGCTGCCGACAGCGGCATCTGCAGCATTAATTACAATGGCCAACCTCACCACCCACCCACAGAACACCACCCTCACTCACCTCCACCCTCCGGCCACCTGGTTCCTCTCAGTGGACCCCCCCCCCCCCTCACACACACACACACACACACACACACACACACACACCAACCCCACTACACACACACACACACCACACATGAGCGAAATCCAGGGGAGCACGGTCGGTGTGGCGGCTGATGCAATCCTGCACAACCTGCATCCACTCCTTGATCTCCAGCCATTAAACCCCCCCCCACACACACACACACACTCACTCACACACACACACACACACACCATCCCCTGCAGGTGTCTTGATGTCTTATCTATTAGTAAAGTGAAAGTGAGAGCGGGAGAAAATAAAGGCTTGCTGTCACCCAGGACGCCTCTGAAGCTTCGTGGATGAGGGAGCACCGCCCACCCTGCCCCCACCCCACCATCCACCTGACACCCCCCCCACCCCTCACTTCAGAGGACGGACGCACGTCCTGCTTTTCCCAGGTTCGCGTCGGGCACGTCGCCGTGTCGGGGTCGCGCCCGCCGCATATTGCGGCTAACTGAATCTCAAGATTACATCTGCTCAAAGCCGCAACTGTTTTCACGCTGCTCTCATGGTAGCGGGGACGGTGAAATTGTAGCGGAGATTAAGCCCGACCGACCTATTTCGCAACATTCCGGCCAGCTGTGAACCCAAGATGTGGGTCGATGTTTTACCTCTGCGGACTCCGGGTGGGGTGGAGGGGTGGAGGGGTGGAGGTGAGAGCAGGACACCGTCGGTAAAAGTGACACAGATTGCAGCGCCGTATGCCTCTAAAAAAAGAAAGATGGGCAAAGAGGATTTGTGTGGGCGGGGGAGGGTCAGCTTTCAGTGTCCACAGATTTCTCTCATAAGATCAAGTAGTAAAGGCCGGGAGCTTATCTGAATAGGAGGGAAAGATTGATGGGGGTGGGGGGGAGGTGCAAAAGCAGCGCAAGCCTCTTATAAATGAAGATCTCATGCAGGACTGAGAGCGATTCTCATCGGACGGGCCGCAGCCTCGGTTTTAACCTGCTGGCTGCCTCCAACCGACCAGAACCACAGAGCCAAACTCCTCGGATCGGTTCAGTAGCAGCGCCGAGGCTTGCTTCTTGTTTAGATGTTTCCTCTGGTTTATTGATCCTGCGGTACTGTACATCCTCCGCCGTCTCGCCCAGTGGGGTGGCTCCAAGACAGAGGAGAAGGATAAATGTAATGAGAAGATCAACAAACAGACGGGGGGCGGGGCGGGGGTGGGAGTGTAACATGCGGGCAGAATAACACGGGCTGTTACAGGGACTAATGAACGCCAAAAACCGAGGCCCTGCGCGGATCGAAAACTGCATTTCCCTTTTTTTTTCTCCTCTCCACTCGACCTCCTGCTGAGATTCAGCCACTTTAATTCTCCTGGTTGCGTCGGGGAGCCAAACAGCTACAGTGAATAAACAAGATTACCCATGCGGACATGCCAGTAAATCTTATCATATTGGAGCAGGGAGAGGGGAGAAGGGAAACAGGGCCAGGGCAGTGGCAGGGCGGCCGAGGCCAAGACGCGGGCAGCCATGGTGGCTGAGCACAGCCACGTTTTTTTTTTTCTTTTTTTCCTTTTTCATCCTCTCAAACAAATCTTTCCATTTTTCTCAGCGACTTACTGTAGATTTTCTGTCGCGGAGATGGTGACGCTTCACGTGTCGCGGCAGGAAAGGAATTATCAGTCCTAATAGGCGTGAAGCATGCGACTGAGTCAAATATTATCCTCCGTTAGATATTAATCACCGGCAGATTTGCAGCGGGAAAAAAAAAAAAAAAACAGACTTATAGTCGCGCTATTATTCTCTCCGAGCTTCCCAGCTTCCTCAATTTCCTCTCCGACTCTCGACGTCAAATCCCAGATGAAACTCAGTCGAAGGCTTCCACGCGGAGACAAAGCGCTCGGCTATTGAAATCAAGGATTTGGTACAGACAAGAAAAAGAGGGAGGGGGGGGCGGGGGGGGGGGCCTCGCCGGATGTCTATATGCTCAAAGATTTTAAAACATTTTTCCCCACACAAATTGTTTCGCTTGCATGTAAAGAAACGGCAGCGCCAGCTCGCGGCTGCTGTCTGCCGCGACAGAGCGCTTCGTCAAGGAGGCGTCCCCGATTCGATCGGCGACGTCATGCCCCATCGCGGCGACTTCTGCTCGCGCTGACTGGGATCGTCGCGGGAGCGAGCAGACCATAACCTGCAAATAAGATGATTACGGCAACAAACACGATGCGAGGCCCCCGAGGGGAGGCTGGGTGAGGAGCGGGCGCGCACATGGCAATAACAGAGATAAAGGATTTGTGGGCTTATAAAAAGCAGGAAAATGTGGCGCTTGTTAAGCAGAATATATATTTGACTTGAACATGCAGGAAGATTATCGTGGTGGGGGGAGGGGGCGGGTCACACAAACCCCCCACGCCCCCCCCCTGCCCCGATAGATAAAGGGATGACAAAAAGAGGGGAAAGAGAGATTTTTCCTTCTTCCCCCTGTCCCTGAGCCTGACGCTGATCTTCTCAAATCCCTGTGTATCTCATGTTAAATCCGTGTAATGTGGATTATGACCTGTTGAAACATATATAGTTATATCGCAGGAACAGATTGGGCCCGACTTCTTTGCTAAATCCTCACTTGTTTGCCCCGGAAAAACAGACATGACTGATATAAACGGGCGACTGGTCAGCGTGGCAACGTAGTGTGGACCATTAGCTGGTACTGGGTTTTTAGAAAGCTTAGATGATGATGGAACTGTCACTGGAAACTCCAACTGGGGCAGTGATTGCTCTAAATTGTTTTATGGTGTATTCTACTACATTTTTCAGTCCAAATAAACGTGCATAATATGTAAATAGATTAAACTGAACATGCATATGTATGATAGAGTTAGATAAAGTCACTAACAATAACATTTTTTGTATAGAGTATGTTTATATGTATTATAAATATACTGTAAGTATTTATATGTATTATTTGTATGTATTATTTTGTATTATTAAGCAATTTATTGAGTAGAAGCAGCCACGTTGTGCCACTGTGATTCTCCAGTTGCCCAGAATCTGGTGATTTTACCCTCAAGTCACAGACAGACGTGACATCACATTGAACATCATGAGACGCTGTTGTTTGTAAAGTGTTTTCTGACCATTAGATGCCGCTAATTCTTACACACCTCGGTCCCTGATTTTCAGAGGAAGAGGCTAAACCTGATCCCGTCTCCTCACAGGGGACTGAGGTGGAGCTTGTTTCAAGCTACAAGTGTTTAGCACAGTGTTCAGCTGAACAGCGCTCTTTTAGTGTCTGCAAACCACTACTGTTCTCCTGTGGTGGCCAGCAGTGTTGGTCAAGTTACTTGGAAATTGTAATTAGTTACTAACTACTGATTACTTATCCAAGAAAGTAATGCAGTTACTTTACTGATTACTTGTTTTCAAAAGTAATTAGTTACTTTAATAATTACTTTACCTCGCTACTTTTCAAAATCATGATGCACAAACTGAACACACCATAAATCATATAATTCTATTCTTACTGTATTCATATTAAATTGAATCAAATGAAACAGTTCCTTTTAAAGACTTTTTTTTTTATTAGTTTTCAATCTTAACGTTATGCAAATTGTATGAGGAAAAAATTAAACAAGTTAATTAAATACGACAGTGTGACTTGACGAAAATTGTTGAACATTTAAACCTATTTTCTGGACAATATATACATACTGTATATATGAACATACATAAATGAAAATCTGTAACTATTGATTATTTTCCAAATTATTAACATTTACATCGTTTAACAGGTAGTAAAGTGCAATGAGGAGCAATAATGTGTTTGACAAAACAGAGAAAATGCTGTTGCATGCCACATTTAAGGTCTCAGTTTATGGCTACGCTGACAAGGCCCTGTGGTTTTTTGTTTTCTTTTGGAGTGAAACCGTGGTTGTTATCGCATCAGCAAAAGCTGCTCAAATCTCCTATCAGACAGTCTGTTCCTTTCCGGGGAAAGCACCAATCCACCTAAACTGAACAACCGTTCCACTGGTGCAAATGACTTTCTCTGCGGCAGCTTGACACCACTTTTAGTCTGTATTTTTTTTGTTTGTGGGGGGAGTCCGGGGTTTATTCATCACTGAGTTTCACGTTCCTGTGCCGGTTTGCTAGGTGCTTGCTCAGATTTAAGGTAGAATTCTTCGCTGTAGGTAAAAGTCCCAACCACGCATAGTGTACAGTGGACGCTACTGTTTTTCCCATCTTTGACTGAGTCAAACTCAATGTAATGTCGCTACTTCCAAGCATTAAACGCTGCACGGTCCTGCTCTCTCTCTCTCGCGCTCCATGTTGTCTGTTTACGTATATCTGCACGTCGCGAATACGTCACGTCGCTAATATATTGTCATGAGACAGTCTCACGAAAAGAAAAAAAAACAACTACCTTTGAGTAACGCAGTAACGCAGCCAGCTTGTGGGAAAGTAACAGTAATCTAGTTACTGTTTTTGCAAATGTACTCCCTTACTTTACTTGTTACTTGAAAAAGTAATCAGATTACAGTAATGCGTTACTTCTAACGCGTTACTGCCCATCACTGGTGGCCAGTGCTTCGTTCTTTGGGCCGGTGTGCAGGGGAGGGGTGGAGCTCGCACTTTGGACAGAAACAAACTCAATAAATGGAATAAAAATGACCAGCACCACCATTGGTATCTCTCAGGACTGGGTAGAGTTTAGTCTTTCTGGTCTTTCTGGTGGCTTCCTGTTTTATTTTGAAATTCCACTCGCCTCTTGTGTCAGGTGACTCGCTCTTTCCTGTTTTGTGTTTCCTGCCGGTCTTTTCCATGGATGCATTATAAGAACTGGATACCGGACTGGGAATATGGCGGCGGGCCGATTCTTCCCAGTGGCCACTCAAGGTACTGCAACAAAAAAATTCCATGGGACCAAGCGGTATTTTGCCCATAGACCGCAATACAAAAATAAACGTCTGTAAAATGGCTGACAGGACACCTCCTACCAAACTCATGCTTGGTATAATATAACCTTTTTATCGTATATTTCTATTCATAGACTTTTTGTCTCTCTGAATAGTTTCTAAAGGCTAGAAAATCCCCACAAAAGTCTACACTCTGAGAGTGACATCACGGCTTTGTACGCGCATGTCCAAAGCATGTGCGAGCCATGTCCCGGGCATAGTAATATTATTATTATTGTTATTGTTATTTATAACATTTCGAAACATCGTCAGTTGTTCCATAAAAAAATACATTCATTTCCACATTGAATTTTGTACGGTTCGTGAGCGCGCACGTCTGTCAGTGACAGTCTCCACACTGACACAACTGCGCATGCTCCATTATCCCATCAATGCGGAAGTCAAAAAACTTTTTTGGAGCCATGCGCTGGGTGTTATATTGCAATATTAATCCCTGCCGTAAATATCTTTAATAAAAGAGTAGCATACTCCCCGCTAACATTGCATTTGGCAGCGCTATAAATCAAACACCAACTTTATATTTTAGAATTTTTTTTTTTTTTTTTCAAGCAAGCGACATTCGACATATGACACGCGTCTCGACTGCGTATGTCTGTGCTAAATAAATGATATTTTCAGTGCATTCAAGCGTGCACAATGCAGTCACACTGAGGAATGTGAAAATGCGTGTGCGCAACAACGGGCACTTAACGCCCCCAACAAATGCTATATTGGTGACACAGTGGGGCTCAGATAATGGCTTTGGCACGCCAGCTACAGTAGCATCAGCATGAGTATGTATTTGTAGGTAATCCTGGCTATGACAGCAACTTTGAGTCATGCGTTAAAATATCCACGTCCCCTTCACCACCTGATTGTAATTAAAAGGCAGAAAAAGGAAAAGAAGCCGCGGCAGACAATAAAAGAATTCCGACACCCGACTCGCGGCGACAGCACTCAGGTTCGTATTAATGCGTCGCGAAACAAGTGCGCCGCATTAGAGTGCACCAGCTGAGAGAAGTATGTGCGATCTGGGGCCACAGCTATTTCCTTGCACTAATCCATGACCATGACGGTCAGTGATGAATGCGCGCTCACCACGCAGACGTTAAAGACATTAGCAGAGCATTATGATTGTGTTGTCATTCTGCATTACTGGCGCAGGAAATCACTCAGTGTCGCGCTCTTTTATGTTGGCACAGTGTCCTTGTCCTCCATAAAGCAAATCCACTGAGTTACTGCCTCATGCCTGCACGTCACTGCAGCCCAGTGAGCCAACACACAGACACGAGTGCTTGTCGAGAGAACGGCAGACAGACAACATTGACATTTGACTGCAGCGCTACCTCGAGACGACCATGCTGCATCGTCATTGAACCTTGTTTTGCACTCTGGCCTCACTTTGAATTGGTGTCTCCCGCTCTCTCAGTAGTGACTGTTTTTTTTTTTTTGTTCAACTGCATAAGTGAAGTGCAGTACTATCCACTCGTAATATCACAATAGTTGCATGCGGAAACATCATATATGTTTTTAGGCAGGTAGATTTGGAGAATCATAGTCGGGAGAATTTATTCTGGACTGATGCTAAACAAATGTTTGAACCTTACAGCCCTCCAGTGTAACGATGGGCAGCAATTTGTTTATTTCTTTTATTTTGTAGGAACATTTCAACGCTTTGTGGGAGTTTTGCTTATTTTTTTGTTAAGGTAAATTAATTAATTGCTGGGCTTCATTTTTGTATTTCTGCATCTGTGTCTTTGCCCCTAACCAACTGGCCTCGGCTTAACACATGTTTTGCCTACTGCCTGACGCTCTGATGTTGTCTTCCCGCAGGTAAATTGCAGCTTGCTGAAAGTGTTGTTTTGCTCCTCCAGAATCCGCCAGGAAAAACTGTCTCGGCCCACTATAAGAGCAAGCAGCTGTTGACTGCAGGTGAGCATAAGGACTCCGACACACACACACACACGCTGACAAACGCGCACACAGATGCGGATGTGTTGGTGACACACATACAGTAGATGCACAGCCGTGATGTGAGACAGAAAAACAACTTAAAGATATTTAGATTTTTTTTAAAAGTGCGAGCTGGAGAATGATGAGATTGTTTTGTGTGTGTGTGTGTGTGTGTGGGTGGGGGGGTTGTGGGGGGGTATTGTATTCATAATTCCTTCTTCATATCACGTATGCAACTCATATGTTGCACAAATCTAATAACGGTGTGTGAGCGCGTGCAAGGAGTTTATGAATTGAGCCGTTTTGATAAGAGAAAAAAAGCACTGATCCCATCTTGGCAGAGAGAGAATGACCACGCTTATTGAACGGCTGCCTGAGTACTCTAATGAGGTAATATTACCACACCAAATGATGAAAAATTCATGCTACAAGTTGGTGTCGGTGCAGACGGCTCTCAGGAATTTCATTTGCTGTTTGATATTCTGACTTGCAAGCTCAGCAGGCGCTATTGTGTGATTGGAAGGGGAGGGGTGAGTGGGGGGTTTGTTGGGGGGGAGAAAAAAAACACACTTAGGGCTGAAAGCCCAAGCTATTACCGTGAATAGCCTGTAGACACAGCGGCACAAGTGGAAAAGTGCGTTTGTGAGTGCACCTCGGTGCTTTGTGCGCGCACTGTAGACGTGTGTGTGTGTGTGTGTGTGTGTGTGTGTGTGTGTGTGTGTGTGCGCGCGCGCGCCGGCATGCGTGAATGTTTGTGTGTCTGTGGTGGGCAGAGGGGGGTGAAGGCTTGCGTGCGCGCTGAATGCTAAGTGATCAGCCTGCCCATCTCATTGGCATTGGAGAGCTTGTACACCTCTGATAAGTGCATTTATGGAAAAGTCAGCACGGCTTTATCTCGTCATTGCAGGTTAGATCGCAGATAAAAGGATTGGACTCCGAAATGTAAATAAAGGGGGCGGGCGCGAGGGTTGGGGGGAGGGGGGTGAGGGTGCGGGGGGAGAAAAAGAAATCTGTCCCCGAGATAAGAAGGCGGTGGTGGTGTTGGCTCGGGCCGCCTGCTTCTTCGCACTCACACTCGGTGGCACGTGCTCATCAGGCCCGACCCCTATCGCTTAACCCGGGTTCTCTTTACCCCCCTCCCACCCTCTCCTCACCCCCCAGCCCCGCTCTCCTCCTCCTCCCCCCAAAGCCAAAACCGCCGCAGCAACAACGGCTCAGATAACATTTTCCCGCAGAACGCATTGCTGTCAGATTTTCCTGCTTACGGTCGTCTCGGCCTGCGTTCCTCAAGTCTCACGCGATGGAGATTCCCCCTCAGGGCTGCAGTAAAGCAGCAAAGCAATCATCCTGCCTCATATTCAGCTGCTATGTAAATGCCGGAATCTACACTTTCAAGGCATTTTATCAAACACCAACTTTTTTTTTCCCTTTTTCTTGTCCTCCTCCTCCGACCGCTGGCCTCTATCCCTTTCACTTCCTTCGCCTGCATCCGCTTCCTGCTTTTCCCCCCCTTTGGTGCCTTTTTCTTTCCTCCCCTCACACTCTTTCTCCCATTCTATTACCCACATCCTTTCTTCCCTTCTTCTTCTTCTTCTTCTTTTTCCCCTCCTTCTCTTTTTTCGCCGGCAAACCATTCTGTCCCTTCTCTCCGCTTGTGTGTCGAAATAAGGCTCCAGCAGTGGACCCTTAGGGTGATGGTGATGGAATGCATTGGAGGGGCCAGCAGCTTTCTCTCTCCAACCTGCATGCAAAATCATCCCGACGGGGCTTCGCTGGCTCCTGTTTACATCACCAAGAGGGGGTGCGGGCACCATGGTAACACCATTGCTCCCCCTTAAAACCCATGGCAGATGGGTCTGCACAATCACCCCCAGTTAAAATGTTTTCCTGTTGGATAAAGGGTGTGGGGGGGTGGGGCGGGGGGGGGGGGGGGGGGGTTGAAGGAAGTAGAAGAAATTGGCTCAAAGTACACTGTGGAGGCCTGTTTTTTTTTTTTCTTCTTCTTTTTTTTAAATTCCTATTTCATGTTTCTTGACTCAGAAATTAAATTTATGGGCTTGACCGAAGGAGAGATGCCTTTTATGGGCTGCAGAGAACGTGCGTACAGTAACGCGTAAATCCTGGTGGTACCAGGCGGTGCGGTGCACTGACAGAGGCTGCAGTCAGCAGCGGAGCAGCAGCAGTAGCAGCAGTGAGCACGGAAAGAGAATCCAACCTGTAAATCACCCGTGCACGCACGCACCACCGCCGCGCACACTTGCATAAAAACTCTCCCTCTCGCTCTCTCACACACTCAGCACTGTCAGGAATTGCAGCCCTTTTTCTCTCCCTCCCTGCCAGAGTGCTCAAGAGATTAAGCTCAGGGTAATTCATAGTATTTTTGGTGAGACTAAATGCTCTGCCCAGGTTTCCATTAAGAGAAGAAAAAAAAATATTGATTTCCGCTGTGGGTTGAATTTTTTTTAATATTTTTTTTTCCATGAGTGACCCCAGCAGTTAAATATTCATAAGCCATTAAAAAATAAAAGATGCACATTTTGTACATTTGGCCTATTGTTATGTACAGCACAGTCCTTAATCTGTTCGGTGCAGCGCCGTGTCCCACTCGGAGGTGAAATGGGAGCAGCTCTGCTGGCAGAAAAACACCATTAGTTTCCTGACGTGTTCGCTGTTGATTAGAAGCGGATAAAAGAGACAGAAATCTCCTCATTTGGCAGATAGAAAAAGCAAACAAATATCGTCAGAATGTTGCGCCGCCGCCACCGCCGCCGCCACCGCCGCCGCCGTTACTTGTTGTTTCAGGAAACAGCAGTGTATCTCTTCAGATTTCCAAAATGCGCCTTCCATTTAGCATTTAGATAAGACACCCAACGAGGAATACAAAATGAAACATGGAAAACCCATAAAATCTTTAATTAAGTTTTTGGGGAGGGGAGAAGTGCAGAGCAAAGTCTTGAGCACCCCTTAATGGAAAATTAGGGAGACAAAAGAGAAGACGGGAGCGCGCTGGAAATGAGGGAAACAGGAGAGGGATGAGAAATGAGATTTATTCCCTTGGAAGTGTCGTCTTTTATACCCAATAATGAGTATTAGCTAGGAACGCTTCTAAACCGGCTACAATGTCAAAAAGGTCTTATCTCGATATATATATGTATATATGTGTGTGTGTGTGTGTGTGTGTGTGTGTGTACTGTCTTATTGACTTCTTGAAGAAGTATAGAAGTAGAAGTATAGAGGAGATGAGAAATATCTATATTTCTACACTTCAATGCGCTCTCTGCAGTTCCGGGGCAGGACTGGGGACTCGGCGGCTCAGTGTGAGTCCCGCCATCTTGAGAAATTATGCATTGGCTGCGTCGCTCCCCTGCTGGATCCCCGCTGAGACTCGGTGGCGTTCTGGGATGCAACCCAAGTCTAATCATTCGACACGAGTTTAAAAGTAGCCGCGGCTAGCTCGCCAGCAGAGGAGGACGGACCACCGTCAGGGAGGCCCTGCGGGCGGCTCTACCTCACTGCCCACGTGCACGGGGCACAGGCAGGGGGCGCCGGACGAGCGATCGCCGCTCCTGATTAGTGCTCGCGCGCTACTCCGCTTGTTCCCGACCGCGAGCGTGTGCCATTCCTCTTCCCTCTGTCGTTAAATCACTCATTACACATTACGGCCGCCGCGTGCGCTCGTGAGGCTCCGTTTGGACCTTTTGGTTTGAGATAAACTTCATCCATCACGAGCGCCTCGTGCACATTATGTGACCGCTAATGTGTTCCCGCGCTGCCGCCGCCACGCCAATGAGTGCGCCTATTTGCATAATCGGAGGGATGATTCGGTTGTTCAGGACTTCCGACCACCACCAGCGCCTGCTCAGGGGAAGACGCTTTGAAAAGTCTGTTAGAGGATGAGACAAATTTCACATTTTTTATTCACTATGTTTTAATTATTTTATTTGTTTTTTTAGTACATGATATCGATGACAATATGCACACCCACACGTCTATATATACATATGTATATATACAACTTTGACAATTTTATACATCTGTCGTCTGTGCAATAATCTATCCAGCTTCCTGTGCAATGTGACTACTTTGGATTTCAGGAAACATTCTTTTCCATTGGATGCTGACTGGGGCTTTGTAAAAATTTGCAGCACTGACCCTTCCCACCATAATACCCAATCCCCTTGGTCTTCTGGTGTTGTGATTGTGTTGTGTTCGCTTCCTTGGAAGAAGTCAAACGACACTCTCTCCATCTCGGCCGCCTCGCCGCCGCCGCAGCAACGTGAGAAGAGGCGGAACACCCTTTCCCCACTGTGTTCCCAAACAGCCGTCCCTTTATCCTCTCGTCATTTTCTCCTGATCCCCGATTTCTTCCCTAAGCCGACTTGGGATGGACGACCCCGGTAAATTCAATGGGGTTATCGCTCCTGAATATGCTTAATTAAAGGCAAAGCTGTGGATAATGTAGTTGTGTTTACTCTCCACCGGTAGGGGGGGGGGGCACGCACACAAGGACAGACAAACAACGGCAATGTAGGGCGGATGATGGACGACTTAAGGCGGCGCTAATATCTTCAGCCCCATCACTCACAAACAGTGACCAGCAGGAAAGCACAGCTGCATATTATTCGGTGAAATATTGCATTAATCACGTAAGCGCTTCCTTCCAGCGACTCACCTCAGGATGAAGGATGTTTGCTCGAAGGTTTTGTGGAACCTTTGTGGGTTGGCGGGGGGGGGGGGAATCCAATTACAGTGCATATCTGGACCGGAGGGATACCGACGGGCCAAAAAGAATTGTGACTGACCCTTCCTGACGCTTGCACACTTGCAGGGCTCGCTGCTTTAGCTGATGGCTGCAGGTTGGAGGAAGCATGGGTCATTTTCCCTCTCGCAGGGATGCGAGACAAATTCACGGTTGCTTATCCAGCAAAGCGATCTCTGTCCGAGACCCTCGCAGCGGCGCATTCATCTAAGCCGCGTTAGACTGTAAACAACGGTCACTTTCGGCCGTGTAAAGAGTTTACGCCGCTGCCCGTATAACGCCGCCGAGCAACACATCACAGACATCGCAGAGTTAATAAAAGGAAAAAAAAACAGTGCAGCTGCGTTGCGGACGGGCGTAATTCGCGTTGCCTTGTCCGCGCTCGAGATGCAGCTGCCGGGCCAAAGTGGGCAATTCAGATTTTATTAATGCAGAATTGAAATTGCTCTCTTAAAAGTTTTATTTTTCAGACGTAAATCTGGCATATGGAGCTATGCTGGGACGAGCTATCGGAGAGTTAATCTGCCGCCCGATTGGCCCGGATGCACACCCCCCCTTCTCCGCCCCCCAACCGATAAACTAGGTCAGAACCAAGCAAAGCCAATCTCTGAGAAGCCCGACTAAAAATAAGAGTAGAAGAACTGACGGGGGGGCGGGGTGGGGGTGAGGTGGGGGGCAAACAACATGATTGAGGAATCAAACTTGGAATCCCTTTTGTTTCCAATTTGGATCGTTTGATGCTCCACAAGAGCGAAAGGGGTGGAAATTTTGCTGGCAGGCCAAGAACACCATTGTCTCAGGACTCGACGAGGAGAGAATAAAGCTGCGCTCGGCCTACAAAACAAAAGTCGAGCGGGAGCCGCGCACGCAAACACACCGAGCCCGGGCGCAATTGACAACAGTCGTAAGCTGCAGGATGTAACTGAAACGACGCTGACACAAGTACAAAACATAGCTTGGGGTGGGGGGTGGGGGGGGGTGAAAATGGCAGCAGATGGTGCTTTTTTTTTTTTGCATCCTGTGATCCAATGAGAGGCTCGTGTTTGGCTTTCCCTGGGTCATGTGTTCAGTGGGAAAGTGTGGCCGACACGATTCCTCTGTCATCTGCGATAACACAACAGTTAGCTTGTCTCTCCCAGGGCTGCTGGCCACCTCCACTTTTTTCTGCTTCTTTTTTTGTTCATAACGCGCACGGTGCTAGCAGCCGCTGCCGCAGGCGTCCTGTCTCCTGTCCTGAGCTCAAAGATTCAGGCAGCACCTTGGATGTCGCTCTCCCGGGGGGCGGGGGGGGGGGGGGGGGGGTATCTAAAAGTAAAAGCCTGAGAGCGATGGAGAGAAAAGAAAGTCAGGTGCAGGGAAGGTAGGAGGCAAAAGACTGGAAATGAGTTGTGTTTTCACATTCGCAGCCCGTCCTTTTGATGTGTGCACCAAAAATAACCTGCGGCCCACAGCGGCCAATCACGGCAGCCGCTCCCAGGCTCCCGGGCTTCCAGGCTCCGCCCCCCTCGCCTCCGTTCCCGCCCCGGCCTTCCGTGTTCCGCCGCCGTCTCCTCCTCCCGGTCCCTCCGTGGCACCATCCACCACCACCAGCACCAGGAACAACAACCCGGCCCTCCGCCTCGCATGCCAAGGCACATTTGGCACCTCGGTACCCGCAGCCACTCAGCCGCTGCCAGCCAGTCTCGCCGCCGTGCCAATAGTTTTGGAAACGACACGGCCACGTGAAACTGGCACTGCCGACACAACGGGAGAAGGAGGAGGAGGCAAAAGCAACAACAACAACAATAAAATAACGCTCGGCCGCAATACAATCCACCTTCCAAAATAAAAATAATAGGCGAGGAGAAGCCTTGTCGATCCAGGAAGTGGGAAAAGGTGGAAGGAGGAGGAAGAGGAGGAGCTGCTGCGGCACAGCACAGCTGCACGGCGACGCACAAAAAAAAAAACCCGAGACGTGATTCGTTTTCATTGCAGAAATTACAAGGAGGAGAAGAGCCGGTGCCAAATAATAATAACGATGATGGCAGGAAAAACAGGACTAATTAAGATAGGGACAATCACTCCGGGAATACGTGTGCAGCCTTGTTTGTTAGTTTAGTTTTTTTGCCATTGCATGTTATTTGTTTCTTGGGGGGTTTTTTTGTTTTGTTTTGTTTTTCTTATTGTGTCTTCATCTCCGTCTGAGAACCGGTGAAAAAAATCAGCAGCGGCCTCTGCAGCCTGCAGCCTGGAGAGGATGAAGAGGAGGCTCCACTTTGGAGGCTCTCCCTCTGCTGCAACACACACACAGCCAGGCACAGCCAGGCTCGTCAACATGCGCATTGACATAATGAACACACACACACACACACACTTGGAGACAAACTTCTCCCACCACTGGCTGCTGCTGCTGCTGCTGCTGCAGAGAGATCGCTATCAGGGCGAGGCGGCTTTTAATTGATCTTGGTCACAGTTTAATGTGAGGGGGGGATTAGCCGTTATCGTCGGGAGGGGAGAGGAGAGGCAGAGCAGCGGGAAGGGTTTCGGGGAGGAGATATCACAAGTCCCTGACGTTAAAACCCGCCGCCCTCTTGATGACAGGAATTCTGTGATGTGACCCAAAAAAAAAAAAAAAAACTGCGAGAGCGCTGCTGGGAAAGTACAAGTGGAAATCTGGGCAGCGAAAAAAGAGAGACGGGCGGCGACATCAAGCTGAACTTAATCCCGATTTCCCTGTGAAGTTTTTTTGGCCAGATCTCGGCTATTTCCAGGCCCCCCTGCGATGGGGGAGGGTGAAGGGATGGTGGGGTGATGGAACCGACCGCTGCCGCTGCTATTTAAATCCGCAAACTTGTTACGGAGTTCTCTTGGAGGAGACGAGACATGAAAGCAGGCGAGCGGCGTTTTTGATTATTGGCAGGTGAATCATCAGGGAGCTGAAAGGGCAGCGAGGAAGGAAGGAAAGAAAGAGACCCGAGGAAGCTCACATACCTCCGGCATCCCCGCGTCCCCCGAGTTTCTGCAGCGTCTGCGAACCCCACCGCCCCCCCCCCAACCCGGTCCAATAAAAGTGGAGATAAATACTGCATAGGGCAGAGCGGGTCAACATTAATCACCAAATTACAGCGCTTCAAAAACACAGGCGCCGTGTCCTGTGGCCGTCACTCGTCACCGGGGACGGATATATAAGTTTTTATTATCTCTCTTCTTCTTCTTTTTTCTCTCCGGAGCGCACATTTTCAAAGAGTCCCTTCGCCGTAGCTTAAATGCCAGGGCGACATGATGAAAAAAATGAAAAAAAAGTCAGCATAATGCGCCAGTTGGTGGAGCTTCAAACCGAATGAGGGAGAAAAACATCACAGCTGCCTTGTTGTCCCTCCCTCCCTCCCTCCCCCTCTCTCCCCCCACCTCTATCGCTGCTGTTTTTTTTTTTGTTGTTTTTTCTAAAAAAACCAAAACAAAGAGAACATTGTTAAATTCCTAATCAGACAAAGAGAAACGAGAGAAGTGGAACTTGGAAAGGGAGACAGAGAGCGAGAGAAGCGGCTTTTGACTCTCGGCGTCCTGCGACTTTGAACGCAGCTCCACTCTCGCTGCTGCCCGAGCGGCATTCGCTGGTGGTGGTTTGGCTGGAGGGGCCCAAGGAGGAGGAGGAGGAGGAGGTGGTGGGAGGAGGGATGGAGGGATAGAGGAGGGATGGAGGGCAGTGTAGACATGAGGCAAAAACAAATCATCTCAGCAGCTCTTCTTCTCTCCTCTTTTGGACACTTTTCCTCATCGGCTACTCCTCGCTGACATGGAGGCCACAGTTCAAGAGCCTCTTCACAGCCTCCTCACCCCCCCTACCCACTCCTCACCCTCCCCCGCACTCCCCCGCACTCCCCCGCCTTCTTTCCTCGCAAGTTCCCCAGACAACACTTAACCCAGAAGGATGGATGAGGATTCGGAGGCGGCAGCGGCGACACTGCGATCTCTCCGCCGAGGCTCGGCCCGAACCAAGAGAGACGCAGTCTGATTCGACATCGTCGTCGTCTCTGCCGCTGGACGCATCCGTAACTCTGGGTGGAGGCCGACTGATTGACTGACTGAGCCAATCAAATTCCTCCAGCAACCCCCGTCTCCTTCCCTCGTTTGATTCTTTCGGCGTCCGCGAAGAGGCTGCAGATTTCTGACTGCCGCGCCATCGATTTCCACGTCCAGCAAACTGATCAAATTAGAAGCCGCGATACGCCGTCGACCACAACGAGCACCTTCACGAGCAGACCCCCCCCCCCACCACCACCACCCCACCGAGTCATCCGGGGCCATAAAAACATATTTATGAGAGCATCAGACTATTGAGCCGCAGCGATGTTTGCCATTTTCTCGCCGCTCTGTGATTCCATCCAAGCGTCAAGATTGATTCTGAGAGCTCCTACTGTGTCACCCTCCATAAGGAATATGTATAATTCAACAGCCTGTTTTTTTCTGCCCCCCCCTCCCCCTCCTTTCTTTCTCTCTTTTTCTCTCTCTCTCTATTTTTTTCTAAACATACACTCATATTATTACCAGGCCTCAGTGAGCGAGCCAGCCGAGGAAGAAAGAGGATTGTCTGCTGGGGACAGAGGGAGTAGGGAGGCTTGGGGGGACGGAGGGGGGACGGAAGAGGGAGGACGGAGTGGGGGGTCCGGTGCTGGTCGATTGGTACAGTTTGCTTTTCTTTTTCTTTTTTTTTCATTCTCTCCGTGCCCAGAGCGTGGTGAACACGACTCCCATGTCGCCCCCCCCACCCCTCCCCCCACCACCACCCCCACCACCCCCCCCAGTGTGGAGACACTAACAGACTGTCAGGCTCGGCTGCCAGCTGAACAATCACCAGCACCAATCCTGCCTGGCGACTGTCAACCTGTCATTTCTAATGGCCACAGCGGGGCTCGCTGGCCGGCTACACACACACACACACACACACACACACACACACACACACACACTTACATAGACACATTTGTGGGGGGCCGGGGGTGGGGGAGGGGGAGGGGCTCCGGGTACCACTACCTGGGCCCGACTCTCAGTGTGTTTGTGTGTTTGCATGATGCTCTTCGTCGTTCGCTTTGGTGACCAGGTGAACTGTCCCTGCGTCTGCTGTGTGTGCATGCGTGACTGATTGCGGGGGTGGATGGAGGGGGTGGGGGGTGGGGGGTTCACGGGGTCGTCTTCGCCCTTTTTTCTCCACCCCTCAAACCCCCCCCCCCCCACACACACACACACACACACACACACACACCACCCCCTGCAACACAGGGGCTTGCAGGGCCAGGCAGGACTTCAGTCGTTACATCCACAGCCTCACACAAGCAGATGGCAAAACAGATGATCCTCGCTCATCTCACTCATGACCATCCATATTTATTTCATGGTTGCTGGCCCGCAGACTCCCAGCGCCTATCACTTCTCCATGAGTGCCTTGGCAGGGGGAGCCGGGAGGAGGGGGGGAGGGCACACACAAACACACACACACACACACACACACACACACACATACGCTCATGAGTGTTTGGGAAACAAAACAGGCGTGAAAAAGGAAAGCGGACGGGTGAGAGAGAGGAGGCGGGCGAGCGAGCAGGATTGTGGAATTTGTGAGAAAAACGAAATTAAGCAACGTGGCGTTCGTCAAAGGCGACACTTGAGGACCTGGGGTCGATGGCGGCCGAGGCGATTCGCCGCGCTCCTTCACAGGGCGTCGATGAATGAAAGGTCTGATTGGTTTGCTGCGGCAGCGGGCAGACAGACTGACAGACAGACAGACAGAGCGACACCGGCTCCTCCCTCCTTCCATCTTCCTGCTAGGCGGCGCGGAAACGAGCGTCTGAGGGCTTCGAGACAAACTCCCAGGAAGCAGCCACACATCAGCACCACCCCCCTCCCCCACCACCACCACCCAGCCTGGAGCGAGGCCAGGGCTGGAGAGGGACCACGCTGGTCCGCACCGATGCTGTTTAATGGAAGTCTGTGCGGAAGAGAGGCCATTTCTTAAATCCACTTTACCGGCTCGGTGCCGTCCGGATGACATCAGCGCAAACGTCCAGCTTTTTGCTGATCCAAGGAAGTCGGATTCTTGATTTTTTTTTTCAGCCGCCCTCCCAATTAACCCTCGTCCACCACTTTTCTGTTCTACGTAAAGACGGCGGGCAGTAACGGGTTCGGTTCATTCGCCGTCTCTCATCAGATCTTACCTTGGCCCGCCGCTCACCCTCCTCCCCCTCACCATCCGCCTCCCCCATTCCCACTCCGCGCTGACAGACAGACACTCCTCGGCCATGGTCGCATCCGGCAGCGGTCGCGAACGATGGATGAAATTTAGGTTAATCATTGAAAGTGACACGGAGGTGTCCCCCCGGGGGCCCAGTGGCTGAGTGAGCAACTCAATTAAGAGCAAACCGTCTTAGACAAGGCCACCCATGCAAGCTTGATCTCTGCGGGCGAGAGGGAGGGGAGGTCCGCGGCCGCGTCTTGCTCACTGCCTGGCTGGACTGGCTGCCTGGCTGCGGCTCTCCCTCCCTGGGCAGGGCCGAGCAATCGGCCCGGGCACTGGCGAGGCAGAGCCACGGGGCAGAGTGACCATGTGCTCCAGTTACTCTGCCCCAGATGATTCACCATAGCTGAGGGGGGGCTTCGAGCAGGAACATGTGACACGCACAGATGAGTGGACAGCAGCTTTGTTCCATTATCAGTCAGCCATGGGATTCAGGGGGAGCGGGAGGGTGGGCAGCAAGCAGAGGGCAGCCAGAGAGAGTGAGAGCGAGAGAGGGAGTGAGAGTGAGTGGGAATCATAAATAGGATCCAAAAAACCCCACCATTTCAATCCCTGCCTTCTCCCTTGAGCCAGGCCCAGGGAGAGTGGACGGTGGTGGGGCTGATGATAAGGGCAGATGGTGGCCGCACCGTTAGAGGGTGGGCGGCGGGGTGGCGGGGCATGGGGGGGGGGGGGCTCTGAGAGAGAGCCATGAGAATTGATAGCTTTATCTCTGAAGGCTGGGAGAAGACCCTGAAGCCTAAGTGCCATCATTTCCACCAGCAACAAGTAGATAAAAACACCTGGTGCCTGTGGCGGAACCACTACTGATGTGTTAACCCAAGGACAGATGATAGGCTGTGTGTGTGTGTGTGTGTGTGTGTGTGTGTGTGTGTGTGTGTGTGTGTGTGTGTTGGTTGGGGGGGTAGAAACCCAATAAAAAGCTGTGGCCCCTGAGTAGCACAAAAACTGTGGGGCTCTTTAGTCGTGAAGTATTTTGTTTTTTTCCCAAGCAGCCTGATTGATTGGCTGTGATGCATTCAGTGGGTGCTGTGAGTGATATGGAGGAAAACTGTAATTTATCAGTCCAGCTCACCTCATGTTGTAATCATTAATCCCTAATGTGAACCATCCCTGCACTCTGAGGAAAAACCTCACCTTGTTTGTGCGGAAATTTTTCTGTGATTAACACGACAGGGTCCAGTGTGACGTCGAGCCGTGTGTTTGCTTTGTGTTGTCTAGTCAGTCGGCTGCGTTTCTTTTGCTTTCCAAAGACTGCCCCAAAAAAAAAAAAAAAAAAAGTCGATGCCGTCGGCTGTGGTGATTGCCGGCTGGTGGATCACAGGGTCCCGCTAGAAATAAATGGGAAATGATGCATTTTACACCAGAGCCCCCGTGAGTGATTTTATATCCGCTAATGGTCAGTCCTGCCCACTTGTAGAACCATTTCTGTTGGCAGAACAAAACAAATGATCACATTAACAGACAAATCATAATCACCCTTTTCATCATTACTATCAACTCGGCCAAAACAGACTTTTGCAGCTCAGTCGCCTTCGGGCTCATGCCCATTACCGCGTCACACCAGTGCTGATATTCTGTTCTTTGGATGTTGTGTTTTGGTAGCATTTGCGCATCAGTGGCTGATGGAGAACTTGTCGTGCTGATTTCACGTTCATGTGACTTCCATGACCAAACACTTTGTCCGCTCAAGGTTATTGGAGCTCGTCAAAGCAAGGGGGACCGAAGCTGCTGTCCAAACACACGGCGCTATTGGGCAAATAGACGATGAGTAACAGAGAAAAGTTGGCAACGGTCAGCTGTCAGCTTTTTCCAAGTGGACGGCGGACATGAAAAGTCCGTCTGCTTCCTCACTCTGACACGGGGCATGTGGAGGAACACGTGACTCTGCTGCTAGCTGGTTCTCAACCCGGGAGAGGGAAGCACTGCTGTTCTGCGCTAACCGCAAGTGACAACTTTTACTAAACGGCCACGTGCTTATTGACCCCGGGTTCAAACAGATTGCGACGGCCGTAAAGTTGTCAGTTTCTCAAGCATGAACCCAACAACACACCACAAAAGTCAGTAGCTGCATTTCCATGACCCCTAGAATTGTGCAAAACCTAAGTATGGCAATAAAAAACAGGTCATGGAAACACCTGAACTTCAAAAATCCTCTCAAATATGGCTAAAAAGTTTTTATCACGAGGTGGTTTTTCAGACCATATAGATGGTATATCGTGAAAGTGTCATGGAAACACTTTTTCGCATTGACACGTCACCAGGCGGGACGTACAGGGTCACATGACCAGTACACCTCAACTGAGAATGGCGTGTTATGATTGGACGGAGGAGGAGACGGAATATTTTTTACAAGAAATCAAAGAGAAAAATAGAACAACCATTTTTGACAACAAACAACATTGAAATGTTGATTTTTACTAGAAATTTTGTACCTCCCTCCTCCTCAAAGGGGAGTCTCGCGGGACGACATTTGACGAGAATTATGGCTTATGTGCTTCACACCATTCAATGGAAACACCTGCAAATTGCAGTTGTACTTTGTAGAAACTTTCGAAATATCGCTTTTATTTTGCCAAAAACTGTGATGGAAACACAGCTCGTGTGTGCTTAAAAAGTGCTGCTGTAGTGAGAAGGGCGTCTTAGCCAGCTAGCATTACCACTCTTTCCTTACATCATGTAGCGCCCTCTAGACAACTAGCCCTTCTATGAAGTGCGCTCCCCAAGTTCTTTTAAACCTATTGATCAATGGTTAATTAACGCAAATGAGTGATAAGTTGTCTTACACTATTTATGAACCGTTAGTTTCTTTTTCCTGAATTTAAAGTACTCTTTTTGTTAGTTTGTTTTTTTACTCTCTCTAAAGCACTCTTAAAAGGAAACTTAGACACTCTCAAAACATCTAAATAAGTATAAACAGCAGACTTATGATGCAGGAAGAAAGAATGGAAAAACCACCAGTAAGTAATAATTATTTACTTTTGTAATAATTACTGAACCTAAACAAATATAAAATACAAAAAGACAATAGACCAACAATTCAATAATATTCAGATAAGTCTTCAATACCTTTTCAGATAAGACTTCAATACCTTTAAACCTTAGATCAGTAAACAAAACAATAAACTCAAGTAAACAGTTTCTCCACCAATTCCAACACTCAAATGTCCCTTGTTTCCAATGCAAACACTCAATCTCTATGCTTTAATACCCCAAAACCCCAGTATTCACCCCTATAGCCGGCTTTTCTAAATAAAAGAAAATAAAAAGAGAGAAAATGAAATGAAATAAAATGGAATGAAACGAAATGAGATCAAATAAAATAAAATGGGTACCCTTTAACCAGTAAATCGTTGCAGGCCTGATTCGTTGCTTGTGAGCGTTGTAGCCTCAAACTGTGATGGCTGCTTCGCGCATGGCGCAGAAAAAAAAAACCACCACAGACTCACGGCATGAATGGCGTAGTCCTTGTCGTTCACGATGCAGCGGGTGGCTGGCGTCGGCTGTAAACGAGTCCTCCGTCCTCCCCGGTAACGTCTGGGCTGGCCCTCACCGCGGGTCTTCTCCGGCTGGTCCGTTTCACAGTAGTCTGGCAAGTTCCACTGAGTCGAGCGCTGTGTGAGCAGCTCACGAGTGAAACCACCAGGTGGCTAGAATGAGCTACCCTAGCCTCTAGCTGTGCAGGATAACTTTTGTCCAAAGTCTCTCCGTTCGAAACAAACACTCGGCTGCGCTGATGGAAGTTGTTCCGAGACTCACTGTCCGTTTGTCTCCACGTCCGTTCCTCAACCAGTCTCTTTTCACAGTTTGTTCTGTCCGTCACCACGCTCCGCCATCACACCTCTCCTCTCTCCTCGTGCTCTTCCCTCTTGTTCCTCCACCTCGTGCTCTCACCTGCTCCTCTTCCTCCTCCGGTCAACCTTTCACACTCATCACTGATTGGATATCCTCAAACACAACAAACTCAACGTAACACATATTTTGACATTTAAACATTACTTTTACACTCCTTTTAAAACACAAAATAAACATTTCTCATAAAATAAATACCAAAACGAAATAAAAACAAACAAATAAGTAAAATTAGTTCTTTTGTTCAATAATCTATTTATCTTTTTTTTTTTTCCGGACTATGACTGATGTATTTCTTTATATTTTTAACTGGGTTACAATCACAAATATGTTGTTTGCACATTGTGAGATTTCCTTTTACTCAATTATTTTTTTGGACTCCTTTGTCCTTCAAAACACTCTCTTGCTTTCTTGGGTACAGCTTACTAGCACTGGGTACCTGGTAAAGTGGCCAGTGTGTGTATTTCTCCATGTGATCGAATTTCACAGTCTTACGAGATTTGGTTCAAAAATATGTGTTTGGAAAGCGGTAGGGTAACACAGCCCACTGGATTTCTAATGCATTTTTTGTCTGGTAGACTTTAAAAAAAAGAAAAAAGCAGCCAGTGTGTGGTTTCATTTCATCGCCCTGTATGGTTGCAATAAGTCCTTCAGTTTGGTGGTGAGACTCTTGGGAGCATTTCCAGACCTCACACACCCATTACGGCGACAAACATGCTGGCAAAGCGGAGATCCGTAGAGACAAAAACCCTAAGTAGACTGGAGCCCGGGTGTTTTATGTGCTGCTTGCCGTCGCCGCTCCTGCTCTCTGATTCATAGCCTGTGCATGGGAGATCGACTGCCAGAATTATGCCGCCTAAATATAGTGAGAAACTCCAATAGCACTTCTCTGAATTGCCTTTCTTGGACCGAAACCTACGAGGTCCGAAGAACTATCCAGCTTTTTTAAATTTGCGTGACGTTAATTTCTGCTGTTTTGTGTTTTTCATTGAAGACTGAAAGTAAACAATGCACCGGGGCTCGATCAACGTAAACACCTATAAAAGCTCATTCTTCTATTTTGCCCATTCAGCTAGAACAAATATAAAGTTGTTATTTTCTGCGCTCTGCTATCTCTGTCTTGGTTTAAGGCTTACCCACCAAGATCTGTGGGAAATTGAAAAAATCACAAGTTTCAATGTTGTTTCACTAAATTATCATTATTATTTTAAAGTGTTCTTCCGGGCATGTGTCTGTTTCTCTTATGTGCAGCTCAGTTCATCAGTTAAGTTTCTGTTTGCTTTCTTTCTTCACGTTTTTTTGTTTTTTTTTTGTTTTGAGAAATCACTTCATTGCAGGCAGCTCTCACTTCTCCTTGATTTTGGCCAAGGAGATATTCCACTCAGTAACTTTGCCTCTGCGTATGCTAACAAACAATCTTCCGCTGCTCCGCACTTTAGACCCATGAGCCGCATCTTCCAGCCTCCTCTGAAAAGACCAAAAACATCCTAACTTGTAACTTTCTCCATTATCTAAAGGCAAAAAGTCATCGATAAGTTTCCCCTCCCACTGTTTGCAACACTGAGGGCGATTCCTTTTTTTTTTTTAATGTCTCCACAACAGCACTCACTCGGTCAATACTGAGGGATCTATAGTCGCTGCTATCACTGCCAGCAGTGCCTCATCACTTGATTGCGATACTTTCCAAACTTTCCATAACCCTTCCCAGCTGCCTGTTGAATCCAAACTTTTGCTTCATAACGGAAACTGTAGGGACAGTCGGTCTTAAATCGTTATTCTTGGCAAATCGATAAACAGAGCTGAGGTTTTGCTGAGATTTGCTGTCCCCTTCGCAACAGCATTTCTGATCTGCATCAGTTTTGTCCCGTTCTTTTCACCACTTGCACTATTGGTATAAAGAAGAGACTTTGCCACTTTGTGCTTTTATACTCGATTACTTTGATGCTCTCTCTTTCTGCACATTTTCATCTTTCAGATTAATTTGACTCATAAGGATTTCACTTGTGCGTGTTACCCAATTTCATATTTAAACTTTTGGGCCTCCCTGTTTGACTCAAAATATATTTTCCAACACACATGAACAAATGGAAATCCTATGTATTTTTGATTGATTAAAAAAAGAAAAAGAAAACAGCTTGACCAAACCTTTGAATTTCACAGTGACTTTAACTCTGACCGAGATCCACCTACATCCGATTTCTTGCCCTTTCATAAAAGAAAATAAGCATTTCCAATGAGACCCGGCTGAACACAGTGAACTGCAACCACAGCATTCGTAAAGGTCTCACCTGCTCCATCACCTACAGACCCAGGTGTCTTTTCAATTCTGTCACAATTTCTTCTCCTTTTAACCAAACTGGGATCAACCCAGCAGCAGCAGCTCCTTCCTTCTGCTCTATTCAGCTGAGCGTGTTTCTCTTGAGGCTGGGTTTTGTTTACTGAATGTCGATCACAAGTTCTCATGTTAAATTGAGATTTTAAATAACGCCAGACGTTTTATTTAATTTATTTGTGACCCAACAATAGTGACTAAAACCTGTCCTCTTCGCTACTCTCACTCAAGCAATCTGGTGTGTTTGATAATGACTAGAAATATTCACTTGTCTCTCTAAAATCAATTTCATCTTTTGAGCCCATGGGGGTTCATTATAAATAAGTCGCCGATTTTCCTACGTCTTAATCTCTGGTCCACCGCTTCAGAATTTCTCTCCTTCATCACAGTAAAATACAACCAAGTTCTTTTCCTTGGAAGCTTTCAAAATTCCTGATTGCTCTCCGTCATTGTAGTTTACAGCTGAATTTATCCATTTAGCGAGCAGTATGTGTTCACTATGACTCACTGCAAATGGCACAGGCTTGACCTCGTGTTGTCCCGTGGTGTCTGCCTCCAAAATATCGATCTGCTTCTGATCACAAGGCTGTAACCTTCCATGCCCTGCTTTTACAACCTGCCCAGAAATCGTCCTTCTTGATCCCCTCTCCTATTCTCAACTCGTCATCAGCAGAAAGTGAGAGGTCCTCACATTCATTGGGGGATACATTCAATAGATGATGAAAGTTCTACATGACTTTGCCCCCAAAGAAACCCCAGAAACTAAACATAGTGCCCAGTCCGAGCTCAGTAGTCACACTGGAGGTTTGGGGAAGCGCTGCAGCAAAACAGAGTAAAGGCAGGAATGACAGACTTGCAGTATCTCAAGAAATTCTTCAGGGCTCATGTGTCATATCAACAAGCAGCCAAAGAAGCAAGACAGTCCTATTTTTCCAATTCGTTTGCTCTTAACACCCACAAACCCGGGGCTTTATTCCAGGCAATAAATTCTGTCCTGCTAGCCAGCGAATGGAGGCATCCACAGAGAAATGTCACCAATTTCTTCCCCAGCACAACTGACACGATATTACACCTGTGTCAAGGAGCATCAGGAGCCGCGGTGAAACTTTCTTGCCTCGCTCTGAGCTCATCTTCCCGCCACATTTACAGGAAAATAATTCAGCGCCTCAGTCCTGCGCCTGCATTTTGGACATCATCCCTCGCAGATTTCTGGAGGAGGTGGACATCCATTCACGCCGCCTACATCCTGCTGCCTTCCGCTCTTTGTTTACCTGTCTTGGCGAGAGTTCTCCTCGTCTCCAGCCCCCGTCACCCCTGCAGGTACAGAGGCTGCGGGTTTGTCGAAGGTGGTCGGGCTGTAGCCTCGTGTGTTTGTTCCCTGTTGTAGTAAAACACTGGCAGTAGCACCCCAGAGACTGGTTCCTGTAGGTATCCACCCACCTTTAATTGAGTGTCTGGATCTCCAGGTTCCTGCTCTCTAAAAGGCTGTTGTTTTTTTTCCCCCCTCACTGCTGTCACCATGGTGCCTGCTCTCCGTGGGAACAGTTGGTTTCAGGAGAGAGTGGTCGAGTCCCGCTCTCGTCAACGGCCCTGGGAGGACTTTTGTTATGGCTGTTGTATGTGTGTGTGTGTGTGTTGTTGTATGTGTGTGTGTGTGTGTATATATATATATATATATATATAAATATATATATATATATATATATATATATATATATATACACATATATATACACCCATACACACATACACACACACATACAGTACATATATATATATATATATATATATATATATATATATATATATATATATATATATATATATATATATATATATATATATATATATATATATATACACACACACATACATATACTGTAGATACAGAGTCAGCCAAAATAATGTAATCACACATCAGGAAAAGAAACACTTGGATAAATATTTAATCTTTATAAGTACTTCTATACATATTAATCAAATTACAATAACACTGTGTACTGTTGTACGATGTTTTCCCAACAGATGGCATAACCCTCATGAATGTTGCATTAACAAACGTTACCCGAGCAGTAGTTTGCCGTACACATACATGTCTGGCGGCCAATGGCCACCACTTTGAGCACCTCCTGGAATTGCAGAGGGCAAAGGTGACTTGTATTAATCTCAGGATGTATGAATAAATTTGGTAATAAAATATTTTGCAAGTTTTTCTTTTAATGTGTGTGTACATTATTTTGTCTGACTATATATTTCGATGTTCTGTGAAGCACAATTGTAAGTTAATGCTAGTTTGTTTAGAGAAGTGTTGTGCAATAAAGAATGCAAAAAAAAAAAAAAAAAAAGTCAATAAGAGTTATTTTTTTCTTTTTAAGTGGAAAGTTTACTTGGCTCTGTCAATACAGTGTACAGTGTCAGGACCAGCAAGGATACCGACTGCTAGCGGAAAAAAACAACCTTTTGAAGCAGATGTCTCTAAACAGGTTGACTTTATGACCTTCAGTCTCCCAAGTTCATATTGACTGACAGCTCCAGCCTTTTTTCCCATCGCCTCCTCTTTACTGCCTCAGAGCTCGCTGACTCTCTGGCGCAGACGGCGTAATGTTGTAATGGGCCATGTAGCGTCACTCCTGCAGGTCTTGTTGCTGGGGTGATTGCGGAGGGCATTGTGGCGTTGACCTGACCTGTGGACTCTCCAAAAGGATAATAAGCCTTGCAGCTCCCCCCAAATATACGGCGTGGGTGTCTGAGGTCCAGGCTGTGTCCTCGTAATTAGCTTCCATCCCTTCGTCATAAAAAAAAAAACAAACACACAAGGCTTCTCCCTTTTCTTTTTCCTCGTGGCCTTTTTCGATTCCTACTCAACCACAACTTGCAGAAAATGACTATAGACAACAACCACAAAAAAAGCAGAGTTCAAATATGCAAAGAGCCCTGAGCGTGATTATGCACACCAGTGCGTGGAACAGTGAGAGTGAACAATAAGAAATGCAACACCAGCTGACATTTTGAGGTCATTCTGCTCCTCGTCGCCGGCTCCTCAGCTACTCTTGATTGGCCGTCGCGGCTTTTCGGGGAGGCACACGTCTTGCTCGTTGTGTCCGCGGAGCTAATTAGGAGTGACGCACAAGGCAGCAAACAAGACAACACGTAAGCAACGTTAATTTCTCTCTCTCTCTCTCTCTCTCTCTCTCTCTCCCTGTCCCTGTCCTTGTCTTTCTGAAGGCGCCGAGCAGCATGAATGTGCCACTCAGTCAACCTTCCCCCAGTCCTGCCTGGAAGCCCAGAGCCATGGTGCGCTTGCTGCAGACGGAGAAGGAGAAGGTAGACCGTGCAGTGATTTTTGGCCATGAAACACATGTCATCTTTTCCTGAGTGGGCAGGGAACAGAGGTGGCCGAGGGAGACAGTCGCTGCAGAGCACACCACCGCGAGCTGTGTGTGTGTGTGTGCGTGTGCGTGTGTGTGCGTGCGTTGCCCGAGTGTGTGTGCATTGCCCGTGTGTGTGTGTGTGTGTGTGTGTGTGTGTGTGTGTGTGTGTGTGAGTCACACAGATAAGGGGGGTAAATAGGAGAGAGAGGACTGTCACTCATGCAACATGGACTTTTCAAGCGCGAGCCTGTCGAGCACGGACGACCGTGACAGCCGACAACAACTCCGGGTTCTCTGCTGTTACTCCCACGATGCTCCGGACAGCAGCGGCTGTCTGTCCTCGCTGCACCGCACAGGCCAGGCCACCAGTGAGACGGCGGACCGCAGGCTTGCGGACATGCTGAACGGAGTCAGCAAGATGGATAGGTTAACGGGACAGTTGAGCTCGATGCTGCTCAGGTCACAGAGGAGATTCTGGATAAACACACCTGGAGAAAACATGATGGATCTTATTCCACTGGGTTTGAATTCTACCAGTCGGTCCATTCTGAACTCTGACCTCTGACATCAACAGTTATATGGAGGTATTTTCCCCTCCGTGTTACTACCTCTCACTGGATATTTTCTCTTTTTTGGAACCGTTCCTTGTAAATCCCAGAGACGGTTGTGATGTCTTGGAAATCCCAGCAGGTCAGCTGTTTGTGAAAATACTCAGACCAGCAAACAGCGTCCACCACACTGACGAGTCGCTGATGCCTTTTTCTTCCCCAGTTTGATGCTTCCGTTGAAATTCAGCAAGTCATCTTCACCACGTCTACATGGCCTACATGAGTTGCTGATTCGCTATTTGTGTCAACAAGCAGTTGCTTAATAGAGTGATTTTTGAAGCGTTACTGATTTTCAGATGTGAGCAAACTATTTCTTCAATCATATGGACAGGCGCTCTCTGCAAACACCACGTGAGGTCCCGTAACTCCTGACTCCCCTCGAGTGAATTATGCAAGCATATATTTCTAAATTTACATTTCAAGCCCTTTCAGAGTTTCGGGACACAAGAAACAGTAAGTCATCTGATATCACCTACTTAAAAATAAAAAAAAAAGCAAAGATCACCCGACACCTCGCTGCGCAGAGTATATTTTTCTTTCTCTTTCGGCCGGTGAAAAATCATTAAAGTTTCCCGCGGAGGAGAGGAAACCCGCTAAAGCCAGTTTCATTACAGCGATAAGGACACCTGTGGATCGCTGATTTAAACAACCTCTTTGATACCGCTGAGGATTCCAAACGCGTCCCGTCCTCACATTGTTGGCTAATCAGTGGCGGGGAGAAAGCGCCGTGAGCTCGGCCCAGTTCTGTGAATACCGAGCAGCACAGAGTCTCCAGTCCCCGAAGAGCAGCGCTGGACCGGCGGGACGTCTGGAAACTGGCCCTGCGGACTCTTAAACTGGCCCCGTAATGGCGCCTCTCAGCAAGTCTCTTTGACGCGGCCATTAATAGCGGCGAACAAACAGGCTCGGAGGTCACTCATCATGCTGCTTCTTATTGTGTTTTCCGAGCTTCGCAAGGGCCGAGCCGGGTGCTAACGAAGGATTGATTTAATGTGACCTTTGCCGAGTTGTGTGAAACCTACACAAACCCATCCAGGATGAGGAGAGAAACAAAAGGATTGTTGTTGTTGTTGTGATCAAATGAAAATCGTTGTGCAGGACGATGCCAGAGAGGCATCTACACAGCATGCAGTTTAAAATGCCTTCTCATTTGATAACGCCGTTGTCGGTTAGAAGTGTATTATTTTTTTTCAGTGGGGCAGATCCGTGTTATTAGTTGCTCAGATGTGCTGCAGAGTGCAGCAGTGTGCAGCTCAACAATACAGGCCCTGCAGGCGCTTTTCATGGTGACTAAAGAAGAAGCGTGTCTGCAAGTACAAGCAGCAGCACAAACCACAACCCACATCTCCTTCACAAAGCTGTCACACAGAAAAGATTACAGAAAAAGAAGAACACAATAGTTATTATAACACCACAGGGTTCCTCTGGGTGAGACGCCAAGAGTAAAGACCTGAACACACTGGAGTTTCTGTGTGGAAATGATTTAAAAAATAATAATAATTCAAAAAGCCCATTAAGCATGAGTGTCTTCACAGAGGACGTGAACATCTCGCTGCAAAAGTGACTTTTATTTTTCGAGCGAGATTGATATATTTTTTTGCACTACAAATAAACCCATGATCCAATCTTGATGGCTGGTGTTGAGTATCCCCTGCTAAAAAAAACATTGACAAAATTGGCTGACAAGCTCACTGTGTGAAAATCAAGCACTGTTGGACAAACAAGAATCAAACTATTAAAACAACAACCCCAGACAACACACAGCAGATTATTTCTGATCAGCTCGACTAGTTGCCAGTCTGTCTCCTCAGATCACGCCCAGCATTGGCAGAATTTTTCCTTGAAATGTCGCACCAACATCGGAAGATACGTCCAGAACTTGGCACATTTTTCCACTGAGGTCCACCTCAATGCGCCCAAAAACCTTTGGAGTGTCTCCTTGTCAAAAACGCGATCGGAAAGTTGTTCTTCACGTTGCTGTCACAAACTTGTTTTGCAACCAGCATGAAGAATTTCCATTCGAACGTTTTGCATTTTAACGTTGATTTGCCGTGAATCTGCCGTGCGAAGACCTACAGACAGCTAACACGTCAACTTGACACAATGCTCAAATACAAGTTGACCTTTTAAGCAATCCACTGGACGGATGACCCGATCAATTTAATTCAAACAAATGTCCTGGAGAATATCACAAGCTTTATTTGTTTGCTGATCTAAGTTTCAAAAGGCGAGGAATGTCGGAGAGCTGATCAGACCAGACTTCACTCCATCACGACATTTTCATTATATTGTCATGTTAATTACATAGGAAAAAGTAGAAAGAAAAAACTATTTTAGTGAACAGTGGCATTTTTTTCTTGTAACTTTATTTTTCAGTTTAAAATGCTGGCATCTTTTCAGTTTATATTTGAGGAGTAAAAAAAAGACACTACCTTTCTTGGTGTGCCGCTCGGTGTCCATTCCATTCCTTTAAAGTTTGATGCTTTTTTTTCCATAGCACCACTTCAGTACCGAAATAGAAGGTGGCGTACGTACCTCACAAGTTTGTTACCATGAAAACACAACAAAGGCAAATGAAATTGTTTACTCTGAATGTGATACCCTGCTTACTGTAACGTCCTCCTGACTCACTTCCTGCACTAATCCAATAGGATGTGCGACTGCCTGCCTGCCTGCCTGCCTTCGGTCACTCGTACCCCCTTTGCCATGTTTGTTTAAATCCTGCAAACAGATGTTGAGGAATGCCGGCTTCCACCGCCTTCGTATTATGTTTCATCCAAACATGGACATGCGGTGTCACACACACTCCGAATCCCTTAGTATAGACTGTTTGTTTATACCGTCCTCGTCTACTTGAGCCGTGGCCTGGCCAGCCAACCATAATATTTGCCATGTGGCAGCCACAACAGGAGCTTCATGTCTCTGCACATTGAGTTAACAGATTTCAGCTGCAGCGCGAGGGCATGTGTTAACCCAGGAGTGCACTAATCAATCATATTTCACTTCCAGCACACACTGTGAGCCTCAGACTGCCGCCGTCCACCAGGCCATCCAGCCATCCAGCCATCGACGGCTGCTCCGTTCTGCTGTCTCGGTGCCTCTCGAGCGCGGGAGCGAAGAAAACACTTAATGAATCAGACAAGCTGTTCAGATGGACAATAATGAGCGGGTTCTGGTTGAGGGGAACCACAGTGTTCCTGTTTCCAGCGAGGCACATGAGCTGGTGTTCCAGCCGTAACGAACGGTACCTCGGGGAACTGCGAGTCTTATTAAAAGGTCAGCGCTGCGCTGCGCCGTGCTTTCTTTGCGTGGAGGAAATATATTTAATTAATATTAAATCAGAAATATAAAAAACAAAGAGCGTTCAGGAATTCCTCACAGCCGACTTAATAAGGCTGCACAATGTAAACAGTGAAAACAATGTGGCCGCTTTGATGCCTTCATGGCCAATTTTCCGTATCCGCCCTGTGCACTGGCCCTAGGGGGCCGCAATCTTAACTGATCTGTATCAGTTCTGCAGCAATTGGTCAAAATGTGCTACTTTCTCATCACAGGGCTTTTCAAGTGATCATCTATCAGCAAAACGAATCTATTTCCCAGCACAAAAAGGGCCCCTCTTTCATTTTCACTCCATGGGCCTGTTTAATTTGAGCACAACCTGTTTTAATACAACACATAATATGTGGAACGGTTGTACCCTTGAGCAGTGTACTTTACCTGCGCGTCCCCGCTGCAGAGAGCTCTGCTGTGCAAATGGGTTCCAGGACTTGCAATTCACTTGGGATGGAAATCTGTGCCAGAGCATGAAATAATAACACTAATGTTTACATAAGGTCTCTATTCCTCCTAACTCTTTCATTTTGTAAAAGATATAATGGTTTTAGGAGCGCCGGCCCCGGCGTTGCGCGTTAACTGTGAGCTTTGATAAACTCAAGATCGACCGGCCGCCTCTCGTGCAAAATATAATTAAGTCTTGGAGGTAATTGGGGCGTGTCTCCGTGGAGGCTCAGGGCAATGCTGCTTTGGCGTAGCAAGGACGTGATGAACTTCCTCTCAGATGCTATTTTCTACAAAACATCTCTAATCATAGCGAGGACGTGGCCTTTTGACAGGAAGTGCCAGAGAAAGTATGCACGCAGCACACGAGGAGCGGGGAAGTCGTTGAGACAGGGATGAAAAATGCAATCAGGAAATACTGAAAGGAAGGCAACCGCAGACAGCGAGTGGCCGGCTAATAATAGAGCCGATAAGACGGCCGCCAAGCCCAAACAATACGCAGACTAACTGCTTTAAATCTGGTCTCACAGGGAAATGAGTTTATCATTTGCATGACTTGAGCCTTCTCCGGGAAATGAGAGTACAGAAGGAATATTACCGCTATCACTTTTCCTGCATTTTATTTAAGCGAAAATTAAATCAGCAGCAATAAATTAGAAAATCCTCATAACAGCTAATTGGTTTTAAAAACGTATGAGAGACATGTTTAATGCCAAATAGCTTTTTTTTTTTTTTTTTTACATTGCAGTACAAGCAACGGGATCATTTGCCATATTTGTCAGATACAAACAGCCTTTGTTTAAGTGTCACTGCGTCTTAGCTACAACCCTCCGACAAAATCCCCACAATTTGTTATGGTCTCCGGGGAGAGGGGTCGGGGGAGCAACAGGAAACCTGCGTGGGATATTGCACCTCCTCTTTGAATCCAAACAACCTTTTCCTCATCCTTGAACACAATCTGTCATCCTGCCCTGTCTTCCAAGATGTCCCCGCTAACAGATGCTTATCCTGAGCCTATGGAGAAGAGATCAGGGAACGAGGCGAGAGGAACAAGCTCTCCAGATGTGTCACAATAAAACACAGGCTAATGTTTTCCGTAACAGGAATCTGCTTCTTTTCTCATCTCGGTCCTTCCGCAGTTCCTTCCCCCTTCAAAGCGTGAGCCGCTATCCGCTGTTGAGTGAAATAAGAGAGAGACTTTCAAGGGGATTAAACTGAAATCCTGTCGATGTTGTTTTTTTTACATGGTGTTGTCTTTCATAACATTGATTTGCCAACGCTGACCTGTCTTTGGCAGAACAGCGGGGGCTGCTAACTCATTTAGCCGGGTGGAAAGGATCTATTGACCCTTAAGACAGCTGAGGTACGCGAGTAGATCTTTAGCTCCCTTTCTTGGCCCGTCTTTAGCCTTGAACACAAGGGACCTTTGTGTCTCTCTCTCCTTTGGCTGGCAGCTGTGGGTGAAGCACTCATGCACAGATCTACACATTTGCAATTTTGAAGAATCAGGAGCAACACCAGTCTGTCGTTTTTTTACCCGCTCCCTCCTTCTAATCTTGGAAATCTTGGAAACGAGGCACGCTAAGCATCGCCTGGGGAGGTTGATTATTTGAGCTGTGTATTTGCATGTGTTTTTTCTTTCTCTCTCTCCGCCAGACATGCTGCCGTTCCTTTCCGAAAGGCACAGAAATAACAAAAGGCACGAAAGTTGGAGGGATGACGGACAGTAAACGTCGATCAAAACAATCTGCCGTGCTCTGGTGGACTTACTTTACATTAAAGTACTCCCGGTCTAAATACTCGCCCACATGGAGACGCCACATGAGTTGATTACGGCAAACGTGAGTGGATAATCACAGGAAAAGTAAGATACATATTTATGCTTTCAGTGAATGGAATGCGGTATTGATTCGGAGCATATGGGTATTAACTCAGCCTTTTTAGGCTTAAGCAGGGGATGTAAGTGCTCTGCTATATTTTGTTTATATATTTGCTGTATGCATGTCGGACCAGGAAGGCATGCCGGAGCGGGTACGCCAAAACCATTCCAGATGTTGCATTTGAAATCCTGTCATCTCCACTTAGTGTAACAGTCCTGGGAACTCCATTTGGATTAAATGCCCCTTAAACAAGGTACTCTTGCTGGGCGTTTGGCGGCTTCAGCAGTCTTTGATCCACTCTCTCCGTCCTCTCCGCTTGGCTCTCTTGACCTCCCGCAAACCCAATGTGACATCCTCCTTTTTGGGCGCAGACAATTTGACTAATAAGTGATGACCGTTCGCATTTTTAATTTAGAGGGATGATGAAAAATTAAGCGTGGCCAACTCAGGACCTGGGTCTTCCGAGCTGGTCTGCGGCAGCTCGACTTTACAGCCTCCCCGTCCGTGTATATTGTTTGTTCACTCTGCGTCCACCCCCTCCAACTCGACTCGTTGCTGCCCCGGCTATGGAAATCGTCCAATCTCCCTCCCCGTCTTCCTGCCCCATAACTAATCCTTATTATTCCTGTCACATAAACTGTGGTTCTGGCAACAGACTTGGTCAGCCGCAAAGAGCGAACAGGAGTAGCATGGGAGAAGAGATAGGAGAGAGAATTGCGAGGGTCTCTAACCGGTCCAGAAGACGCTTCCCAGAACATCTCCCTTACCCCACCACCACTACCCCTCCCCAACCCGCTTTTGGACCTCCTCCATTTTTTTCCTCCCCCCTCTGTCGTTCCTCACTCAACATAATAACTCCTGAAAGGTAGATAACTATTAATAGAGTCCGTACAGCACTGCAGTCATATGGATTGCCCGGCAGCGCTGTGACTAAGTAGAACTGATGTCTCCTGTGACAAGCGCTCGTGTCGCTGTCATCCAAGACGTGCAGACACTCTGCATACATTACACTGACTGCCGGCTTCCCCCTTCCACGCCTCCCCATCGCCACGCACCCTCTTTTGGATGGCGCCGCAGCTGTCCCAAAGTGAATCTCAAATGAGAGTATCTGTCAGGGTTTGTTTGCTGCAGGCCTTGATTTGGTGCTATTACTTTGTAGACGCAGAGGCTGTCGGCAGCGGGAGTCAGGAGCTGCTGGTGGACGACACTTGCCTCAGGTATGGCCCGACGACACGGCCAACAATAAAGAGCTTAAACCGACGAAGCAGGTGGGAACGGATTTACTGTCTCCGTGTCTCCCCCCCGCAAACCCCCTGAAAAACAACAATCCCTCTGTGATTCTTCAACACGCCCGTGTTTTGAGATAACAAAGACTTGCTAGTAACTCGCTCAGACCCTCTTCGCCACATGTTCCTCATTCATTTTTCTGAGACACAGCTGTATATGTAAATAATCTATGATATCTCCCGCCTGGATGGGTGGAACAGGGCATATTGTGTGTCTGTCTAAGTAAGCAGTCTCTTCCTTCGACTGGGTAGGGTGCAGCTTTGTTTTTGAACTCTAAAGCAATGTGGCTAGTCTTTCGCAAGGTACCAAGAGCGGCACAGAGTGTGTGTCAGGATGATGAGGTCAAGCGCTCGCGCGGCCCTGGCAGCGCTCGGTACGCTGGTTCCCTCACGCGCGGGCAGATGAACTGCGTCTTCGCAGAGAGTGCGGCGCTACCTGTTCCAGGTCAGGGCAAGATTTCGTTTCGGCCGCTTCTCTTGCCAGGACTAGTTCCTGTTTCCAGGCCTGCACCCCCGAAGCATTCATTTCCTCTCTTTGTTGACCATCGGCTCACCAAGCCAGAGAGAGAGACTGACAGCCGGGGCCGCTGAGGAGGTGTGCAGGCAAGCGCACCAGTGCAACAGCAAAACTGCAGTCGGAGGCGGAGGCGGGGGATGAGGACAGCCCCTAATAATGGCCCGGCCGCGGCTTGACGTGCTATGAAAAGTGACAGTGGACGAGTCATCCATTATTTATAGCATAACGGAGCAGGGTTATTTATTTTTTCAGCAGCATGAGCAGCGAGGGATCATGGCACAAAACAAGCAGCCAGTCGCGGCCCGTCCATGTGACTGTCAGAAGGCGGCGAGGCGACTTCGCTGATGAAGGAGGCAGGCAGTAGTTAGTCGCGTCGCCCGGTGAGGCGGATTCACCTTGACTGTTGCTGACTCCGCCTTTCTCCTGCCACCGTTTCCCTTTCATGTAAAAGACATGAGAGGTCAGTGTCAACAGTGCAAAGGGTCAAAACAATGTGGCTGCTTAACCTTTGACCTGAGGTTTTTTTTTTTTTTTAAAGGCTATGATGAGCCGCATTAATAATTGTGCGGTGTGGGAATTTACATCTGTTCATTAAATTGTTGGGTTCACTTTTCCTCCTTAAAATTCCAGGGGGTCACCCAGAGGCCATCAAGGTCTTTACTGAGATACGTTTAGGAGAAATAGTCAGTGTCGTCTTGAAAAGCGAAGAAAAAACGAGAGGGAGAAATGAGGACTTTGTGATAATGGATTCACAGCTTGTTAAATTACCCTGTGTAGAAACATAGAAATGGATGTTTTTGTCAGCCAAAAAAAAGTGTTCCGTATTGTGAGACAAGTCCTTTCATGTAACACTCACCTACAGATGGGGTACAGCCAGTAATCTCCAGATACAGTTGCCAAACATTCATCAACATAAAGTCCCAAACAGACTCATTTTCTGATCTCTATTTTTCATGTGGAACCCTCACCTGATCAGAAGCTTCATGGATGCATCCAGGTGTCCAGAAGGTCTCCAAAAACAAAGAGGTTTCAACTGAATGGGATTGTTGTGCCTATTCTGGAAGGGGTGTATCAATGCCCTTTGTGACTTCACAATGGGCGGATTTCCCAGAAACTGAAAATTTGAATGGATTCTGAAAATGTATTTTGCGGAGAAAAAAAACGACTCTTAACGGTTCAAATGATTGATTGTTTTCTCTCCAGGTGTCTGTATTGCTGCAGTGTCCTCAGATATTTGTGTGTGTGTGTGTGTGTGTGTGTGTGTGTGTGCGTGTGCGTGTGTGTGCGTGTGCGCGTGTGCGTGTGCATGTGTGGACAGAGCCAGTACAGCAGCAGAGATGCTACTGACGCCATAAGGGCATTTTCTGGCACACAGGAACGCGCCATGACATCAGGAACAGATGTTGCACATGGTGAGGCCCATCGAGGGACAACAACTCTGCATCACTGCATGAATATTTTAGACAGCTCGCTGCTGTACTCATCAGCAGAGACACGGGCCAGGCTGGCAGAGGAACCCAGTCAATCTGATCCTAAATTTTGTGGATGTTCTAATCAATTTATTGAAGGAGGGGAGAGGATGGGTTGTGGGGGGGGGGGTTGACGCGATGCTGGCATGCAACAAACTGGACGGAGAGGAAATTGCTTCAATTTATCTCCTCATCTGCACAATTTGGGTAGAAACTATGATAAAAATGCACCCCATGCATGAGACGGAGCTTCACCTCCCCCTGACCCGACCTGAGGGTTTAACCGCCTAGCCAGTCCACGCCCTGGAGCCCTCATATTGGCCAGGACTACTGTAACGTCAGACGGCCAATCTTTCCCATAAACTATCAGCAGAAACCCAGTTCAGCAGCCGCATTCCGGTAATCCACACCCTCTTCTAATCGCAGTTTGAACCAGAAGCCTCAACCTCTCCTTGACCCCAGAGGAAAAGAATCCCTCCGCCAGATCCCCGGAGAGATTTTCTTTACAGGCGAAAACAAAATCCACGGGTGGCCAGAGTCATATTCTGATATTGGGGCAAGAGGACACGGATTTGATATGTGGCTGGAAATAGTGCCGCGGACTGCAGCCCTCGGTCGCGTGTCTGCGCTGAGCCTTAATGGCCTTCCTCCCGCTCGTCAATCACACGCACAGAAAATGCTTAATTGCAAAAAATTTTAAAGGGGTGCCGCCGCCTGACGTCATCTTATTGGAATCGGGCTGGGAGAGGTCTGGAATTGCTCGCGACAGCGGCCGAGATGGAGACCGCAGGAAAAGGCCCCCGCGTCCGTATGAGTTATGAGCCTGTGGCGGCGTTTAGAGTTATGGTTGACACAGATCAGCCCAACATTCAATATCACAATTACAGTAAAAGCGTGGTGTAATGTTTTTCACATGGAGAGCAGCATAAACCTTGGAACTCCGGGAGGAGCCCAAACCCTGGCAACATGGATCGCAGTAAATAGAGCAGGATGTTAATATTCATCAATATAATAGGCTGTATTTCAAATCTCAAGACAGAGCATATTAATTAATGATACAGATTGAATCGGGGGGGAGGCTGGCTGGTGATTTGTGTGGGTTAAAGTTAAACATGATTATTTCATATGCTTACACAGAGCATTTTTATAGCCGGAGTGTTTTCATTGAAAACTGTGCCGGCTTCTCCCACGGCATTATGGGAGGTGGGTGGGGGGTCTGCAGAGAAAATAAAACTCACATTCCTCCAAGTTCAGGGCGAGCGAGTTTACTTTTGAGAGAGAGACGTCTTCCTCTTCCTGTGGCAGATAATGAGGTTGATTTTATTCCGTTTAATATTCATTCAAACCGAGCACACGGTTTGTGTCAGTGCGAATACATTTCCCCTCCACTTGAACGCCCGCCTCACCCACCCCCCCCCCACCCCCCCCCCTCCACACCACCCCCGCAACCACACAAAAGCGGACGCAAGCGGTTGTAATTTTGAGGCCCCGGCGCGCCGTCCGCCACGACTGACATCTCTCTTTTTTTTAATTGACCCTGGGTCAAGCAGAGACTGGGATAATATTTTTGTTAAATTATTCTCATTTCTCGGCGAATCCCATTTCCATATATCTCCGCTTCATGCCTTATTTATCACCTCCTTACAATTACCATGCAAACGACATCTTAACTGTCACCCCTCTCTCCTTCTGAACAGTTTAGTAAATATCAAACCATATTTATTATTAATAAACCCACAGCTGAAAAAAAAAACCTTTTTTAATTTATAAATTATTCACACCCTCAAAAGCTTGGGGAGTATGGGCGCCCTCTATTTGATGCCATGGAGGCCAGCATAATTAAGACTATTGGCTCAAAGCAAGCCGAGTGTGTGTCAGCGCGCATGTGTGTGTGTGTCTGTGAGTGTGTGTCATCTGCCTCTCCCTCAGCCGTGGGTCCATCTGCTTGAGCCATAGGAGATCATGCATTTCAATCACAGCGTCATTCCCACTGACAGCCTCGGCCAAAGCAAGAAACAAAAAACCGATGTTGATTTTATTATCACGGCACAACTGGTGGGTGCACCCCGCTGTTTTTACTGCTCACCCAGGCCCCTGCCTTCAGTCACTCATTGACACTTTTTATTTGTGGCCACACTGCGAACACACACACACACACACACACATACACGCACAAAAGCAACAGTAAAAAAAAAAGAAAACAGAAATCTCTTTTTTTTTCTTTCCCCACGTCTGGCTTTCAAGCAAGCGCGACTCAAATTGCACTCTGACATAATGTTGTGTGCTGCGGGGCGCGCACGCACAAACACACAGCAAACACACTTGCTCAGACGTGCTAATTTAGCCATGTGCTCACTCACTCTAACCTGGGTTTGGCTTCCCCAGCTGTGCAAGCTGTTTCTCCCATCAACATGTGTTTACTGGCAGGGGACCCTTATGTTTGCATTACAGGGAGGCAATAAACAGGAAGGCCCAGCCTTAGGGGTGTGAAGACTACTGTTGGGGGGGGGGGGCTGGGGGGGATGGGGTGTTAATCATTACATGTTTTGGCGCTTAATTAAATGCAGTGAAAAATGTTTAAAAAAAAAAAGGACTCTTCTTTTTTTGTGGGCCGTGTTTTTTTTACCCCGGGAATCTGACTTGCGCTGAAGTCCTCCGTGTCCAAATTTAGACACTTTGATGAATTTTTTACACTCATATGGAGCGCTAACCACCTGGTTGAGTTAGCAGGGCGGGCACAAGTGTGCTCCTGCGGGGGTGTGAGTGTGTGCGTGTGTGTGTGTGTGTGTGTGTGTGTATCTTTGCGTGTTTGTGTGAAGGGAGTGTGGGGTGTTAACAGTAAATTAAATTGTTGCCTGCTACAATACACATGCAAGTGAAAGACTGATTAACCAGATGACTGCAGGGCCTATTATTTTGGTTAATCAATAGATCCTTGAATAACTAATGAACGACATCAAAGAGTAAGCACATAAACAGCCACAGGCAAGTGATAGACTGCGCTGTTTTCATCTCGCCATAAAAGCCTTAGCTTTTGTTGAAATATGATAATGATCCAGTTCTTTGCGCTTCGTGTTTGGCGCCCGCTAAATGAAGATGAACAATGGGGCTCATTTTTAGATCAAACTGCACCTGAAAACAAGCAGGCAACGCTTTGAGTCCACTAGAAATATTTTTTTTTTTTAAAGAAAAATAGTGATGATAATAACTCAACCAGGCGCTGTGCTGCGTTGCGTGCGGCGCTTCTGCACCTTGAAGCTCTTCATGCCAGCCCTAATGCATGTTGAAAGGGCAAATCTGAACACAGCAAAGGCAACATGATTGATAATTTATTCTTTTTGAGTGTCAAGTGATTATTACACCATTTGGCAAAACATCTGCGGTGAATTTGGCTGTAATGCAATTACCCATAATGTGCCTTAATTTATCTCCAACTCTGTTGGCTAATTAGAAACGGGATACGAGTTTTGATGGTTAAATTCCATTCTGCTTCAACAACTGATCCACAATTGAGACGACCGAGGCGTTAAAGCCTCCGTTGATAAAAGTGGGTTAGTTAAACCAGCTGGTTCGCTCTTGTTATTGCCCAAGATCGTGAGCGTCCTCTGCACAAAACATCTGCTAATTAGTTACCATTTGTCAAGTTTTAACATGTTTCAATAACAAAGCTCCGGCAGCGTATAAACATGTGGTTTTGAAACCAGCTCCAATGCAAAACCTCAGAATATTAATGGTTGAATGGTTTGGCGTCTAAGATGAATGACTATGTATCGTTAACACAGGATATCATATACCTGGCTGTGTTTACATTGTTCCAAAATTGCCTTCACATAGTCAAAGTAATGTTTTTGTTAGCATAGAACACAGATATATAATACACACACACACACACACGGGCCTAAAATGTTCTGCTTTTACAAGTTTTCTACTGGATCGTTTCTTCTCCTGTTTTCATAGATTTGCAGGATAAAACAAAATGTGCAATTCTATTACCTGGTTCTGTAGACTTTAAATTTAAAACCGTGATCAACAGCCCTCTGATGGTTACTCTATCCTCTCTCTTTCAAAGGCAAGTGGGTCTGTTTAAATTGCTGCAGTCTACAGACTTGCCAGAATTTGCTGCTAAATCTTACACAGTGGGCCTTTAAAGTAGGGCTGGTAAACATTTTTTTTTCTTCCAGAGAAAGACTGAATATACACAGGCCATTCATGAAAGGGCCACATGCAGGTCCCAGGGGGATCCTCCCCTCCACTCCTGCAATTCTCCCCCTTTCAGCCCCCCCCCCCCCCCCCCCCCAAAAAAAAAAACAGTCTGAGGCAGTCATTTAACTCAGAATATGTGTTTTTAAGAGACCCTCCCCTTTTGACGCCCGCTCATCCAATAGCGGGGCACCCGAGGGGGCGTCTGAGGCAAGAGGGGGGGTCCGCCGACTCACCTCCTGCCAGATTTGGTGTGGACCCCCCCTCCCTTCAGCAGCAGCCGACGACTGTCAGCGCGCATTTCCTATTGGCAAGAAGGAGTGAGGAGTAAACAGAGGAGACCGGCGGAGCGGGGCAGTGGCAGAGCGAGAGAGAGGGGGAGAGTGTGAAGAGGGAGGCGGCGAGTGAGCTGGTGAGGAGAGGAGAGTGAGAGACGCACGCACTGAGAGAGAGAGAGGGAGAGAGAGAGAGAGAGAGAGAGAGAGAGAGAGAGAGAGAGGCAACTTCACCCGGAGCTCATCGCTGCGCACTGCCGGGCCGAGGAAGGAAGCAGGGACCACCGGACCAGTGGCGCTCACACAGCGGACCGTGGAGCAGCAGAGCAGCGTGAAAGAGCCCCGATTGACTGGCGGACTGTTTGGAGGAGCGCATCGTCAGAGGTGTGACTGCATGGTGGCGGTTGGACGTCTGGGAAACGAGCTGATGCACCGGGGAAAGTTACCAACTATGGAGCTCCGCTGCTGACTGAGAGTTTTTTTTTTGACAAGCTTTCCGGACATTTTTTTTTGCTTTTGGTTTTTTGGTTTTTCTCGCATTGGTTTCCTTCAAGTGGATGCTTATCGCAGAGCAGCCGCCCGTCCGGAGAACACTCGTCGCCGCGGTGGACCAGGAGCAGCTCCGTACAGCATCCAGACCACGGAGCGGCTGAATCCCTCAGCGCAGCCCCGACACGACGCGGCGGAGCAGAGATGATGGAAAAGAAAATGACGGCGTTGCACCTCTTCCTCTGCCTTGTGACCACAGGTAAGGAGTGATTTTACTTCATCTTATCGGGTCTTAAGACGATGATGGTGATGACAGGGGGTGGGCACGGGGATGGACCGCGCTCCGAGCTGTGGTGCGCTGCGTCAAGATGCCGTTGCGAGTGGCAGGCGGCTGCTGCTACTGCTGGTGGTGGTGGTGCAGAGCCTCGATCCGCTTCTGCTGATGATGATGATGATGATGATGGTGGTGGTGGTGGTGATCATCGGGGGTGATTAGTTTGGAGAAGTGTGATTAGATCACGGCGGAGGTGTTGCGTTTGCCTGTAAAACAAACGGGACGACCTGTAACAACAGTAGTAAATACAAAGTGGCACTGCGTAAATCGGGACACCAGTGACTGTCTGTGGCTCCCATCCCGGCTGCGCGCGAGCGCGCGCGCGCGCGCGCGCGCGTGTGTGTGTGTGTGTGTGTGTGTGTGTGTGTGTGTGTTGGGGGTGGGGGGTGAACCAACTGCTGGAGTGGAAGAGCCGCGAGCTGACGGCTGCAGGGCGCGCGGGGGTAAAGTTTGATATTGAAATATTTCACCCCAATCGGGTATTTTTGTCCGCCAGGAAAAAGACGTGCGTGTATCTCCTCCATCCTCCCCGTAACCGTTCCAATCAGCTCCCATTTATTCGTTTATTTCACGCAAGTGGCGACTGTCTGTGTACAAGCGAGGAAAACGCGTGGAAAACCCCGCATTTTCTGACTTTTTTTACACTTAAGTTAAGCGGTTCGATTAAGATTCATTAGATTATTATTTAACAAAAAAAAAAAAAAAAACACCTCTTTTTTTTCCCTCCCTCGCGGAGGGGGCAGATCATGTGTTCAACTGGTATGAACTTTCTGGTAATGCAACGCGATCGCAGTCTCGATTAAAGAAGAATACGAGGATTGGGGGGAGGGGAGGGGGGCGGCAATAAGGAGCGTAAAAACGTATTAAAGGGGTGAGAGCGCGCCGCTCCATCACGGGGACGCACATCCCCGCGGGCTGTGCGCGCGCCTTTGATGGAGCAGGGCAGATAGAGAGATAAGGTGGGGGAGGGAGGGGTGGAGATAAGGGTGTGTGTGTGTGTGTGTGTGTGTGTGTGTGTGTGTGTGTGTGTGTGTGTCGGACGCTGAGAGAGAAAGCATTTGCTTTGGGAGAGACAGGCGGGATGGAACGCACCTGTTCGCCCCCCTCCCCCCCTTAACTCACCCCCACCCCCCCACCCCCCCATCTCCCCAACCTCGCTTTGTTGTTTGTAAAATTGAGTCGCGACAGCACTTTTGCTCTTTAGCCATATGACAGAATAATCACAAAGCATGCTGGCACGCGGCAGGCGCAGCAGATTGCTCCACGAGTTTAATGACAGCATCGCACCAGCATAATTGCACATGAAAAAAAAAAAATGTAAAAAAAAAAATAATAATAATAATAAACAACGCGTTTCGACTCTCGCCCTGCTTATGTAGGTGTCGCTTTTGCCGCTATATGTATCACCTGTCTGTCCCATTATCGAAGTGACGCGGTTTTAGAGAGGCGACACACAGGCGAGTCGCATAAAAAAAAAGAGAATAATAATCAGTGGCAGCAGCGGGCTCGCTGAGCAGCTGGTAAAATGTGTAATTTACTGCCGTTAATGTCTTGGAGCAAGAAAATGACAAAAAGTAAAAAGCTTCCAGCAATTAACACTGAGCAACTGTTGACTTATCAGCATTTTTCCAGAGTTGATAAACAGCGCTGTGTGCTATTAACAATCTGAGAGAAAATGAGGGTTGGAGGGAGCAAAAGCAGGCTGGGAAGATCTCTGGGGAGCAATAACGCAATTAAAATCCTCACTATTCTTGTTTGGCTTTTATTTTTTCTTGTTCTTAATGTTATTTCTCTTACTTGACCTGAAGAAAGTCAATTAGAATTGATCTCATGCAAGTTTCTCCAGCTTTTTTTATGGTCCCAAATGGTGAAGTTGCCTTGATGACGGGCGTTTGTCACCAGCGCGTCTTTAAAGTGCGGCTGCGGTTCCGCATGGTTTGGTCATTATTCAAACCCCGGGGGAGGGAAATGACACCGGTGGACCTCTGCTCCCTGACGGACTCGCAACAGCTGGACGAGGAGGGGTGGTAGCCAAACAGTGGCATATTTCCTGCCCGGCACACGCACGCACTCACTCACTCACACACACACTCACTCAAATAATGGTAACGGTCCTAATTAGAACCTAAGAGACCCTGGACCCCGTTTGTTGTGCCAGCCTCGCCCTGCACTACATTTAGGCTGCAGCGAGCAGCTTCCGCTTTGAAATGCGCCCGTATGGCATGTAGCATACATTACCATGTATGTCGCCTTGTACAACACTGATAATTTACTCCCTTTGGAGAGGGAGAGAGAGAGAGAGAAAGAGAGAGAGAGAGAGTCCCCTCGGCTCCCAGGGGAATTGGATTCCACACCGCATCAGTATTCCGAGTAATCTTCGGCGAGCTCTTCTTTTGGAACCTTTTTGCTTTGGGTCGCCTGCGTCTCATTGGGCCGAGGTTCAAAGGCTGCGAGCCGAGATTATAAGTTTCCCCCCCCCCCAGCCCCCCACCTTCCTCTTAAGTCGTGTCTCCTGCTGTCACGTCTCACTGTGGAAATTTTCCACCTTTTCACTTCCTCCTCTTCTGCCCCGCTCGCCGCGCGCGTGCAAGAGCATATCCGCTAAACGGGCCCGAGGCGGGCTGGCAGACTTTTTGCCGAGGGTTGAGCCTGTTTACATACCGCACACAGGCACCGCATCACTCTCCCTTCTCACTCCCCCTGCACTCCCCCCACCCCACCGTGACGGAGATTTGTCTCATCCTCGCGCAGCGGCGACACAGTGTTTGCTGACACGGTGGCCCGAGTGGGTTTTTTCGTGTTGCAGAACTTTGCATATTTCACAAACTCTTTCAATTACGACGGAGGGACTTTGGACGGAGGACAAGAGGGGGATGCTGCCGATTCTGGTTTTTGCGCTGAGAGGACTTGGAACGTGTCGAGCGAGTCCAGATGATTTGGCTGACAAGCAGGAGAGAGAGGGAGAGAGAGAGAGAGAGAGAGAGAGAGTGAAAGCCGGGGGGAAAGTCGCTTAGCATCCTTAACCTCTCCTTTATCTTGTTACTCTTATCTCCCCAGCTCTTGCCGTCGCACACAAACACGACGGCGAACTCCTCTTTTAGTTCCCCTCCCCGCCCCTCCCCATCCTCTTCTTCTTCTCTGCCTTATCACATTTATTCCTTGTACATTTTTTTGTGTGACGCACAGAGATTTAGGATAAAGTGGCTAAGTGGGAGAAAGTTTGGCAGCGAGCGGCGCGGCCAGCCGGGGCGAAGCACAATAGTGCAGACGCAGCAGAACTCCAACGCATAGCTGAGCCTTGAACAGAAGCGTCTTGCATTATTTAGAAGACATAGTCGTGGCAAAGACACAGTATAGACGAGTTTTCGGCCCACTTTGATTTCCTGTTTAATGGAACTCTGTGTAAGGCTTTGTATGCCGAGCAGCGCCGGCGGCATCATCGTCATGTTTAAGATGTGGCTGACGAGCATTCCGACCAAACAATTAAGCAGATAATGTCTGAGGATGTCGTGAAGAAAGGAGTTTTTTTCACTTTCAACAACCACCTGGTAATTCAGACGCGCGCACAAAGGGAGAATAATCAAGATCTTTAGCCATTGTCTGACTTTTTTTCTTCCTCTTCTCCACATCCAAGATGCGTCATGGCCGCACTCCATTGTCTCACTGGCCCTTCTTCATAAACAGATCTCCCAGCCTCCTGTCTCTCCCGCTACGTACGTGTGCGGAAGGAGAAACTGCAAGGAGAAAGGAAACAATGGGGGCTTCATAATGTTGCCTGTGTCTAATCAGCTTTGCAGCTTTGCCACGCGGGTAAACACAGATAAAGAACTTGGCAGAGTGTCCCGGGGGCTTTGTTATCGGCTGTTAGCAACTTAACTGCATGTGCGTCCTACCTCGGGCTCGGCTCCGACCCGCGCAGCCCGACCGGGCAGGTGACATGACGGGAGGTTTTATTTTTACCCGGCGGGTGTCATCCTCTTATTTTTTTCTTCATCTTGGCTTTCTCCTCGCGTTTGACCTCCGCACATCCTCACCTTGTCTTCCTGTGGGCCTCGTCGGAGGATCCCGGCAGGAAGTGGAAGTGGAATAAGGCAATGGAAGGGCCGTGTCAGCTTCCTGCCACCGCCTGGAGTCTTCTTCCCTCCCCCCCTCCGTCCCCCCGCTGCAGCACTCGGAGGGGGTGAATCATCAGCGCGCCGGCTGGGTGGGGGACAGCAGCAGCACAAACTTGTTGACTCTTTCATTCTTCTGTACAAACACGGTAATGGAGAGAACAAGGAGCGGGAGGAAGTGGGATTCGGTGCATGTCATTAAAACGGCCCCCCAAGGCAAAACAGTCACGTTTGTACATTAGCAGCTATTTTCAGAGAAAGACTCGGCTCCCATTTATCTCCCTCTAAAATATAAGTGTCACCTCCTGCTAGAGAGATGTATCACCGCCGCAGATAAAAAAAAAAAAAAAAAGAGTCCAACCCCAGAAGCCAACATACAACGAGCAAGAAAGAAAAGACCCCCCCCCCCAAAAAAAAAACGCAGACATACCAGGCCACACATTCATTTCTGTTTTCCAATCAATTCCTGCCCTGCAAGACAAAAAAATTCATATTTCCTGCTGAGACACGGGAACCAACCGCAAATTGAAATTTATCTTCTCCGGTGAGGCAATATCTGCTCCTGCGCTATCTTCGCCCGCCCGCTTCCATAGCGCCATATTAAAGGTAGCTCTGTCGGGGGAGGGAAAATGACATCAGAGAAGGGAGTTGGGACAAAAGAAATCTAAAATGAAAGGTCCGCTAGGAGAACAACAAGAGTCTCTTCAGTTAACGCTTAAAAGACCCATTTAATTCTTTAACTGCGGCGTGTGCAATGCTCCCCTGCCGCACCAAGGTTGACGGCATGTTAACATCATCCAGATATGACTCATTATGAGCCCACAGAAGCAACACCCTTAACACACACATGCACACGCACGCACACACGCATACACAGAGAGGTCAAGGACGCACACTGAAGCAGAGGATGATAAGCTAAGATGAGTGTTTGGCATCTTCAGGGCTGTTTGCCCTTTGTGGAGCGATTAGTCAAAGTCCAACTGTCTAATTAATGATGCTCCAGCTCTCAGGACATGTCATCTCCCCGACCAGCTAGGAGTAAAAAAAAAAAAGACAAAGCAAAACACACACACACTTAAGGAAAACAAGACATCCCTCGACCGCTGCTCACTTTATTAGCAGTGGAAACACTGCATATCCTTTTGGGACTTGGCGCCCCAACCCGTTCCTTGAAGTCCTTCTTCTATTCTTCTTTTCATCTCCTCCTCCTCCTCTCAGTTCAAACTGCCGGCAACGCCAGGCCTAATATTGTGTTAGTGACTCAAGCATTAACCAAAACAGGAGGCTGGCTGCCGTTCAGTTTCTTCTTTCGTTTGCGCAGCCAAAGATGCCGCTGCGTTACTGTTGCTGTTGTTGTTGTTGCTGCTGTAGGAGGCTATAGGTGACGGTGGGGTATTTGGAGAAAGTCTTGCCCTGCCTTGTCCTTCTTCTTTCCTCCCTCTCTAAGCTGAGAAACTCACCCCGTCAGCCAATTTGCTCTCAAGTGAAGGGTGTCAGTCAAAGGATATCGACCAGGCTTTTGACTGCGAGCCTCCCTTGATGGCCAAACATGTTAATGCTATCGAGCCGCACGCAACAATGTAGCCGCGTGGGCGGCCGTGGCGGTTGAACCTGTAGGAGGGAGAGGCGTGTCAACCCCCCGATCCCACCACCTCCCCCACCTCCCTCCTTGTTGTTGTCTTCTCCATTAGCAGCGGGCGGCTGGCAGACCAGGGGGGAGGGAAGGAAGAAAAGAAAAGAAAAGAAAAGAAAAGAAGGAGAGGGGTCAGAGGGATTAACCACCAGGAGCCTAGTATTTCAGGTAATGGATATGCATGGAGTGGTGTAAACCAAACCCGCTGTTTTTCTCTCGGTGCCAGAGGTGAGAAGAAAAACAGACAAAAAAGGCGGGTGCGAGTCCGAGGGGGATTAATAGAAAGTTGAAGTTTCAACACCTCGGGCGAAAAATCTGATCTGGGATAACACACCCGGACACGCGCAAAGTGGCTGAGTGCGTGCATGTGTGTTAGTTTGAAGTGCGGACAGCGTGTCGTCAGGAGGGGGGTTGAAAGGAAAAAAAAAAAGTGCAACATTCCTGCGTGGCATCCGTAACGAGGGCAGAACACATGGCTCAGTACTTCCCGAGCTGGCTGAGGTGAACCTAACACCCCTCCTGGAGTTAGCAGCCCGACCATTGTTCCAGCACATTGCACCCGTCTGACTAAGGCATCCCGGTGCTGTGCGGCTCCCCCGGGGTGGGGTGGGGGGGCTCGGAGGGATGAGGACGCAGCGGCAGAGGAGGAGAGGGACCGATTGTTCCCCACTCAGACTATCCACAGATGGGGCTCCGGCACAGGATGCTGGCTGTTTGCTTTAGAGAGTCCCATGCGTTTGCTTTGCAGTGGCGGTGTGCGCAGGGCTCTGGGGGATAGAGGGAGAGGAGTGTGCCAGTGGAGAGAAGAACAGCAGGGGAAGGCGACCAGAGAGTACAGCAGAGTGGGGGTGGAAGGGAGGGAGGGAGGGGGAGAAAGAATAGGGAGTGAAAAAAGAACCTTGCCCAATATGATGTCAGTGTGAATATAGTGTCAGTGCCAAGAAGGGAAGACAGATGATATAGCCATACAATGATAAGGTAGTTGGGCTATAGAGCGCGGGAGAGGGAGAGAGAGAGAGAGAGAGAGAGAGAGAGAGAGAGAGTCCCTTCCCCAGTTTCCAAACAGAGACGTATAGAGCTGCAGATAATGGAGGGAGTGAGTGAGGAGGGAGAGAAAGGAAGGGATGGGACGGGATGCAGGGAGCCTCGGCTTGCATCCATCATGTGGTTTGGTGCAGGAGCCATTTGTACCCATTGTTCTCCATAATTTGTTTCCTCAGAGCGAAAGGGGAGAGACCGGGCGCCACGGCCGACGTTTGTTTATCAGTTTACTTATTTATTTTCTTGTGGTAATTACATAAGCGAGACGGCATAATTAGACGTATAGCCAATCAGAGGACGGGCATCGACAGGGAAATACAGGCGGGGAGGAGAAGGGGGGGGGGGGGGGGGCCGGGAGGCCCTCTTGATTTTTCGCGTTTAAGAGTGCGCGGGAAGCCGTTGGAAGAGGTAAAAGGGGGTGGAAAGGGATAAAGGGAGAGGAAAAAGTGAGCGGCATTAGAGGAGACGGGGCGATGGAAAGGGATAAAAGATGAGAGGGAGGGAGGAGAAAAGCCCTCTTCAGACGGCACTTTGAGGTGCGGCCCCGGCGCTGCCGGAGTTAGTCACCTCATTTAATACACCTGCTCAGTGGGAAGGGGGGGGCAAGGGGGGTGGAGGAGGAATCAGGAGGTAGAGAGAGAGAGAGAGCGAGAGAGAGAGAGAGAGAGAAGGGGGCAAAAGGGAGGAGAGGAAGAGGAGACGGATCTCATCTGCCGTGTTTGATCAAAGGCAGCGAGTGGCTGCGGAGAGCTGTTTGTTGTGGCTTGTTTTTGTGTGTGTGTGTGTGTGTGTATGCGTGTGTGTTTTCCTGTCTGTGGAAGGTCACGGGGTGACCCGGCCTCCTCTTTTCTTCAGGCATTATTACACTTCTGCACAGCAACATGCCAAAACCCCCAGAGGTGCAGTATCACAGAGCCAGGACGGCTCTCTGCAGCCCACCTGGAGCGAGCAGCGAGTCCATCAGAACCTGCGGTGGCGTCATCCTGGGAGGAAAACAGGCACTAAAAGCCGCTGAAAGTTTGACACGTGAAATAGCAACAACAACAACAACAACAACTACAGCAACAAGAACAACAGCAACTACAGCAGCAGCAGCAGCAGAAGACGGCAGCCAGTCAACTCTGTGTTTCTCAATAGTGAAACGCGTGATGCTGCGTCTGCTCGGGAGCACGCGCCGGCGGCTTTGCGTGGGTGTGTTGAGCTTGTCACCGTCTTTTTCTTTCTTTATTTTTTTCTTCTGCGGGACTCCGATACGGGCGAAGATAAATGGGCCCTTAATGAAGCCGCTCAATCACATTCCCGTTAAAGCGGCTGACCGGAGATTGAGGGGCAGTCAGGCCTGATTGGAGATCCCATTGAAGTCGGTTGGGGGTGGTTTAGTGGGGGGCGGGGGGGTGGTCCTTGAGCCGTCACACTTTAGATTCGCCAGTCTCTCCAGCCTAACTACCCTTCTGTCTCTAAACAGTCTCCTGACACTGTGGGGAGCTCCGGGTCAATTCCCTTATTGTGCGGCGGAGTTCTTTAAAAGACAATTTAAACTCAGCCTTTTGTTTAACTCCCCCGGAGCTCCGAGGACCCCCAACATTTTGGATCGGTGCTGTGTGTGTGTCTGAGTGCGCTTTTGTCGAGGTTGAGATTTCACTTTTCCGTATTATGGACTGTCGGCGAGCATGTGATGTATTCTTAATTCAGACTCGAGACTGGTGCTGGCTGGGGTTTTTTTTTTTTTCCCCGGAGAAAGTGGAGGTTGCAGGAGTGAAATCAATGGGCCAATTCAACCCATTACAGCCATGACTATTGCTGTAATGGTGTGGAAATGGGCACCGGTCATGTGGATCCCCCCTCTATACCTCTGGGCTCGGATCACAACTAAGGCCTCGATTCATTTCCTTTCAGCTTTGATTTTTTTTTTCTGAAAAAAGGAAAAGGGAGCGCTCTGAGGGTTTCAAAGAAACTCACATGACGGCGACGGTGTGGGGGTGGGGGCGGGGGGTGAAGATCCCTCTGTTTGGCCAAACGGATGAGACGCCATTCCGCAAGCTTTGCCAAAGGACAAACAACCACTGAGCCGCAATTTTCCTGCACAAATAATGACTCCTCTGGTCCGGTCGCCTTCTAGCCTTTTTTTTTTTTTTTTTGCTCCCTTTGATCCCAGGTAATGTGTTAACAAGCTGTGTTGTTGGTGGCGGCCCGGCTAGCGTTAGCTCGTTTTGCAGAGAGACAGAGAGAGAGAGAGAGAGAGAGAGAGAGAGAGAGAAGCTGCGTTTCCATGATCGTTTTTTGCAAAATAAAAGCAATATTTCTAACATTTCGCGAAAAGAATAATTGTGATTTGCACGTGTTGTGTGAAGCACATAAGCCATAATTCTTGTAAAATTTCGTCCCGAGAATTATGAAAATTGCATTTGCTATTCCGTCTCCTCCTCCGTTCAGTGAACTGGTCACATGACCCCGTACGTCACGTCCGCTGACGTGTAAATGCGAAAAGTGACACTTCGATATTCCTCTATATCAGGCATGGCCCAACTACGGCCCGCGGAACGCAAAAAATGCCAGGACAAAACTGTTGCCCACCGACACAATGCAGTTCTGTCATGTGGCCCATTGCAAATAAAGTTTGGCCACCCCTGCTCTATATGGACACGTCTGAAAAAGCACCTCATGAGAGCGTCAAAACCTTTTTCCAGGTTTGTGTTTTCCAAACGCAGCTAGTGAGAGAGAGAGCGTGAGAGAGAGAGTGAGAGTGAGAGAGAGAGAGAGAGAGTGAGAGAGAGAGAGAGTGAGAGAGAGAGAGAGAGAGAGAGTGTTCGGCTCAGCGTTTGTGTGGCTGTTTTCACACCAATTAATGAATTAGTTTATATGCCTGCCGAGGTGATGATGTGCTGTCTCTGGTGGAGGCGCCCCACCCCCACACCCACCACCACCACCACCCAATCCCCCTGTCACCATCGACCACTGACGGCAGAGGCCCCTCCAATCCGCCGTAGACGCGTTAACGAGAGCTGCCCTAATTAGCGGTTGTGGTTGGGTGGAGGGACCGCAGGATTCTCACCCTCGCCAGTTAACCTAATCAGGGGGACCGCTCATTGACCGGCGAGCCACCAGCGCCGCCGCGGCGAGAGAGTTCACACGTACTTCAGGGGGTTTGGTGGGGTCGGGGAGTGTGGGTGGGGGGTGGGGGGTGGGGGCTGCTTGGCAACGCTTAAATTAGCCGTCGAGGGGCTAATTGGACGGCGAGCACAAAGGGAAGAAAGGAGGAAGCAAAGCTTTTATTTGGAGATTCGTGGCCGCCGCCGTGGTTCGGATCCGGCCCGTCGCTCTGTTTACCTCCCTCGCTCCCCGCGGCGGTGTTCTCCCCCGAGGCCGCGCAGACAAATGATTTTAGCTCCCCTTCCTATCTGCAACCGCCCCCCTCCCACGAACCCCCACCCCACCCCACCCCGGCCTCTCTCCAGATAATTCAATCTCTTCGATATCAAATAATCTCCCCCAATTTCTCAGCCCGTTTTTTTGCCTCATCGCTCTCACGGGTACCTCTGGGAGGGGGGGGTATTTATTGGTCGGTGGGCGAGGACGGAGGGATGGCCGGCGGCTCTCGGAGGAACGGCAGAAAAGGATCATATAAGACTAAGACTCCATGTGTGAAAGATTGGACAGGCAGGTACGGAGGGAGATAAATTGAATAATAAGGCAGCGGGAGAAGATTGAGGAGACAAAGAGGGGAAGAGCAGGTGACATTAGGTGTGGCGCTGCAGGGCCGGGGCTCTAACTTGTGTCCCACAGCACTTAACATGCCCCCAGCCATCTCTCCCGGCAGTTAATTAGAATCCAATAAGGTTGCCGCCTGTTGGTCATTGTTCCTCCAGAGTGTTTACCCTTTCCAGAGGCTCCATTCGCTGCTTAATCTGCCGAGGAGCTGAATGTCAATAGGTCAGGCCGAGACTCCCGAGCCCTGAGAGGGAGACGGAGTGAAAGGGGGAAGGAGGGGAGGATCAGAGAGGGATGAAGGAACGGGGTCATTTCTCTCTTTCGCTCTTCCCCTCCCTCCTCTTCTCTCTTTCTCTCAATATTTTTCCTCCGCCGTTCTATCCCAGTTGTTGTTTTCTTCCCTCCCTCCCTCCACGTCCACCATCCCCCTCTCCGTCTTGTGTCTCCTCTCCTCTTCTCTTCTTCTCACTTCTAATCCGTCCTCTTGATTGTTCTAAGCTGCTTTCAGCCAGCCCCTGGGAGTGTGTGTGTGTGTGTGTGTGTGTGTGTTTGGTGGGGGGTGGGGGGTGGGGGGTCGGAGTCCGTTTTAATTAAGATTTAAAAGACGACTCCCTCAAGAAGGGAGATTTAAGAGCAGGGATGGTCGGGGCGAGGGAAGGTGGGCACAGATTGCGGCGATGGCCCGGCAAACATCAGGAATCTTTATAGGGAGTGAAGCAGGAGTCGATGTGCACCACACGCACACGCGAGCGCACCCGCATTTGCACACAAACGTAGCGGTGTGCTCTGGGGCCTCTCGAGTTGGCTAAGCCAAATGGGATTTTTTCTTCTTCTTCTTCTTCTCCTTCATTTGTAATCAGGCAGAACAATCTATATAGATCAAGCTCGACTTCCTGTGAATCATAGCGTATCGTGCGAGGGTGATACGGGATCAGCGGTAGCCAGCAGGCCTGCTGAGGGACTTATCTCCACACTCTGTCTAATGATCGATCATCTCACCAGATGGGCTTAAGAGCGTGTAACGCTCCGCTTGTTTATCGGAGCTCCAAACCCGAGGCCCCTCGCCGGATGGACCAGCGGAGGAAGCCCTTGTTTTGCACACCCCTCTGATGGAGTTCACTTTCGAAAAGTTGAGAAGTTTCTGTGCATTTCGGCCGTTTTTTCTTTTTCGTTTTTTCTTTTCTCCTTTTCGTTGTTGTCGTCACGTGACCAGATTCGGAGATCGAGGCCCCTCCAGCCCACCGAACTCATTTCCCTGCGCGAGCGCGGCGCTATCCGGGCGGCGGAGGCTGGAGACGTCCCTGTTAGACACTTAATTAACAGTCTTATCGCGGCGGGACAAAAGGAGGATCCCTTCCTCCGTATAGGAGAGTCTGGCCGTCAAAGATACAAGGCGTGTTTGCGGGGCCGCCTCGCCCAAGACAAAGTGTGTCCGTCTGCGCAGCGCCAGAGAAGGGCGCGCGTGCTCCGTGTTTGGTAAAACAGTCACAGCGCGCACGTCCACCCCGACGGCGGACCGTACATTCTTCATCCGGAGTTAAACCCCCAACACCCCCCACCATAAAAAAAAAAAAAAAGCAGGCGGCACAATGAAGTGTTTAAGTGGTTGAGAGGGCTCGGGCTGCAGCTCCAGCCGGCGAGGTGTTGGGAGGCCGGCCGAGGGGTCAAGAGCCCAACCCACAGCATTCTCCGCCCTGATACATCCCAGCACACAGCCGCCATATGTCGATGATCCGACCCAGCCCAGCGTGACAAAGAGCCATTCACACCCGGCTGACTCTGAGAAAAAGTGCAATTGCCATGGTGTGATTGGGATAGAATGTGGCACCAGGTCCAGATTAGTGGAAGCTGGTGGAAAATAATGAAAAATGAACAGCCATCAAAACAATGGAATCCACGGAAAAGCAGCAGGAGGTGGAAAAAAAGGAACTTTACAAAGCACTTGGGGAGCGGATAAACGTGAGCGTGATATTTGCCCTCGGTGCGACGCCGCGCGCTTCCCATCACTTGCCTCCATCAAAGCCCCTCGGAGATTCTCCCGGAACATTGCGCCTCTGTCACTCACGGCGGCGTTAATAAGGCCAGCGGTAAACGGCGGGAAGGATGTGCGGGGATGAAAGATCCTCCTCTCATGTTTCTTCACTTTGAGGACGCGCCTTCCGCCCTGCGTCTGGGGGAAGGCTGGGGAGAAAATGCAGCTTTATAGAGTAACGCTGCATTTTAATGGAAACAATAAACCCGTCCGCTTATGAAATCTATTTTTTTTTTTCTTTTGCCCCCCTCATCAACCCCCCCGGTTATGCGTAGCGGCTCCGGGGACTTCTGTTCACCGCCGCCTCCGTCAAAAAGTGAGCCGACGTTCGGGTATCAGCCTGTGCCAAAGAGTGTAAACTGTGCGGAGCTCCTCGGGGAGGGCTACATCACACATAACATTCTTCCACTGCAGCGATTAATATCCGGGGGAAGTGCGGGGAAAAAAGAAAAAAAAAAAGGTCAAACCTTTCTTGAAACGGTCCAGTATATCACAGTTACACTGGGAGGCTGCGTTTCATACATCAGTCCCTGCCGTGGTGTCTCATCAGCCTGGTCACACAGGAGAGACCCGCACTGCACATTATCAAAGATTGATGGGGTGTCCTAGTTAAAGACAGGGTGGGGGTGGGGAAGCAGTCACTGGTTCCAGGAGGCCAACTTTGCCGTCGCTCAGCTTCCCTTCGCCGAGGTGCCCGGCGGCTTCGCTGCCCAGTGCAGGAACTCTGTGGCACCAACCTCCAGGCAGCTGTTCAGCAGAAAGGCCCCCGGAGCACCAAGCCAGAGGAGAATCGCAAACCTCCTTTAAACGCTGAGATAAACCAAACCGACAGAACAAACAAGGCAAATTACCTCAATCCTTTTCTTTTCCTTCTCTCGCATGTGCACAACCCCGACCGTCCCCTATACATCCACCGCTCGCCGCCATCCCAGCCGTTTTCTTCTTCAGAGTGCTTGCTTAATAATTAATTGATTAATTAGCTCTCTCATTAATCATTCATTCATTAATCATGGCCTGATTTTTCTAGAGGAAGCGGCACAATCTCAAAAAACCCTGACTTCACATTTCACTCTAATTATGCTCCTTTTACTAATCAACGCTTAAGAAATGGAGTTTCAGGAAATTAGTTTCCCCTCGTCCTTCTTTTTTTTCCCTTTTTCCCTCAACACAAAGCAGGATGTATTAAGGTCGGCAGGTAAAGCCTCCCCCCACACACACACACACACGCACACACACTCCCTTCTTTCCTTGTGTTCTGGAAGGTCTTAGTCATCAGTAATTTTTAGGGCGGACGATTCCAGTTACAGGCAAATGTGATGAGCGGAATAAAAAATGCGGTGCTAAATTAAAAAGCTCCTTTTTGGATCCAGCCTCCCCACCCACCGCGATGAAAGAGGAGCAGGAATTCTGGTCACAGAGCGTCTACAGACAGTGATTAATAAATGGCAATTTGAAGGCCGTTTGTGGGAAGAGAAGGGGTGGCGGCGCCGTGAATCACGCACTTATTGTTTCCACTGGATCCATGGCTCTCCTGGGAGAGGAGGTAATTTGTGTAATCGCCAGGAGTTATGTTCTCCGGACAGAGAGATGCGGCGATAGGATGGTTCTGGAAACATCCTTTGTAACGGCCGACGAGCGCGAGCGGCGAAGAAAGTGAGGAGAGACGTCTGCGAAAAAATCTTTTAATGAGAAGCGCAGTTGTTGTTGTTGTTGCCGTTGTTGTTGCTGCTGCTGCCTTTTGTTTTCCTGCTGGATGCAGAGTTCACAACACGGCTCGGCTTCTCACTGAAGGGGCTCTTGTAAAAAAAAAAAAAAGGAGGAAAAAAAAAAAAAGAATCACGCATCAAATTAAAGCGAGCTCCAGTGAAATGGAGGCAAGTCAGGCATTAACCTCTAAGCTTTAAAAAGCACACGTATTAAGCAACACTAATGAGAGTCTCATCGAGCGAGCTCTGTTTTATATTCAAACGTGCACAAAAGCGCGGCTCTGACTTGAAACCGCCGCCGCCACCTCGGAGCGGCTGGTCTCTGCTGCTCATCTCAGCCACGGCGAGCGGCGAACAATGGCGCGAGGTGGTCCTCCGCCGCTAATGAGATGCGTGCATTTACGGCATTACCGCCCTCATTAAAAAATAATAATAATAAAGGAGAGAAAAAAATATTAATTATGAAACGCACTACTTCCTATCGCGGGGAGCCATGGGGGTCTCCACCAGGCGCAATTAGGAAGAATAGGCCACAAATCCCAAGACTAAATTAATTGACACTCCAGGGCATTGGGCCCAGAGTCCTGGCACAGGATCCATAGAGGAGCCCTTTGTTTTCACTCCCAACGCCTTTTAGAAAAAGCAAGAGACCGAGGCCATTCCAGCATGATCTCTTCATTGTTTGAAGGAATTCCTTATATAATCATGTGTTTATTTGCTTCCCTCCGCTCATCCCAACTGAGTGTATTTCCTCAGGAAGAAAGAAGAGAAAGCAGAAAAAAAAAACCTTTGCCGTCTTTCAGGGAAGCATCTCCTCGTCTCATGTCGCGCCGCCGCACTTTAATCCACCGTGTCAGCTGTTATGCACGCGGCCAGAAAAAAAACAAAAACTGGGAGACCTTTTGCACAAACAGAACAAGAAGTTAATGATTTAAAAGCACAGTAAATTACACTGAAAGCTCCTTCCATCCGAGCGGTCGGGGAGTGAGTGAGGCAGAGGGGGTGGTGGGTGGAGTGGGGGGGAGGGGGTGGGGGGCAGAGGGAGGTAAATTGGGATGCATGAAAAAAAGAAAAAGAAAAAAGAAATGGAGGCAGAGGAAAAAATGGGGTTGGAAGTGTGACACAGATCCAGCCAGCAGCTGTCGTGCAGTGGAAACACCAGGGGGCAGCAGGACTGACACGGAAATGACAAGACGAGCTCAATCACGTCTTGTCAAGAGCGCCGGCTGATGTGTACAGACAATTTCATAACGCCGCCACCGGCCCCCCGCCCCACCCATATATATATATGTGTGTATGTGTGTGTGTGTGTTTTATTTCCTGTCCTCCTGCCAGCCAGTCACTTGCTATCTGTCTGCAGCGACTCGGCTCTTAGCTCCTTGGCTTCGGCTTCCAGGCTATTTCAACTCTGGAATTCTGCTCCGAGATGCTGCGAACCCACCAGGAAGCCTAAAGATACGGCTGCCGTGACACCGAGCATGAGTGCGGAGTGAGCCAGTGTGTGTGTGTGTGTGTGTGTGTGTGTGAAGGCAGCGTAAGAATGAGCGTATTTATGGATCATTGTACTGGCACTGCAGCACAGTGACGGCAGCGACCATTCACACACACTCAGGCCGACTCTGTCACATCAGCACTCTTGGGCCCCCCTCCCCCACTCTCCCTCCCTCACTCCCTCCCCCCTCTCCTCTCCCAGTCCTTGTATGCATAGCGCTCTATTACTCCATCCACTGCATCTGCTGTAGCAGGTACCTAAACTCTGCCACTGCAATCACCGTGCCGCTGGCCCGATCTAATAGTGTGCTATTCCAGCAGGGGAAGGTTGAGGGGGGGGGGAGAGAACGTGTGGTGACAGCTTCCGAGACAGACTGATTATAGCGTTTCATCAATCCCCTCTCAGGCCCACTCCTTTGCAATTGGAAGCTGTCAGGAACCCACTTTTTCCATTCTTACCTTTTTCCTACAGTTTTTTCCCCCGGTTTTTCGAAATAAGTCGTGGCTCATTCGTTTTTTTTTTTCTCTCTTTTTCTTTTTCTCACCGCCGCTTCCCGTTGTTCCCCCGCTTTCTTGAGTGCTTGTGTTGACAAGCTGACACAAACCCCTGTGATTTTCACACCGGGGATGCTGGAGAGCAGGAGAAAGGGGGACATTGGGTGCAGCAGAGTGAAGGGGAGGGAGCGGAGGGAGGTGCAAGGGGGGAGGCTTGCAGTAGAAAGAGAGAGAGAGAGAAGACAATTGACACGGACTGTGCAAAGAAAAAAAAAAGCAAAAAGCGGAGTGACGGCACAGCGAGACACGGAGAAAGCAAATCAAAAATTAGCAACACCTCGCTCTCAGAGGGGGCCTGCCAGGCATTGATTTCAGGGCTCACGGCTCACTGGCTGTGGACAGAGCGAGTGATAAACAGAGGAATGAGAGGATGGAGGTTGGACACGAAGGGGGGGGGGGGGGGTGCCCAGGCTTGGCTGGGTGGTGGCGGAGAATCAGCGAGAGCAGCAAGATTGTTGTGGGTGGAGAGCCGCTCGGCCTCTAGAAGGGGGGGGGGTGGGGGTGTGTGTGTGTGTGTGGGGGGGGGGGGGGTCGGAGGTTCGTGCCAAGAGTTTCACAATTGGAATAAAGGCTGAAAGGGGGACGCTGGGAGGATTAAACTCCAGCAGAAACAGCCCTTAAAAAGCTGTTAGCCTGCTTTCTGGGCGATAGGGAGGGGCTTTCTGAGGGGGGGAGGGTGGGGGGGGTAAAGGGGCAGCTGGAATGCAAGGAGTGAGGGAAGGTAGTCGGGGGTCAGGCCGGGGGCCGAGGAAGAACGTCAAGGTGGCCGCTGCCTCCAACAGAGCGAGAGAAGCGGCGAGTCGGGGAGGCCGGCGGGCCGCCGCATGTACAACATGTGTTGGGTGTCATCCTGCCGGCGAGTCGGTGGGTGGGATCTGTTGTTAGCCCCCTTTCAAGCCTTCTGAAGTTCTGTGGGAGTCATGGTAATGAGCTTAGTAGCCAGATCAAACAGGAGATGGGTCCCCCCCCACACCACCACCACCACCACCACCACCACCCTCCACCCCTTTGGGACGCATCTCCTCGCTGCAGCTACCTCAGCGTTCCTGTCGACTTCTGCGTACGCACACACACACACACACACACACACACACACAAACACACGTATACACATACACACGCGTCGGCACACGCGCACAGGAAGTGCAAGACAAAGGAGCTTGACTGGAGACAAAGGGATAATAATTCCACACAGAGAGAAATGGAGCTTGCATTTTCCAGCCCGATTTAGAAACCTTATCTAGACAAGGCACAATGGATGGCATTTGGGGAGAGGGCTTGTTTATTCCAGGCTCCACACTTTTTTTTGCCAATTGCCTTGTTTTGTACCGCATTTGGTGTGTGTGTGTGTGTGTGTGTGTGTGTGTGTGTGTGTGTGTGTGTGTGTGTGTGACTCTGTCTTTCTTCTTGTTTTTTTTTTCTGTCTTTTCTCCCCCCCAGCTTCTCATTTTCTCCTCACTTCGTGCAAAAACTCTGGGCAGAATATTTTTTTGCGTGGTCGATATATATCGGGCCTCGATTTCGTAACGTTCTGAATTATTACTGCGCCGAGCAAATTGTCCAGCCAAGTCGAGAGCACTCACATTTATAGAGCCCACAGGACTGGATGTTGCGCCGGACGGGAATGAGGACACGGGATAACGCGGAGGGGTGGGGTGAGGAGAGGAGGGGTAAGGGGGTGGGTGGGGGGGGGGGGGACTAAAATAGGGACTCCCTGCCACCGCGGCCACCTCGCAACGGGACAAAAAACACACGGCCGAACGGAGCGAGTGCAGAAACTGCGACTTTTCTTTTGGTGTTATTTGAAGGAGGCGAGTTGAAAACGAAAACGGCAGATTAACCAAATGGCAAACAGATTAGGTGCTGCGGTGACTCGCTGGGCGAGGAAATGCACTGCGCCATGTGTGTGTGTGTGTGTGTGTGTGTTAGCATGTGTGTTGGCGTGTTAGATTTGCATTTTATCTCAAAGGTCATCTGGAGTGCCATTATCTTTCTCACTCCTTGCATTGGCCGTGCATTGGGCACACAACAAACACACACTCACGCATGCACACCAGCGTGTGCGACACACGTGTGCACAAACCCGCGCGCGTGCGGCCCGGGTGACTGCTTCAATCTAATTCTATCGGGGCAGATGTCCGGCGGTGGACGAATCGCTGCTGACATCTGTCCATCTCCCGCCTGATCCTTCCTGCTGCGAGTCGGGATGAAGGAGGAGCCGAGCTCTGAGTGCGGCCCGCTTGCCGCGGCGGACGGCCAAAGCTCCTTTTAATAGGCTGTGTCCGTGTCGCGCCGGCCCGAGTTGTTGCACTTATCTCCCACCATGTGACGGCCAAAGTAAAGCCACTGCGTTTAAGGCAAACTGCCTGAGCGTTGCCCCGCCGGGCCTGGATCTCCCTATTAACACGGCCCCTCCCTCTGCTCTCTCTCTCCCCCTCTTACACACACACACACACACACACACACACACACACACACAAACACACAAAATGCACATGGCATATTTTAAGGCAGGGAAAAACACACCGCACTTGCGCAGTCTGGCAGGGATGCACTCACATGAACTTCAGTCCTCTGTGCATCCAGCAGCGTGAAATGATATTCCACTTTGAGCAATCCGGATTTAAATGTATCAGGGCCCTAATGTGTTTTGACCTTGTTACCAAGAGATGGCAGGGCACACACACACACACACACACACACACACACACACACACACACACACACACACACACATATACACTCAGGCAAGGTAAGAAGAAGAGTCACTTTTCACTGCCAATTCCGAACCTGAATTGCTTTTAAAGTGCGGCGTTCGCTGGGTTTACGACTAATCTACAGTTTGCACGACGTTCCATAGGAGCGCAGTGAATAAACTGCCGCTGCCGCGTTGTTTTAAAAGGATTGGCGCCTCCCTCTCCCGATTCAGCGGCGGCCAGAAGACGAGCGCTTCGCTCCCAGATAGCCGAGTGGCTCCGCTGACGCGGCGGGAACGCGCTTCCCGCAACCCCCGCAGCCGCCTGGAACTCTCATCCGACCGGCTCTCCTTTGTCTTCCGCCGCTCCCTCACCCCCACTCTCCCCTCGCTCCCTCCCTCCCCCCCATCAAGGAACGTATTCATGTAATTAAGCCGCTAATACACCGTCAAAGAATTGTCTAATTCGGCAAGGAGGAAATTAAAGGAATGTGGCGTGAGTCATTAGCCAGTGGAGATGTTCCATCGAGCATCTTGGACGGGGGGGCGCGGAGGGCCGTGAATCACTCGCAACAGGCGCGAAAGACATTCGCCACGGCTACGCACTGGCTGTGCTCGCCGCGCTATATTTGTAAGGCCTCGTCTTGTGTGCGCGCGGGTTTTAATTGCCGTATGTGAGCGTGAGAAATTGTGCGTGGGTTGAGGTAAAGGCAAACAATCCGCCGCATGTAATCCATCCCAACCATCAGCCAATGCAGTGATTATGACCCATTGTAAACATCTCAGATACCCCGGACAAGAAACCCGGCATTAAATTGTTTTTTTCTTTCCTTCTTTCTTTCAAAAAAAATGTTGATGTTAGCGCGACAAAGAGGCAAATCTCTCCTGCACGGATGAGAACACTCAATAAGTCATAACGCCAGGGACAGGCAGAACGACTCGTGGCAGTGGCAGTGGCAGTGGGAGAAAAAAACATCATGTTTGATGCTCGCTAAACGCCTAATAGCTTGAGCTGGAAGACGTTTCACTTCTCAGTAGCTGCATTTCCAGGTTTTGTGCAAAATAAAAGCGATATTTTCAAAATATGGACAATTGCGATTTGCAGGTGTTTCCATTGAATTTTGTGAAGCGCATAAGTCGGAATTCTTGTCAAATCTCGTCCCGTGAGACCCCACGTTGAGGAGGATAGAGGTACTAGTCATGTGACCACGTATGGGGTCACATGACCAGAAAAAGTGTTTCCATGACACTTTTTCGATATACCTCTATATGGAGACATCTGAAAAACCACCTCATGAGAGCGTCAAAAACTTTTAGCCATATTTGAGAGCTTTTTCAAACGTTTCCATCACCAGCAAAAAACACACCACTGGGAAGGACTTGGGGCGAGCCAACGTTTGGCCCAGCTAACCGCTAATAATCTTTCTGGTGGCAGTGAAGGAAACCAGCTGCTATTATTTCAAGGCAGTTGTCGAGAAACGAATGTGGGCCACGCAGGCAAACTCACGTTCCTGATGAACTCACTGCTTGGCGGCTCGCATTGTGCACTGGTGGGAGGGGGCTGGGGGGGCATTAGCGCAGGGGAGGCTGGTATTGGGGCGTGTGTTTGGGGGGGCCGCTAGGAGATTGAGGGCCAGGGTTCAATCCACACTGCGCCCCAAGATGAGGTGGATAATTGAGTGCGGAATAAACACTGCCAACAAGCTCGGAACCCTCCCCCCCACTCCCACCCCCCACCCCCATCCTCTAAAAAGAGAGAAAAAAAAACGGGACGGCCTGGTGAGAAAGAGCGGGGAGGGAGGAGTAAAAAGAAGAGATGGGGGGGGGGGGCAGGGGGGTGAGAGAAAATCCCAGCGACCCTCTGGGGGGAAAAGCTGCTATTGAAAAGCTATTAAACTTGCATTTAGCAGGATTGATTGGAAATGAAGAGGCCTATTAAAAGAGAGGGACAAGGGGACAATAGCGCGTCTCTGGCCGCCGTATGTTGCCCTGCTTTCAGCGCCTTTCTTCGCCCGGGGGGAGCGGGGGAATGGGGGGGGGGGCAATCCTGTCTGTTTAAGCACTCCCACCAAGAGAAGCAGTTCAGAATGGAAGGGTGAGGGTGGTGGTGGTGGGCTGGGGGGTAAGGGGGCTTAGCAGTGGCTGAATAGAAGCCTCTTTATCTCCCTCCGTCCCCCTTCCCTTCCATTCTCCACGCAGTAACAAAGAAGAAGAGAAGAATGAGGCAGAGGGTTTCTTTTTTTTATACAAGTCTTCTTCCCGACTCGCAGACACCACCACACTTAGATAACCAAGCAAGCAACCGTCTCACTCCCCTCCCCCACCTCCCCATGTGGGTGAGTTACCTCTGGGGTGTTGTGTTGCCGCCACCACCACCCTCTCCCACTCTTGCCAGTAGGGTTTGTAATACTCAATCTTTAGCGTCGTGGCACAAACAGTTGGAGGCTCCGTCTTCACGCTGTGTTCCTGCATGTGCGTCACCGTGCGAACGTGTGAAGACGGGCCAGCCAATCGGGCGCAGGCGTTTTGCTGCTGCTGCTGCTGCTGCTGCTGCTGCTGCTGCTGCTCCTAAACACAGTGGCGGTGGCAGAGCGGCGGCAGGTGTCTCTGCTGACTTTCAGCAGGCTCAAACGAATGAGTCCCCCGGGAAACTTTAATGGAGTTTTGATTGTTTAACATCCATTTTTACAACAAAAAAAAAAGCAGACAGGGGTGGGAGAGCGAGAGAGAGAGAGAGAGAGAGAGAGAGAGGGAAAAAGAAAACATAAGTGACAGATTTTTTTTCTGTTCTGCTCGCTCTCTCACCCTCCCTGGAAATGCGTTTTGCTGCATGTTTTGCGAGCCTTTAACCATATGGCCTTGGGAAAGAGTTAAATAAGTTATGAGGCACAGCTGACTCTGCCTCTCAGATACACATTTGTTTCAATGCGAGAAGGAGAGAGAGGGAGAGAGGGAGGGATGGAAGAAAAAAATATATAACACTCTCACAAATGCCATGTCTTGTGCGTGCGCTCCCAGCACAGCAAGTGCCATGACAGCAAGAACATGTGTAGTCCAGGTGAGGGGCGTCTGCGCTGCTTCATGCCGTTGTTCATATTTATTTTTTACATTTCTGTCACTTTGAGAACGGAGCGGCCGTAAAGTTCTCCTCTAGCTTGCCGATCATCACAGGGTTTTTTTCTTCTTGGATGGGGTGGCTGGCTGGGAAGATGGTGATCCATTATGAAAAAAGTACATTTCACTAAATTGCATCTCTTCTTCTTCTTCTTCTTCTTCTTCTTCTTCTTCTCCTTTGTCTTCTTCTGTTCCTCCCGCAGCCATGACCAAAGCAGCCTACTTCTCCCAGCAGCCGCAGGACCAGATGGTTGTTTCTGGTCAGTCGGTGACTCTGCCGTGCGTCATCGTTGGATATCGCGGGATGGTACAGTGGACCAAAGACGGCCTGGCGCTGGGCGGAGAGCGTGACTTGCCAGGTGTGACTTGTTTTCTCTCACATTTCTGCCTCCCTCTTTCCCTCCCTCCCTCCCCCCTTCCCTCTGTCTCTCCATTGCGCCCTCTGTCCTCGTTCGTTCTGTCCCAGTCAATGCCAGGTCTCATTAAGACAAAAAAAAATCCCTCTCTGGAAAACGTTAAAGCGCCGATCAATGTTTAGAGATGAACGCGGCGCGGCCGCCTCCGCCGCTGCAGTCGCGCACGGCAAACTTTAATTTGTTGCTTAGCATTTAAAGGGTCTTGAGGGAAGGTAGATAATCAATTGGCTTTTGTCACACGCTGACATTTAAATGTGTGGCAGGCGGGAGAGAAGGTGGAGAGACTTCCTCTTGACCCCTGCCACCCCGTCTTTATTGTGTCTGTGTTTTAAAGGACAGGGCTGCTGCTGCTGCTGCTGCTGCTGCTGCTGCTGCTGATGCCGCCGCTGCCTCACGTGTTGCATTCTTTTTTCTCAGCCTCGGCACAAAACGGCACCTCTTAATCCCCGACATCGGCCTTGAGAAGGTGTCGCTGCCTTTTCCTTCTGGCTCCTGCAGATTCTTGCCACATTTCCGTGCTCTTTGTTCCCACCACGAGCCTGTTCATTTTGTAGCCCTTTCATTATGTGTTGCTTCTCTCTCGGCTTGTTTTTTGTGTTTTTTGTTTTTGTCTCTGACGCTCTTCTCCTCCTCTGTTCTGGCTCCTCGGCAGGCTGGACGCGCTACTCCTTAATGGGCGACCCGGTATCAGGCGAGCACAGCTTGCTGATCGATTCGGTGGACTTGGAGGACGACGCCGTGTACGAGTGTCAGGCCACGCAGGCGGGGCTGCGCTCGCACCGCGCCAAGCTCACTGTACTAGGTAAGACGGGCAGCTGGTGCCAAGGCTGGCAGCGGGTTTTAGGAGGGGAACAATCAGCGGAGTGTCTTCATCGTAGCAGGGAAGCATGCGGACGAAAATGCATCCAACAGCTCAGAGAGTAATATTACCTTGAACAGAAGTAAACAGCGTGGTTTTTTTTTCCACTGTAAGAAGAAGAAAGAACAGATATTTGTGTACAAATGTAGGCAGTAAAAATAAAAAGTGAACGAAGAAGAAATACTCAAGTAAAGTACAGATAAAAAGTCTACTGAAGTACAGCAACAAACTATTTGTTCTTTGTTGATTCCCGCCTCTGTGTTTAAGGTGTCTAAAAACAACCTCTGAGAGATTTCTGCCGGTGACTGCAGCTCCGGCGTAATCAGAAATGTTTTGAAAAAAGAAGTTACACACTCAAGTACATTTCCAACCAATCAAAGCTCAACCGAGGGATTCGGCTCGAGCAAAGAGGGGGGGGGAGGGGGGGGGGCGCTCCCTGCTCAGCGGCGGTAATCAAGACTGCGGATGTCGTGGATAACGTGATTGCCGCAGTCACAAATGACTTGCGCAAGTCGCTTCGGATGTCGTGGGGCAGAGGGGGTGGGGATCTGCACCGTTAGCACATTCTGCAGTGAGCCTCAACATTTGTCAACGGCGAGGCGGCGCTCACATTAACGCGATGTGAGTGATCTACTTCCTCTCCTCCTCCTCGCAGACGTTCATTCGGTAGGGGGCCGGAGTGGGGGGGGGGGGGGGGGGCAGGTCTCGCGGGGAACCGGGTTGAGCAAAGCACTGCTGGCATCTGGTGGCACGCGGAGGGAGGAACGCCGCTCGTTAATTAGTGCCGTCAACTGTCGGCGGCGGACACATCGGAGCGGGAGAGGGTCGTTGGGTGGGGGAGGGGCAGCGGGTGGGTGGGGAGGGTTGGAGAGGGGTGGAGGGGTGGAGGGGGTGTCTCAGAGGGAACAATAACACGGCCGCAATGCTTCAGCTCCTGCCAACGGAAGGCTTTCATCCAGCTCCGCCGTCCTCAATCCCGTCTGCACGCCGTCCGTTTGGAGTTCACTGAGGCGGCCGGAGGGGTGGGTGGGGTGGGGCAGAGGGGTTAGGGGGGTGGGGAGGGAAGTTGGTGTTGAAAAGGGCGGCACAGGCGGAGTTTGGCACTGAAAAAAGCCGTGCATGCAAACTAGGGATCACTGGGGGAAACCGCGAGAACATTTGGTTTTACAGTCGTGAATGGCTTCGCATGGCGGCTCAGTGGACCTGCGTTCAGTCAGCCCACCTACACACACACACACACACACACACACACACACACACTCACACACACACACACACACACACACACACACACACACACACACACGCAGGCCACGAAGGGTGAGCAGGTGGAGGTTAACAAAGACAGGTGACTGGGCCTTCGTTTCCAACTCCTCTATACTTCTGAAAAGGACCAAGGCCGCTGATTCACGACTGCTGTTTTCATTTGGTAAAAAAAAAAAAAAAAAAAAAATGTGAATAAAAACCAGCGACAAAAAAATTGTGTTTTTTATGTGGACGCGAAATGTTGTAAGCGCAGGGTCTCTCTCTGCGTGTGCGACCACGTGTGTGTGAGCGCCAGGCGATGCGAGAAGGAAGCATGTGTGTGTGCGTAAATCAATGTGGCCAGATGAGACCAAAGCAATCCTGCACAGTCAAAGGAGTCAACGGCGGGGGTGCAGTCAGGGGAATCGGCATGGAAATTAAAATCACCTGGCACTCGGATTCCATTAGCGTCCGTGCCGCCGCGGCGGAAGGACCTCTGACAATTCAGATACACACAGCGAAATTGGTTCGGCGGCGGGAGCGAGAAAGGGGGGAGAGGTGGAGGAGGGGGGCAGCGCACCCCCTCCCCAACCTCGTGTTTAGCCCCCCCCCCCTTATTGGACGGGGGAGAAGGACGCGGTGCGTGCGAAACCATGCAAATAAATGAACAAATAAGCAATCCGCTCCAAACATCACTGGGCGACAGTAAGAGCAAACACAAGTAATAACGCTGAGTCCCGAGGAAGGAAATAAATACGGTTCAGCTGTTTTTTTTTTCCTCCTACCCTCAGCCCCCCCCACACACACCTCTCCTTTAAATGACAATCGTCCTTGTGTTGTTTTTTTTCCCTCCCCTCCGTCTGAAGCTGCACCTTGTTTAGCAGTCGCACGGCCTTAAGGACGTATTGTTTGTTTCTATTGCCGTCGCAATATATTGATGCTGAGCAAAGAGCAACAGCAAACTCAATATCACTACCAGTTCTTTGTGGCTCCCTGCTCCTCGCCCGGAGCTCTGCTGCTGCTGCTGCTGCTGCTGCTGCTGCTGCTGCTGCTGCTGCTGCTGTTTCTTCATCCCTCGCTCTTGTTGTTGTTGTTGTTGTTGTCGTTGTTCTGAGTGCTGTGTTTGTTCTGTCTGCAGTTGCTCCTTCAGACCCGGTGGTGGAGGGCGGCCCCGTCGTTCGTCTCAAGGCCCACACATCGCACAATCTCACCTGCAGAGCCTCGGGGGCCAAACCTGCTGCTGAGATCACCTGGTACAGAGACGGGGAGGCCATGGAGACGGCCATTTATTCCAAGGTACGGCAAGAAAGCCGCAATCTCCGAGCTCGGCTCGGCACCGCCGTTCAATCGCCCCGGCCGCTGCCCACGCAGGATTACGAAATCCACCGGCGGGCGAGAGAAGGAGGAAATGCAAAGCTGTCGAGAGGGAGAGAAAGACTTTTCTTTTGCTCTTCGGGTGGCGGCACTTTGGATTTCTCCTTTTCATTACTCCAATCTTCCCTCCGCCGTCTCGCAGGTTGTTGCTCCGTCGCCTCACCGCTGTCCGCTCGCCCTGCGCCCCCCCCGCCCCTTCCCTCCAATTTCCACTCAAGCCCGACACCCCCCCCCACTCCTTATCCACCCCTCCCCCGCCCTCCCGTCGCACTCCACAGCCCTGCTGCCCCTCCACCCCGTTCCCTTCCCTCCACCCTTTTTTTTTCTGCCTGCTAATGCAGCGACACTACAGCATAACTGGAGCATGCCAAAGCTCAGACAGGCATGAGTGTTTCATACAGTAGAGTTTTCCGCGGAGGAGAAATCGGCCACAACAATGCGGAGCGCACAATGGGGGTGCGGCGGAGCGTGAGCCGGGCCGAGGCTGGGAAAAAAAGTGTCACATTTTTCATGCTCCCTGAGCACGCTAAACGACACTAAACGCCACATTTAAGGAGGCGAGGAGCCCGCAGTGGGGAAGAGGGGGGGGGGGGGGGGTAGCGGGAAAACATATATGGGGGGTGGGGTGGGGGAGTGTCATGTCTGATAGCTTAGTTATAAAAAGACAAAAAGTAAAGGGGAGGATTCTTGGAGACGAGGGAAGAGGGCAGCCACAGTGAGAGTGATGTGATTTGATCCGGCAGAAAAAATGCTTTCTGTGTGCGTCTTTCTCGGGAAGCTAAAGCCAGCATCCTTTGATCTGGCCGTCCGGGGAAAAGGCTCGGCTCGCCCTCGCTGCTTTCCTACGGATGTGTGACGCTTCTTTCTCACTGCCACCGTCAGAAAGGGGAGGAAGAAACACACACACACACACACACACACACGGGCGAGGATGCTCCACCTTCCCCTCACTTAGCTGTATTGATTTCCGCGAGCAGTAAATAGATTTAAAAGATGATGACAAACAAGGAGCGCTGACAAGCAACGCTCTCAGAAATGTGGGAGCAGCACAATATCCTCCGCTGCATTGTGGGGAAAAAATATATTTGTGTGTGTGATTTAAGTGCCATGCAGCAGAAACCTGTCGTAATCTTAATGGATGATGCATGAAAAGAATTCGAGCGAGGAGATACGAGCCCATGTGCTCACCGGTAATGGAGTCTCCTCTACCGACCCACGCTGGGTAAGCTTCTGCGTGCTAAGAGGACTTTTCCTTGTCTCCGACCGTGCAGGCGCTGATGGAGGATGGGAAGAGGGAGACGGCTGTCAGCATGCTTCCGATCGTCCCCGAGGACAGCGACACGGGTCGGACCTACACCTGCAGGGTGCTCAACCTCGCCGCCCCCGCAGGACGACAGATATCGGTCACCATTAACGTCCAGCGTGAGTGTTTCCTCGGACTGTCGTCAGTTGTCTCGGCTCATCTAGTCTGGGTTGACTGGGAGAAAGTTAAGAGTAGCGATAAGGTCCTGAAGGTCCAGCAAGGTGCAGCTTTCGAAAGGGATTTTTTTTTTGGGCCACTGACCATGTTGCACCTCAGGCCGTCCACAGTGGCCTAACCGTGGACCTGATCGGGTTCCACTGACGTATTATATCATCTTTCCGACACCCGTGATCAGGTCACTTCAGTGTCCCTCCCTTCCATCCAGATTTACTTCTGAGTAATCCATCCTACTAGGACGTCAAAGGCAACTGATTTATTTCAATGTTAAAAATTAAAGCGAGAACGTGGAGAAAACAAGACAAGGTCGTTATTTGACTCTACATTAGTAGCTTCACTCCCAAACAATCCATCTCAAGCCAAACAAAAGATAATTTTCCCCACTCAGAATGCAACTCGAGGTGAAGCTTTCAAAATAATAGGCTCTTCATCACTTCAATTCTTTTAAAATTGAGATTGTGTTTTATGAATTTGAAATTATTATTGCAGTTAAATAAACGGGGTTTAGTGATCCTTCTGCAGATATTACACTAATATCCAGTTCAAGTTGGACAACAGAAAATAGAGGATTAAACAATTGTTGTGTCTGCAGTGTGCTTTCTTGCCATCAGGTGGCACTAAATCTCATGCACTGGGCCTTTAAGATAGAGTCTCTAACCTGCGTTTTCTCTCCCTCAGACCCTCCTTCAGTGACTCTGTCGGTCCAGCCTCAGACTGTCACCGAGGGAGCCAAGGTCCTGTTCATCTGCTCCGCCTCCGCCAACCCCGAGATCACCGGATACAGGTACCGCTTTAAATCAAAAATGAGATGAATAAGCCCATTTCTGGAAGCAAAGCCAGTGCCGAGCGGACTGGAACGCTCTCCTCCAGCGGCTCCGGCTTGATTGGCAGCCTTTGATTGCGAGTGGCGCCGGTTCCAGACTGACTGAAAGCCGGCGTGACGACGCGCACGGCAAAACGCCTCCTCGCAGCCGAGTAATGTGATGAATTCATCTCTGCCCAGGTGGTCCAAAGGCGGGGTCCCCATCTCGGAGGCCAACGGAGACAGCTTGGAGGTGACGGTGGACCACTCCTACTTCACAGATCCCGTCTCCTGCGAGGTGTCCAACTCCGTGGGCAGCACCAACGTCAGCACCCTGGTGGACGTCCAGTGTAAGTCCAGCTCAGCGTCTCAGAGTCAGTCCGGCAGTGTTATGCATGCAAACGCCTGCAAAGGACGATCAGTTCATGAACTTGTTTGTATTTTGGGTGAACGTGGCCTGAACACACTGCATTTTATTTGCATTTCAATTAATTTTAAATTTAAATTGATTGTATTTGTGTTTTTCTGTATTTAAAATGCACATGAAGTTTCCTACCTCTGCCTGTTGTTACTGTAGTTTACAATGGTCTCCTTCAGGTGATTTGCTATTCTAAGTTATTGTTCCAGGTTTGGAAAATGATTTACACCTTAAGGACTGCTCTCCTGTTATTGTTTTTTTATATTTCCACATTTGAAAAGACCATTCAAGAAGCGCGTTATTACTCACAGTTTTGTGAGCAGCTGGCTGTTAGTGTGGACTGAATGAGCAGCAAAGTGTTAAACTCACAATGGGCAAATGCCAGTATTCTGAGGGCTGTAGTTGATAAGGATTCAAAATTTGATACAAAGATGAAATCTGACGTATAGTGTCAGCATTAAAACTGATGGTTTACAATAACATATTGAAAAAATAAAGAAGATATCTATGAACTAGTTGATTTCTGGAACCTTAAACTTAGCTCAAAATTTCAAATTGAACAAATTCATGTAGAAAGTCAATGGGTTGTTGAAGCTCAGCCCCGGTGAGTTGGTTTTGACCTGCTGCTCTTGTCGTTTCAGTCGGACCCCGGCTGCTGTCGGAGCCCAAGCCCATGACGGTGGACATGGGCATGGACGCGGCTTTCACATGCGCATGGACTGGAAACCCTCCTCTGACTCTGGCGTGGACGAAGCTCGGCTCCAGCGTGGTAAGAACAGCAGACGAGCCGTCGCCGCCACCAGCCTCGACCTCCAGAGAGAGAAACCTTCGCAACATGGCCTTCGGGCACCACCTCACACTTTTCCCTCACACGTTCGTCTTCTTGCTGAAACTTCAACACCTCCTTCTTCACTCCCTCTCTTCCCCCCCGAGGGCTGGAGCCTCCAGCGCAAAAACTGTCCTTGACAAATTCGTATGGCAGGCGACAGAGTCAGCAAACCTCTCAATCAGCCGAGCTATCGAGGCAACCGCACTCGTTTTGTAAACCGAAAAAAAAACACACACAACCTGTATAGTAACTTTTAGTCAAAGGACTACAAAAAGCTTGACCGTTATTGAGTTTCTCTTTCCTCAAAGTCAATTTTTTAGAAAAAGTAAATCAGGAACAGGTGTGACATTTCCACCCACGTTTTACATCGTCCTGGCTGAGAAAAAAAAAAAAAGACCTTTCAGCACACGGACACGCCGTCAGCAGGGACATCCCACAGGAGCCTCCTGGCGGGTAATAGAATTTCTGGGGTCGCTGTTGTGAAGAAAAAAAGATTCCGTGGGAGTGGCACAAGCGATGCTGTCATCTCCAAGAGTGAACGCTCCCTCGGCCCCGCAGGAGGAGAAGGGGGAGAGAAAACATAAAAAAAACACAGACATTTTTCTAATCCGCCCACGGGCCGCCGTCCCCTCGCACGGCCGTGAGTAATGGATTAATTGGGTTACTCCAAGAGTGTGTTGGAGTAAAAGGGGAGGGGGAGGAGAAAAAAAATGCGGTGAGTGGGAAGGAGGGAGGAGGGCTGAGAGGAGGGTAAATGGATTAATCACAGCTTGATGGAACGACAGGATCAATGAGCTAAAGAGCGAGCGAGCGACGGCAGCAGGCAAAAGGCCGCGGCCCCCTCGCACTGCCCGCCGCCGCCGCTGCCGCCGCCGCTCCATCCCCGCCGCTTAATTACAACAATCTCCAAGGCAGCACGGCCACTCAGCGGCACCTAATGCCGTGATTAAAGCTCCTCACAATGAAATCAAACTCAAACTGGGCAGCGTTTCTTATTCTTAGAGACCCCTTTGGCCCACCTCCACGCCGCCTCCACAGTGAGTGCGAGATTCTCTGAAGGTTCTCTGAAGGTTCTCTGAAGGTTCTCTGAAGGTTCTCGGAGATTCTCTGAAGGTTCTCTGAGCTTCTCTCTTCTCCTTCACTCTCTGACGCTCCTCTCTTTTCTTCTTCGCTCCTCCCTTCAAGGTGCTCAGCAACAGCAACACCCTGCAGCTGAAAGCGGTGACACAGGAGGACGCCGGAACGTACACCTGCAAGGCCATCGTGCCCCGAATCGGAGTGGCAGAGAGGGACGTGACTCTGACGGTGAACGGTGAGTCTCGTTGCTTGCAATGTTTTTGGGTGGGGGTTTGGACGTCTTAAAGGGCCGGCAGTGTTGGATTTTTTTTTTTTTTTTTGTGAGGATATTTTCCATCGTTCATCCCACGTGCCACGAAAAAATTCAATTCGGTTTCGTCTGTATCCGGGCAAATCTCGGCCACGCTCGTTTATAGTCCGTTGGTCACACTGAGAGCGAGCACTGACCAACAGTGGCCAGAAAAGCATGAGGCATATCAGATCTGGAGCAGATGAATTCAGGACGAGAGGTCGTGGAGGAGGGCTGGACCAGGGTGAAATGATGAAACGACTGGAGAAGTAGCACATTAATATGGCCACCACCTCTCAAGTGGATCCACTCTTAATGTAACCAAAAAAAAACTTCCTGTCAGCGAATGAAAACACAATATTTCATTTTTAGCCACTTCATCTAACTAAATAAAATATGAACAAGCGTATTTTTTGATGTTCTTTGCTGTCTCGGGCCCTTTTAAATAACCAAAATCAAAATCAATAACTCCTGTTTTGGTGCTATTTTCTCACTTCTATTTTTTTATTTGCTCTGATGCTCTCCGACCACCAGGCCCCCCCATCATCACAGCGGACGGCACGCAGCACGCCGTCAAACACTCCAAGGGCAAACTGGAGTGCCGGGTGGGAAGCAGCCCTCCGCCTGATAAGATTGTAAGTGAGCTGCTTATTAGTGTCTCCTCTCCTGTTTTCTATCTCTCTCTCTCTCTCTCTCTCTCTCTCTCTCTCACTTGTTACTCCCTGCCCCACCCACATGAGATGGATCACTCAGCGTGGCTTCATCCCCGACCTCACCTTCACACCCCTGCACCGGCACAGCTGCACCTCACATGCTAACGAACCAACGCCCACACACACACACACATATTCACAAGTGTGACTGCACGCAAGGTTGCCGGCTGCAGAGACAGTCGGGCCGGCGGCAGCGGTGGGAGACCAATCTCCTGCAGGTCTCAGCAAAAAAACTGCGTTCAATTAGCGGCCCGAGAGGCATCTCTCGCGCTGACCCCGCTGAACCGCCGCGCCAGCGCCGGGCGGAAGAGAGGATAATTAGGGTGTGAGGAGGAGTGAGAGACAGGTGCCCCGCGGTCCAGGCACCGGCGAAGAGCCTCGTCTCCGAGCGCCGCCGGCCCCTAAGCCTCCCGGGGGCCTCACCTGCAGGGCGGACGTGGGAGGAGGCTTTAGCGTGAGCTCAGGAGCTTTTTGCAGCCACGCGGCGCTTCAAAGGTCGGCACACGGGGGAGGTGCACGAGGAGCAAGCGGCGTTCAGGCCGGGGGGGCAGGGTGGGGGGATAATCCTATTGGCTCTTTCAAATCAAGGCTTCCTATTTGCTTGTATAAAATGAAACTTCCTATTTGCCATCTAAAATCAGGCTTCTTATTGGCTCTTTCATACCGAGGCTTCCTATTAGCTTGTCCTATTTGCTCGTAAAAATGCTATAAAACAAGGCTTGCCGTTGGCTCATATAAATCGACGGTTCCTATTCAAGGCAGTGTTGGCAGGCTTCAGATGATAAACAGCTCCAGAGAGAAGCCCCTCGCTCACCGTTGGCTTGTCTCTCTCTCTCGATCCTCTCCGCAGGTGTGGACCTTCGGGGACACCAGCCTGTCGTCCGGCTCTTCCGGACGCTACTCGGTCCAGACTGTGGCCAGCGACCACGGCGTCCTGTCCACCCTGGTGCTGTCCGAGACCCTGGCGCAGGACTTCCAGCTGCGCTACAACTGCACCGCCTGGAACCGCTTTGGCACGGGCACCGCCCTGGTCACTCTGAAGGAGCAAGGTGAGCTGAAGAGAAAGTTCCAGTATTGTTCCAGGGTAGCCGGATTAGACGCCGCCTGGTGCTTATCTTAATTATACCCCTGGAATCGATATGATTTAATCAGCAGATGGCTCCTTTAATGAATATGTTTGCCCCCATAACATAGATATTGATTGGGGACAAAAAGTCAATTAGACGAAGTCACATCTGTTTGCAGTTTGGACTCGCGTTCGGCATCTTGGGCCCGCTACTTCCCTAAGTGATCCTAAATTCAGCCACCACAGGAGGCACCAAAAATAGGACCCTCCTCGCTAATGCACATTAGCATAGCAGAGCAGTGTCTCCAGAGGATTGGGCAGTGGGTATCTCCTGGAATCTTTAATTAGATTACTGTCTGTTGCTTCATCGCATGTCAGACCTTGTTACGCTCTCTCCCAGAGATTACAGACAATAGCCGGGGCTGCGGGTTGCCAGGCTGCCAGCGTGAGCATACGCTGGCTGTGGGCAACCCACTGGGCCCTGCAGATTAATTTATGTCGGCACTGATGTTTCTGGGATTAGTGGGCCGGATGAATGGAACTTTATATCTTTTCGTTTTTGCTCTGATCTGCGGAATTCTGCACGCCGGCGCTCACGCTCTCTTATCTCTCATCTCATCCCCCCTCCCTCTCCTTTTTTCTCTCCTTTTTCTCGCCGACGTTTCAGAAGCTCTCCCGATGATGATCATCATCGGCGGAGCAGTGGGCGGAGGTTGCGTCCTGCTCATCTGTGTCATCACCCTGGTCTCCCTGTGCTGCAGGCACACTGGCAAAGGTGAGCTCAACGGTCAGTATGGGCAAGACGGGTCAACAGCCAGTTCTTTGTTTTCGCAATAACGAGCAAAAAATAAAATTGCTATTTTTTGTTTGCCTGATGTTTCCTTTCAGTCCTGCGTTGGGCTTTTTTTCTAAAGCACAAGGTTGCCTGGAAATGTCAAGTAAAACTTCTCTTCTGTTGGATGCTCGCAGGTAAAAGATGTACTCGTCTTTCTAAGAGCGACATCAGAGTTCAGATAGTGCACAGCGATCACAATGCCACGCGCAGCAACGACGACGAGGAGGACGTCAAAGAGCCCATGGTAAATGTGATTTAGACTCACAATTCCTATTAGCGCTGTCTCAAAAATACACACTTCTCTTCTGGTTGTACTCGAATCAAGCGAGGTCGCGTTCTTTCTGAAACTCTTCAAATGTGCTCGTCGTTCCCCTCAGGCTCCCAACAGCAGCGAGTCTCCGGGGACCTCGCGCACAGAACACAGCGACCTCCTGGAAGAGGAGGAGGACGAGAGGTCCGACATCAAGGTAAAAAAAAACTCAAAATACCACAGGCAAAGCAGAGGGAACGGGCCAACATAGTTTATTCTGCGGTATCGATCAGGCTTCCAATTGACTCTTTCAAAGTGAGGCTCATATAAAACAAGGTCTCTTATTGGCTCTTTCAAATCAAAGCTTCCTATTGGCCCTTATAGAACCAGGCTTCCTATTGGCTCTTTCAAATCTAGGCTTTCTATTGGCTCATATAAAACCAGGCTTACTATTGGCTCTTTCAGATAAACGCTTCCTATTGGCACATATAAAACCGGGCTCCCTATTGGCTCTTTCAAATCAAGGCTTCCTATTGGCTCATATAAAACCAAGCTTCCTATTGGCTCTTTCAAATCGAGGCTTCATGCTAAACATACTGACATAGTGCTCTCCAATCTAATAACCTCCATCCCCCCAACAGGATCCCACCAACGGCTACTACAACGTCCGCGGCCACGACGACCGCCACATCGCCAGAAGCAGCGGCTTCTCCGAGTACGTGCCCAACTCCCGGCCCGTCTACACCCCGTCCCAGCTGCCCTCCCCCAGCCCCATCTACGGCCAGCACGGCACCCAGCCGCGGGTCTACGACTTCTCCCACCGCTACGCCACCACCACGGCGGGCCGCACGGCCTACGAGCAGCAGCAGGCGGCCCAGCAGGCGGCCCAGCAGCAGCCTCAGCCCGCCAGCATCTACCCGGCCGACACCGTCTACGGCGGCTCCGGCTACCTGCCCGCCACTTACGGCCGTGCCTTCACCAGCTACGTCAAGCCCGCCTCCTACGAGAAGGTGGACACGTACGACCAGTCGGACCAGGCCAGTAAGGTGTCCAGCTCGTCCCGCTTCTCGTACGCCTCCTCGCAAGTGTCCTCGCAGCAGTCCGACTACGGCCGGCCCTCGCAGCGCATGCAGACACATGTCTGATGGGACGACGACGGTGGCAAAAAAAAGAGAGGAAGAAACGAGCGGAAGACGGCAGGAGCGGCGAGTAGATAACCATGATCAACTCCACACGTGTGTGTGGCTGGACTAACATGAACTTGAGACTTTCTTAACACAAAGTTGCCCTCCGACGGGCGCATCCGGACAGTGTTTGAAGGGAGCCGTGGGGTTTTCAAGGCGAAAGGAGACGAGCAACCTTTATTTGTTGTGATGTTGTGTCGAGAGGGGCCTCGCCAGGTGGAGGATCCAACGGATTGGGATACCCAAGTCAAATCAGTGGCGGCGCTATACCTCGCCGGGCTGCGTGGAGGAGTCCCCTCAGCGCAAAAAGAAGCCTGAGCCAATCGCATCTCCTGAGTGTGGGGGAGGGGCGGGGGGGTTCGCTGTTTACCTGCCTTCAAGAGTTTACCCAGTGTCGATGCTAAATGTCAAACTAAATATTTCCGAGCGACTCCGAGACAGGCCGAGAAACATTAGAGGTTAAAAAAAAAAATGCTGTCATATGGTGTTTTGTTGGCATGCGAAAGGAAATCCTAAGCACATCTGTGTCTCTATCATCAACAAAAGACTGAGCTCTCCACAGAGACAGACCATAAATTACCCTGCACAACAGGCTAGCTCTACTGACCAACGAGTGCTGCGGGCACTTCACTGTATGAAGAGTCTAATCAGTGGCGGAATATCTCCGGCCTCTCCGGCTGTGTTTCTTTCGGCTCCTCCACTTTTGATAACGGCGCGTTGGATTCGGCGATGTTGCTCGTGGCAGAAGGAGATAGAAGGAGAATGTGTATCTTTGCCTTCATTATACTGGGGACTGGATGTTAACTGTGCTATACCAAGACGGACAAGGAAGGGAAAACCCAAAGATGGTGATCATTAAAAGAGGGCCGTGGAAAATGTGGGGGCGGTACCGTGGGCGGGTGTTACCCTCGCAGCCGTGGTACTTGTTTTCCGATTGTAAAATGAAGAGTATGTTGGCCAGAACAATCAAAAGTGGCGATTTGAGAGGGGCAATCTTGAACCTAGGCTAAAACTTGAATTGCGGCGCAAATTCCAGGCAGGCTCAGGCTGAAGGAAGACAGTCCCGATGTGGAGCGTACACTTGAAAAGTTCCACGACCCAATCAACGTGTCTTGATATGTTTACAAGAAACAGTACTACTCTAAAAACACACCAACTATCTGTACAAATGGCTGAGCCCATTCTTTCTCTCTCTCTGTTGCATGCAAATGACGTGTCTCGTGAACAGAAACTCTTTGTATTCATGTCCATTTCATGTTTGAGACATCGGTTTTCTTCACCCAGCTCAGTTGCATTCCGATATTTTTCCGGACGTTTCGGCATTGGACGCCTGTACTGCCATTTGTCTAAAAAGAAAAGAAAAAGAAGAACTGTCAGCAGGCAGACTGGAGGGGAGCGAAAAAAGTCACTCAAAGTGAAGAGGCAAACATCATCGCTTGTCTTTATTTTTATATTTTATATAAGCCTTAATGTACAGCGTGTAAGCTGCTCTATTGTAAAGTATCTTTATATACATATGTATCTTGGTTGATTTATTTGGGCTCACAGAGTTTTCTTAAGTTCTTCATCAATCACTGAATGCAGTTACTATGCGTCTCTTTTTATTTCTTCTCGTTGTCGTCGATGGGAACACAACTAATTGCCATCTTATCTTGTTTGTCCATTCTTTTAATAACGTATTAAGAATTTTATTTGCTATAAATGAGCTACCGTTGCTTGTACCTTTGTACACATATTTATATTTAAATAAAACCATTTCCGATAAAGAGTTGCCTGGTGTGCATTAGAGGCTGACATTTTTTCAGGAATCCCACAGGTCACGGGATTCTCGTGGAAGAGCTGACGGGAGCTGGAACCAACTAATAGGAATAAAAAATAAAAAAAAAACTCAAAGAAAAACAAAAATGTAAGACAGGCACGCTAGCATTGTGTAGTTTTTTTTCCATAAGACTACAGTGTAATGCAAGTCAAAAGAACGACATGGCCCGGAAGCCAACAGGACTTTGGGTCACTGCTTTCTGCCAGAATTCAAAGAACAGCAGTAGAATGAACAAGCACAAGTGGAAAAAATATGTGGTACAAGTTCATTTGTCAGATGTAATGACCGATGTATTAAGCTTACAGAACCGCCAGAGAAGTCATAAATTACTGAATATTACTGAACTTCACCAGAGTTGAATGTGACGGTGCTAACACAGTGTATGTCTTACACCGTGTTAAATTGCTTTAAACAAAGGGAATCCGATAGTATTTAATTTAGTATTACACAAAAGTCAAGATACACTCAAAAGCAGCCTGAAAAAAATAAAAAAATAAAAAAATGGCCTTTGTGGCCACTAGGAAGGTCGTAGAGACATGGGACAAAAACTCACGTGTACGTCTCATCAAGGCCTATATTTCAAATATCTTTGACCTCCAACAAATGTATTCAGAAAAGTTGTGAGATCCTTATAGTTTTGATTTTATGGGCCTTTAAAGTCAAAGTACACTAAAGAGCTGCCTAGAAGCCATTAAAACTAAAATGCCTTAGTGGCCACGAGGAATGTCAGAGAGACATGGGACAAAAACTCATGTGTTTGTCTCATCAAGACCAACATTTCATATTTTCTGATCTTTGTCCTCCAAACTAAAAGTGCTCAATTTTCACATGTTAAACTATGACAGAATGGCCTGATTAAAGTATTTAATTTATTAAAAAGAAAAATTGTCCAAGATTTTCAGACATGGCGAGATTTTGCATTCTGCAGCTAATTTTCACGATCATTTGTATTTATTTATTTTTTTTACTTCAAGTTTAACAGTGGCAGATTTAAATGTTTATTTAATTGATGTAATATTTAAAGTATTTATCACATTTAATTTCAGCACTTTAGCAAAAAACTCGACACTGCTCTCCCCCAACAAAGTAATGAACTGCTGTGACTCTGTCCCTGGGTGGCTTTGAACCAGGTACAGCATCACTGACGACTCACTGTTGTAAACAACCCCACTTGGCCACCAAGACCTTCTGTTTCTCCTGGCACATGTATCTTTATATTTTGCTTGTTGAGGACACAGTGTGAAAAGCATCGAACCAACAGTCTTCTGCCTCACAGGTCTGTGACAAGCTCACTGACTTATTCATCTTGATGGGCTAACGTCTTAGTTTCCTCTTTCTTTCCTTGACTTCAAAACAAAGTTGGCAAAGATCGACTTGAACTATTGATTTGCACCATAGCCATGCTTCCATCACACTGAGCTATTTGTCCTGAAGAACCATTGCTTGCAGATTCTGGTGTAGAGCTTAGATTTCATCAACTGTAGTTAAAGACTAATTGAATCTTGAAGAAACCAAAGACTAAAGAAGATCTTTGACATTCAGAGAGATTGTGGTGATGCTTTTAAAACTGAATTTGTGTTGCCCTACTCCTGTGGCTTCCTATTCACTCGTCACTGGACCAACTTCTACATTTGGATCACCTTCAGTCACAGAATGCACGCAGCACCTAGTATTGGATTCTGCAAAGAAAGATGGTGGCAACCAACACAGCACCAGCAGCGACAAAACAGAGCGCTCCCTGCGTCGCGACAATGATGAATACATAAATTAGCAGTGCTGTCGATGTTGATTTTCCCTGTTCCTCCCCGGTGGTGCGCCGCTCTTAATGAAGACAGATGAGATAGCACAACCCCCGCCGAACGTGTATCCACCTCCTGAAGTCAACGTGCCCATCTTGCAGGGGGGTAATAGGATAGAGCGGTGACAAAGGTAGGTATTATCCAACAGCACGAGTTTGTCTTGTCACCGTCGTTCCCCAGGTAGGCGCACCGCTCGCGACGGGGAGGAGAAGTACACGCTCATTACCATTCCACCGCAAGAAGGGACAAGGTCTCGCAAGACGGCCTATTTATTATGCGCGACGCGACGCAAAACGAGGCCTCATCACAGAACAAATAACACAAGTAATGCAATTAGACAGCGGGCAATCAAATAGGATGTTTATTATCATATTATCATGACTTGTATAAAAACATACAAACACACACACACACACACACACACACACACACACACACAGAATGAATGTCCATGATACAAGTTACAGGCACAGTGAACAATGCCAGTTAAAACACACACACACACACACACACAAACACTTACTCATATGTATATAGTCTATCTAGAAGTTGTGGCCCATCCCGACTGAGAAATACAATATCTACACTCGCACAGCTTTGAGTTCAAACTGTGGAATTAGCAAAACAAGCTCAGCTGAGCAACATTCTTGAGAAAGAAAAAAAACTTCTTAATTTGTTCCCCTTCAATAAATAATACTTATGCAAATCTTTGGCACGCTTTTTTTTTTTTTTTTTTTTTTTGTAAGGGTATGTTGACCGGAGGCAGAGGGGTGGAAATAAGAAAAGAAAAAAAAAACGAAAACCTTGATCCGGTTTAAAGAGAAGTTTAGAAGTCGCCGCTGTGCTCCGGCACCTGGTGGGGCCCCAGATGGTTCGTCTTGGCTCTCAGGTGTGCGAGCACAAGACATAAACACTCGCAGCTTTAACTAGACACCCGTGCAAAAGCCAACTGGATCTAATCCTCGGCTCCTCTTTGGTGGATGGCACTCACAGCGGGAAGGAACCAATTAGCATCTGTAAATATGAAATGGAAATACTGACGTGGGAGCGCGAGTCAGATCAGTGTCGTGAAACTACTCTAGCACCGCCTCGCAGAGACAATCCCGCCGCTCCATCAGTGATGGGTGGAGGTGCGGGTGGAGGTGGGGGTGGGGAAGCTCACTGGCTGCACTCGACATGACTGTTGGCCATTTTCCAAAGCAAAGCCAGCGCTTACAGGGATTGATTAATGCATATTTCAGGCGGCTTCTGGTTTTCGTTCATTTTCATACAATATGATAATGTCCCCGCATAGATGTGAGCTGCCCCCTTCCCTCGTGTTCACTTCATTCTTTTGTGTCTAAACTAGTGTCAGCGCAGTCAGTGATGCAGACGAGCCGACGGCTTTGAGATAAAGAGCCGAGAGGAAAGCCGGCCCGGCAGAAAAAAACTGAATTAAGTGTTTTTAATCCATTAAAAAACCTTTTTTGTTGTGCGCAGAGAGAAATGCAGGGCGATAACTCTGGGGTGCTTTTGTAGGAGGAATGCTAAAATCTTGCAAAAAAAAAAAAAAAAAAAAATCAACAAATAACAACTTTGCAGGGGCTGCGTGTGCAACGTCTTCTTTGGTCCAAGTGGCAGAAGGCAACCTCAGTGCCAAAGCCTTGGTATTTCACTCAAATCACAACATCAACAAAGCCTGCTGAAGTCAGACAAAAGCACTCGACGCTGGGCTGAAACAAAAAACAAACAAAAAAAAAAAAAATCTTATCCTAAAATGGTATCCTGGAAGATGTAGGCAAGAAGAGCCAAAGTTGCGGTCTAACAAATAAAATCATCTGGGATATCGTTTGGGGGAATCAAACCGAGATCATCGACAGTGTTAAAAGGTGGATGTGGTCTAAAGGTGTGAGAGCGAGAGGGAGAAGAGGGACAGAGGAGAGCTGAAGACCAGACAAAGAGCTTCCAGGCGTTCTGGTGAGTGTCTGGGTCGGCGCGGCGCCACCTTCCCCCTCCACTGCACGCCGAGCAGAGACCCGAGCAGAGACCCGAGCAGAGACCCGTCTCTCCCGACCCCGTCACACTCTGATGTTCCGCCGCCATCGCTCCCCTCTGCTCCCCCCTCCCACCTCCGCTCCTCCACGGCTGGCGTCCTCAGATCCCCGTCTCCTTCTTGATCCAGTCTCTCAGCTTGGTGACACGCGAGTAAACGCCGGGCTTGTTGCGGCGGGCGCAGCCCTCGCCCCAGCTCACGATGCCGGCCTGGAACCACTTCCCGCTCTCCTCGAAGCACGCCAGGGGTCCGCCAGAGTCCCCCTGGTGAAGGATGAAAGGCTTTTTATTTTTTATTTTATTTCATTTTTAGATCGGGTCAGGATGTGAGATGTTGTCACGGCTGAGGAAAAAGAAAAAGAATCAATCCATTCCGGACCCTCTGGTCCCCCCCCCCCCCCGACCCGAACCGACTCTCACCTGGCAGGCGTCCACTCCTCCGAGCAGGAAGCCGCTGCAGAGCATCCTGGAGGTGAGCTGGCCCTCCGTCACCTCGTTGCACACCGTGTCGTTGATGATCTTCACCGAGGCCTTCTGCAGCATCTGCGACTTTTGACCTGCGCAAGTGCCACAAAAAAAAAGGTGAGGGGGGAGGTGGGGGGGTCAGAGTGCCGTCGTCACGTGACCCCGGCGTCGGTAGCTCGACATCAAAAGGTGCTAATGGGCTGGATTAGTGTGAGCTAATGAAGGTTTAAGAGGCTTCCCAGGGGAGCCAGCGCCCGTCTTGATATACGGATATGGAAGACGGGGCCTAATGGAAGACGGGAGATTAGAAAAAGATGAGGGATGGGTGGGAAGGGGTGAGGGGGGGTGAGGAAAAAATGGAGGGGATGCTGAGCGGAAAAGAAGTATGTCACGATGGGAGAGATAAAGAAACGGGAGGGACATTAAAGCAGGAGAAGAAGACGGGATGAAATGAGAGAGAGATGAAGGGGGCGGAAGGAGGAAGCGGGCGGGGAGAGAGAGGAGATGAAGGACGAAGATGAATCGCTAATTGTGAGGTGGAAGTGTGCGGCGGCGGGTGGGGGGAGGAGGGGGTGTCTTAATTTTGATGCGAGATGGATATGCAAAGAGAGAAAACAACTGTTCCAGAGTGGGTCACCCGTTACTGAAATATTCAAAAACCAGCAACAAGGCGATCCGTTGGAATCCAAAGACAACAACAACAACAGGAAGGAGGGGGAGGAGGAGGAGGAGGAGGAGGATAAAAAAATGACTCGGGCTCTTCAACAAGATCGTCAACTCATGCATAATACCTCCTTCTCGGAGCGCGCCCCAGCCTGTGACCCAGCAGGACATGCCTGCGGGGAAGACGTGGGAGGACGAGGGCAGGCAGATGGGTTGGATGGTGTTGCTGAATTGCAGCGGCTCGCTGAGCTCCAGCAGCGCAATGTCGTAGTCAAAGGTCATGCGGTTGTAATCCGGGTGGGAGACGACCTTCTTCACGCCGCGCCTCTCCACGTTGTCGTACTTGAACTGGGTCTGCATGCCGCTGTAGGTCTGCCAGCTGGCCGCGATGTGGTACCTGGGACAGCGAGAGGTTGCAGAGGTTCAAATCGCGGAAGCAGCACCGCACCACATATCGAAAAAACAAAACAAAACACCAAAACCCTAAAGCTAGTTGGTTAAAGTCATTGATTTGCCATCAAAGTGACAGTTGGTCTTGAGGGAAAAAAAAAAGAAAGGAAAAAAAAAACTCTCATCCCTTCAGAAGTCCTTGAGTTCCTTTTTCACAGCGTGTGTTTTATTTCTGTCGCTATAAGTCGCTGGGAGAAACGTCCTCTTACGCACTTTGTCTGAATCGAAGCCTTCAGAGTTCCTGCTGCCACTTCCATCAGCAGTCACGTCATCAATACACACCAGTGACCCAGTTACACTGTGTGTGTGTGTGTGTGTGTGTGTGTGTGTGTGGAGGGGATGGGGGAGGAGGCGGGGGGGGGGGTCGCGGTGCGGTGCGCAATGTTTAACAGATGATGTGCGATGTTTCGGACCATCAGCTGCTCCTCGGCTCAACCACGCGCTCCTTTTTTTTTCCCGCAGCAGTCTGGTTGTAATCTGGGCTTCATCAATCCAAATGATCTTATTACAGAAACCCAGTGCGGCCCTCCTCATGCTGACTGCTGCCAGATGTTCGGACCGCGTTCTCGGGAAGGACCTCCATTCTGAATCGATGGTAACGGCATAAGAGTGGCCCTGACTCGACTGAATGCAAGTTTTTTTTTAATAAATAAATAAACAAATAAATAAACAAATCTGAGCAGTGACTCTCCGTCTGACTCATCCACTTCCAGTGTCTTTCAGGGAGTTTCAACTCCTGCTCAAAACGGCACCAACTTTTAGATTTTCCAGTTTTTCAGTTTTTGTTCAAAAAATGAACAAAAACTCTCCCCGAAAAGAATAAAAAAACAACCTTTCAATGTCACTTTCGACACAGATGAAAAATACAAAATACAACACAATAGAAATATTCCTGGTGCAAGACTGGCTGCTCGATTCTGATTCAAAAATCTGAAGCTGTTGGACAAAATTTTATCAAATTCACGAGAGTGCTTTAAAATAAATTAATTAATTAATTATTTTAAAAAATAAATACATGAATAAAACACATTGCTGGATGCTACAGCGAACCCGAGTCATCCAGCAACGGCAACGGCAGCGTGTGGCGGAGGCCTAACAGCATGGTAAGTGCTCCACCTACAGGCCACTCCGGCAACCCCAGCCTGCATGAATGAGATGTAAATGCGGCCTCTCAAGGTTTTTGGGTGTTTTTTTCCCCTGAATTAACCGCATCATCAAGGGGCTAATTTTCAAAACTTTTGCAAATTGTATTCTAATGGCCACTCTCTCCTGTGCACGCTTTTCATCTTAACGGAGGAACGTGCATTAGAAGGAGCCGCATAATGAGAGCTAATGTGGTGTTAAGTGACGGCATGAATAATGAAATATCGAAGGAAACGGTCGCCCGCAAAACAGAGACATTAGAGAGACAGAGAGAGAGCGAGGGAGAGACAGAGAGAGAGGCAGAGAGAGAGCGAGGGAGAGGCAGAGAGAGAGCGAGGGAGAGGCTGGCGCCGTTGTTTCTCCGTTGGGTGCTGTTGGACTCACATGTCGTTGGAGGTGACGAAGCAGTGGGCGGCTGAAAGGAGCCATTTCTCCGATATGATTGAGGCGCCGCAAACGTGTCCCGAGGTCGTGAAGTGGAGGCTGACCTGCCAGGGCCACTCGCCCAGCTCGGCGTTCTGCCCTCCCACGATGCGGTTCAGCTTGTAAGGCCTGGTGCCACAATCTGACATTTAATAAAGAATTTAAAAGGGAGAGGGATGGGGAGAGGGAGAGGGAGGGAGGGAGAGAGAGAGAGAGAGAGAGAGAGAGAGAGAGGACCATCAGGTGGAGGGAGAAAAAGCGAGAGCGTGTTGAATGATTAAAAACACAGCATCTTGATTGTTCTCGCGCTGCTTTAGAATCCTGATGTTGTTCCGTTGGCATGTTGGCTGATCAAACAATGAAGGCAGTGAGGGAGAGAAAGAAGAAGAAAAACAACAAAAAAAACACAGTCACGCCCCGAGGCTTAAATGAAGGTAAAAAACAAAAACTTCAGAGACGACAAGCGCCGCTTTCAAAGTGGAATGAAATAAATAAAGCAGTCAAGGCCCGGGGCTCTTTTCAGGCAGACAGACGGGCGCGCACGGCTGAGTGTGCACGGCTCAGCCCGGCTCGCCTATAATCTGTCTGAATGACACTGAAGAGTTTAGATCCACTTTGAGCCGTTTTCTTCTCTCTTTTGCCGCAGTGAGCAAAAAAAAAAAAAAAAAAAAACTACAATGAAATCACATAAATAAGTAGATAAAATCAAATCAAATGGGAAGAAGCTGCGCTTGCTCACCGCACAGAGCCTCGTCCGAGTGGTCGGCGCAGTCGTTGACGCGGTCGCACTCGGCGTTCAACTTGTTGACGCACTCCTTGTTCTGGCACTTGAAGCTGTAGTCGGTGCAGACGCCGGTGGCTGCGGGGAGACGGAGGAGGAAGAGGAGGAGGAGGAAGAAGAACAGGAGGACAGGGTGAAGGGGGGTGGAGGGTCTCCGGATTATTTCCGTCAAGGCAAGTCAAGCAGACGGTTTCACCCGCAAAGGCAAATCGGCGGCGGAGGCTGCAGCGCACGGCAATGGAGGCGCACGAACTGCATTGAGTGGGGCCATCGATCCGGGCCGAAGGGCTAATATCGCCCTTTATTCACACGAGTGGAAACTGAAAAAAGGAAATGGCAGAGCGGCTCTCGCGCGTGGCGTCCTGAGAGAAGGAGTGAAGCGGTGGCGGCGCGGCGTGACAGGAAGGCGGGAGACGACGCTCAGTCAAACAGCCCGACTGGGTCGAATGCACAGCAGCTCGTGCAGAACCTTCGCGGGTGAAAGACGTCTGTTGGTGGTTTGGATTTTTTTTATTTTTAGGGTTATTTATTCATCTTCCTCAGATTTTCTCAGAAACTGCCTCCTCACAGTTAGAAGGTCGCAGGTTCGATTCTGGGCCTGGGGCCTTTTCTGAGTGGAGTTTGCATGTTCTCACTGTGTCTGCATGGGTTCTCTCTGGGTTCTCCGGCTTCCTCCCACAGTCCAAGAACATGCATGTGAGGTGAATTGGAGTTCTAAGGGGCCGTTTACACGGAGACGGATTTTTTGGAAACTGCACATTTTCGAGAATGCTCGAGAAAAAAAAACACGTTTACACAAAGCCATTAACATTTAAATGTGTTTCCATGACACTTTTGCGATATACCGCTACACCGTGTGCACAATTGTTAGGCAAGTTGTATTTTTGAGGATTAATTTTGCTATTGTACATCTAGAGTGCTTTTGGTCAATCCAAAATGTGAACAAACCATCAAACCTGAATATTTAAGTAGTAAAAGTGAAGTTCTGGCTTTCTTATGAGAATATCTTTATGTACACCATTATTCGGCAACTATTAGTGTGCACAATTATAATGCAACTAAATGAAAAACAAAGATTTTCGGATCTCACTTGTTTATTTTTACCTGTTAAATTGAGAATAATAAAAAAAAACTCAAAATTAACAAATAAACATTTCAGAAATGAAAAATAAAAAAAATTATAATAATGATAATAATGATGAGAGCAGGCCTTCACTGAGGCTCAGTCCTGAATAATAATGATAAAAAAAAAACAGTCACCAGTGTAGCCACCCTTCTTTTCAATAACATTAACAAGCCTTCCATTCGTGGAGTTAGTCAGTTTCTTGATCTGGTCACAATCAACTTTTTGTGCAGCCGCCGAAACACTGTTCAGAGAGGTGTACTGTTCACCTTTACTGTAAATTTCATGCTTAAGAAGGGCCCAAAAGTTCTCAATAGGGTTTAAGTCAGGTGAAAAGGGGGGCCATGACATTAGTTTTTCATCTTTAAGGCCTTTACTGGCCAGCCACACAGTGGAATACTTTGATGCATGTGATGGAGCATTGTCTTGCATAAAATCAAAGTCTTCTTGTAAGATGCAGACTTTTTCCTGTACCACTGCTTGAAGAAAGTGTCTTCTAAAAATTGGCAGTAGGTCTGAGAGTTGATTTTGAGTCCATTTTCAACCCAAAAAGGTCCAACTAGCTCATCTTTAACAATGATCACACCAGTACCCCACCCCCATCTTGCTGGCATCTGAGTCGAAGTGGAGCTCTGTAGCCATTACTGATCCAACCACGGTATAATCCATCTGGTCCATCAAGAGTCACTCTCATCTCATCACTCCACAAAACCTTTGAAGAATCTGTCTTCAGATATTTCTTGGCCCATTCTTGACGTTTCAACTTGTGTGTCTTGTTCAGAGGTGGTCGGGTTTCAGCCTTTCTGACCTTGGCCATGTCTCTGAGAACTAAATACCTTGTACTTCTTGACACTCCAGGTAGTTTGCAGTTGTGAAATATTGCAGAACTGGAGGATACTGAGTTCCTGGTGGCTTCAAGTTTGTTTCTTCTCAACTTTTTTGCGTTTAATTTGCATATTTTCTTCTCGACACGTTTCTTGCAACCCTGTTTACCATTTGCTACAAAACGTTTGATGGTTCTGTGATCACGCCCCAATATCTTAGATATTTTAAGTGTGCTGCATCCCTCTGAAAGACTTTTTTACAATTTTTGACTTTTCAGAGTCAGTCAAATCTCTTTTTTGGCCCATTTTTCCTGAGGAGAAGAATCTGCCTAATAATTATGCACACCTTGATATAGGGCGTTGATCTCCTTAGGCCACACCCTCCCTCGTTACACAAATACACATCCTCAAATATGCATTATATCCTCTTAGCATTCAAGTTTATACAGCTTGGGGTTGGAAATTAAGGATAAAATGATGATATGGTCAAAATAGTCACTTGCCTAATAATTGTGCACACGGTGTATATCGATACATCTGGAAAAAGCACCTCATGAGAGCATCAAAACCTTTTAGTGATAATTGAGAGTTTTTTTTGAAGTTTAGGCATTTCCATGAACAGTTTTTTTTTATTGCGATATTTAGGTTTTGCGCAATTCTAGGGGTCATGGAAACGCAGCTACTTACAGACTTTGCAGGAGGCCTCGTCGCTGCCGTCCTCGCAGTCCTTCTTGCTGTCGCACACCACGTCCTGCGGCATGCACTGGCCGTTGCCGCAAGTGAACTCGTTGTCCTCGCAACCTGGGAAGCCGCAGTGGCGGGGTCAGAGACAGAGGAAGAGGTGGAATTAAGGAAGGAAAAACTGACCCGACACAAGCACATTGCAGGGCCGCGACCCATTTAGCTGCGGGCGCACGGCGCCACAGCGCTGGCATTTGCGAGGGGACTCCTGCTGAAAGGTGCACGTCGCGGCCAGGGGGTGGAGCTTACCGCACTCGTTCTCGTCGCTCCAGTCGCCACAGTCGTTGACGCGGTCGCACACCCACAACGTTGGCTTGCACAGGCCGTTGGCGCAAGAGAACTGGTCCTTCGCGCACTCTGAGGGCAGGAGACGTGACATTTTTACCGATCTCAGCAACAAAAGAAGAAAAAAAAGGAAACAGCTGCTGAAGCAGGCTCAGCTAGTCAGTCTAGGCTAGTCAGTCTCAGCTAGTCAGTCTCAGTTACCCAGTCTCAACTAGTCAGTCTAGGCTAGTCAGTCTCAGTTACCCAGTCTAGGCTAGTCAGTCTCGGCTAGTCAGTCTCAGCTAGTCAGTCTCAGTTACCCAGTCTCGACTAGTCAGTCTAGGCTAGTCAGTCTCAGTTACCCAGTCTAGGCTAGTCAGTCTCGGCTAGTCAGGCTCAGCTAGTCAGGCTCAGCTAGTCAGTCTCAGTTACCCAGTCTCGGCTAGTCAGTCTAGGCTAGTCAGTCTCAGCTAGTCAGTCTCAGTTACCCAGTCTCGACTAGTCAGTCTAGGCTGGTCAGTCTCAGTTACCCAGTCTAGGCTAGTCAGTCTCGGCTAGTCAGTCTTGGCTAGTCAGTCTCAGGTAGTCAGTCTAGGCTAGTCAGTTTACGCTAGTCAGTTTACGCTAGTCTGTCTAGGCTAGTCTGTCTAGGCTAGTCAGTCTAGGCTAGTCAGTCTCAGCCAGCTAGTGTCAGCTAGCCAGACTCAGCTAGCCAGGCTCATGTATTTATACTGTAGTTTTTTTATTGTAGATTTTTTATCTAATTATACAGAAATACTAATGATACAGAAATAAAAATGAGTTGAAAACTGTTTTCAAGGTTGCTGTGGATCGTGTGGATAAAACCATGGCGGTAATGTCACTGTTTCCAGAAGAATTGGACTTTCTAGGTGTTCCCGACGTTGAAGCGATTCGCCACTATTGACTTCTAATGTCGACATTAAGTGGAATCCTTCCCCAGTTTGCTCCATGACTCTTCACAACACGTGGTTGGGGATTCGAACATTAGATTATAAAATGTCACGATTGACACTGTTGAAAAGAAAATGGGTAAATTCTCAAACACACACACACACACACACACACACACACCAGGGAGCCACAGGGTGGTTTATGCTAAGCTAAAACTGGCTTCTGGCTGTGGTCTTCTGTAATTAACACAAAGTAAGAGTGACAAGAGAGCAGTATCGATTGCCACATTTAACTCTTGGCGCGAAGAGAGAGAGAGAGAGAGAGAGGGAGAGAGAGAGAGAGAGAGAGAGAGAGAGAGAGAGCTTGCCAGAACAAAAAAATAAAACCGATTCGTTCAGAGGGGTGAAGAGGAGGAGATGGGCCGGGGGTAGGAAGGCGGGGAGGAGGCAGGAAGTGTGGAACTCACTGCACTTCATCTCGTCGCTCATGTCGCCGCAGTCGTTCCAGCCGTCACACTTTCGGTCTTTAGAGATGCACATGCCGGAGTTGCAGGCGAACTGATTTGGGCAGGCTGCGTGAAAAGGGAGAAAATGAAGGAGGGGGGGGGGGGGGGGGGGGGGGTCGGGGGGTCGGTGGGAGGGGTAGCAAAGAGGGGAGATAGACAGCGATTACAAATTGAGCAAGGGGGAGTGACAGTTTATGTTTGCAGCATCCATCATGTTGCCGATGCTTGTCCCAGGCGATCAGAGCAATTATAAATCCATTTCGGTCATACTGGGAGACAACATAAAGACCGGAGAGTATTGAGAGTGCAGCGCTCTCTGACTGACAGCGGCAAATGAAAAGGGCCCAATAAACATGCTCTCTGGTGATTAGTCTCTTTCACTAAACAGCTCTATTTGACTGTCACTCAGCGTCTGCCGCCTCGTGCCTCAGACTCGGCAGCTACTGCGGGGCGCCCGCTCCGTAATAGCAGGCTTTGAGCGGCGCCCGCCTCGTCAGAAATCGTGCGGGTGACGGGTGCCAGTTTTTGTTTTCTGTTTTTTTTTTTTTGATTTTTTTTTTAGCCAGGTCAGACTGTTTGCTCACGGTTCTTGGGGTCGTAGGCGCTGTACTCGGCGCTGAAGCCTTTGTCGGTGAAGGATTCGTCCGAGTGGAACATCACGTCCAGGATGTTTTCGCTGCTGGTGAGAGCCAAGGAGGGCATTTCACCACAGTACCTGGGAGAGAGAGATCGGAATTATTGTAACTTTCTCCAGAATTTGGAATTGATTTGACTTTTCTTTTTTTTTTTTTATCTCGACTGGCTGGTTTACAATCTTTCAAGAGTTCACGACTAAAGAAACAAAATGAAAATTGAGGGTGTTTTGAGTCTGTGAAGGTGTGGATGGTTCATGATTTTTTTTTTCAGAAGACTTTAACGGATGGGACCCAGAAATATTTTTTACATATTTACGGTTGCTTGTTGTTGCGACCGCCATGTTGTTTGGGACAACAACCCCCCACCCCCTAATTTACTCTTTCTTAACTAACCATGGCTCCATCGTCAACACGCATGCTGCAAACTCTGCAGAAAAAGAGAACGACTGAAACTCAGCTGATGTCCAACAGGACAAGTTTGCAACTGAACAGCCATCACAGTGCCATCTATTGGACCACAGTGCTGTAAACAATGACTGGATAAAAAAAAAATAACAATCTAATTTTTTTTTTCACGTATGTGTTTAGGGATCAGCAAATAAAAATGTCAACTTGGATGCATAATTTAAATAACAAGCTGCTTTTTAAATGTCGCGGTGCCATTTGGGATGCATCACGCAGCGAGGACGGTGTTTGTCATTCGGTGGCGCAAAAAATAAACAGAGTATTTTTTTTTAACAAAACAAAATGGAGGGAACACCAAAGACGGTGGCGTGCAAAGCTGTAAAGTGCACGCCAGAGATATGTGAATACATTAAATCCCGATAATCGCAGCAGCCGGAAGCTGCCTCGCCCAGAGCGGGGGTTGCCGTTAAAACGCTGTGAAATCCTGTCACGCACAGTCTCCCGTTTTGTCATCTCCCGCTTTTTCCCCCCTCGCTGCTTTGAAGACGGTCGCAATCAGGAAGCCGGGCCTTCGCTTTCGATGGAGCTGACCTCACGCACCAGCGATCGGCAGACGGGGGCAGGGAAGGAGGGAGGAGCGGCGCTAGCGAGGGATTTCCCCCGTGAAACCTCAGTGCTTTCGCGTCTTACTTTGTGCCCATGATCTCCACGTAGTCTTTGTGACACACGCGCGTGTCAACCCCAGGCTCCTTCATGCGGAACAGGGTGAACTTTATTCGCACCTTCTGTCCTGTGGGAACCTACGGGGCAGAGGGAGAGGTAACAAAAAAAAAAACTAGTTACAAAAAAAACCCTCTTCTACCGAGCGCCTCACTGCTCCACCCACGCACTGACACATCTATCTGCATCACATGTAAACAGAAGCAGGCAAGACACAAAAAAAAAATACCAAACAGGCTGTAGACACACACAGTGAGGAAAGAAAGAACGAAAAAAAACAGAGCAGCTCAGCCAGTGCTGCAGCAGCAGCAGCAGCAGCAGCAGCAGTGTTCTGACAGATGAAGATAGAGGAGGTACTGAACAGTTTGGCTGCTGCAGTGCTGCCTCAGCATCCTTTTATGGCAGGCTGAGGATGGAGGAGGAGGGAGGCGGGGAGGTGGTGGTGTGGGGGCCTGGGCAGTGGGGTTTCAGTCATAAGAGGGGCGTGGGAGGTGGAGGGGGCAGGGGGGGAGGTGTGGCTGCCAGCCTAACGAGCGGCGCTGCAAACCTTTATGGTCCACCTGCAGTCGACGGCGGGAGGGTAGAAGCCGGGGTGGAGGGGCGTGGTGATGACTCCGTTGTTGTTGGAGAGCACGCCGCCGCAGCTTTTGACTGGGAGAGAGAAAGAAGAAAGAAAGAAAGAAAGAAAGAAAGAAAGAAAGAAAGAGCTGTCACATCAACATCGACATCCATCCGTCTACTAGCGGCGCTCCTCCAGCGCTCAGGGTCCCGCAGCCCCGAGTCTGGAGGTGAAGGCGGGGTTTCGGTTCACGGCAGGGTCACCACACACAGAGATGAGAAATCGTCCTCGCTCATACCTGCGCTCGATTTACAGCCGACGCTTTTGCCGAATGTGCCTGCGGAGAACACGCGACTCCACCCGGAGAGGTTGCTGCAGCCGCTGCAGCGCCGCCGCCCTCACGTCACGTCAACATTAGCGGGAGGATAAATCGCACGCATGCCACGAGAAATTAAACTGATTGATAATCTAATAAATACAAAAGTGATTTTCCTAAAAGGAACCTTTGGGTTCTGATTTACTGAGGTTTTTGCACCTCAAAAAACATACGCAAATGGGCAAAGAACGCACACAGCCAATTTAGCATGTTTGGTTAAATCAAAATGCAGATTTGGCCGTTTCTGATTAATGCCCAGAAGATGCAAATTGATTATTTTGCGCATACAACCTTTTTTTTTTATCAAGCTGATATTAAGCTTAATATTATCAGCCTCTATTTTTGCGTCACCATTTAGCATTATTGACCACCATCATCCCCCGTTTTGCACCCATTTTTGTGTGCATGTGCAATCTTAGTGTCTCACTCCATCGGTTTGTCTGTGTGCCATCGATTTTTCGCCGCACGCTACTCGGGATCTTAGTAAATCAGGATCTTAAGAGTCGTGTTTGCTGCTCCCAGTGATGACATTTATGCTTTACACCCTTTTTATAAGCCTCTATTATGGAGTGGAGGGGGAGAGTGAGAGGGAGGGAGGGAGGAGCAAGGGAGAGATGCTGTCTGACTCAGCGCAACTTGAAAACCCACAGACTGGACTCTCACATGCAATTCAGGTCTTAATTACCTTCTGACAGGGGTATGGCCTTATACACAGCCTCAAAGCCAGGCCTCTGGATGGTGGAGTCGGTGATCAAGTTAATCAGCATAATGTTGCCGGATGATGTCACCTCCAGAGGGTTGGAGGGGGGCCTCTGGCCACACTTCCTGTGCAGAAGAAAAAAGATGACGGCAGGTTAAACAAACCTGGGCAGGAAATCGAATGAACCACCAAAGGAGGGAAACGAGTGAAATGAGTTCTGGAGGCGTCTGCAAAGGCTTCACTCCCTGAGATGCGCATCACTTGGGAAAGTCCAATAAAGCCGTAATTCTTTTTCAGTCCCAGGCACTAAAACATCAATTTGGCAAATGTGACTGAAACAGCTCAAGAAAAAGAATAATTTGAGAAATAAATCAATATGTAAGCGCAGTCTGCGCTGGGCGAAAGTGCTGAAGTGAGGTTCAGAGTCAACATTAGGTAAATTAGCAGAAAGTTTCTGCGCTGTTAGCAGCAGAGTAATGGATGCTAGGAAGCTACCTGGAGCAGAATAATGGCGTTATGGAGTATTACACCACAGGTCTCATAAGCCCCGTGTCACCTTGGATGAAGATGATCGTTTCGACATGCGGGCGTTATAAAACTTGCACGCGTCGCTCGGCACCACGCGTTTGTTTGGCGGTGCATTCAAAGGCCGAGACCGCCGGCAGCGGCGGCCCAGAGGCGGCGGCGCGTTCGGAGGCCCTCCCCCATTGACAAAGTGCAATTACACACAGCAGCGCTGAGGCCGGCACCCATCACGGAGCTGAAAAGCAGAGGTCCTCGCCGAGTCAACTCAATCTCACCGGGGTCTCCGGAGTTAACAATGAGACGGGACGCCTCGTGCTAAAGGTTTCGCCGCGCAGCGCCCACCTCGCCCCCCCACAGGGAAAAAAGTTGCAAACCCAGTGAAAGGAATCACGTGGAACATTTTTTTCAGCCCACATGAAAAAAAAAGAATAAAGAAATAAAGAAATAAAGAAATAAAATACAGCTTTTATTCCCAAAATCCCTCTGCAACATTTCACTCAGACACACGGCGAGCTCTGCTAGCAGTCGCTGGGGAATCACACAGGACGGTTTTCTCCTCGGTCCTGAATAAATGAGACAAACATGGGCTGAGCCAACACGTCGCTACCGGGCTTGAAATTTTTTCTTGATAAAGGATTAATATCGCAATTTTATCTTCTGCAAGCGGGGGACCGATGACACAAATAGTTAGTTGTTTTTTCCTGTTGTTCTCTTAAAATGAAATAAAACAAATAATAACACAAAACAATTAGAAGAACTAGAAGGAGTTGCGACGACCCGTTGACTCACTCTGTGATGGCCTGCGAGTCGTCTGGACTCAGGGAGTCGTAGATGGAGACAAAGTCGTCGGTGCAGTCGTCCTCCACGTGGAAGAAGGGGAACTTGACCGTTATGGCTTTGTTGACCGAGGCTCGGATCTGCCACTGGCAGCGAGACCCGGCGGGGTAGAGCGCCGGGTACCCGGGCGACGTGAACCTCTTCGGCTTCTCCTCGGCCTCCAGGCGGAAGAAGCAGTCAGCTGGGAACGACAGAGTCGGTTACATCGCCACACAGTGGAGGTAAGCATTGCCCCCCCCCCCCCCCCCCCCCAACCCGAATATTCTGAATACTAATGTTCTGATGGAACAAACAACCACATTACATGAACATTACAACAAAAACCCAACACTCCTGACCCACTTTGTCTCCTGATCGGTTGTGCACGGAGGGAATGATTAATGTCCGGATATTACAGCCAACATTTGAGCGTAATGCAGTCAGTCGTCTGCCGGTGTAAATCAGCAGTGGCGGGCGACCTGCACTGACTGAGCAGCATCAGTCAGTCAGGCGGGAGCGACTGACTGACACCCGCTTCTCAATCTCGTGACCGGAGCCGCACATGTAGCGCATGTTAGCGGGCCAGAGCGGCCATTAGTCACGGAGTGGCAGGAGAGAGCGGTGGACACCCAGCCAGCTGGAAAATTACACCTCACAGTGATGGAAGCGGGACGCGCCGTACTCACTGGCTGTGGGCTTCCTGGCCATGCGGGGGTCCGTCACTGGAAGACAGATAGAGAGAGGGAGCGAGTTAGAGGGAGGGAGAGAGAGAGAGAGACAGAGAGAGAGAGAGACAGAGGACGAGGTGAGAGCAGGTCACCAAGGTGATGCATGAGGCCTCCAATATTTGGGCTGCACAGCTTCTGTTCCATTTCCTGTCCGTTACAGGGGTTGGGGTTGGGGGTGGGGGTGGGGGTGCGGGGAGGTAGGGGGGGGTGTACCCTCTCACCTAACCCCCCCCCCCCGCTCCTCCTATCCCCACCACCCATCCCCCTTCCTGCTCCATCTCACCTCGTCGCTTACAGCAGCAAGCCATACATCTCTGTCCAACTATCTGGGACAGCAACATCAAATCATACCTAACAGAAATTGTTTTTTAAAAAAAAGAAAGGGAAAAAAAAAACTCAGACCGGCGGGCTGGAGGGGGGGGATTGGGGTGAGGGGAGGAGAGTCGGTGGGGCGGGGGGGGGGGGGGGGCAGCGCTTGGCCGGTGGCCAGGATGTGGACAAATGCAACGCGAATGCTGAGAGGACAGAAGGAAGAAAAATGGCTGTCACGGGCCGCAGCCAACGCCTGGCTAATATCATTAGGGGAGCCAAACAGCAGAGGAGGGGGGAAAAATGTGCAATCTCAGGCTCGGATGCAGCACAAGCAAAAAAAAAAGAAGAAAAAAAAAGAAAAGAAAAAAAAAACTGTGGGTGAGGGTGAGGTGTGTGTGTGTGTGGGGGGGGGGGGGGGGCTTATCTGTTATCATCTGATAAGCAGGAACTCGGAGGAGGAGGAAGCTGCACTAACGCTAATGGAAAGCAGAATACCATCAGTGATACGGGCCAACAATGGCCTCATTGGCCTCTTTATTCACACTGTTTTATAGCTTCCGATTGGAAAATTTCACACTATATGGAGCCAGCTGTTGCACGCACACACACACAGACACACACACACGCACGCACGCACGCACACGCACACAGGATGGCCCGGCGGTACCTACACGAGGCGGTGATCTCGCCGATTTGAATCTGCTGGGCGCGGACCACGATGCGCTTCACCTCCACGCCGTTCTCCAGCACCTCCAGCACGCGCTCCTCCGAGAACTCCGGCACGATCTCCAGGTCGTTAACCGGAACGTCAAACTGGGACCAGTAGTAGGCTATCACGCCCTCGCTGGCGTGGGCAGAGGGAGGACAGGGGAGGAAAAAGCAGGGAGACATTAGGGGCAAGAGGAGAACATTCGGAAGAACTTTTTTTGCTGCACGCCTGATTTGAATCTGTGCCCATTGCGATGGTGAATTCAGGCGGCGACTCCGAGATGCATTCGGACAGGCAGCGAGCCGCAAAGTGGTTTATTGCTGCTTTTAAGGCGGGGCCTTACAGCTCAATATAGTGCAACAGTGCACACACACCCCGGTTCCTGACTCGCTGCAGCTAAATAACCCTGATACTTTTCAGCACAGACAGACGCAGTGTTTTTGCTCTGTGGGAAAACACTGTTTTTACAATCCACGGTGAAGGTAAAGGAGGCTGTGATGCGAGCAATACCTGAAAGCCGTGACCATGGACTTGGTGTAGTAGTTTCCCAGGAACTCATCATTCTTGTACTTTTCTGCAAACTGCAAAGAGACAAGGGATTTTTTTTTCCTATTATTTTCACTGCAAGGAAGCGCTGCAGCTCGTTCAGGTAGATTACACCGCTCCAAATCCTCCGGCTTGTGCTTTTACATTTGGATTTTTTTTTCTGCGGCTTCAACCCAGGAAAGGCCCTGATGTGAAGCTGAATCTTAACCGCACCAGGGCTGCAGTGTGTAATTACCATCAGGGATGATACTGGCCTCAAAGTTTAAACACCTTTTTGGTGCGTGTGTGTGTGTGTATGTGCAATTTTCACATGAAATTCATGTCTGAAATGATTACATAAGGAACCCGACTGCTCGTTGTGTAAGGTCATGTCAGAATAGTGTCAGACGTGTTTGACTCAAGCTGCTAAAATCTGTTGAAAAATTTTTTAAAATTGATGCAAATGAAAATAATATTTTTCCCTGCAGCAGAATCCTGCTGGAACTCCACGGTGCCATTCTCAGGTCTTTGTTAATCAGAAACCATTTACAAATCTAAGACCTGGGTGTGAAAGTTCGCAGAAACTGCAGAAAGACTTTTTAAAGGTACAAAATATGGCAGGTGCCAGTGAAAAGATCTAATTTGCTTGATTATAAACCAACAGTTGCCAAACAAAATATTTTGTCACTGAAACTCCAGGTTTGTCCTGTTGGGGAAGTTGCGACAAACCAAAAAGACACAAAGTGCTGTGAGAGAAGTAATGAAATGCATCTTGTCAGCCGCCGACGAACAAAACATCAAGCTGGGATTCGGGGGTTGGTATTTCTCGAGTTTAGCATCAGCAGCATCAAGACGGAACCTATTGCCTCTTTGCATTTTAATGTTAGTCAAAACCTTCTAATGTGCCGAGCCTCACACATCAAAAAGCCTCCAAACCCTAATTATCTTTTCATCTAATATTCCAGCAATCCGTTTGAATGTTCAGCGAACGCCCTCGCTTCAGCAGCTTTCCATTGAGAAAGTGAGATTGGGAAGAGATTTTTTTATTTTTTATTTATCTTTTATGTATCAGAGAGTTAAGCTGCGAAGAGAAGCCAGAAACCTGCTCATTGCCGCCAATAGGAGACAATGCTGTTTGAAAGGATGACTAAAGGCAATGTGGTGGCGTTTTATTCCACACAAGTGCATGCAGCTACGGCGGCATTTCACCACACGTGGCAGGTCGTCATACGACATCCAACTAATCCTCGGTGAGAGAAAAGAAGTGAGACTCGATTCAAAGGAGCTCGCGGTAAACAAAGTCGACGGTGGAGAGTCAAAAATAGCAACAAAAAAAAAAGTTTTCTGAAATCTTCTTGGAGTTGAAGAAACTCACGGTTGCCTCCAGCTTGGACGCCAGCTCCTTGAATTGGCTGCCGTCCGTGTTCTCCAGCGCTTGGTCATACTTCGCGCCCTCCAACTTCATATGCCCGCTGAAAACCAGTGTTGCTGGCTTGACCTGCTTACTAATGGTGGCGTTTGAAGCGGCATCTTTAACTGGCGGAGGGAGAGAGAGAGATCAGATGAGAGTTAAGAGTTTGATCCAAAGAGGAGAGAGAGAGAAAAAAAAAAATCTGTAAGAAAGCTGCCTTTGATGAAAGCCGAGAGTTTTTGAACAGGCCTTGAAGCGCTTTTTTTTTTTTTTTTTTTTTTTTTTTTAAAGCAGAACCGTGTGAAAACAGTTTGGCACTCTGAGTAATTAGAACAGCTGCGTGAATCAAGAGGGTGTTTGTCGGGACTTCAGAGGTCTTTTTTATCAGATGTGTGTTAAATGACACGAAAGCTGTGCCGCGGACACGGTGACATTTTTCTCTCCTCCGCACTTGAAAAGGGCAAAGTCGGAGCTGCCAGACAGGTTAGAACTAATAGGAAATTAAAATATTCATAACAGTATCAGTAGCATCCAAGCATGGAAATCACCCATGTGGGCGTACGCATGTAAAAAATAATCCATAAATATATATATATATATATATATATATATATATATGTATATATATATATATATATATATATATATATATGTATATATATATATATATACATATATATATATATATATATACATATGAATATTGTGTCGGATCATTCTGCCACAAATAGTATCAGATGTGGGCTTTTTTTCCACAAACACATCTGAAAAAAAAAAAAAACTGCAAAATGTCACAGTCCGTCAACTCTCAGCCTCATGCTGGCAAGATGCCCTCAGCCGCACTTACAGACAAAGTACCAAATGAGGAACGCGGCAACGGCCAAGAGGACGAGAAGCCCCGCGAAAACGCCAACCAGGACTCCGGTCTTCTTCTTCGACGTCTTCTCCTTGTTGCTGAGGAAGTCGATCTGCTCATGATGGTGGCCGTTCCGACCCTGGTGCAGAAAACAAGACAGGAAACAAACTCAGAAAACACACACACACACACACACACACACACACACACACACACACACACACACACACACACACACACACACACACACACACACACACACACACACACACACACACACACACGTGCCACAGCCTGCGCAGGGTTAACGTCTACTTCACTTTAAATAAATCCACAGCAGGGAGCTAAATAAGTCAGCCACCCTGCCTGTTCCCGTCACAGTTATTCCTACTGACTGCTGGCAAATGAAAGGACCTGCAGCAGGCAGAATCAACCTTCACCCATGTTTTCTAACAGCAAATGTGTGTCAAGCCTGTCAATGATCTCCACAGGAATGATAAAAGACCCTCCTACACTTCTTTTGCTGGCTCCACTTATCAGAGAGTGTGTGCTTTGTCACCAATTGCTGAATGTCAGCCCTTTGTGATGTCATAAAGGTCACTCCTACCTCCTCCGGGTTGGTGGCAACAACGCTAAACCTCCGACAACCTTAATGGCCACATCGGTTTTCTCATTGTAGTTCATTGTAAAAGGCGACTCACAGGCAGGAAAATAAAGATTTGATGGGTAATACGATCAGAGAAGGCATTTGTCCATTTTAATTGATTTTCCGTGTCGGCGCTCAACTGTTGCCTTCAACCACACGAGGTCCTCACTGAGCAACTAGGAGGAGGTTGGGGATGTTGGCAGAGACGGAATGCACTATTGCAGCGAGATGACGCACAACAAAAGGTTCCAGCCTCACTGATCCCAGGAAGATATTAAAAATGCATCACTGAATCTGTGGTTTTCGTCCAACCGGTCGCAATAACGCAGAAAACTAAAAATGAAAGGGGTCGTTGCACTGTAATTGAGCGAGCGAGGCAGGCCACGGTTGGATTGCTGGCGGAGAACAGATTTTTTTTGTTCTCAGGCTTTAATAAACAAAAACAACCCACACTGTGCAGGCAGGTGTAGTTAATAAGCAGCCACACTATGACTCAGTAACAAAAAAAGCGGGTTGTGAAACAAACAGAAGTCCTTCACTGCCGTGTCTCTGACAGTTCCTTGAAGGACTGACAGGTTCAAACAAGCAGCTTGTTTGCAAAACTGGAGAAACCTGTTCAGGAAATGCAGCAGAGTTCACACATTCCTCCTCCTCCTCCTCCTCCTCCTCCTCCCTGGACACACACGAAGACGGTGTGGTAAGAGTGTGACACAGAGCTTTAAGGTTGTGTGCGATTCATTACAGTACAGTGCGTGTGTCTTGACTGGACTGCAGACGAGAGGTCCCAGGGTGGTTGATAATCAACGCGCAGTGACTGCGGAGCCTGCAGCCTGTGAGCGAAGAAGCCCCGAGTGCCATTAGGGATGGAGAATCACTTCAGTATTAAATCAATTTGTCAGACGTGCTGCCCCCTTTGGATTGGGAGGTGGGGGGCTGGTGCTCAATTACACCAGTCCAGATGATAACTCATGGCAATTAAGGTCTATTCTTACCGGGGTCGGGCTTCCACACATGCTTTCTAATTGGAATCTCTAGGAACAATCACGGGCCAGAGTAAGGGGGAATCATTAGAGACGGGGGTCAGCGTTCGCTCCAGGGGTCTCTGTCACCCTAATCATAGCCTAATAGAAACCATTACACGCTCTTCATCGCGTCCCATTCTTCACGTTTGGAACGAGACACTATTGCACATTTGAACAACATTATACTGATTTAAAAAGCTCCGCCTGCGAGGCCACGATTAAGGAGACGACGCGGCGAAATCCCTCGCAAGCTGAGGCAAACTGAAGGGATTGTTAATGCTTGACAAAATAAATAAATAAATAAATAAATAAATAAATAAATAAAGAGAGAGGAAAGAGCCTAACCAGGCTGTAAGTTATGCTCAAAAGTGCTGGCGAAAGCAGTTGGTCCCCGCGGAGCATTAGCGAACAGACGGACCAGTTTGACAAGTGGGGAAACAAATTATTGGTGCTGCGAGGTGTGGTTCCCGAGAACGAGCGGCTGCTGCGGAATTTCAACGGCGACAATTAATTTATATCAATCCACATCTCCTGTCGGAGGAATAGGGCAGCGATTGGATGCAGGGGCACTTTATGCGATTATTTTTGCTTATTTGGCTTGCAGACGTGGAGATTTTTCGACACAGTAAACTCTATTAATCTGCCACCGCAAAACATAAACCGCGGCGCCGGTGTCACTTGAAGCATGTGCAATTTCTTCCTTTTAATGCATGTTTTCCCTACACAGATAAGTTAGCATTAGCCACTTTCTTATGCTCCCTAGTCAGCAAATAAGGAAGGAACGTATTAGGGCTGCACGGCATTCATCATCGCTGCAATCACAGCGCAGGTAATACAACAACTGCTTGAACTGCAGGAATGCATTCTCAGTCCATCGTCTATTCACTTTCTGCTTGATAAAGTATTTAGTAAATCAGAGGATGTCTGACTGCTCTGGCTGGCCAAACACCAGTAGGGATATTGGTAACTAACAGTAGAAAATGGCAACTTGAAGCATCTTCCGAGTAGAAAAACTTTAGATGAAGGAAAATCAGGAAATAATTTGTTTTTAAGGGGCATTACAGCATTGTGAAGACAGCCAGGTCCAGACACTTGGACAGGTGAGTGGGATTCTCTCCCTCGCTCGCAGTTGTCTGCTGCATTTATACCAAAACAAACCGACTTCCTGCACATCCTAGGCAGCTTTGACTGGAGCAAACATAGACCAGGACAAAGTCAGTGTGTGATATTGATTGTACATTGCCCACAATGCAACTGGAGCAACAGCAGTTCCTCCAGCATGGATGAGCGTCTCTCTCAAGCAGCAAGCTGCGGGCAGGGAGGAGGAGCACCTATATAAAGGTACGGCAAATGCGCATCTCACAGCAAACCCACATATTTTCCATTTCAAAGCCATGTTGCAGTATCACTTAAGGCAGTTTATCAGATTTCGCACGGCTCCAGCTGGACCCACAAAGGCCTTTGATACAACTTCTCCTGCACCCTGACGTTCTCAGAAACATTCCCCTATATCCTGTTCTCAGACTTGGAGGTGTAAAAATTGGAGCACTGGCCCTTTAGAGACACACCTTGCCACGCTAGCCAGGTCTGAAGTACCTGATCTGAACAAACCTGCCCAGGCCAATCAAAAATTAAATCCAAACAATGCTTCGCTGATCTAATATTTGCTTTTGTTGAAAACATTTTGGCACAACTCTTACCTTACTGTAGCCCTGAGCGGACACTTAGCCTTAGTGTGTGCGTGTGTGTGTATGAGGTGATAGAGCCAGCCTCATGGCACAACAACACCTCACTTCTAAAAGGGCAAACACAGGCGGTGTGAGAATAAAGAAAAAAACACACACACACACACACACACACACAATTAGAAGACACTAAGACACTAATGCTTATTAAGGGTTGAATTTATTTCAGGTTTTGCATTCTAAAATGGGATTAATTACAATTTAGCGTGGGCTGCATGCTGATTGCACCTCGCAGTCGCCTCGCACTGCTGCAGGTTGAGCGCAGGAGAGAGGTAAGCTCTGTGTCCTCGCCTGCAGGACAGCTCAGCTAATCCGCTGAGTCATCACATCGTCAGAGAACATTATTCATAGCTTTGCATTTGATTCAGTATCTGTCACTGACCCTCGCCAGGACCCATCTGCGTGTAATTAAATATTTACAAAAGGAAAGAGGGGGAAAAAAACATGCATTTGCCCACAGTTTCAATCCAACACCGCTGACATCTCTATCAGCTTGGAAGCACAAAGGAGGAGCACATATACAGAAGTGAATTGTGCTTTGAAGACAACTAAATGTCTCTCTGGACACGTTTAAACAAGCAAGGTTTTGGGTGGAACTGCCTCAGTTATATCTAAAGCCACTGGGAATACTTCTTTACTCGTGGGATCCGACTCTCAAGCTACCAGTACAGTTGAGTTGAGTTTGCCTCTGTGCACCTCAAAAGCTCCAAAATATAACAGCTAATGATCGAAAGCATCACAACACAGCCTAAGAATGACAGCGTGAAGCTCAGGATCCACAAACCAGTTCCTGCTGGACATGCTGAAGCATGAAACAGGGCTTCAATCACAATAAACAACAAATCACACAGGACACAAAACAAGCGGCAGAGTTTGAGCAGCGCCGGACATAACTGAGTCTTCAGACCTGGTTTAGACAGGGTACAGTGAACAGGACCTCCGAGGGCTGAACCTTATCGAATTCTGGAGTTAAGGCACAATGAAAAACAATGCCTCCGTGTGCGTTCTAAGAAAACTATTGTCACAAGAATGAGATCAGTGGAGGAAAACAGGAGCCATCCGACTGTCACAATGACTATGAATAGAAATGTTAGTGCAATAAAAAAAAAAAAAAGTTAAAGAATAATGGCAGTATTATAGAAATATATATGGTCTGTTTTCTAAAAGTACACCATGTACTTTGTTCTCCATCAAATAAAAACGTATTCATGTGAAAGCAGTTGCTTCCCAAACAACAATGCAACAACTTTCTCATTTTATTTCCAGAAAGAAAGGATCCACAAACAAAAAAAATAATCAGGGAATACATTTTCTTATTATTTTAAAGTGCTGGATGTGTTTTTTGGGATCCAATAAATACCTTCAGCTGCTCCCCTCCCACAGATGGACACTTTTGATAACAAGAAACTATTCCTTCTTGTCGGTGTCTTGTCACATTAAGCAACAAAAGCAGTTTACTTTGCACAAATCCTTTTTTACCGTCAGGCGTGCAGTGTAAGCGCTAGATTCTGTGTCGCACACCGCACCGTGTATTTCCCTCGGGGGCCGACGGGGGTACGACTGAAGCTGTCAAATAGAGGCTGGCAGAGAGATGCTGGTGAAATACAGCAGCACCGACCAAATCCATGTTGACATAAATGCTACCAGAGCATCATCTAACGGCCCTCTGAGGCAACACTGCCGCCCCATGAGGTCTAATAATATTCCTCACTGACAGTAGTGATTGTTTTTAGAGTGTACTATTGCAAATAAGTCATATTAATGACGAGCACAAAAAATATTTTGTGTTGAAATCCCTCAATGAATTTTAATTAAACTGATTAAATTAGATTCCCCACATAGCGGACAAAATAACTTCTGTAGACAAAGGAAAGTGCTACGTACTGCCAGCGAGCTCACGGCAGTGTAAAGTATGGCAATAAGAGCGCTAAATGTAGATAAACAGACGGATGTGGGCCTTGCCAAGAGCGTTTTGTCCTTTCTATTCTTTGTAGCTGGGTGGGTGGTCGGCGGTGAGAAGCGGGCCTTAAAGGTACACAGGGTTGACAACCCCTGCATTAATGAGTCCCTTTGCAGGGTGAAATTGACCTTTGACCACATGACATTATTTTCTGCCCACATCCCCTACCGGCATTTCATTTGTCTCCAACAAGACGGAATTATGTAGCAACTAGAAGTATATGACAGTATTTACATAATGTATGCACTCTCCAGGAGGGTTTGACCTAATAGGTTAGGAAAAATAAGCTTTCAGCCGCTTTGGAATTCCATTATCGGCTCAAACACGCCTGCTGAATATGCGCAGTGATTTATTGGGATTTTCAAGCCGTTAAGAGGCCGTCAGCAACTTCTGCAACTTATTTACGGCCTTTATAGCCATAAAGCAAAAACATTATGTCCATGACGTGTGGGCTTGGCAGCTTGATGACCGTCTGAAAGAGACATACACCAAAAAGATTCACGTCGATTTTTAGACGCAGGACTTGCTTCCTGAATCGACCGCAGGTGCCGTCAGTCAGAGAAACGTCAGAGTTTAATCACAACGCACAGAGACAGATTTAAAAGAAATGTATAACCCAAGGTGAACAAACAAAACTACAATCAGACTTCCTAATAAGACTCTTTCTTATAGATCCCCAAAGCATCAATTTGTATAAAATACAGTTGACTACGCCTTTTAAATCACAGTCCTTTGGGAACAAACATCAGATGTGACAGAAGGTATCAGTGTTTGGAGGGAAATAGACTAGATTTGTCTCAACACTTTGAGCCTTAAGTTTGAAATAATGTACATAACAAATATATATATTTTTCATAACTAAAACTAGGGAGACACCCAGAGCTGTTGTCAGCTTCTCTGCAGGCCTGATTGCCATCAGGAGTAAGGAATTAAAGCAACAGGCTGTGTATACCATCAGAAGAGGGTATGAAGAAGGCATTTCGCTGAAACCAGAGCAAAGTTGAGAAGGACAGGAACGGTCAAACTTACGCCGTATTCGTATCGGGCGGAATTCATTCTCCCACTGAACTCAAAGCCCGGCCTGAAGGACGATTTCTCCTTTTAATTGTTTGACAATCGTTGAGGAAGAGGGGAGAATTGAAAGAGTATTTGTGTTCGTTCTAAGTTCTGGTATCGGTATTACTTCCGCTGTCGACTCCAGCTGCAAACACTGAAACTGCAGGCAGCTTTTCCTCACTCACACACACACACACACTCACACACACCTATGTTCTCAGCCACGCCCCAAACAGCCGAGCTACCTGCCGCTAGTTGGGGCTTCGCGTCAGAGTACACGGGCTTTACGGCAGGTGTCAACACCGCGTTGCACGACGGGCCGCCGATGACGGAGGGTGAATAACGTCGCCACTGTGTCAGAATCAAACATTGCGACACCTGTGATGACGTTCAATTCGCTCCTCATCAGCTGCCGCTAGTTAATCATATAATTAATAAAGTAATAATCAATGAAATGTGCTGAAGGGGGACTGAAGACAGTGTTTGAAAAGTTCCAGTCACCTGACGTCCACCCGACGCCTGCCTGGAGGACGTTTTCTCCATTCACATGGCGTGTGTGCCACCTGCTGGCCACTTGTGGATATTGCTGCTACTACTAGGGAGGTTGGAATTAGAAAAATATATACTGTGGATTCATACAATGATTAGAAAATAAGTTTATATCAAAGACCAGTTGTAATTCCTACAGTATGTCAATCTAAGCTGCAACCACTGACTCAACGCAAATTCACCCTTCACAGTTGATATTGCAAGGGGGGGGGATCCGTATGCGGACTTTTACATTCATATGAATGTTATTTGACTTACAATCAAAACAACCGTGCTTTGAGTGCACGAGAAAGCAACATCCAGTTTAATGATGTACCTAAATAGACACTGTTAAGAAGACAGAGAGCAAGCAATGAAGATGATTACATTTTTATAGCAAATGTTTAAATATTAGAATCATAAATCTACTATTAGATACAGAGGAAATGCTATGGGAAATATTTGCTTTAATTTTGATGAATAATTCTTCAAATATTTATTGCCCAAGGAGCAGATGCTGGAAACTGCTTGGCGTGTTCTCCACCTGACAACCACATTTTAAAAAAACAGTATCAAAAACGTGTTATTAAAAACAATTGTTTGTTTGTTTGTTTAAACAAACAGTTTTCAACTTCAAATCAACGAAAAATTAAACATTTCATTTTAGATCATCATCATCATCATCATCATCATCATCATCATCATCATCATCAAGGTCTTAGAAAATCGTCATCAGACGACAACGGCATCCTCGCTGAAGACCTTAGCCGTGCACTTCAGGTCTTTGGCCACCAGATGTCTCTCTTCGCCAGTCTCAGTGTGGTTGCCGTGGGTGAGCCGTGTGATAAATACCCGCAGAAACAGGGCTTGGTCCTGCCTCACTTCATCCACACAGAATCCCGGGCTGCCATTGGAGAGAGCTGGAGAGATCAGGACGCAGACGCAGGAGATCCCGCTGGAAGCCTCCGACCGTGTCCATCACTTCGGCTGATGTGAGCAGACAGCAGGTCGCTGGAGTCAGTTTATTTTGCCAAGAGCCGCTCCGTCGTCTGAGGAGACACAAAAAAGGAGGCGAGAAAATGGGACATACCGCAATACCGATACTGATGGCCGCCTTGTCCTGCTGCGTGTGGAAGAACGTCGAGGTAAGAAAGACGCACGACGTGAGTCATCTGAAAGGATGGCGCAATGCAATTTCAACCCTTTCGATGTCTGCTGAGCGTTGGGCAACAATGTCGCGGTTTAATTAAGTCACGTCGACATCACACGGCCGACTGACTCCATCTCCATTGAGCTCGCTGACGCGCACCTTTATCTGGGCCAGGTTTAATTTCCGAATGCATCCCGTGTCAACAAGAGTAATGACCCGCAAAGGGCCACGCAAATGCAGCGGCAGAGGGAGGAAAACGATGCGAGATGCAAATGCTGTTAAGATTCGTGTCGAGGTTCACACGCAAGGGCACGCAGCCCTTAGAGAGACGTGCTGCCTTTTTTTTTTTTTTTTTCTTTTATGTATCTGCCTTGTCGCGTCAAGTCTGGGCCTGCATCGGCGTGAAAAATGCACCGCAGGCTTACAGCTGTGTAGAAAGGATGGAGATCAAATCCCCCCCAACGTCCCTGCATCCCATCCCGCCTTGAGAAAATCAGCTTACATCCGCTCTCACATCAACGCTGCAAAGCTCTTGTGTGCGTTCGTGTTTGGGCCAACCTGCTCGCTCATGGGTTTGGTTATTGGGATGGAAGGATATTGAATAGAATCCAAAAACTTTTGTGGAGGGCGTCACAGCCCACCCCTGTCGTAGGCCTCTGGATCGGGCCCAAAAAAAAAAAAAAAAAGATTCAACCCAGAGGTCATGACATTCATACATCATTGAGGATGCCAGGCATGAGCACACGGCCGTCGTCCTCGTCTCATCTGTCACACATCATGGATAGTCAGGGAGAAGATAGTCGGAGGGTTCTGCTGTTGCACAGCGATGGGCCTCTGGCAGCTCTCACCTCCACTGCCTCACCACCGTCGCCTCGCCACCATTTCCGGCAGACACGTAGGTTTTGATGGTCGACCTTTACTCTCCAATAACCTGTCCGTCATCCATCATCTCGCTTAGAAATGAGGCATGGATTCAGGTTTCAGAGTGCGCAGCATGTTGGAGCGCTGAAGCTGGAGGTGTCTGGGGGGGAGGGGGAGAAGGGGGGAGGGTAGATGGGGGAGGGGGAAGGATGAGTCATGATGTCCCACTTGAAGCCCAGACAGAAGTCAGCGCCGACATCTCTACCTGAAAAATTATTATTATTATTATTATTATTATTATTATTATTATTATTATTATTATCATCATTATTATTATTATTATTATTATCATCATCATCATCATCATCATCATTATTATTATTATTATTATTATCATCATCATCATTGGGGAAAACCCTGGCGCTGCCATGGATACGCTGCATCTCAACTCTTCCTCCCCCCTGAATAAGAAGTTCCCAAAGAGGATTTGGGAGATGTTTATTTATTAGCCATCTTCCACCGTGACTCTGTAACAGTCGCAAAGCCTTTTCAGTTTCATTCTGAAATAATTTTGCCTCCCTAAGAGCCTTAGTGGGATTACCGCTGCGCTGAGGAACGGGCTTTAGCTTCATACAAGGAGACCTGCCTATGAAGGTTTACACCGAAGATTACCCAGCGAGAGGGTTGGCTGCCTGGATTACACTGTGGTATTAGTCCCTAATAAAGCTGTCAGCCTCCCTTAATTTACTCAACGTTTATGGCGTCGAAAACGCGTGAAAAGGGATAAATCTGGCGCATTTTTATTGATATACTGAAATCTCGAGGGCCACACGCATCGAGCCGAGCTTCGGCCGAGCATGGACGAGATGATAGATGAGAGTCTCTGTCAGTCAGTCAGTTGATTGGATAGACTGGATTTCATTTTTTTTTCACAGTCTAATAGCTGCCCTGTCACTAAATTCTTGGGAGCGACATTTTCTTTTAAACTTGCAACATTATTATTACTCTATTATTAGGTTTCTTCCCAACAACCCTGGTAAAGAGGTGACCTTTTAGTCTTCTGGTCTACTGCTTCACAGCCATGTAAAGACAGGTTTCAGTTAGTGAAATCAATATTTGTTGACTGTTTTCTAAAAGAAAAGGCTCTCCAACTCGTTTGTGCCCCAGATATTGGATCTGACTTTCATTGGGTCACTTCAGTAGTGGTTCCTCTAGTGTCTGCAAACCCTTGACTGGGCCTGGTGCTCGAAATATTCAGCATTGTCCTGCTCTCTCATGTGACACACTACCAGTACTCCTCCAATGAACTGCTACAGACTCCTCCATGACCACCTTCACTACATGTTGGGTTTTTTACAGCAGTCTCATCACAAAGTGCACCAATGGTACAAACTCTTAATGAAGAGGAATATCCAGAGAAAATTAAACATCTTAATTGAAATGCTAGTCATGTATCTCCCTGTCTTTTTAATAACATGTTAGATTCAAATGTTACATCGCTGCATTGAAAGTACCATCTGGATGGCTGTAGACAGTGTCTCTGTTTCAAGCCCCTGCTTGCATTTGAGAGCAGCATCACCTGCAGTTTCTCTTACACAACCAGAGATATTTTGAGAAAAAAAAAAGGGAAGGAAAAAAAACAACTTCCGCTGCAGATGGCACAGCAATTCTCTAACCGGGTTGTGGCTGGCGAGCTTAGATTTTTATATAACCAGAGGAGAAAGATCTGATTTTAAACTCACGGTGGATGGTATGTGGAGGGAGGCAGCGGCAGTGGGTTGTGTGTTTCTAAGTGCGCCAGCGCTGCATTTATCAGGACAAATGGCTGCAGCGTGAACCCGAGGCTGTGCACTTTAGTGCGCAGAGGCTGCGGAGGAGCAGCAGCAGCAGACCCTGGAACCATCCTGCTCCCTCTCCCTCTCTCTCTCTCTCTCTCTCTCTCTACGTGTCCCGGTAATTACAGGATGTCTGGGAATGCCCGCAGCTCCGAGGGAGAGAAGAAGGAAGGAAGTAAGGAGCACGGATAGGAAGCATGTTTTAGCGTGTGGCGGAGTATTAAATGAAAACACAGTCGCTGAGTTCGTGGGAATCCCACCTCGTCCCCTCACGACACCAGTTCTGTCCTCATCTGGGCTCCACTGTGCACTGACACTAGAGGATTTGCTTTGGGGAAAAAACAAAGCAAAACAAAATAATAGCGATATGGACAGTCAGATCTCTCCCTCTCTCTCCCTCTCTCCCTCTCTCTCTCTCTCACTCTCTCTCTCACTCTCTCTCTCACACACACACACGCACATGCACATGCACACAAACACGCTCAATTAATTTTAGAGCCAGGAGATAATCGTGTTCCGCTAATGGATTCCCGTGTGCACGCTCTTCCCATATACACGGGCCAGAGGGCACAGGCCTTTTGTTGTGTCACGTTTTCCCTTCCTGACTTTGTTTGCAATGTTTTTAAATGCAGCACACACACACACACACACACACACACACACACACACACACACACACACACACACACACACCCAACAGCAGGTCTTAATCCTGCAGAGTCATTTTGCACGCAGAGCTCACGCTGCACCGGAGTAAAACCAGAGTGGTAAAATGTGCACAGACAATGAGCTCTTGCCAATTCGACCAACTAATGAAGGATGTTAATGCACCTTCACAGCGACGGCACAACTCACAACGCTGGAGCTGCGCCTCAGTTTTGTTTATTTGGTGCAGGAGGGTCATTGACAGGACTCTCATTTCCTCCCTATTCCAGCAAGTCGTTTACGGTGTCTGGAGGTGAATAGTATGTCAAGATACACACACACACACACACAGTGTTCGCGGCCACAGGGTTCATCCAGATAAGCGACTGAAAATAAATTGCACATTTGCACATGGACCCACTGATGGGTTCAGGGAAGCTCAAGGAAAATTCCATTTTAGATTCTGGCTCTCTGTGAAACGGTTCACGGGAAGGTTATTTTCCAATTGTGGAGTTTAATACCATTGGTTGGAAAGGTTCATCCCTTAGGTCATCACTGTGGCCCGTCATTGACTGACCACTTTATGAACTCAAGTCTATGGCCTGACTGTGCAACGCATAAGTTTCAAGGTTGCATACGTCCATGGAATTCTTTCTGTAAAGGTCAATTAATTGCTGAAGGACTTTAACCTGCCTTTGTCAGACGCTACATAGATTTGTCAAGCGGTATCTCTTGGTGCTTGCGGATGAAAAACAGCTGCTCGCATTTGTGTTTATAAAAGAGACTGCAATGCAGGGACGCGTCTCCTCTGTTTGCACGTCATAAATTTGACCTCGGTGTCACCCGGGGATTAAAACGCTGGAACTTTGCCTCTTTTCCTTTCTATTTTCTTTCTGTTTTTTGATTTGCATCCAAGCGTTGGCACTCTTCCAGAGCCTTGCGGGTGAATTTCAGCGAGCCCAATTGGTTGGATTTCTGCAGAGAAGTTTAATGCCCGGGCGAAGCGGGCTGCTTCCTTCCACTAACAGCCACCGGGGGGCTTCGGAGGAGGAGGGGGAAGAAAAAAAGAAGAAAAAAACATCTGCAGCATGGCGATAACGTTTGTCCTCTGTGTTTTGGAAGGAAAAAGAGGGAGAGAGGAGAGAAAGCGGGAGGACTGACTGTCCTGGCACGGAGATGGAGAGCTTACAGAATGTTATGTGGGCTGCTGAGCCCAGTGCATGTTAATGGAGCCACCGCCGCCGCTGCCGCCGCCCCGGGATCCAACTCTGTCATGTTCTCACGTTCGCAGGTGGCCTTGAAACGCGAAGAAGGGCGGCTGTGCAGCAGAGGCGAGGCGGAGCCCCGTGGCCAGAGCTGAGCGCATGAAAAAGAGAAAGAAAAACCAGCAAAATCTAATTTCCTTAACGGCCTCGGCTGCTGGATTTAAAGGGAGCGTGGGTTCGCCGAGTCCGCCGAGACTGATCCGGCGGCCGCTGCCGTCCCGCAGAAGCTAATTAGAGGCCAAGAAGAAGCGGATGTGCTCATCTGCAGCTCGTATTTTTTTTTTTTCTTAACCTTCATTTGCATGAGGATGACGTCCGCAGAACAGGAACGCAGAGGAAGGAGATAATTTTTGGTATTCCCGATGCAGAGTTGGCAGGGCGATGTCGGTATCGGCGGGTGAAAAGGTTTTCACGATTAGGCCGGATGCAGATACGCATTCAGGACGCAGATGCGATGCTGCAGTGGCTGCATCAATAAATAATTAAAAGGCCGTGGAAGGGAAGGGAAGAGAAGGGAAGGGAAGGTCCGGGGGCTTTGCTTCTCGCACGCATTCACACATCGCACGCCTCACTTCGCCTCCGACGCGCCGACTTGTGTTTCTTTTTGGTTTTTATCATGATTATTTTTTTTGCGCGGACCCCACCCACCTCAAGCAGCCTCCTCCTCCCTGTCCGGCCCCCCAGTCGCCCCTCCCCTCCCCTGCTCCTCTCCGCGGCCACACAAAAGAAAATCCCCACCCCTCGTCTCTGCCGTCCCCCCTCCTCCCGCCTCCCCATCCCAGAGGCACTCATTACCCCTCCCCTACCCGCTCTCCTCCAGACGCCGTCGCTGCTCCATCTGCCTCCGCCGCTCTCGCCGGCCAGTGACATCTCTCCACTTTCGCTCTGATTGTTCGTGAATAATTCAACGTTCAAACTCGCCCCGCGTTTGTTATTCCCCACTTTCTTGCATTTTGTCTTTGTTCTTTGAAAAAGACTTTTGGAGGTAAAAAGAAAAACACAGTAAGAGATAAGCCTGAAAAAACAAATTGCATTTTTTTTTTTTTTTTTTTTTTGCTCAGTTGCTTTCATTTGCCTTTTGTTTACATGCCATTACTTTATCGTTTTGCTCATTTCCTGCCTTTCCTCGGCATCTCTTGTAAACACATTACAAGCCAAAGTCATTAGCTACAGCTATTTATTTATGTCTCCATTTCAGAAGTTTAGTTAGAGCCCCCACTCCTCCCCCCAACCACACACACACACACACTTCAACGGAGACAAAATGTTCTCATAACTTTTGACTCCTCGGCATTCCAAGTGGAGTTGCTGCAAGCCACACCTAGCTGTTCCTGAAGCAGCCTGCACAGATGGTGCAGCCTGGGCAAGCAGGCTGGCTGCTAACACAGCTTCAGCAAACAGACCCAGTTGTGACCGATGGTGAAAGAGGAGGTCCGGCGTTCTGTCATCCACGGCAGCAGCGAACGTCTCCTCAAACTCGGCCGACAGGTTAAACACTTTGCACAACTGCGGCTGAGATTTTGTGTAAAACAGCCTTGAAATAAACACGCACAAATGGAGGCCCGAGGCACAGATCGCCCCGCTGATAAGAGACATTTTTCCCTCCAGTCTGTGGAGATGTTACGGCCCTGGGGAAATGAGATAAGGCCAATATTTAATCTACTGAGTGATTCTGCCACATGGACCACCAGCGACTGTCAGGGCATCGTGCATTACCTCTGCAGAGCGGCCACGCTCTGAAATATCACTGATGCAGCTCCAGCAGGTCAGGACATGCTTGGCTCACATGATCTCAAGGATCATTATATTGTGTGTGAGCGGAAGTTTGGCTGTGTGGAAACTGTAAAGTGAAGCTTTCATTTCTTAGTGTCAGATGTACATAAAGATTTAAATTAAACTCTGCTTGCCATAAACAAAGAGATGTATTGACTGATGGCTGTAATCCACACATATACAGATAATTGTTGTAAGAATGTTGTTTAGCAGCATTAGTGCTAAACAAAAAAGGAAGAATTTGATTTGTAGCTTGTATGTTTGCTGATTGGTATAGCAGGAGGCAAATCTAAGTCAGTGTTAAGGATTGGAAAGCAAGCTACTGTTTACCCAAGGCTGTCTAATGTCAGTCAACACAGTATCTTCAACATGGGGGCGTTTATTAAAGGCCCATTGTTTGAGATTTAATCTCCAGTAGTGATGAGAAAGAGTATTGCATCTGCAAAAATTATATATTAGAAGATGATTTTCTGTTTTGTTTTTTGTTTTTTTGTTTTTTAGATCGCAGCAGTACTTTTATCAACAGTGAATCCGTGCCAGTTGCAAACCAAAGCCACCAGAACATAATTATGGTTGAGGGTCGGTCAGAGAGGCTGTTGTCGTTGTTGTTAAAAATAAGTAGATGGTCAAAGTGGCGTAATAGAGCCGCGCTTCTGCCGGGCACAGACGAGGCCGGCGCTGGGTGAGTAATCCACTGTAACTGGTGTGTAAACAAGCAGCAGACTGTGATAAGAAGAACTAACCGTCCATTAAGCCGGCGGTCAGGGACTCGGCGGGCACCGAGAGCCGAACCAAACATGTGGCGGCGCTTTCATGCGAGAGAGAGAGAGAGAGAGCGAGAGAGAGAGACGGTGATAATGAGCGAGCGAGAGGGGGAGAGAGAGCATCGGAGACGTGGAGTGACACGCTTAAAATTCTGTAGGGAACCAGTTGCTACGGTAACAGGGAAGGTAACCTGCTCGTGTGGGTGGCGTTGCCATGGCGACGCTGCAACCTCCCGCCACACACACATACACACGCACGCACGCACGCACCCAGAGAGAAACTGAAAGCGTGGAGAAGAGGCCGCCGCTCCAAAAAAAAGAAAAAGAGAGAAATCGAAAAACAAAAATTTCTGCGGATTGATGGGCGACAGCGAGGAAGGACGAGCCAGCTGCAGACCCGGAGGTCCTGGCAGCGGCTGTTTCCGGTGCCGCTCCGAGTGCTGCGTTACAGTCAGACGTTGCTGCGGAGGGCGATTCTCACTCACCCAGGCCCAGCAGGGGGAGGTCGTCCACCGGTGCGTTTGGGTGCTAAAAACAGGGCTTCCTACTCGGTCGCCTTACAGACTCTCATCGTGGTGGAAAATCAAAAGACCAGTTGACTCCCTCGGGGTGGCGGGGGAACAAATGTTCTGCACAGCGCGCTGTAGTTTGTTTGTTTTGGGCTACAATAAGAATGAAACATAAGGTTTAATGTTAGATCAGCACACACACACCCCACCCACCCCCACACTCCCGTTGCCCCGCCCCAGTAAATATGATAATCACGCAGCACTAACATTAACAGGCATATTGAACCTGAAAACACTCTGCCCCCTCTTCATGTTCTCCTCACGAGGCTCACACTGCCTGTAACCTCCACCGAGCCTTATTTCCATAAGATGCATCTGCCGGAGAGGCTCCCAGGGGAATGGGAGGGGGGAGAGCGGGGTTCGGAGGGGGAGGGTGGGATGGGGGGGCTGCCACGGTGTGAGCATGGGCCGTACGTGTGCATAAATAAGTGAGAAAAATAGATCTGGCGGTGCTCTAACACCCTCCTCCCAGCCTCCCCACCGCCGCGTGATTTATTGCTTGCGTGCACGCGCACCCCAACACGGTCTTAGCGAAGCTCCGGCACGAAAAAAAAACTCCCAATTATTTATAATTGCGAAAAAAGGGAGCTATAGGGGCAAGACAAAGAGATCATCAGAGCGAGAGAGGCTCATTTCCATACTCGCAGGATCAAAATGTCACATGGAGGGAGCGCATCCACGTTCCAAATATTTCAGAATTAATTTGAGGGATAAATAAAAGATTCGCTCATTTATTCCATTTTTGATTGCCCCGCTTTCGCCGTTAAAAAAAAAAAAAAAAAAAAAAAAACTCCGCCGGGTTTTAGAAAATGTTGAGATCAAGTGTTGACGGATCTTCAGAGGAGCCACATGCAAACCGTGGCGACGATCCAGAATGTTACAAGAGTGACGGGGAAGTAAAAGTAGAGCTGGGGGGTGGTGGGGAGGGGCGGTGTTGGGGCGGGGCTGCAGGCGGGGATGGGGGTGATCAGCCACATAACGATCTAAAGGGGGATTGCGGTGAAGGAAAAAAGGCTCGAGTGATGATGGGCTCCAAAGAAAACACAGTCAAAGGGGCTGAGGGGCTTCTGAGGCCCAGAGAGCCACATGAGGAGGAGCCAACGAGCATCAGATCTTATTGACGCTCGGCAGCCTGCTGCTCGCAAGGGGGGAAGCGGGCAGAACGACCGTCTGGCCTGAAGTGGATCGATCCTTACAGTCTTTTAACCCAAAGATACCCCCCCCCCGCACCCCCCGCATCTTGGCTTTAATCCACTTCAAATATGCCTAAAGATGTCACGCAGCTTTGCGCTCTCGCTTTGTTTGCACGCAAAACGCGCAGCGTGCGCACCTCTCTTGGAGACAAATAACTCCTCATGGGCTAATGTTGCGTGCGCTCACTGGGGGAAGACGGGGAAGCTGCTCTGATCTTTCGTTGGAGGCGGGAAGATCAATCTCAAGCTAAAATTCAGCCTGTCAGTCATTTAAATTGACGACTTTTTATTTCACGACACTCGAATCCTGCTTAAAAAAAAATAAGCCAAGCTCCTTTTATATGCACGTTTATTTCAGCAGGGAAACAGGAGAAAATAACTGACATGCCCGCTAAGAGCATCTTTAGAACCTTTGTTAGTATTGTGTCAGCCGCACTCCCGCCTGCAGAAAATCCCCCTGGCTTAATATTATCACAACACTGGAGTGTTTCAGATGGACCTGAAGTGGTTCCAAATCTCCCCTGAGTCCTTCAGTCCCCCACTGCCCCCCTCCCTTTGCCCACCGGGCAGCCCTGCAGCCTCCGCTGTCTGTAGACATTAGCCGCTAGCCAGGTTAGCTTTGTTCCCGATTGGGCCGCTTGACAGTAAGAGCCTCATAAGCAGTGCCACCGGAGGATGAATCTGGAATTGAAGGAAGTCTCTGTTGCTTTTCTGGCAGCAGTTTATTACATTTTGTTACTCTGGACCCATTTACACGAATACCAATTTTTCTGAAAATGCAGAAATATATATATATATAATATGCTCTGCAACCTGAGCCACCGTGAGTTGCCGACGACCCATACGAGAAGTTCAACACTGTTGTTTATCCACACCGTCTTCTCACGTGCAATCTGTCTTCCTGTTCTCAGTGGTTCTAATGCTGTTAGCGAGCCCCTCTTCTTTAAACACGGCCTGCTTCAGGTGTTCTTCCCCTTCTTCTGCCTTCAGGGAGTAAACTTGCGGCGCCACACCCTGCCTGGCATAGGTACTACACTGTTTTAGTCATTTCCAGCGTCTCCGTACCGGCTTCATGTAAACTCGTTTTTTTTTTTTGTTTTTTTTTTGAGAGCGTTTTCGAAAATGTGTGGTCTCGATTCTGTGTTATCGGCCCGTCAGTTATGAGTCCCTCCCACATGTCCGCAGGAGACAACAACCGTTCGTACGCCGAGCTGGCGAACATGCGTTGTGTTTGGTGTGGTGACGTGTGCGTGACTCAAAGCTGAAATGTGCGAGGAGCCGGCGCTCTCACTCCTCTGCGCACCAAAGTGACGCACCTCCATCCTCCATCCGACCGTTGTGTCACATGCTGTCATGCGAGCCAACCCCGGGAGCGCCACGCATGAATCACAACACGCGTCCGTGGGAGTTTCCGGCTCTTCTCTTCACACGTGTCCCTGAGAAAGGCAGGATGTACACGGCAAGGAGGCGAAAGAAGGAGAGCGAGCAGGAAATCTCACTAATATCGCCTCGTGCTGAAAAGCTGCGTGCAGAAAAGGACGCATTATGAGGAGGGGGAGAGGGTGTTTGGAGAAATGATATTTATTGTGAGCCATGAAACTCTCAGCTGGTTGTGAAGTGAAGAGCAGAGATGTGGCGGATGGCAACAGCCATAGATCACTGAAATCTATTTACAGCAGGGGTAAAAGTGATTAGAGGCCTTTAGAGAAGAGTGAAATGCATCCATCTCCGCCCCCCCCCCCCCCCCGGGTGCCTTTGGTATGATGGAGGCTGAACTTTGAGAGGATCGTTGTGAAGCTGCAGCTCCGGTCACGGGACGGTTTGACGCAGCCCGCGGCACAACCCCCCCCCCCGGCCCAGCGGCTCCGTATTTTAAGCTACGCTCCAAAATCAAATCAAATACAAAGAAGGGAGCAGGTTTTGGCTGCTGCCGCGCACCCTGATGAACCCTGGCGATTAGGGGGCCATCTGCTCCCAGTGTACCCAGCTGGAGGCTCGGGGGCTGCTGTAATCTGGAGTGATAAGGGCCGATTTAGAGAAGGGCACGGTCGTTCGCACGTGTGCGCACCCAAAGGTCTCTAACGACGGTCTCGTACTATCGTGACGCACTCGGCTTCGGCATTCAGCGACTCCTTTGGGTGTCTGGTGAGCAGTGCCAAAGCCAGAAACTGTTCCATGGAGTCAGATCATGACTCACCAATATGGCAATAAGTAGATACCTGAAATAACAATATGATTGTTTTATCAGTATTGTAATTGTTACTTATTTATTCTTTTTTTTATCAGTGTGTTTTCACCGTCCCTGTGAATGACACAGCAGGGAAACTTCACCAATGGTAATATTAATAATAAACCTATACCAACCTGTTCCTACTGTCCGAGGATTAGGGTTACTGTTGCATTAAAGTTCTTGTCAAATTGGGCGGAGGGGGATCCGCCACTACTGGCCACTGCGTAGCTCCGCCCCTGTTGGAGAGGAAACAGCAGAACAGGAGCGACGAGGCCGGTCGCCTTTCGCAGCCAGTCGGTCGGTCTGCGATTCATTTAGCTCCTGGTTCAGATCGCAGAATAATGAGAGCCTGCACTCGGCGCTCGCTCTACGCCTCTTTTGTCCCCCTCCCACTCGGTGAGTCTGGCGGACTAATTTTGCTTCCCCTCCTAATAAGTGCACGCCACACCAGGAAGAGGCTTGATGGAGCCCATGAATAATTAAAGCAACATGATTACAATGATGAATGCCCTTAAATCTATCTAGCCATTTAGCACCGGCCCACGACTGCAGGCCGAACTAGCAGAGAGGTGAAAAACCCGTTTGGGGGGGGCCGGGGAGAGGGGGAGCGGGAGGGGGTGTTCAGAGAAGAGAGACATCAAGGATGAGAGGATGAGAGTGAGCTCAGCCTTGAGGAGAAGTGAAGGGAGGGGCTCCCGAGAACAGGAAGGCCCCCACTAGTCAGCCATCTGTGTGTGTGTGTGGGTGTGTGTGTGTGTGTGAGTGAGTGCGTGCGTGCGTGTGTGTGTGTGTGTGTGTGTGTGTGTGTGTGTGTGTGTGTGTGTGTGTGTGTCATACGTGCATCATACACCAACGACGGCAGTTTTGCACATGGGCGTGTTCTCAGCGAGAGTAATGGAGAGCGGCCAGGCTGCAGTCTTTCTCCATTTGGATGGAAACTGAACAGATTCTGCTTTTTCACACCTCGGGGTTGAGCCATGAGGCGAGCTCGGTGCACAGACTCTCTCGCTCGCTCGCTCGCTCGCTCTCATGCTCTCTGTTCAAGTGGCTAAAAAAACAACCCAATTTTTATTACTTTGGATTCTGCATGTGCTTCCTCAAATAGTGGGCTGCGGAGTTAATCAATATCATTTCCCCCGTGCTGCTGTCAGGGAGAACAAGCTGTCACTCTGAGACAGCTTGGCAAGGAAATACTTTGGTTGGCTAATATGTTACAAATATGCCAGCTAAATGAATTATTATGGGCAGGCTGCAGCCTGTGGCTTGTCAAGCCATAGTGCTTAGGAACAAAGATGTGGTGATGTGACGCACCATCGGTTGGAGGAGGGAAGTTGAGATAAACCAGATGGGGAGAACTGGCAGAAAGAATGAGCAGCGAGCACACGCAACCAGGCCCGAGGGAAATAATACGCAGCAATAATACAGCTGCTGGTGGACGCCGACCTCTCAGCAGGTGTGACGCAAATCACACATACGTCTGTATTAGCGTGCTATTCACGCACCGATACAAGTCCCAACATTAGGTGTGCAAGCAATAGACACAGAATTCACACCGAAGATTTCGGATGTGCTGCTGTTCGTAGTAGCACATGTTTACAAGGCTGAAGTTCATTTGGAATTTGAGTGATAAATTGACATTTTTACTGCTTACATGCTCCGTTTGCCATCAGAAATTTAGTTGAAGAAGAAGAAGCGGCAGGTATTTTACTGTCGGCACTAAGCGCAGCATGTGACTCGGGATGGCGCTAACCATGTAACTATGTGTGATCAGCGCATCAAATATTGGGTGGACTGCAGTCTAGTCCATGACGTTGAACTGTCGTGGTATGTAGTATGTAGGAGTAGTATGTCAAATTGTACTCTAGGTGGCATTATAAGTTTTTTTGTTGAGGGTATGAAAAAATATAGAGTGTAAATTTTGAAATCATGCCTCTTTGTGCGGTTATGTTTCTTTGCATTGTGGTTGGTCCCCGGTTAAGCCCATGCTAGGAGCATATTAATTAAAAAAAATAAAATAAAAAAAGTATCAATCATGTACATGTACACACCTGCGTGTGCCAGAACACAGATTTACTAGTACTGATCTCACAGACCATTTCTGATCTATTAAAAATATGAATTAAAGATCATAAAAAATGCAATCTCAGGCTGTGGTTGTACATTGTCGATGTGGTGTTGCTGAGCAACATTAACATAACGGGTGGTAAAACTCTGGTGCAATCTCCACACTATACACTCTGCCAGCACCTCGTAAAAGGTGGCAAATGACGGACGGGCTGTTCCTTTACGCCTCTCGCGCTCTGGCTTGCCTGCCAGGGCCAAGAGATTGCATCATGACAGAGGATGAAGTCATTATGCAACATAAGGAGAGAACAGGTGCTAAAATTTTAATTAGAAGGGGCCGGAAGAAGAAAGAAGCTGGAGGAACATGCAAATGTAGCCGCTTGGCCCAAAGCTCGGCTGTTAACTCAATATGCGTCCGTCTTTATCTCCGATGAAAAACTCTGCAACATAGTCATCTCCGGCGTAGGGACATCCCCTACAATGTAATTAACCGTCATTATATCTGCATTAGCTCTTCCCAAACTTCTGCTTCGGAGCACGACTTGTTCCAGGCACTACGGGATCGAGCGCTGCAAATTGTGACGGCGGAGGTGGGTTTAGTGCGCATGCTTTTGGAGTGAGTATAAAATATAAAGTGGGAGCAAAAGAGGCAGAACGCCAGTCTGCGAATATCAGCAGGTCGCTGCTAACGATGCGAGGCGCTCTGCAGCGCGGAGCTGCCAGGCCCCGGCCTCGTCAGCGGTGACAAATGATGCGCGTGCGGGACTCGAGATGGTCGAAAGAGTCGGCGGAGAAAATTGCATCTATAAATTGCGAGGACAAGACACTGGACGGAACAGCTTTGCAGAGAGGGACAAAAAAACAGTTTTTGTGCACTGTAGCAGAAGCTATTTTTAGCTTAATCCTTCATATCACAAGACTGTTGTCTGCCTGTTTAATCTGCATCTGCCAAACAAACAGCAGCGGGTCTCGCTTAAGACCTGAGAGCATTTCAAAATGGGTCCAGTTTGATCTGGCGCTTCTCATCCAAGTGCATTTTAAACATTGAAATTGGTTGGGTACGCTCACAGGCCAACTCCAATATATTCACAATGACCATAGTTGAGAGAGTCTTTAGAGTAATGATGGTGCTAGTGGAGGAAGTAGACGCGATCCTGTCTGAGGGCAACTGTAGAGACATTTCACTGAAAACATAAAAAGGAAGCTTACGCATTTAGACCTTCAATGTCTGTAGCTGCGTTTCCATTACAGTTTTTCACAAAACAAAAGCGATATTTCTAATATTTCGACAAAATACAATTGTGATTTGCAGGTGTTTCCATTGAATGCTGTGAAGCACAGAAGCCGTAATTTTCATTTCGCTTTTGTTTTGTTTAACGTTTGTTTACTGTCAAGAACGGTTGTTATACTTTTCTCTTTGATTACTTGTAAAAAATATTCCATCTCCTCCTCCATCGTGATGGATGTTTAAATGCGGGGAAAAAAGTGTTTCCATGACACTTTTGCAATATACTGTACCTCTATATGGATACGTGTGGAAAAACCACCTCACGAAAGCGTCAAAACCTTCCAGTTTCTAATTGCCATATTTAGGTTTTGCGCAATTCTAGGGGTGATAGAAATGCAGCTGGTGACAACGGAATCTCAGACTGAGTCACATTACTGGCTCATGAAAATGGAATTTTTGTAAACACGGCACATCACGGAATTAACAGTCACTTGACTGAAGTTCTAATTTTGGAAGAAAGAGCAGCGTTCATCAGGGGAGACAGTCCCAGCAGGCCAGCGGCACAGTGCTGTCGTTGTTAGCGCCGTTGCCTCCAGGCAATAACGACCCTGGGAGGAAATTTCTCTGTGCAAGTTTGCATATTCCCTCTGCCAAATCCCCGAGTCTGCGTGGGTTTCTTCCCGGTGCTCCAGTTTTCCCCGACAATTATGACAATCCCCGTGTTTGGTTGATTTCCAGTCAGTGCCCTCAACCAAATGCACTGATAAAGATCTGGACCGACCCCACAGGCGCTGCACTGCAGCAGCTTCATCGGAAGAGGCTCGAATGCTCGGTCCAGCAAAGTATCTGTTCCTTCTGTCTTTATTTTTAAAACACAAAATGGTTCCTCGAAACTAGTAAAAAAAAAAGAATGAACTTCAAAATCCTGAGAAAATCAGATATATAAATTAAAGGAGCATTTCCTCTCTCAGCAAGGTCACTGATTAGTATTCCTGCGCATCAAAAAAGTGACACTAGAGCATCCTGGGAAGTGAACAGAGAGTTTTGCGTGGACACATTTTTTTCGGTTGGAAATGTAGGTACTTGTAGAGGCCATTTGTACGCCAAAGTGTCTCATCAGGGGGCTTATTCCCTGATGTGAAAAACAAGGATAAACACAGTGTTGTGCACACTCTCAAATGGCAAAATTAGCATAAAATTATCATCTATCATTTGTAGGGGGGGAATAAAATGGTGTCTGAGGATGAAAGAAAAGTATTTTCAAGGACCCGATAACTGTATGTACGCTATTGCTCCGGCGATTAAAAGCGAAGCTGATGTTGATTGACCGACTGCTGCCGCATTTTACAGCAGACATAAATATTGCGCTGGCTACTTCCCGGCCTGGCCTCAGTTTGATCTTTGATCTGTCCTTGGGACTGAAGAATGGTGGGCCTAACCCAGTTAAACATCTAAAAGCCGCATAAATCAGGATCATAAACATGATCAAATATAGCGAAAGGAGAAAAAACCTCTTGTTCTTTGGAAGTCGCCAACGTTGACTGAAATGAAATCCAGTGTCTGTCATCGTGTTCACATAAGAGTGCAGTCGTGCGTTTTTCAGTTGCTGCAGCATTGTGTTCTTTTTTTCCAAAATCGCTGCGCAGTTTTTTTTTTTTTTAATTATTTGACCGAGAAAAAAGGCGCAGTGATGACAAAAAAGACCCAGAAGGTGTTTGTTCAGTTCTGCCGTTGCTGCAACAAGACAGCGTCAGAGAACAAAGCAACACCTTCTATGGACATTCAAGCAGCCGAGAGGGTCCAGAAGAAGCCGGGCCTACCACTGCGGTTTATGTAACATGGCTGTTTACAGTTGCTGCATTCATGCAGAGAGACGTCCAGCAAAGTGGGTCAGAAACAAGCAGGTGTCCCGCTGCCATTAAATATGATGCGAAAGTCACTCTTTGCGTGTCTCTTCGTGAGAAATGCGTCTCTAGCCAGTCAGTGAACTCCCAGTAGGTGGGAAAAGTCATTTGGTTGCTTTCTGTGATGTCACAAAGGGTAGTGATAACTCTCCCAGGGTTGTGACAAAACCCAAGTATTTGATTTGTTTTTGTCTTCACTTCTAAAACTGTGGAAAGTGTGATGAAGCATCAGGTTTTGGCAGAAAGCCAAAGGAACCTTGATGATGTCACAAAGGGCACGACTACCTCACTGATACCACTCCTGGGCAAAGTTGTGTTCTGATAAACACCTTATAGTTCTTGGATCTTCCACCTTCCAGGTTTTGTTGAAGAACCAACAAAAGCACTCATTTTAGCAGAAAGCTCATTTAATTTTTTAAGGAGGCTGTAAACAGAGGGCTAAATATGCCTCTTTTTTTTTTTTTTTTGTTCTGCAGTTCTGTCAAGGATTTCGGATCAGTCAGGCTGCTCCACAGCAGTCCGGGGATCAAAAGGCAAACAAAAATTGAAAACAAGGCCCATCACGAGCAGAACTGTGGAGCTCTGAGCCGACTTTCTTATTGAGTTTATCACGAGGAGATCTAATCTGGCTGCGCTCACATCGGCCTGGAGATAGGAGGCTGGAGGTCAGAGCCGGAGCTCCTGATGGACTGCTATTGATTGGAGGGGGCGACGTGGCGATACAGTTGCAGTTGCTCAGCATTGATTTTCTGCAAGTGCAGTAGTGGAGAGAGCCGGAGCAGGAGGGGCTGCCAGGTTATCTTCTCAAATATCCGGAAGTTTGTTTCTGCTTTATTTATTTATCCATTTATTTATTTATTTATTTATTTATTTTACCCCTCTCCACTGTGACACTGACCTTCCCCGAGTCCGGAGATATATCACGTTAGACATGAGCTCAGCAAGGCCCCAGCAGACACACTGTTTCAGCAGCTGCAGCAGCATTTTTCTCCTGCTTATCGGACAGTACGGCCGACCAATTAGACGCTGCTGCTGCGCTCAGTCGATAACATCACCTCGGTGGAGGAGCGCGTCGCCTGGAAGTGAAGTTGAACGCACATCTGCAGGCTCATAGAAACCCTGATCGTCCTGAGGATACCGTGTTTTTCAAGCTTTTCTCAGTTTGTATTGCAAAACGTTCCAAATTTTAATATTAGAAGCGCCTGCAAAATGAATTTATTGATACACTGTATGTTTAATAATAATTAGTGCTACAGTGGTTTTCAGCTACAGTCTTTTTAAAACTTTTCTGAACTGTAATTTATGCATTAGCTTCAGAAATTATTATTAAATTATTATTGCTTAAAGCTCCTTGAAAGCACATTTCACAAGGAAAATATGCTGGCTGATGATCCTCAGACAATATGAAAAGCAAACCAGGAAATGACTCTTCACAAGGAAGGGACAAGGGACAAAAGGGGCTCCCCTATGTAATAATAAAAATAAAAAAATAAAAAAGCGGTGGTGGGATGGTGAAAAACAGTCAGCAGTAATGAAAAGCAGATCTGTAATTTGTAAGAAAAGGAGAAAAAATGTGCCCAGACATTCAGAAGCACAGCCTCCCTCTGAGTGATTCTAATGCACAGACGGCTCAGGGCTTATCATATTTATTGTACACTTATTCAAAGGGCCTTTTTTTCAATATATATTTATTTTATGCTGAATGAATTTTAATTAAAACTTCAAACACTCGCGCTCCAGTCGGCCAGAGCGGGGCTTCCCTTTGATTCACCCCCCTCACCCTCCCCACCTCTCCTCCTCCTCCTCCTCCACCTCCTCCCCCTCCCCGTTTCTTCCCTTTGGGCATCTTGCGCCTAATTGGCTCGGCTTGCGTGTCGTCAGTGGGTCCGTCTCTGTCCGTCAGTGCGGATGAAAGGATGTCAGCGGTGCATAGGTGGCCGCCAGGGTGCTGGCTGCCCTTCCTGATGAGCCTCAGGATTTTGGATGGGGGGGGGGGGGGATTTGGGGATCGCAATTTACTTCACGTCCGTCTAACAAGCTCACGTCAAGAGTCTGAGAGCTCACGTGTCCTCAGTAAACAGCGGCACCGGTCGGATGCCTCCGTCGCACTTTTCTCACGACCCTGGAGGAAATTGTTTGGTTTGCTCTGTCACCTCCACCTCCGGGTGCTGTTTTTAGAGCTGCTTCCCCACCTCCCCCTCCGCCTCCCTTCCTCTCCTCGGCCTCTCTGCCGCTGTGTGTTAAATGTTGTGAAGTGAAGTAGCCCATCGCTCAATGAGCTTGTATTAACACCTGACTCCCGGCTCCTCGCTTACCGTTTGTTCCTGGCCGCGGGGGGTCCCCGGGGCCGGGGCCCCCGGCCGGAGGCTTCATATATGGCCCGATCGATAAGAGACAGCAACCCAGCAGGCTGCCGCCGGTGGAGGGGGGACCTTTCCCGTCACTTGCCCGCGGAACGGTCTCTGACTTTGGGAGTGTCAGTAGCGTTTGCGTGACAGTTTTTCGCAAAATAAAAGCAATAAGAATATCAACAAAGAACAATTGCTATTTGCATGTTTTTCCCTTGAACGGTGTGAAGCACATAAGCCGGTGTTTTGGTAGGTGAATGATCCCATGATGGTGATCAGCCGCAAACATACCAATGGGAAGCTTTGAGTTTCAGTTTTCACGCTTTTATCCTTCTTCCTGTCTCACTTTTCAGCCTGTCACACAGTTTTACACTTCATTTTGTAAGCAGCAACCCCTCACCCTCCTCTCCTCACTCTGCTCTCCAGGCTCTGTCCATGACCGAGGTGAACGGACCGAGCTCCCAGGTGGCCGAGCCTCAGATCGCCATCTTCTGCGGCCGTCAGATGCTGCACATGAACCTTCAGACCGGCCAGTGGGAGCCGGACCCTCAGGGCCGCCAGGGCTGCTACAAAGAAGCCAGTGAAATCCTGTCCTACTGTCAGGAGGTAGGAGGCCGTCCTGAGCCACGAGATGAGACACATGACGACACGATCAATACTGCTAATAGCAACGGTTCACCCCACAAAAAAAAACTTGACATTTGACCCTTAACCTGACTTTGCCTCATCGTTACAGGAGGCTCTGGTGACATTTTCTAATCTATGAAATCATCCTGGAGCTTCCCAGGCCGAAGGATTTACAATCAAGCATTTGCCATGTACAGCAAAAGAAACCTAGAACAGAAGAAGACAAAATGTCTCCATACCACTTATGTGGTATCATTTGAATATTTATTTTACTCTTAAATGCAATGTTAACTCTTCATGTGAGTGGCATCATGTTAGCCACAACCAGACCAGCAAGAATGCGACTCTCGTCCCCATTTCTTCCTTGAAGTGGATATTTATATATCCATATATATATAAATTTATATATATATGAATATATGACATTGCTGTTTTGATTCAGGTTGGATGGCTTCTCTTACAACACTTCGATGAAATAACAGGAGCAGCCTATGTTGGGTTTTTCTGCTGTTGCTTCGATATTAGTTGAAAGCTACCGTAGGCGTCCATCGGGTGGAATTCTCTCTGCCCATGATACCCGAAAACAGTTTTGTAGATCAGAAAATGTCCCCATTTGCAAAGTGGTGAGTTTTAATATGGGGTGAACTCTGACCGTAATGTACGCCATTGCCTAGCTTTTTTTTCCACAGGACTGCTGCACGAGATGAAGATGTGCGCAAATCACAATTTTATTGTTCTCCTTTTCTCTAATATGTCTGACACCTCTGTGGATCTATATATTTCACCATATATAGTGAAGTGATGGCGGCCGTCCTCGGAATATTTCTATATATTCTCTCGAGCCGCCATCCGTTTTTCTCTCCTCCCGTTACCTGTCACGTGTGCTCTCATTAGCCGCTAATGCAAAGTGATCAATGGCCCAGCCAGTTTCCGCTCACTCCTCCTCAGCCCAGTGCCAACAGAGGCACTTGGCCGAAGGAAAGGAAACCAAGCGCCACCTGCAGGCCGGAGGAGATATCCCTGCGCTGGCAGCAGCCGGCCGCCAGAATCAACTGTAATGCGATTAGCTGGCTGTCGTGTATCCGTGATGGGTTTTTTACACAAAAGCCATTACAGTGGTGAAGAAAGCATTTTGGTGCGCATTCAGACCAGGCCAGCTGCATTAATTCCCTCCTATTAATCCTCATTTGTGTCTGTGTGAAATTCCCAAATCCAATGTGGAATCGGTGGAGGATGAGGACGTTCATTTCCATGTGCGGATGAACTCGTCTTGCCTGACCGAAATGTCGTCAGGCAGTTACTTGGCATGGTTGTCTCCCTGGTCGCTCTTCTCTCAGTTCAACCTTCCCTCCCGTCCCTGAACCTGCTCTCTAATGGAACTCTCCCTCTCCCTCTGCTCCTCTCCTGTCTCTGTCCGTCCACCATTTCCTGTTTTGTTATTTTATTTTGTTTTGTTTTGTGTCGGGTGCCTCTGCCCTCTCTGCATGCCCCTGCACACCCAGATGTACCCGACACTCGCCATCTCCCACATAGAGGAATCAAAAAGACCCGCCACCATCCACTCCTGGTGCAAGAAAGGCTTGGGCCGCTGCCAGACTCACCCTCTCATCGTCCTACCCTACCGCTGTCTAGGTGAGAGCAACCTTCAGTCCACAGTCATGAAGAAAAAAAAAAGAGAGATTTTCTGAAATCATTTCTTCCATTATTAATTCTGCTGTATTAAGTTATATAGTATAATTTGTTTCGGGGATTTAGATCAAAACATTGAGACCACTAAATGTGAAACAGCAGCCAACCAGCACAAGATGTGGGTAATGATTCCTTTTCTTTTAGTTTAATAAACAAACAGCCAAGAAAAAAAATCCTTAAATGCCACACTGTATTATTTCAGAGCTTGACAATGAACTATCGCACCCGAGTTAGGATAAAGCTGTTACGTAATATCCATTTTCTTAAATGAGGGAGATGGACAATGTTGCTTTGCCAGAGCAGGCAAATAAATATATCCACTGGTATTTCTCAGAAGCAAGAGCCAACAAGATCTGATATTATTATTTCGAGTTAGAAATTTAGTCAAATTTTGATTCTGTCATACTAATGGGAAAAGAAACAGGCAGTGGTTCACATGGGCGTCGTGACGCCTACTGGCCAACAGGGGGGCTGGTAGACCAGGAACAAATGATTGAGTTAGTGAAATGATAAGAACAGGCAGTGACTCAACTTGAATGCGCGTTATGATTAAGAAAGCTCAGTGTCTTGGCACTGGCTGCGTCTTGTTTGATTTGTACTGTACATGCAGCTGTGTGGGTGAAAACCTTCCCTGATGCAGAAGCGTGTAATAACTGCACCGTAGGAGGAGCTGAAAGCGGTGAACAATAATATTTCAGACTTTATCACGAAGTCATTTGCATTCAGGGCCCGTTTTTTCGACATAGTGACACATCTATCTGACACGTCTGGTCTATAATTCTCTTGTTTTGCAACTCACTACCATAGACGGCTAATCAAAAAACCTTTTGAACGCGATAGTTACCCACACAAACCATCTTGTTCTGACAACGGCTGCAAATCAGTAGCGGTAACTTTGCACATTAACTTCACGCGGAGCTCATTATTAAAATAAGGTCCGTGCCGTGAAATTCAAACACATACATACTATGCCACAGAAAAATATCGTCCTTGCCAGCTTTGTGTTTACGTTCTTCCTACTTCCCAGGATCTGTATCAGCCCCAAAGTTCTAACGTCGCTGCCCCCTTACTCACTTCTCCTACTACACAAATTTACCCTCACACCTGGCATTAATTCCACATCAAAAACGTAACAGGATCTGGTCGTCAGCTGCTCCTCGTTGAATGCTCTTTGCGAGCGACACTCGTGGTTCTGACTGTACTTCCCAAAGTTTTCATCCCTAAAATGCTTTCGAAAGCTAAAGTAGGACGACCTTCTCTTCCATCCCGCTGCAGAGGGCGAGTACGTGAGCGAGGCCCTGCTGGTGCCCGACCGCTGCCGTTTCCTCCACAAGGAGCAGATGGACACCTGCAAGAGCTACGTGTACTGGCACAACATCGCTAAGGAGGTGAGGACAAAGTCAGGGGTCGGGAGTCGGCGGAATAAAGGGTAGTTGGTGTGGGAGCGCTGGTTCCCCGGTTCCAATATCCAACCAGTGGCCTCGACCAAAAGCTCCAGCGGCCATAGAGCAGAACTTTCCACACACTCCTTGATCAGCTCCACTTGGCGACAGTTTCACTTGCACTCTGAAATTCTGGCCCCAGTGCACACCTCCCTGAAGTGTCTGGTGCACAGCAGATGGTGTCAAGCTGTAACACTTCTTCATATCACTTACAACTCCTTTTTTGCACCAGTAGATGAAAGGTTCGATAAAAGACAAGGAGGTTGTCCGAGCAAAATTCTTTATAACTTGATTAAATTAAAAAAAAAACGTCCCATGGTGGTTTCTCTCATCTTGTTCTATTTTCAGGAATGTGCTGAGGACAATCTGGAGCTCCACAGCTACGGGATGCTGCTGCCCTGCAAAGACCGTTTCAGGGGCGTGGAGTACGTGTGCTGCCCAGGCCGGGGAGGCTCCAGCGGGAAGGGCGAGGCGGAGGACCGGGACGTCCCCGCCGCACAGCAGCCGCTCACTTCCCAGAGCAGCGGAAAACTCAGCTCTGGGTAAGATGATTCAACTCGGGGGCGCCACCTTCAGACGCGACCCTGATAACACAGCGTTGGCAACTTGACCTCTGACTCGTGTTGTAGCACTCCAGATTGGCCTTGGTCTCAAGACCACTTTTTAAGGGTCTCGGTGTGGTCTTGGACTCTGAGGCATTTTTACTTGGTCTTGTTTCAGTCTCGGACTGGACGGACTCTGGAATTTTTGATCCAGACCGGTCAGGACTCGGCCAACACTACAATGACACGATAATAACGGAAAAGAATCCAGCTGCTCCTGTTTTACGCTCTGTTGGTGACACCCAGAGTGACACCCTGCCCCCTTATTCCTAGTTCATTTATTTTTTTGAATTTTATGAAGTTTATGATGTTTTTTGGAAAATGGTTCAAAATAGTTGGCAAAGCAGCAAAATGTTAAAGAAAATGATTCACAGATACCTTGCTGAAAAAAGATGTTGCTGTTCCATTTAGAGGCAAACTTGAATTTAAAAAAGATGCTGGTCATTTCTTTCTGTTCTGTTGTTATTTTTCTTTGACATATAAAGTCTTGGTTTTGGTCTTGGTCTCTAACCCCAAATGTCTTGGTCTTATATTGATCTCGACACCCTCTAGTCTTGATAATGTCTTGGTCTCAGTTGTTGCGGTCTTGACTACCACACTACCTCTGACGTCTTTGGACTTTCACAGCATCAAGGTGACAGCCCCCACACCCAGCCCAGCCCCCGACCCCGACGTGGACGAGGCCGACATGGAGGAGGAGGACGACGAGGTGGTGGAAGAAGAGGAGGAGGAAGAGGAGGAGGAAGAAGCAGGGGACGTGGACGAGGAGGAGGTGGTAGACGTGGACGAGGAGGAGGAGGAAGAGGAGGTGGTGGCGGTGAAAGATCCGGAGGAGTACGAGGACCCCATGGACTCGGGGCCGGACCAGACGCCCGAGTACCTGGACTCCTTCGACTTCGAGAAAAGCCACAAACCCACGGCGTCCACGCCTCTGATGAGGGGCGACAGATGTAAGGGCTAAGAGTTATGGTCTTACAAACCGTAAACCTGCCACACACACCAACTGAGATACAAACCCGCATGAAAAGGGCAGCAGTAGCACTCGGTCTCACGAGGTGTGAACAGCTACACTGGTGGTCTGCATTCACGCCTCCTGCACGCAACTGACCACACACACACAATACACACACACACAACACACTCAGAGGCTATCTTTCAGTGCACGACTCACAGCAGGTGCTAGTTCATAGGAAATTCAACAGTTTTTACTAAAAATGGCAGAGTAGGAGAAAGTGCAGACAGACTCTGTTTCAAAAGGATCTACAATGCAAAGCATCTACAATTTGGATAAGATGATGAAATCGGCCGCACAAGTCAAGAGTGTTGCGATAAAAAAAACGCTGTCATTTCCTGCTCGTTAATTCGTGTACTTTTATTTAAGCCACTATCAGTTACGGCCTTTTTCCAGGTACAGCATAACATTAACCTAAACTGGCTTCAAAAATGAAAATCCACTTTTGTTATCCTTTTCCTTTTCAATCAAATTTTTCAGTAACTCGGGGTGAGACTTCATAGTTACTTCATAGCTGCTCTTTCTTTGTCTTTTTTTTTTGTCAACCCAGTGACCACCTCGCGGCCCACCGACGGCGTAGACGTATACTTCGAGAAGCCGGTGGACGACACGGAGCACGCCAACTTCTTGCGCGCCAAAACCGACCTGGAGGAGCGACGCATGAAGAGCATCAACGAGGTGACTTTCAAAGAGCCGTAATGCAGGTGGCACCTCAGACGCCTGGGTCATCAGTGTGGGGGAAGAGTCCAATGTCGGATCTCCGCAGACACACACAGTGTTCACAGAGCCTGGTCAACATGCAAAAATGATCTCACGGTGCCTTTTTTTTAAACAGCTTTTTGAGAAATCAGGGTCAGCGTTTCATATTGGCAGCATCTCTCTTCCACAGATCATGAAGGAATGGGCGGAGGCTGACAACCAGTCAAAGACTCTTCCCAAGGTGGAGCGACAGGCCCTGAATGAGGTAATCACACGCCGGGATTTTTTTTTTTTTTTTTTTTTTTCTCCGCCGTTGCTCAACCTGCGCTTGTCCTCCACCAGCACTTCCAGTCTGTGCTGCAGACGCTGGAGGAGCAGGTGGCCGGCGAGAGGCAGAGGCTGGTGGAGACCCACCTGGTCAGGGTGGAGGCCATCCTCAACAACAACCGCCGTCTGGCCCTGGAGAACTACCTGACCGCCGTGCAGTCGGACCCTCCTCAGGTAGGTTGTTTATCTCTACGGGGTCCTGCAGCAGCGGGATTCATTCAGCAACTCTCTGACGCTCTGACCGACTGTGTCCTGCAGCCGGAGCGCGTGCTGCAGGCCCTGAAGAGATACATGGCCGCCGAGCAGAAGGACCGCAGACACACACTCAGGCACTACCAGCACATCGTGGCCGTCGACCCCCAGAAGGCTGAGCAGATGAAATTCCAGGTGTGTGTGTGTGTGTGTGTGTGTGTGTGTGTGTGTGTGTCTGTTGAGCTGTTGCAGAAAGCCTGTTCAAGAATTCACAGTGTTCATTGTGAGTCCCACATTATGCAGAATTCTCTTTACAAAGGCTTTGGTAACAAATTTCTGTTTCTCCCTTAGTTTTCCAGTGCATGTACACCACCAGTCAAAAGTTTGGAGACATGTTTCTGAATTCATGCTTTTTCTTACATTTTCATGACTATTTACATTGTCGATTGTCGCTCATACATATGGAATATGTATGCAACAAAAAAAAGTGTGAAATAACTCAAACAAGTTTTATATTTTAGATGATCTAGACGAGCCACCCTTCATATAAAATATATTTAACATAACATATTTAGGTATTTAACATTTCTGTCTTTTGCCACATTAATCCACATATCTTGCTCCTAAATTTGATGTCTTCGGTATGTATCTGCAGTGTAGAGAGCAGTCAAACTTTTGACTGGTAGTGTACGTCATCCCTCTGTGATGTCACAAAGGGCCTGCTACCTGTTCAAGAGTGAAAACTACTAGTGTTGGAACACCTGGCAGCCACTTTGTGGAACCAAAACAAATATACTACCCCCCAAATGAAAATCTGTTGATTTAAATCACACCGAGATAACCTCAGTAATTACCTGAGCTGCCATTCATTTTTTTCAATTAATCCTAACAGGCAAGCATGACATCATGCCTTCATCGCATTTTAAGTAGCCCAACCCAAACTGTCTGTGATCATCCCTGCAGGTGTACACGCATCTGCACGTGATCGAGGAGCGGATGAACCAGAGCCTGGCGCTGCTCTACAAAGACCCTTTCCTGGCCGAGGAGCTGCGCGACGACATCCGTGAGCTAAACCGACGCAACCCGACGTCTCGTTGAAGTCGTTCCCGGCTGATGACTTATCTCCTAATCCCCGCCTCCCCCTTCCCCCTCACCCCATGCAGAGGAGCTGGTCAAAGCGGAGAGAGGAGACATCAGCGAGCTCATGACCACGTCCTTCTCTGAGACCCGCACCACCGAGGAGCTGCTGCCGGCCGAGAGCGAGGAGGTGAAGGACGACGAGGAGGAAGAGGAGGCCGCCTTCCAGAACAGGCCTTACCCTCCCCGCATTGGTACGCAGAGAATGTTGTTTATGTGTGCACTCTTCCGATTGGGCAGTGACGCCGCTCTATGAACAACATATGAATCAAAAGTCGCATTAAAATTCGCATCAGCTGACTGGTTTTACGTATGTGACAAACTCAACGTGGCCTCTTTAGCAGCCAGTGAGGGATGAACCAGCTAATCAAACTTTTCTCTTGTTTGTTCCCCAAAGACCCGCCGTCCAACAAGAAAGGTGAGCTGCTACTATTGGCTGCTTTGGAGTAGACTGAATACCTTTCATTTTACGTCCCTGTGTTCTGACCCGTTGCTTTCCCTCCATCGCCAGTCTTGTCTGTGGATGAATACGACTACACCACATCTGAAAGAGGCCCCACTTATGAGTATGAGGAAAAGGTTGGTCATCAAAGGCTGCACACTCTACAACTGAAAGGTGTGGATCTCAGAATCTGACGTGGTCTGTCTCATTTCTCGTTCTTATCCGTCGCCCCCTTAGATCAACACGTCTCTGGAGCTGAAGCAGGTGGTGAACAAGCCGGCGGAGATCGAGAGAGATGAGCTGGTAGGACGTCAACACGAGCTGCGGTTGCTTTCCAGGAAGCCCATTCTCCGGCGGCCTTAACGCTCACGTCTCCTCTGTCCACAGCAGCCCGACGCCCTGGAGACGTTCAACAGAGGCGCCATGGTGGGGCTGCTGGTGGTGGCCGTGGCCATCGCCATGGTGATGGTCATCAGCCTGCTGCTGGTCCGCAGGAAGCCGTACGGCACTATCAGCCACGGCATCGTAGAGGTGCGCAAGACTAACGCCGCCATACATCACTTCCTGTTGCTGCCGGCTGGGGAGATTTCACTTTCAGATTTAGTGCACAAACCAACTCACTAACTCACTCTCACAGTGGGGAACCCATTAAAGAACCATTTGCAACTTTTAAAGGGATCTATTGGCGTAAGATTGAATGAAACATAAAAATGCTGGTTTTCACTTAAGATAAACCCACAAAAATGAGATAACTGTGGTCTTCATCTACTTATCCCAAGCACTGATTTCCATGGAGACTAGTAACCATGCCAGAGGATGTATAGAATAGAACAGAATCAAATGCCTTCATTTACCCCACATTGGGGAACATTACATAATAACAGCAACATGCAGTGCAATACAGAAGAAAAAAATGTTACTATTTCTGGAGTCATAAAGGAAGGAAAAATCAAAAACTATTCACCTCTATATGGACAGTTGATGTAGATCTAGACACACACTGGGCCTTGGAGCCAATATAACCACTGAAAGAATAATTGATTAATTCCACCCCCGTGCCCCCCATATATTCAATAATCACTATTAGAGAGTTTATTAAAGAGTTTTGTGCCGCAGTTACTGTATCGCCGTCTCTCTCCCAGCAGGTCGACCCCATGCTGACGCCAGAGGAGCGGCAGCTCAACAAGATGCAGAACCACGGCTATGAGAACCCCACCTACAAATTCTTTGAACAGATGAACTGATACACCGGGGGGCTGCCAACAAGTCATGCCCACCACTCGTTTTGTCCCCCGGCTCCTCACCGTAGTGTCCCAGCTTCACTCCCCGCCCCCCACTTGGCAGATTCATTTTCGCTGCGCACACAAAACACCTGACATAAGTAGACGGGGACGCGTCCCGAACAGATAAGTAAACAGCCAACGACAGCTGACGGGAGCGTCAGTGCCGAGACCATGCGAAACCTCACCATCACCTGCTGTAAACTAGCGCTCCTCCCGAGTCCTCAGCATCCTTCTGTCCACAGTGTGTCAATAGCTCCAACAGACCAACGGTCGCACCAGAAAACGGACAAAACAACCCCAGTGGCATGACTTGAGCCGGTGCCCCTCACTAGAAAACAACCTTTCACGGTGCAGAAATACTTTCTAGTGTTTATTTTCTAAGTAGTGGTCTCTCGGTTTGAATTGTGCCACAGTTAGATATGTGAGTGTGCGTAGAGTTCCAGCCTCGCTTAATTATGGTGTGATTCGCGATTATAAAAAAAAAAAAGAGAGAGAGAAGAAACACTGCGTCATGCAAGGTGTAAAAACAAGGCGGATAATTTGGAAAAATTAGCTTCACTTAGCTACTGCACCACTGAACAATACCTCCTGGACATTAGGTGGCGGCGTCGAGGTGTCACCTCGGAACGTGTCAGACATCAAGGCTTTAATATTGAGAGAAGACGTTGAAAAGACACAGAGCTGGGCTGCTGTAAATGTTGTTGGTACAAAAAAAAAAAAGAGAAAACTTTTTTTCACCCCTAAGGATCAGAACATTTGGCAAAACATAGTTAATGTTTACCGATTAGCTAATTAGGTCAGAGAATGGGTTCATTTTATTTGCACTGCTAAACACGAAGACAGAGAAATCGGTCTGTTATTTTAACGAAAGCATGACAACTTGGTGTATGATGCTGCTGTACTTTGTGTTGTACTCGTCATTGCTTTTTTGAGACGTCACAGTTCGAAATGGGCACTGTAAATAACGACGTAAGAAGTAACACGCGACTAGATGTAGACATTTCTATGATTCATTTGCATCGGTGTAACGGAATAATACATTTATTCAAAAGAGAAAAAAAAAAAACTACTGTAGTACATTGTGCTGTTACGAGAGGGAGAAACATTTTCCTAACATGGCTGATTGAAAACGGACTGTTGTAAAAACCAGCACAAGACAACGACACAGTAACTTCTTTCTGAATGTATTTAAGGTAGACGTTAAGATTTCCATCTTCTTTTCAGTCACACATCCCTCCCCCGAGTAGGTTAGCCAGCATAGTCCGACAGGCGGGCCGCGTGCGTGATGGCCGTCTCGTCGCCCCCTAGTTGTAGCAGCTCCTTGGTTTTCACGCGTTTGGCGAGGTGCACAGCAGAAAGCAGAGCAGGCTGATATTTTCACTCTTGACGCGAAAGAGACTGAAGAGTCACTCAGTGAATTCAGAGTAAAAACAGACGGCGCTCAAGCATTCTCAGAAGGAAGGAAAAAAAACAACATGCTGCACGTCTTTAAATCTCCCAAATCCGAAAAAATGTAAAAACAAAAAATAAATTTTGAACTCAATCACACTGAATGTTCCATACATGCTTCATTTAAGTTACTCTCTTCATAAACAGCTTTTCACCGAATGATTCATAGTAGTTTTTCATATTTATACTTCATACGTAAAGGTGAGTCAAGAAGGGATTTACCTCCCTTTTTATGACTGATTGTAAACTGCTGAGAGTGTCCAGGTGGATTGTTAATGATTCCCTCACTGCACCTTCATTTGCTTTACATTTCTTGGTCTTTTTAGTATGGATACCTAAACCGCTCCTAAACCAGTTTGTTTTATTTAATGATTAATGGCAAAGACTTCTGTCAAAAACCTGCATTGAGAAAGAAAAAGCTAATTATGTTGCCCCCCCCCCCCCCCTGATTTGCTTCCAAAGCAAAAGGAGTTTGTCAGATGTATTTATTTTTTCCTTTGCTTTCTTTTTCTCTCATTCCTCTTGTCAGGCGGGTGGATTGCAGGTTGTGGTGTGACAGGCTAAGACAAGTCGTAGCTCTTGTATAATTTGTACAGTTCTGTTAGTGAATGAAGAAACAAAACAAAACAAAACAAAACCAAAAAAAAAAAAGTTGTATGTTCACAGTTTAAGTCAGTCGATCTTGTAATGATACTACTGAAACCATAGATGAGAATAAGCTTGCCTGTGTCTCCCAAAACCACTGAAGGTTTCCTACCAGCATTTAGCAGACGTAGAATGGTGTATAACTGTAGTTAATCCAATCACATTTGTACGTTTGTCCTCCGTCTAATTCTAGACTTCTTCTTTGTTGGTCCTCCCCCTCTCCCACCGACCCCCGACGAAATATAAACTATGTTATGGAGATTTTAATTGCTGCATTATTGCCTTTTACAATGCTGTGTTTTGGATGTAATTATTCTGTATTTTTTATTTGTATGTAATCCTCGGTTGGATCAAGGGTCATGCTCTTCACCTGTCATGTGATTTTAAGAGGCTCGTATGACAGAAACACTGACAAGTTCGTTACTCTGGGACGGAACCTTGGCGAGAAGTGGCACGAAGCACAAGTAGAACCAATTGACTCAGTCCGTGCACCACTGACTAAATGTTGGAAATCAATTCTGTCTGACACATTTCAATTTGCACTTAATGGTATTTTTCTGGGTGGGGCGGCGTCAAGGAAGCGGTCTTCATTCCCGTTCAGACCTTCGACCAAAGACGATGCAAAAAAATGAGCAGACAGGCATCCCAATTTGGCCAACGTTCTCTTTTGTGTAACTGTGCTTTTGCAAGCGTACAGAAGTAAATTGAAATTTGTCAAACTAATCAATGGTGTAATAAAAATGAATGACCCATAAAACTGCTGCGCCTGTCTTCATTGGGTTTCCCTCGCCTGCTCACATCACGCAGACCCCAACCGTCCCTATGACAGCGCACCTCATGTGAAACGTCGCAATTCGAAAAGGGGAAAAACCGACCGACGTGCACTGGAAAAATGCGGGTTTACTATTCTTTTCAATCCTCCCATATAATTTCGGAGGAAAAAGAAACCTAAGCGACACTTACATCATGACTTCTGATTTTCTTTAATGTTTTTTGCAGCTCTTATGTCATGTAGTTCTGTAGGAACGCCTCGTGCACGTCTGCACTTCATGGGTGCAACCGAGGTGTGTTGAAATGAGGATCGCTGACATAATCCACTTTAAAATGCAATATGTAACGTGGCAATGAAAATTCCTTCCTTACGTTCCTTGCGCTAATTCAATGTGTCTGCTATATGGCAAAACGTAGCTGAGGCAGGTGGCTGCTGTGTTCTCGGCTTGGTCTCAGCGGCTCATCAAGCCACAGGGTGACGCTTTGATGGCAAAATTGCAGTAGATTTCCTGTGTCAGGAAAAGCACGAGTCAACCTCAAAGAGGAAAGAGCCCAAAAAAAAGTCAGTTTCAGTTAACTATGTTTCATTCAATTTTCACTGCTCACGCTACAGTAAGTTGTGTGTGGGTTTTTTTGTTGTTTTTTTTTGCTTGGCAGAGTGAAAATAAAACTGATATTGTGAAAAGGTAAGACTGGGGAGCAGTGCAGTTACATTGTCCGCATCATTGTTAGTTGGGGGTTTAAACTTTGGCTGCTTGGTGCTTCTGGCTCCACATGACAGAACAACAGTGAGCAGCCTGACTGCAGTTCACAGTGAGGATAAACCATCTAGGTGACGCACTGGGTGACAGTTCCCATTCAGCCGTTCACCCGACAGTCACTGACAGTCAGTCAGCAGCGTGGGTAGGCCTCACGCACTTCCTTCACCTACAGTTTACCAAAGAAAAAATATTGATGTGCAGCTCCTGGCCCTACCCCAGTGTGCAGGTTCACTTCTTCCAAAACCACAACAGTGACGCTCAGCGCTCCAACAAACAGATACCCAGACGTGAGCAGGCTCTGCGGCCGCATACAGTGACAGTTTTCTGTGCACTGATGCCTCTGAGCGTGTGGGCCAATCACTCATCTCAGTCAGCGGTTCCTCTGAAGTCGGTTTGCATGCACACCGCCGCTGTGGCAGCACAGGACGAGTCACATTAACCCAGACTTTAATCGCCTCGCAGTCTGACTGTGCGCTCTTGTTCGCTCGGTAACACTTTGATTCATTCAGCAAAAAAGTAATGCGAGAACCCTTTGGGCTGCGGGGGATTAAGCATGTTAGCCCCGTTGGACCACAGGTGCTGTGACACTTTTGGGGGGGGGGGGTTTTAAAGGTCTTCCACAGCCGTGCTGAAGATGCGTGGACGCTGAAGGTCATGCCGAGAGGGTGGCTTTGACACCTCGTGAGTCAGCAGAGATGGCAGGTTGCAAAAAAAAAAAAAAAAAAGCCAAAAGAGGGGCTGTAATGTGTTAAAAAGTCATCTGTTGGTTGGGGTGGGGGCCGTCAGTCTTGGTATTACTGGCTGGTGAACCCCAGTGCATCACTTCTTCCCTCAGCCTCCTTCCCATGAAGCTGAAGATGACATTTAAATCATGCTAATTCGTCTGAGGGGAGCCAATGAGCTCAGACTGTCCAGTGGTTTGGCTGACACTCGAAGGTAACCTACACTCACAGGAAGGGGTTTGCACAGCGGTTCAGGCACACTATGTATGGGTCATGTTTGATTAAATGTGCACGCTTGACAATTTAAAATAACACAGCACGCCAACAAAAGAAACAAGCAAAGTTTTTAAAAGAAAATCTATTTGCTATGTTCAAAAGCGTTAACAAGAATCAACCTGCGATCGTCGCGTTTACATGGAAACAACTTTGTGTTTCTCTTTGTGTAAACCTCCCACGTCGAAGATGGAAATACTTTAAAGATGGAAGAATCGGGGCCTAATCTTTCATCAGGCACAAACACACGAGGAAATCACTAAAATAAAGAATATTATCCAAACTATTTCGGACTAATGTATGGACATATCTACGTTGAAAACATGCATCAAGTTTTTAATTGGTAAATTTGTAACTAAATAAAAAATTCTCTTTGGTAAAAGGACCAAAGGCAACTGTGTCAATGTTTCCTTTGTTCTGTTTGGAATTGGGGCGAATGATAATCAGCCTACATCAGTGTTAGTGCTGTGGAAATGTCATTTTAACGTACTTGTGGGAAGCAGCATCGTCAACACCATCGCTGTGTAGCATCTGCAATTGCCTTTGGATTTCTCAGCTATGCCGATGACACTCACTAGTTTACATATCACCTACTTTGAAGTACAACTATATATATTTAACGATATTTTTTTTTTTCCTTCTCTGAGCTCATTTACTGCCCAAATTTCATCACATTCTCGATCTTGTAAATGTGAGCTTATTACATTATTGTCGATCCAAATAACAAACTGCTATTAGAGCAAACAATATCATTCACTCCAAAACCTTTTCTTTTTAATCTTCTGACTGCCATGCTGCCCATGACAGATGTGACTTCAAAGGGTTTAGGCCGTGTGACATGACATGGGCTTACACTCTGTCCTATAATCAGATTTCATTGCATCAGACATACTGCCATCTGCTCCTCAGCTGAAATACCCTGCAACCATCTACTACTCAAGCGTTTGGCACGAAGTGAAGAACACACTCTTCAGAGTAAATGCATTTCTTCCCGTTACAATTACATTTGTTTCATGCGTCCTCTCAACTAGGATCATTTTTATTTTCTCTTCTCAAGCCTGTGCCTCCAGCTACTAATAATTTGTGTCAGCTGGGGCGACAACCAAAAAACAAAAACTGTAGCCAGGGCATTGGTTGCTTTGAGGAGGAAACACCCTTAAAAACCTACCCTGAGACATTCAATTCTGACATTTCTAGAAGCAATCAACCTGGAAACCTGTACTGCGCATGCAAATGTATTTAAAGTGTCCAGCAATGAGGTGTAGGTTGGTATGGTTACTTGAGGTTTCCAGTTTGGGGGATTTTCTTTTGGTTTTCCCTTTTCATTTGCGTTATTTATTTTTCTCTCATGTATTCTTTCATGTACATGATACCATTGTACTGTTGTTATATTTTTTTGTAAATACAAAAATAAAAATATTTGATAAAAATGCACACTACCTTTGCATTCATTTTTTCACTCTGGTTATGTGGCCTCTGTTAAAGTGATGAATTTAAGATTTACAACATATATATATATATATATATATATATATATATATATATATATATATATATATATATATATATATATACACACAATATATTATACATTTAACTCACTAATTGTTTGCCTGCAGAAACCCATATTTAAAACCTAGTTACAATTCGTAAAGAATTAGCGACTACAAATGACAAAGAGAAACTAGTCAGTTTCCCTGGTGAACAGTCTGCCGCGCACACGCAACAGAGTTTCAAAATGTATATTTGTGTACATAGACATCCGTGCTGACATGTGTTAAGATGGGTGACAATTATAATAAGAAACTACATGCTAATCAGAGTAGCACGCTTCATAACCAAACATCATACAAGGTTTTTTACATGGCCAAAGAAAGAGCCATAATAGTGTCCTGTGGTCTGCTTACATGACAGCCCAGTTTGCTGCTGTACTAAAAGCTCTTATTTAAAACATAAAGTGAGGTGCGATATTTCAAGAGCGCACTTTTCACAGAAGCCTAGTCCTGCATATTGCGACCACTTGGTGTTTCCTGTCACAGATAGTCTTTGATGTGGCTGTAGATTCTGAACAGAGCAGCCTATTACTTATTGAACTTAATGAACTGACTGGAGATGTGCACATGAGAGGAAATCATGTATAACATGTACAGATATGCAGCATGTAATGGGCAGCCATAGACCCCGACTGCTACTGCCCCCAATTCACCTCCACACACGCACACACACACACTTTTTGTGAAATATTTTTTGATGCAATATCATTGTGTGCTTCAAGTTGTGTAAAGATATCCAGTAGTAATACAAAACAACATTGCCCTTCTTTTAAAGCAAAATAACACAATTAAAAGAATAATTACTTTACTTTCCTTTACTTTGGCACACGAAACAAAGTCTAGAAGTATTGTTATCAATGAGCCAATCAGAGATCAGTCAAAGAGGAGGGACTGTACAGGCAGTGAAGGAAGCCGCCCAATTCTTCAGCCAAGCCTGTACCTTAACACATGTGTCAATTTACGAGTCACTTCACACTTATGATGTGAGCTTGCTCATTCGTCTCCAGGAGTCTCGGAAATTGACTGAACATCAGGTACGTGGCCCAATCACACAACCTACTGCTTTTCCACAACTTGAAAACAGGAGCAGGTTTGTTTTGGCTCCTTGTTCGTTCTGCGCGTTTCTCTCGTATTCCACTCCAGTCTATTGATCTGAGGTCTTTGTGCTCTGGCTTTTTCATGCGCATTGACACATGCTAGATGTGGGGAGGCTGAGAGGATGTGTAAATCAGACATAAAACATGCACGGTTTCCCTCCTGAGGTCGCGCCGTGACTGCAGAGGAGTTTGTCAGCTTGCTAACCGTGTCACAGCTCTGCAAAAGCGTGCCACGCTGCAACTCCACAATGGGCCGCGCTGAGACCGTTGCAAAATCCAGGACGTTTTGAGGTGAAAAGCTCTTGTTACATGACAAAAGGCTTGTGTTGTGGGGGGGGGGCAGAGGACAGAGGAGAAGGTTTTTAGGCCGGCCGTCTAATGACACGATTTTTAAGTTGACCCTTATGAAACATCCCCAATGATTTTTAACTTTCAGTGTTCAAAAATAAATTCAGTAAACAGTATGGATTTCAAAGGTTGTTATTACATGTATTTTATATATGTATATTGTATATTATGCTATTTTTTTAAAGTGGCTCTGTTCTTTATCTTCCAGTCATATCGTTGACATTTTGAATTTAAATGACGTTAACGTCAAACAGTGTAGACCAAAAGAATGCACTAGCTAAACTTGTTGCCGCATCACGTAAATTATACAACTGCATATAGCAGTGACTGAGTCTGTGAATAACTCGTCATGGCTTATACTATTAATAATATTATTGTTTGACAAATGAATACAAATTACTGCTGCACCTCCTGTCGCGGTGTAATTTCTCTTTCATTATATGTACGCAGGCAACCGGCCTCTGCAAACTTAAAACTGCTTTAACTGCGAAAGATAATTACCAAACAGTATTTTCCCCCGTGGCTGCCCTATGATACTCACAAATACAAATCCACCCGGATCATCGAGAAATTGCCATAACTTTCCTTTTCTCTGAGCTTTCATGTTAGAACTTGCAAAAATACGTTCTCATTAGAAATGGATTACCGTAACCTGACAACTAAATGTCATTTTGTTTCGCATCTTTCCATTTACAGTCACCGTCGGAGGCCAACGGGGTGGCGCAAAGGCCTTACAGTAGACATGTGATCTGTTCGTCTGAAGGGAAAACACACCGCATTACCAGAAAAATTCCATGTGCCATATACTAGACCGAGCGTGACGCCTACATATTTATCCACATTTCCTTAAATTTACATCTGAAACTCCAAACGTCCCTTGGAAACATTAACAATAACGTATTTTCATTTTTGACAAGCAGTGTTTATTACTCACGGCATTATTGTTGTTGATTGGAGCTGTGCTCGTGTTTATTCGCGCGTACAGTCATTAGTCACGGTTTCATATTGTCGTTGGCCTTTGTGGCTACAGAGTGTGTACATGAGTGGGGCATATCAAAGCTTTTACACGAGCGAGTGCCTTTTCAGACATAAACTTGGCATTCAAGCCATAACATCAGGCAGCTTTTGGAGGTGGAGGTTGAGGTGGGTGGGATTACTGCGATTTTAAAAGAGAAGCTGTAGAAAAACTACGAAAGTCAAAGCTGCACCATACAATAAGAACCGTGATTGGTGGATCCGGGCAGAACACCTCTGGTTGTTCAAATTTTCAAGTCATTTTCATCCTTATCGTGACATGACATCGCGCTGCAGGATTTCCTCTCGCTGATTAAAAGCCTGCCAGCCGACGGGTAGCATATGTTTTGAAACTGCCAGCTGGAATCTTGACTCTTTATTCCGTCCAAGTCATTTGACTTTCTCTTTCAGATGTTTGGGCAGAATTTCGTCAATCTCCGGCAATGATCAGAATCAACAACCCCCAGTACTTCCACTTCCTGCAGCAGGCGGACGCGCTGCGTCGCACGGGCTCGCTCTGCGACGCCGTCATCTTGGTGCACAGCCAGACCTTCCGAGCCCACCGGCTGGTGCTGGCCTGCGCCAGCAGGAGGCTGGCGCAGCAGCTGGCCGTGGGGGAGGCCGACCGCCCGCTCCACCTCGCACTCGACCTGCTCTCGCCCCGCACCTTCCAGCAGGTACTGGACTTCACCTATGCGCAGGCCCTGGAGGTCTCCGAGGGGGACCTGCGGCTGCTTCTGGAAGCTGCTCGGCTGCTGGAGATGAAGTCGCTGGAAGACCAGTGCCAGAAGCAGCTGGATGACCTCCATTGTCCCGGACAACCTTTCTTGACCGTCACGGCGGTTAAAAAAGAAGAAAAAGAAAGGGCAGGGCGGACGGGCGGAGAGCAACGAGATGGACCGGAGGAGGACGAGACGTCAGCAGAGACGCCCCCCTCCGTGGACACTGACAGGGCGTCACCCTCTGGTGCCTCCAGGTGCCCAAACAGTCCGCGGTCCCTGGGGAAGAAGGCCCGGTCTCCCCCGGCCTCAACCTCCCCCCACAACCGGGAGAGCGTCATCACCAGGTCCGCCAACAGCGGCTCCACCTTTTCCTCGCCATGGACTTTCCCCAACGTGTGGAGCTCCTCCAACACCCTGAGGTGCCTGGCCGAGAGCTACCCCAGCCTGGTGGCAGTTCGGCCCCTCTCCTCCTCCCCGGGCCCGTCCTCCATCGCGTACCCGTTCTCCTTCACCGCCCCCCACGTCTTGCCCCTGCTGGGCTCCCATTTCCAAAGCTCGATGAAGGCGTACTCGCACTATCACGCAGGCTACGCACCAAACCTTTACGGCGGGTCGGCAGGAATAAGGCACAGGGTGAAGCAGGGCCTGCTGAAAAGGAAAAAACAGCGGACGTTCGCCGGGACCTTTCAGAGCAGTGGGCTGAGGTAAGTTGTGAACATGTCTGCTCTTACTTTCAGTCATCCGCTCCCTAGTTTTCCTCCCGCATACTCATCTGGGATTCCCTAGTTTGCTCAAATGTTCCTTCACAAACAGACTCAACCACCTGACTCACCAACGCCGGGGCAGATGAATGTCATCGCAACTTGCCGCATTTTCCACCTTGAAAACTTTTGCCAGTTAACTCCATAGACGTCGCTCGCCGTAACACAAAGCACCGTTCAAGTCTGAACGCAAGCAACTCGTTTGCGTCTCTCTGCCAAATTGGCGTTTTGTTTTTTTCTTGTGAAACAGTGTGAAACTCATTTTGAGGTGATTTACCCTTTTCTTTGTAATCTAGGCATATTGTATGCCGTTACGCACACTACAAGCGAACAGTGTAAGAAGGGGAGACCCCTAAATTTCTCGCCTCCTTCGCAGAAGTCAAGCTTTTTCTCCCACAAACAAACCTTTCAGTGTTTATAGTCTGGCATCTCTTGTTCGCAGTTATTGGGGAGGAACTGGGCAAAACTAACTTGAGACTTTTAGGATTAATAAAGTGTTTCATTCATATTTAAAAAGCAAGTTTATACACTTGTTGTTTCAGTGGCTTAGTTTTGTTACTTGATTTCTCAGCACATCCATTATGAGTTTATTGGTTAGGCTAAGGCTAGGCCAGATCAAATCCTACTGCCTCACTTATAAAGTATGAACACACAATCAGTAACCACATATATAAGATGTGCTTACCAAGTAGCCACAGACGTTTAGAACTGCCTGAGAGTGTGCACTTATTAAATGTTACTCCTCTCCCTTCATCAAATGACTAAGCCTTATAAATATCTCTATCTCTATGTGTTGGGTGCAAATTGTTGTTTTTTTTCTGAGGATTTCCACAAGTGGTGCATTTTTTCCACAATCTCTGCAAATCTGAGACCCGAACAGGTTTTTCTTAAATATGGATTTGAACTTAAGCTCATCACATTATACAGTTTCATTATTTTTTTTCCCTCTGCCCACAGTTTCTATAGTGTACCTACTGCCGGCACAGAGAGAGAAAAAGACTGCAATAAAAGCACCCATGACGACCCAGTGTTGCACAAATCAGCGACTACGACATCAGGTAACAAATTCAATCTGAAAATGATGGCACACTTTATTACTGGAAGAGGTTAATATGACAAAACCTTTTGTGACCTTTAACCTCTGCAGGCTAGCGAGGTACGCACTGGAAAGTGATAGAGCTGTGGTTTGTAGAACATTGTGCAGCAGGAACAGGAGTGTGGTTACAAAATGCAGCTACATACATGCACCAGTACAGTATGTGCAGTATTGCGTACTTTTTTTTTTTTACAGATTGGGCCCACACGAAAAACAGAATTGTGATAACATCACGATGACATCAATCTAACTTCAGCTTATCACCTTTTAACACCTGTATCTCAGATATCTCTGCTCAGTGGTGCTTTTTGCACATAGCGAGCTGCAGTGGCCGCAGTTATAAACTGAATGAACACTGCAAAGCTTCTCAGTCAGCAAATTGAAAGTCACTCTCTCTCAAAAATAAAAGAGAACAATTGCATATAAGTGAGTGAAAAAAGAAGTTGATGGTTGCGGCATATTCGGTAGTTTGGGTTTTCTCAAGTAGTGGACACAACTTTCTATTGACAAAGAAAGAAGGGCTGGAGGATTGTTGTGGTCTATTTTCATGATTTCCTTCACTCTGCCTCCCTCCCCCAATCCACCTTGCAACTCACACCTCGTATATAGAGCATCCTGTCTTTACTGAGGCCCAGGTTTACCTTGTATTCACACACACACACACACACACACACACACACACACACACGCAAAGGGGGTAAGTGCATATCTGTGTGGTAAATACAGTTCATAGATACTCAGAGTTCTGCCTTTCCTACCATATACAAATGCCTGTTTTTGTGTTTTACATCGAAATACTGAGTAAGTTTAGATTTGATTGGGTTTAGAAATTACTATTCACTGCTTAAAGATAATGAAATAATAAATTTAAAAAAACTTCCATGTCAAAAACATTTTCAGTTTTCCATCAGCAACAGCATCGAAACGTAAGATACAATGTTGTACACGACTGTCATGACAAAGTACAGCATGACGCAGACAACTCATTAAAAATCAACAAGAGAAATAATAGATAGATAAGCAATAGTGTAAACTGCAAAGGAAATGGGAAGGGTTTTTGATTTGAGATAAGACAGATGCTGCATCACAAGATCTTTATTATTATAGTTTATAATTTTACAAAGGAGTTCTTCTCTGATGGTGGCATTGTCATTGATTTAATGTAATAAATGCTACAAAGCTAAGCTAACATGGGAGAGGTTCAGCCTGCATTGATGTTTTAGACCCAAATCATGGTGTGATAAATAGTCATTAATATATTTGAACCTAGGGATGTTATGACAGCTTATGTGAGCTTTAATATTCTTCCATCAAATTGCATTCATAGTCAACAATTTTCATTGTTATTTTGCATTGTCTTGATAAACTGCTGATACAATGAGGAAAAAATAGCAGAGTAGCAGCAGCAGAGCACAAATAAAGATGTGAAAAACCTCACTCCTTTCCATTTGTCAGACATGTTCGTTTTGACCATGAAAGCTGTGATGTCACATCTTGATGACAAGTTGGACTGCCACAATATCACACCTTCACCCTTCTACTCACACCTTGTTTTCGTTGCAGGTGAGGCCTGTGCAAGGTGTCACATTAAAGGAAGTGAAGATGTTGCTCTTCAGCGAGAGCGCGGAGGAGAAAAACCCTACCAGTGCCAGCACTGCCCCAAGAGGTTCAGTCTGAAGCACCAGCTGGACACACACCATCGAGTTCACACCGGTAAGCACAGGAGGAACATTTAGGTAAAACAAAATATATAGAGAGGTGATTATTGATATACTGTAGATATATTAATTTGGCTGCAAGAAATAATTGTAAATACATATTGACGGTGATTAATCACGGTAATGCACTGCATGCATCACTAAGATTACTCAACTTCGTTGTGAGAAAAAAAAAATTCTGATATTTAAATAACTAGTGCCAGAGACATATATTAAAAAGCTTGTTAAAAAACAAACATCTGTAATTATCTGTGTATGTTTGTGACAGCATTATTAAAGGTATATTATCATTCTCATATCTATTCATATTCTGAAGAGCTTCATTATAGTGCAGTGTGTTCTGTAACGTCAGCACTTTTTTCTGCATATAATTTCTATTTGAATGTCATTCATGTCAGCACACTAATCATAACCCATCAAATTTTTTCTTTAAATTCTTGTGAAAAAGCCACTCTATGTTTCCTTTGACACGCAATATTTGTTGTTGTGTTTGAATTCGCTTTTATTGACAATAGTAGCGCTTCTGCCTCTCGCAGAAGTCCTAGTATTCATTTTCATTTTCATTAATTAATTCATTTTCATTTTCCCCTATATTTTGCTTCCTCTTTTAGCTCCAGAACTTTAAACCATTATCAAACTTGATGCAAGGCAAAAACACAAGAGGGACAAAGATTTATATTTAATCACAGATTAAAACCTTTGAAAAAAAAAAAAAAAGTGGGGGGATGGTGGGGATGGGGGGGATGTTGCTGCAGTTGCTCTGAAAACAAATACGTACGTGATGACCTATTTTATAGAAAGCGTTTGTTCCCGTGTGTCGTCTTCTCGTGGTTTATCCTCTGCTGCTTTCTGGCTGTTTATGCGGGTGGGTGGGTGGGGGGGGGGGATTCTAAATATTGACTGTCTCCCTCGTGTTCTTGCATTTTCTCTGTTATTGTGACATCAAACTGTAACCACACCAGAGACGGCGCTTCATGGAGTAGGCCCGCCGCTGCAATTTGCATTAATGTGACACAGTTTAGCGCAGTCAGTTGATCAGAGCACTCATCTATAGTTATATACAAATTGAATTTCAATTCTGTTACACCAATATTCGCTCTTTGCCCCACGTGCAGGTGAGAAACCCTTCGAGTGTCGCCTGTGCGGCCAGCGGTCACGTGACTACTCGGCCATGATCAAGCACCTGCGGACTCACGGCGGCGCCTCTCCCTACCAGTGCACCGTCTGCATGGAGTTCTGCAGCAGCCTGGTCGCCATGCAGAGACACGTCAAGAGCCACGCCGAGCAAGACTTCCCCCCCGGCTGGAGCATCAACAGCACCTACCTGTACAACTCACACATCTGACAGACAAAGCGTGGGATCATTATTGCATTCTAGCCGATGAGCTGATAACAAATGCACCATTTGCTAATTTAAAGGCCCAGAGTGCAACATTGAAAGGATTGACTGACATGAAATTCAAGTGAAAATGTAACTTTTTTTTTCCTTTTTTGTGCTAATTTTGGTTGGTAAAGTCCACAAAAATAAATAACTAATAATTAATTAGGACTTTTATTTATATGACAGGAGGCAGCTATGTAAAGGCAGTAGCCCAGAGTGCAGATATGATCTGGACATTGGTCATTTTATCCTTACAGCTGGTACAGGAACGATGTGACATCGATTCGGACAACTCATAAAAAAGATTAACATAGACACTGTTTGCAATACCAGTCCAGAGCATTAGGAGCTACTAAGTCTTACAGAGTTAAACAGATCTCGTCTCTTATCAGCAACAGAATCTCGCAGACATTAGAAAGTGTGCTCACATACTGAATCTGGTGAAAACTGAGTTTGGCAAAGGTTCTCAGCGCCCTCCTGTGGGCAACCACTGCATTGTTTTTTGAAAAGGTCTCGATTGAAGTCAACACGGAGGAAATTAAGGTTATTGGATCTGCTGGGGCATTTTACTGTGTGATTTAGCTTTGACTAGGTTTTTGTTTGAGGTTGTTTTTAGACAAGATGGTCGCGTTTTCATTCATTTAAAAGGCAAAAGGAAACAACTGAGGGGAAGAGGGATTAAAATAAAGCTCACACACACAAAAAAAAAAAACCTTATGGTTGCATGAGGAGTATAACTGTTTGAGAGGCAGATTAACATGCTGGAATGTTACTCCCACAGCTTTACTGTATTACTTTATGATATTTAACAAATTTTCTTTTTTTTTTTTAATATGTGATTGCATCTGAACAATATAGTGAAAAGATAAGTTGTCTTTATCTGTAATGTTTCAGCTGAAGCCTTTTTTTTCTTTGTGTAAAGAGGAAATAAATGAGCACATGCATACGCAATCCTAATGTTTTCATTGTGATGCCACCATGTATCAATAAATCTAATTTATCAAATACATTATGAAGGGTAGCGCATAGATAACCGTAAAATAAACAAAGAGAAGAAACTGAGCTAAAAGGCAGTTAAATACAATTTAATTGATGAACGCACCTGTGATACAACATTTGCTTTTTTCATATAAAGAGCCCATGGAGACACTGCAGCTCTCCAGAACTATTACCTGCGTCGGTGTCTCACAACTTCATCTTTGTGTATCACGTGTTAGGTTTGGCACAAGTTGGGATTTGAAGTGGGTGACAAGAAAGGCTCGATTTTTTTTTTTTTTTTTTTTTTTTTTTTTTTCTTTTTCAAGACGCTTTCATATATCCACAACTCTGTCGCTTACGCGGGCTGGATAAGTTGCTTTAATGTCCGGGGTTGGTAGCAGATGCATGAAATGTGCGCGTGATGAGGATGAGGTGCGCAGCGTGCATGCACGGCCGGCCCGTGGCACAGGCAGTATAGGCAAACGCTAAGGGCGCCGTTCATCCAGGTGGGCGCCACTATTGGGGGAAGAAAGTGGGGGAAAGTAACTTACACTGTTCTTAAAATGAGTTGTTCTGTTGTCTTAAGATGAACAAAATAAGCCCACAATAATTCGACGGCATAGAAAAGCCCAATAAATAATAATAATAATAATAATAATAATAATAATAATAATAATAATAATAATAATAATAATAATAATAATAATAACAACAACACGTTGCTTTCATAGACGTCCCCTCCCCCCTCCGACTAATTAGGATGTACCTGCTACCGGGGCGGGGATGGTTGTTTTTTGACGCGACCCCACGGCAAGTTCTTAAACACGTCTAAACGTACTCAATTATCTGGTGCCCAGGGGAGGGGGAAAAGAAAAGAAGAGGAAGAAAAACGATTAGCATAAAATGGTTTGCTAGTAATCAATAAATATCTGCCGTCAACAGTTTTAATGTCGAACGAATGAAGCCGTTATGGGAAAAACTAAGGTAACTACTCCCACCTTACTTTCCATAGGGAAATGTCTAAATATTCGATCCTTTCAGCAGGTGTTATAAACTAAAATGTGTTGACATTTTTGTCGATATCTGGTGAGCGCACGTTTTCTTAGCTTGTAAGAGTCTTATCAAAATGCTATTCCTATTCTACCCTTTTATTATAGTCGTAAGCCTAGATGTATGACGTGTTGCAGTTCATATTGTCTGCAGTGTGTTTGTAGTGTTAAACTTTACATCAGTGTCAAAGTGCACATCATTCATGTTATAGCATAACTTAGTATTTCCACATTCTATATTATACTGCAGTTCACTAATTCAGTGCATCCCTGCTAATCATCATTTCGTTGTATTGACAATAACGTTTGGTCTTATATAATTTGCATATCAGGAAAAAGTATAGACGTATACAAAGTATAGTATATTTACAGTATAGTGAAAATCATGCATATGCCTATTAGACTTTTTGTGTATATTATTTCATTTCATTTCAATTTTTATTCACTTCATTTTATTCTTGAAATCATATTATGTATCTCATATGTATTATTAGACTGTTTTCTGTAAACAAAACAATGTTCAAGATAAAGTTATTACGTTTCTTTTGAGGATGTACACCAGCAGTGTAACTTACTGCAACGCATAAATTAAAACAAAAATCAAAGGACGTGAAGCGCACGAAAAGGTCTCTCCGCGCAAAGCCAAGGACCGAGAACACTACAGCGGCTTCACACAGGCAGACAAATGCCTGTGCCTGCTACCCTGAACAGGTCGTACAGTGATTACGTCATCAACTCGTCATCGTCAAAAATGCGATGCCTCGTAGTTCTTTTACAACGAGTACCAAACTCGCGCCACGAGATGTCGCCACATTACAACCAGTGGATTTTAAGGCGCTGTTCTCCTTCTGGTTTTGCACCCGTGAGGTTTCAATTCTAATTTCTGTTTGTCCGTTTGTCTTGTTTTTGTTTGGCACATAACAAATGTCTCGAATGTTTGTTTGTTTTTTGTTTTGTTTTTAGAAAAAAAAATAGATTAACTACCCCCTCATGGCGGGAACTCAAAAAATGTCCCCATTTATAAAGTTCAGTCATGTTCTCAAGGAAAGACTGTGCAGGCGGAGGCCGGGGCGCCGCGTGGGTGTATGACGTCAGCGTCTGAGATCGTCTGTTATGTACTCACGGCGTCAACAGATGTATGCTCAGTGTGAAACGGGGAGCGTCTATTCTGGACCCAAATGCACCACACAGACAAGGTTTGGAAGGTTCAAAAAAAGGCACGGCTTTATTTCTTGAGAGAGGGCGGCTGGTCAGTCGAAAAGAGGGGGGAAAGGGGCCAAAAGAAACAACTGCTCCAAACAGGTAAAAAAAAAAAAAAAAAGAAGAAGAAGAAGAAAAAAAAAGGGGGGGGGGGTGCAACGGCAAAAAATGAATCTTCTTCTTGGGAAAGAAAAGAGGTCAAAACACAAAACTCACTCAAACGCCGAAGTCCAGGGGAAAAGCTGGAGGCGAGAACCAGAACAGGCAAGGTCAGTAGCCGGGGAGTCAGTCCGGGGTTTCGTGCTGGAACGTCATGCATGACAGAGGAACAATCTGGCAGGGAGGAGAGGGAGCAGGGCGGCTCAATAGTCAGGCAGGGAGAGCAGGTGAAGAGAGTTGGAGCTGATTGACCTGGGTGGAGAGAAGTGGTGATGCCTTCAGGGAAGACACGAAAATTAAGCACCAGCATGACACAGTCGTACACATAATTTAGGCTTCACTTAACAACTTTAGTGTGTATATTATTTCACCACAAACTTAAACAAAAAGACAGTCACTCTGAATGGAATGACAGGCAGCAGTTGTCTTGTAGATAGATACATAGATAGATACATAGTTTATTAACCACGTAGGAAATTCAGTTTCTCAGCTGCATCACAGTCACACACAGTGCATAGGAACATCATAAAAGAATAAATACAGTATAAGTGTCAGCACATCAGCCTTCTCCCTACTCATCTACGCCCCCCACCGTCTCCACCTGCCTCTCACTGAACAAAACAAGCACCATCACCAAGTCGTGCAGTGGGTGGCTGCTGTTGTCCATGATGGCGAGCAGTTTGCACGGTGCTCTCCTCTCTTCTCTGCACCAATAACAGAGGAGGCCTTCTTGATGAGCTTGTCTAGCCTCTTTGTGTCAGGAGTTGAGCTGCAGGTGGTTCAGGTGACCCCAGGTGGTGAAATCCTCCACAAGTGACCTGTAGTCACTCTCATCTCCCCCTCCGATACACTCAACGATGGCGGTGTCGTCAGGAGACTTCTGCACATGACACAGTTGGGTGCTGCGCCTGAAGTCTGCTGTGTAGAGTGTGAAGAGGAGGGGGGCCATGTACAGTCCCCTGTGGCGCTCCTGCACTACTGGCCACTATCTCAGCTGTCACGGACCCTACCTGACAAATTGAGATCTGCTGGTGAGGTAGTCAGTGATCCTGTGCCTTCAAAGGGCAGCATTGGACTGTGAAATACGTTACCAGACAGGGCTGTTTTGTGCTCCTGTACAAAGCAGTAGGGACTTTTTATATTACTATTTATTTATTTTTTTTTGCTTTAAGGATTTTGTTTATAATGGTATTGGGCGACGTGGTTAGCGCTGCCACCTCACAGCAAGAAGGTTGTGGGTTCGATTCCGGGCCTGGGACCTTTCTGTGTGGAGTTTGCATGTTTTCCCTGTGTCTGCGTGGGTTCTCACTGGGTTCTCCGGCTTCCTCCCACACTCCAAAAACATGCATGTGAGGTCAATTGAACAAAAAATTGTCCGTAGGTGTGCATGTGAGTATGAATGGTTGTTTGCCTTTGTCTGTTTCTATGTGGCCCTGCGATGAACTGGCGACTTGTCCAGGGTGTCACCCTGCCTTCGCCCTATGACAGCTGGGATAGGCTCCAGCAGACCCCCGTGACCCTGAGCTCAGGAATAAGCGGGTATGGAAGATGATGATGATGATGATGATGATGATGATGATGTTATTTAAATGGGGGGAAAAAATCATTTCGTTGATTTGTTGGGGCTGTGAATCATTTTAATCAATTAATTTGTTGCTCTATAAGACCATTATGTCAGATGTTGGTGGGTGTTGTTTTCCAAGGACAATTTCGACAGATAAACTACATGCTGTTCACAGCTAAACATCGCAATGTATTGCAGACTTAGCAGGAAAAATGTTCCTTATCAGCAAACCTCTTCCTGTGAGAAGAACCCACCAGCCTCAATTCCACAGAAGCTTTTGTGCGATCAGAAATGAAAGCAGTTGCTTATGCGATTTTCTCTCTCTCTGGTAACCATAAATTGTTGCTCTTTATATGTGTGGCAAGGCGCAGAGGGCCCGGCGGGCTTCGAACCCCAGACCCCTGGGTAATAGCCATGTGCGCTTAACCATTCGGCCAAAGGGATATCCCTTTGGCCAAGTAGCCAAGGGTGCATGATCTATTGGAGGCATAATGACAGGACCGCCACTGTCACATACGTGTCTGCTCTGCTGAGCACATCTGACATCAGCCACAGTAAACTGCACACAATATAACTGCCACTATTTGGCAGCTGTGCCAGCTAGAAATTAATTTCTGAACACTTGGTTGAGTGACTGAAAATGCCATTGTAGTGTCTGAAGCATCTTGTACAATGGGTCATAAGCCACTGTATACTGTCACGCAGTCTGTGAAGGGGTTACCCCTAGCCGGGGGAAATAGGAATATACTTATAGGCAAAGGTTCCTCCGCACCCTTGTATGATATGTTCAACTGCTCAACATGTTCTGTAGAGCACCCCATTCTTTCCGGGACAGTCACTTGTGTTCCCTGAAAAGGATATAATGTGTCAAGATATGTGTGCATGAAACTGTAGATGCATGAAAATGTGCCAGTTAAAAGACGTGCAACTGCATTCTGAAGTAGTTGCAGATGTGCAATGGAGGACTGCTAACCCCAATGGAAAGTGCAATTACAGTAATCAAGCCGGGGGAGTTGATTACTGTTTCAAAGTGCTGTCTGTGCAGAAAGGGTTTGGTTTTTGCCAGCTGCATTAACTGGAAGACTGGAAGAAGCTCGTTTTTACCACAGCTTTAATCGTCGATCAATGGGTTTGGCGTACTGCGCCACGGAACCCAGTGCGACTGGGGAGGTCACGGAGGTGCCACCACGGACCACCAGGCATTTTCTCATTGAAATTGAAAAAGTTTTGTGCCGTGTATGACTGTATTGTATGTATAGCCAAGTGTTTTTCAATACATCAGGCTATAATTGATTGATCAAAAGGTATTCCTTACACTTCAGCTATAATAAAATGTCAAAAAATAAATAAATAAAAACTCAAGTCGTACAGTTTAGTTCGTCCACTGACAGTTACTGCAATTGGCCAACCCGAAGATGTATTACACACACAATCTTATATATAACTCCAAAACATCATTTATAAAATACGAACACACACTCAGGAAACGCACAACAGATGTAAACAAGTCAAGCATGGAAAAATTGCGACCGTTATAAACGACTTAGTGCGTGTCGGGACCAACGCTTTGAAAATTGTTCGTGAAACGTTAACACTTTAATTCCAAAAGTGTGTCGCTATTCGTTGTAAAGTGTTTTTAGCCGGCCCTCTTCCGGCCCGCGCTCTTCTGATTGTGTGCCGTTTTCCTGATTCATGCTTCACTCGGGTCTTTGCTTCTCTTGTGTCCGTTATTCGGGTGTAGGCCGATCTGCGGGCAAAGTCAAACTGGTAAATTGTAATGAAATTGCGTTACAGTACAACCCACGCAAGTTCAACAGGGGAGAAGAACGAGGCTTCGCTATTCCGTGTGATACTTGTTGTGAGACGCGAGTATGGGCTACTCACAGCGGTGCACGAACAGAACAACCCGCTGGCACAGTCACACGGGCTCGTGCATACCGTGCGAACTTGCACCAGGTACGTGTTCACAACTTCAATTTTTAACGGTGTCGTGTACGTTGTCGTGTGTTTTGACATCGTGTTACCTACCTGTTGCAACAGGGAGAGAAGTCACCCCGAACTGCGGATTCGACGACCGCGGAGGGCAGCATGAGCTCACGACCACGCCGTGCAAAAACAACACGTACAACGGCGGCCGGTGGTTTTACTGCAAGCCCTGCAGCGCGTGCCCGCCCGGCTACGCGTCCATTCCCTGCAACGCCACCACGGACAGCCGCTGCCAAGGGGCCGAGGTAACTGGTTCGTACTGCGGTCCAACACTTCGACAACTGTCTGAGTCTACCTGGACTCATCACTTGGGGGGGGGGGGTCAGTCCGTTTAAAACGATCGCGAAACCAGTTATCTTGGGCAATGTGTTAAATTGAATTAGCGCCGAGACGTTTTTAATTATTTTGACTTGTATGTTTTCTTGAGTTTATGTTGTAAGTAATTTGTGTTCCTGGCTATAGTGTGTGACTGGAGTTGTTGTTAGGGTTGCCACCCGTCCTGTTTTTCCCACTGCTCTTTTAAAATCTCTCCCGGCACACAATTTGTCCCGTTTTTTAGGGAAAATGACAAAACCTTATTTGATTTCCGTGTGTGGTCTGTCGCGATTGTCCCATATTTGGCAACTAAAAACATGTCCCGTAATGAACTGATACGGGACGCACTTCACTTTGTCCCCCCCGCAGACAGACTTGAAAGATCTCCACCCCTCCCACCCCCCACCACCCGAGATGTCCCGGATTTGAAACTCTAGGAGGTGGCAACCCTAGTTGTTGTTGTTGTTGTTGTTGTTGTTGTTGTTGTTGTTGTATTTATTGCTATAACATTGTTTATGCTGCAGTCTTGGCCTAGTCACTCTTGAAAAAGAGATTTTAATCTCAATCAGTAGTTTTATCTGGTAAAATAGAAGAGATTGATTGATTGACTGATTGAACAAAAGCGGCAAGCCCTGTGTGTGTAGGCATCACGGTTGTTGCTTAGCTCAAAAAGAGATTGGCTCGCTTTTCTCTGGACTTGATTTCAGATTCAGGGTTTTTTCTGTAGGGAAATTCCTTGTGCAACATGGTGGTACAGTTGTTTTTGCGCTGCACCACGAAGGTTGTGGGTTTGATTCCAGGCCTGGGACCTTTCTGTGTGGAGTTTGCATGGTCTCCCTGTGTCTGCGTGGGTTCTCTCCAGGTTCTCTTCCTTCCTCCCACACTCCAAAAACATGCATGTGAGGTGAAATGGATACTCTAAATTGTCGATAGGTGTGTGTGTGTGTGTGTGTGTGTGTGTGTGTGTGTGTGTGTGTGTGTGTGTGTGAGAGAGAGAGTTTGTCTCTATGTGGCCCTGTGATGAACTGGCGACAGGGTGTCATCCTGCCTTCACCCTATGTCACCCTGAGCTCAGGAATAAGCAAGTATTGAAAATGGATGGATGGAAATTCCTTGTTGTCACTCGATGGTTCCACTTCAGTCTGGTAGCAGGCTACACTAGAAAAGTCAGATCTAGCGTTTTAAAAACAAATTTCCCCCAAATATTAATCCAAAATCAGGTAAAGTATGACCACAAAGTGACACATTTTGGAGGAATTTTCCAGAATTCCCTGGAATTGAGTCGGGGATTGTTTGGGGTGATGTACCATCAGCCTGATGTTGAATGATGGAGTGACTATTGGGAATTTCCCCCAAAATATTATTCAGAAATCAAGCACAGTACAACCACAGTGACAATTTTTGGAGGCGCTTTATATTGAAATGCTACATGTAGCATAATTTTTTTAAATTGAGTGGGGGGTGGCCTGGGGTGGTGTCCTACCACTCTGAAGTAGCGTAATGGAGTGACGAGAAAGAATCTTCCCAAAATATTACTTTGAAATTAAAGTTTAAATTTTTTTTTGAAATGCTACGTCAGAATTTTCTGAAATTGAGTAAGGGGTGGCTCACCTGTATCGGCCTGAAGTGGAACCATTGAGTGATAATTACGAGGCCTACACAAACGTACACCAAACACTTATGTTGTTGTTTTAATTGTAACCAAAAAGTTGCCTACATTTTTGTTTCCTTTTGTAAAATTGTAATTCCTTAATTAATAAGCCTTTTCAGTGAATAATTACATTTTTACTGGACAAAAGCTGCAATGGAAATTTGCTCTTTCTCTCTGACCATGCGTGATGCATTTACGGTAATGCCTGGTGGCTTGACCGCCCTCGGTCTGCTGGCTGCATCAATCCTTTTTCTGTCCAAGTGCGCAAGAAGGAGGGCTTTAACAACAGTTCCTGATGCTGGTGCGTCAACTTCGTGTGAAAAGTTGCCCTTGAAACGTTCCAAATAAGGAGGGAGCAAAGCCACATTTTCGGATTGCAAGTTGACTCACAGGCAGGCAGACACACACAAACACACACACCCACACACAGAAAAACAGCTTTTGTACCTTGTCACCCACATTGAGTGCAGCAAAGCAACACCGTTTCTGTCGTGCTGCTGTCATGAGTGACTGTGTGCAATCATTGTTTTTGCTATTCTAGGTCAGCCTGAGGAGCAGCAGCACTGCCGTCCTGTGTAAGCTGACTTGACTTCACACACACACCCCCCCCGCCCCCTGCATTTCCTGCATCCAAATTGACCCTCTTACGCACTTGTTTTCACACTTCTCACCCGCAGGGGCCTTGCCATTCAGCATTTCAGTCTCCATCCTCCTCGCAGCTTTGGCCTTCATCTACGTGAGGAGTAGAAAAGGTTTGTGTGAAAACACCACCCACAAATTGATGATTAAATGATTGCCTTGCTTGCTGCCCTTAAAGTTTTTCTTTCTTCCTTTCTTCCTCTCTTCCTTTCTTTCTTTCTTCCTCTCTTTCTTTCTTTTTTTCTTTCTTCCTTACTTTCTTTCTTTCTTTCCTCTCCCACAGCTGCGATGAACTCGTCCCCAGTATCAGTGGTAACTTACGCCACAGACTCCCCACAGAACAGCGAGGGCTTCCTTTCTCCCGGGCCACGGAGTTGTAGTGAACCCACCGACCTTCTTTGTGAGTATAGTGTGGACTCAGAATCCCTTCTCTTTTCCCCTGCTGGCCGCTTTCCTCAATGTGTTTTTTGAAAGCGACTTTTCTCCTCAGAAAAACCAAAGCAGAGGTGGCAGCTTCTAAAATGACTGAAGTCAAACATTTAAAAAGTTATACATCGTTAAATACTTATTTAAATGTGCCATTAATTTATTAAAATACAAATTCATTTTATGTAAAAAAAAAATATATATATAATTATTTCACTGCAAACGTGCTGACACCAAAGCCAAGGTACTCTAGAATAACCTCACTCTAAAATATGGTCCATTTTTCTATTACCAACAGCATCGTTCAAGTAGCTCCACCTCAAGCAACAACAACTACAAAAAAATAATAAACAAATTACTTTGTACAGAATTTGTGTCTTTTAAATACAAAAGTAGCAAGCACATTTTTCCAATGTAAGAAGTAGAAAGCACATATATTTGTGCCCAAATGTAGGGAGTAAAAGTAAAAAGTACACATACCTAAAAAAAATCCACTTCAGTACAAAAGTATTTATACTTTGTTTCTTCCCACCTGTGAACATCTCTATTTTTACTCAATAAAGTTCAGTAACTAAAATGTAAGGTCCACTTCTTGCACATTTCCATGCTGCTATTTTTTCCATCGTGTATTCCAGTTGAACTGACAGCACATACAAAGTCATCTACTGAAAACTTTTCCATGACACTGATCTTGCTCATAGTGAAATCTTTCTCAGCCTTCAGTTGTTACAGCGAGAAGGTCATGTGATCAATCTGGTCGGCACTCCGCATCAGGTTCGATCGACCCCCACAAAGTCCATTACCTTTGCTGGTCAGGCAATTCCACTGTCCTCAGCGGTCATCAACCTGGGTGTGAGAATGGACTCCCACATGACGTTTGACACCCACATCAAGCATCTGTGCGAGGACTCCTTCTTCCACCTTAGGAACCTTGCCAAACGCCGCCTCTCACTCTCCCTGCCTGACGCTGGGAAACTGGTGCACGGCTTTGTCTCCTCGAGGTTGGATTATGGTAATGCTCTCCTCATCGGGACCCCTAGCAAGAGCATCCACAAGCTCTAATATATTCAGAAGAGCGCCCCTCCTGATGAGGGTGCGCAAATGCGACCATGCCCTCCTTGACCATCTGAGAGCACCACCTAAAGACTTACCTTTTCTAAAGGCCTTTCCTTGGCCTTTTCTGCTTCACTGCGTTTTTACTATTTATGTTTTACTGTTGGTTAGATGTCTGTGTCCAGTTGTGTGTCTTCTCCCTGTGTTTTCATGGGTTCTGTCCTTTTACTCAGTCGTCCTCCCTCACTTCAAAAACATGCATGTGAGGAAAATGGGGAACTCTTAAAATGATCCGAAGGTGTGACTGCAAGTGCAGGTGGTTGGTCAAAAAAGAATCCTATTTTATTTAACACTCCTTCTCTGAAGGTGCACAGGGCCGTGAGGATCCGCCACTGCCAAAAAGTATTTGGCACTTGTGCCATCTTTTGAAACAATGGGCTGTAATTGACATTTTCACCATTATGGGCGTACGACTTCAAAGTTAAGTGTGTCATTCATTTAGTGGAGATTTTCGAAGAAGAAACAGCAAAATCAAGTCGTTACATTTTAGATGCAGTGCTTTTTCACTCATGTCCCCTTAGTACGAAAGAGGATTAGGGCCACAAGAAGAGAAAAAAATATTACAGGAAGGAGATTTTTATTTAAGTTTTCATTTCGAGTTTTAAGTTGAAATTTTGAGAATAATGGATGTAAAAAAGGCTAAATTTCATGAATAAATCTTTTTTTTCACATCGCATGAAAACAGTGCTTTGGGCTTTATCTGCTCTTTATGTAGATGGGTTCAGTTGAAGCAACTTGAATTGTTTTTGCGAACTTGAAATAGTTTCGCCTCTCATCTGAAGGGCTTCCAAAGCTCTGACATCTTCAAGATCACAAGAGCAAGTCCAGTTGTCTCAACTGAACCAATCTACATGAACCATACACACAGTGAAGCCCAAGTCACTGCTTTCATGCAATGTAGAAAAAGGATTGACCCAACGCTACTCTACTAACCCTGCTACATTAAGATGACCTGGACAACTGAGAAGCTTCACAGATAAATATTTTTTTCTGCTGTTCTAACCTCAAGTCAACAAAAACATCTAACATCCCGCCGCAGGTCCTCTGATCCTCTCCGCACCTCTGCAGACAGTGCTGGATAAACTGGACGTCCTGGAGGAGCTGGTGATTCTACTGGATCCAGAGAGCCACGGAGTGAAGAACACCAAACACCTGGCTTCCCTCTGCTCCTTCCCCTCCACCTGGATCACTTACACCTACTCTATGAGGGACAGCAAGAGCCCCCTGAAGGCCGTGTTGGAGGGCGTCAACAGCCGGCACCCCGACTGGACGGTGGGACACTTGGCTGAAATGTTCCGAGTCATGGAGCGACACGATGCCATTGCAGTTCTCAGAAAACTGGACGTAAAGCTGCTGGATGTGTGAGGCGTTTCCCCGCAGGCTTTGGATTGTACTTTTCTAAGTCTCAACCCACGCATTTCTTTTTTTCATTTTCAACGAATCCAAAAGCCGAAAATCTAAAATAGTATGTAGAATCTTCTACGGCCATCTTTTTTTGGCAATCATCACAGTATGTACTCTGAAGCTGTGAGAGCTATTTTTCAATAAATATATCCACAAAATAAACCTGAATAATGATTGGATTTTTTTTTTCTTTTTTTTTCACAAAAAACATCCTGAAACATCTTAACATCTTTATTAAGCAAATAACATTATAAATAAAAAAGTGCATAGAAAAATTAAACAGGTTTAGAAATATGTATACAAATATTTACAAACTTAAGGTTTATTTGTACATGGTAACAAAGACGTAAATTTAAAGATCACATATTTTCTCATTTGTATGTCTTTTACACTTACTTTAAAATAACCCTACTTTATATATATTTTTATATATATGTGTATATATAACATACAGCTTTCTCAACAGATTCTGGGAGAGATGGTTTCGATAACTTAAGGTTTTTGACTAGTGCTGTGTAGTTTTCATTGCAAACACACAATCTCTCGCAGACGACACAGACACACACGCACGCACAACCACGTCCCAACCTGCATGCACACACACACACACTGTAAGGGTATGACATGAACCTACACTTAAATTACCATCCTCTATTTTTGCATCAGTATTCCCAAACATCTGTAAACAGCTGAGGTAGAATCCTTGCAAGGAGTTGGGAGTGACTCTGCTCTTGTGGTCAGTTAGATGATTGACAAGGTAATCTGGGCTCCATCCCAGTGATTGGACATGCAAAGTAAAGGGGGCTGGGACCAATTTGAAAATAATAATTACAAAAGAAAAGCATAAGAGAAATGAACATTTTCAGTTCTCAAACAGAAAAAGGGCTGATGAAGTTGGGCTTGTGGGGGGGGGGGGGGGGGGGGGGGGGGGGCAAACAGGGCTCACTTTCCTCCTGTGGCTGATTCTAAGACCGTCAGTATTCCACCAATACAAAAATAAAATAAGACAAAAAAAATATTCTTTAAAATTACCACTTTGGAGCAAATTCTGTCAAAAGGCTAAAAAAAAAAAAAAAAAAAAAAAAGCATGACACAACTGCCCCCAAAAAAGGAAAAGTTCAAGTACATTAGTGAAACAGAGGACATAGTTGGTGAACAAAAGAAGAAGGAAAAAAAAAACAAAGAGAAAAAAATAAGTCGGGCAAGCTTTCTAAACACACTCTACTGCCACCATCTGTACAAAGCACAACTTTTCACCAATAAAAAATATAAATCTAAACACGAATAAATAGAACTACAAAGTTGAACAGTGTGAATTCTTTTTGCCGCGTCACTGACAGTGCCGGCCCAACATGGACTAAGAACAACATTAAACGTTTTTTACTTTTTCTTCTCATTTTTTAAGGTGCTGAATGTATTCTCTCAGCTCCGGCCGCCACTGAGTGCCTCCTGCGACACCCACGTGAGCATTGGTGACCAGACCGCGCGCACACACATGCGCACACACACACTCGGGGGCGACGCTTTCAAACCAGTGCTCTCCCTGATTAGTAGAATAGCTGCAGAAAGTTCCACAAAGATAGCTTTGTTGCCTGTTTGTTGCCTGCCTGTGTGCAGCAGCCGTGGGTTCCAAACTCTTATTGCAGTGTGTAAAGAGCCTCTGGCGTTAGAGTAATAAAATAGAGATTTAAAAAAAAAACAAGGACGACAACAAAAAGAAAAAGATATTCACAACTCTTCTGATTTTGGCTTGGGAAGTGTTTGCTACATTTACTGTACGTCATGTCCTGATGACAACTACCTGTTGTTGGCTTTTTTTTTTTTTTTTGTTGTTGTTGTTGTTGTTTTTTTCGTTTTGTACGACACCGTCTATGAAACCATAGCATCTATGGGTTTTTCTCAACTCAACGCGGGACGATGGAGAACGGGTGATAAGACAGCTGAAGCACGACACAGGCCGAAACTGCAGGACAGTGACAGAGGGGGAACGGGTGGGCTGCTCGAGTGCATCAATCTTGTCTAAATGGTCTCAGCAGGGTGACTGAACACTGAACGATTCCTGATGAACAAAACGCCACAATCTGACTTTAAAAAGCGCTCAAAGCTTAGCACCGTGGTTTCGTTATTCACAAATGGAGACTGTGGTAAGAACACGCGTTAACGAGAAGTGCCTGATTTTTAAAAAAAACAAAAACAAACACGAAACCAAACAAAAACACACAAAACAAAGGTCTGAGTGAACGCATTGGCTCAAAAGGGGAAAGAAAAAAAAAAGAAAAGGAAATTCACTGTTGCATGAACCCCGCCATCACTGGATAATGGAGCGACAAGGATTACAGGTGTACTGATGACAACGGAAAGTCCCCCATCTCCCGGCAAAAAAATAACACAATTCTCAACAGATAAGGCTTAATGTGTGAGTCAAAGAAATGTTTGTCCTGCCAACTGGGTGGAAAACGCTCTCAACCACGTCTTCCGTTATTAGGGACAATTAAAAAAACTCCGCTGACAGCTGCTTCTTTCTTTGCTTTTTTGAACTCTTCACAGGCAGGAGGACCTTGTGAGAACAAGTCGGCCCGGGAAAAACGAGGCCATTCCTGCTCCTCTTCCATCCGCACGTCGGTTCTGAATGGCCAAACGTCCCCAGAGGGACCCGGTAGTGGCAAACTCCTCCCCTCTCATCCAACCCCCCAACCCCTCCCCCCCCAAAAAAAGCTCCAATCCAGTGCCACCTTCATTTAAGGCTTACTTAGTAAACAGGATCCCACTTCCTCCCCCCACCCCCCGCCGAGGGAGGGAGGTCTCAGTTGAGGAAGCGGCGGCAGCGCCGGGCGCCGCAGTTGCAGCCCAGCTTGTTGCTGGCGTCCTCGATGGGGAACTTGTAGTCGTAGGTGAGCTCCTCCCCTCGGTAGATCTTCCGCAGGGCGAAGATGACGATGTGCTTGCGGCCCTCCACGTTGATCACGCGAGAGTAGCAGTTGGGCTCGCACGAGTGGTTGATGAAGCGCGCCGCGTTGCCGTGCATGGTGGCGTCCACCACGTCAAAGTCGTCGATCCGGAACATGTAACAGCCGATGCCCTGCGAGCAAAATGTCGGGAACGTCGGCGTTCAGGTTTTTTGAAACTTGAAACTTAGGTGTGTAATATTTGGAGAGTGTTGAAGTAGAAACAGCGACATCAAGTGGTTGCATTTCACTTTCACTCTCTCTCCCCCGTCTGAGCCTGCCTGTAAACTACGGTGGCCTTCGCGCCCAAACCTGGATACCTCGCCCACCTTCTACTTTGTTGGTTTATTTGAAGATGCAAGCGCCCCGATTACAAAATGCGCTGTCAGACGGGCTGGATTGTCCACAGCAGGCTTCCTTAGAATTATGGCAGCTAACTGGAAGTAAGACTCTTGGCTACATCTCTATTCTCATATATAAATGAGAACTGTTATGGGCAGTATATTAAGATTTTGCCAATATAAAAATCATAAATCAAGCCAAAATGTACACAGCAAACCTTTAAGACTCCTTCTAGTGATTGCTGTATAGATTGCTTGCTGTTTTTAGTGCTGCAACAACAGAGTTTCCCAATTTGGGATAAATAAAGTCCATCCATTCATCCATTCATCCATTCATCCATCCATCCATCCATCCATCCATCCATCCATCCAGCCACAGAAACAGATAAGGGACGGACCTTGCTGTCGTAGTACTTCTCTCGTTTGTCGGTGAGAACAGAGCGGATGACGATGCCCGCGTACTCGATGACCATTTCCCCCGCTTCGATGTTCCTCTTGCAGAAAAGGCCACGTCCATGGATGGCGGACCTGCAACCAACGTGCCGCACGCTCAGATCAAACCAAGGATAAGATGGCAGCTCAAACTCCATCTCAGTGTGTGGTGGGGTGAGGTCATTACTGTGGCTGCAGCTCTTAAGAGCAACACAAGTCATTTCTACCCTCCACCCAAACCACTTCCTTCCCTCAAGTATTCCGCAGGCGTACGATTCAAAGGTGGGCAATAAACGTAATTAGATGACAGTATTTGCCCACGGTAGGTTACGGTTGAGACCTGAGCACTGTGAATGCTGATTAAACATCGAGATCATATTGAATGAAAAAGAAAGGCATGTGTGTTATAAGTGCACACAGATGGTTTACTTCACTTTTCAGTTAAAAAAAATGTAGTCAACAGTGGTGGACTCTCTGCTTACCTGTACACTCCTACAGCCTCCTTTGATGTTCTTTCCAAATGTCTGAAGCGCATGGCCATTGGCAACTCCAAGCTGGTGGCTCGTCTAAAAGAAAACAAACACAAAAAAATGAGGGAAATAACTCTTTACTATTCCAATGTTCTGTATTTTTATCTAGAAAAGACCATTATCTTAGTTTGCAAAAAGATCTGAAAAACAGCCTTAAGCTGAGACAAATAAGAAAAATGTTGCCAAAATTGTGCTGTTTTTTTTTTTTTTTTTTTTTTTTTAACAGGAAAAGGGTGGGTGAACTCTGACCTTGTGGACTTCAAGAGAACTTCGTCTTCCTCGTCATCGTAAGGCCCAATATCGGGAAGCTGACGATGCTGAGAAGCCAGGAAATTAAAGATGTCAAATGTTGACTTCCTGTGAAAGGGGAGGGTAGAATAACACATTGGTTAGCCTCATTGTTGACACACACACACACACACACACACACACACACACACACACACACACACACACACACACACGCACACGCACGCGCACGCGCACACGCACACGCACACACGCACACACACACGCACACACACACGCACACACGCAGACACGCAGATACACACTGTAGTGGAAAAATGTTTCTATGTTTCTATGTATTTTAAGAAACTTTCAGGTTTTGCTCTGTGAATTTGCATTTGGGCAATGGCTACAGTGTGAGTCAGTATTTGTCTTCTTGTGTTTCAGTGTTCTGAGAGGCCTTGTGTCTGGCTGTGTTTTGGCCTCCTTCTCTTCATTCCAGGAGAGGGAAAAACACTGCCCATTTTAGATTTTGAAGAAGAAACAGCAGCATCAAGTTGTTACATCTTAGATTACGGCGTCTTTCCCTCTCCCTGCCCCTCCTGAGCTTGCCAGTGAGCTACTGTGGCGTGCACACCTACACCTGGATACCTTGCCCACCTTCTTCTTTGTTAGTTTTTTTGAAGATGCCAGCAGTATATTAAGCTTTTACCAATATAAAAATCGTTAATCAAGCCAAATATTACACACTGGACCTTTGAGATGAATGACAGAATTTCTATGCACACATTAGGGATTGCGGTGTTTCAGTGTGTGCACTGACGACGGCTGTGGTACCTCAGGTGGAGCTCCGAGCGGGCGCAGCCGCTGGGGTTGACGGGCAGGTCGTCCTCCTGGCTGAACTGCTTGAAGAAGCGAAAGGCGTGCCGCTGGCACCGATGGGCTCCCTGCAGCTGCTCCAGCAGGAACAACACAGCGTCGTGGATCAGGCCCAGCATGTAGGCGCCCGTCATCCCGTGGCAAGCCAGGGGCCTGAGCCGAGCGATGGCCCTGGCCTCCTGCACCCCGTCGATCACCGCCTTCCACGCCACTGAGCGGGACATCGGAGGAAGTTGTTATGTAGAGATTGATTTGCAAACTCTTCCTAAGTTAAAACATTAGTACTGTGGTATTTCAAAAATAAATATAAACTTGTTTTCTTGCGTTCTTTGAGGTCTGAAAACACTGCATCTTTTTTTTGCTATTTTGACCATTTGTCATTTTCTGCAAATAAATGCAAGAAATGACAATATTTTTATTTGGAATTTTGGAGAAATGTTCTCAATAGTTTACAGAATGAAACAAAAATGTTTATTTTACTGAAACACATGCCTATAAATAGTAAAATCAGAAAAACTGATTTTTTCCAGAGTTGTATATATATATATATATATATATATATATATATATATGTATTAGAGCTGTCAGTCAATTAAAATATATATATATATATATATATACATACATATATATATATATATATATATATATATATATATATATATATATATATATATATATATATATATATATATTTATGTATATATGTATATATGTATATATGTATATATATATATATATATTGAAAAAAATCTATTTTTTTAAATTTGTGAATCAATTCATAATTGGCAATGTCATCATCACGATTAATCCAAGAATACATTTTTTTCCTCACCCTTATTAATCACTATAAATCAAGCGTTCTTCTTCTTCTTACCTTCCACACTGTCAGCCTCGACGCTGAAGCCGTCCTCGCTGGTTATTTCAAACTTCAAGTGCGGCTGGTCCCTGCTGGCTGGGAGTTCGTCATCCTCGTCCGACGGCGGCGGCACTTCATCGTCCGAGGTCGAGGCAGCACCTAGAGCAGCGCACAGACGTGGTGTTAAAACACGTGGCGAGTTCTTCCTCTGCTCTTCTTTCGCAAGGGTGATAAAGGAGGCCGCAGTACCACAGTATTTATTCCAGTCTGTGAGAGTGCTGGTCCCCGCTGGTTCCCAGGCCTGTTGTTTGCCTTGGTCGCCTCGACATACATACTCCCAGGGCTCGGAGCTGAGAGAGAAATTACATGTTTACGGCTCGCACTGTAAACCACGGGCCCATTTCAAAGCAGGTTCGACAAATTGAGTGTAAACCTGATCTCTGAGCTAATGTACTATGAGGTTGGAAGTTTTTCCGTTGCAGAAAAGCTGAGATGAGTTGGCTTTAAACAGCTCTAAAAAGGCAGCGTCAATGGAGCCCCGACTTGACGAGACACCATGGCAACAGAGAAGAGTCGGGCAGCGTGTTTCACCTCAGTAGAATTAGACATCTGAATGCGCTCATGCCACGAGTTTCAACATGTGTTTAAAAAGAATTGCAACACCGATGCAGCAGGTCAATGCATATATTCAAATGTAGTCAGTTGCAATCACAATACTATCAGAGGGGAAAACTGCTCTTGAATGGTAGCTTATAAATATGTTATGTGCCTCAGACGTCTGTAGGAATGACCTCATGAAACAAATCAAACAGACATCTGAGAGTAATTTTCTGAACAATTCTTGCTGCTGAAAATAAGACCTTGCCTTGTCTTAAAAAAAAAAAAATTAAAAAAAAGTCAAATTTACCCAGAGCTGTCCGAGTCACTCATGCACTCCTCCTTGAGCTTGTCCAGGTTCAGCACTCCTTTCACCGTGGGGGTCTTGATGCGGACCCCCGAGGCTCTGCTGGAGGAGACACTGGGGAAGGTGGGCTTCACGCGCTCGTCCTCCTCGCTGGCGTGCTCCTGCTGCAGGAAGTCCACCCTGGACTTCTTGGTGACGATGCGGTCGGAGAGGGAAGACACTCTCTTCATGCGGACGTGGGTCCGCGGGCGAGACGGGGGTGGCGGCGGGGGCGGGGGCAGGGACGGAGGCGGCGGCGGCGGCGGCGGCGGCGTGGATGGCGAGGGAGAGGGAGGCGACTCGGAAGGATCGGCGTCGGGTTCTATTAACAGGCCCGGCGGCAGGACCAGGGAGGAGGGGCTCAGGGTCTGAAGCCCACCCCACTTGGGGGTGTAGTTGCTGGCCATGGCCTGGTTGATGATGGCCTGGGCGCTCTCGGCGGGAGTCAGGGGCGGTTCGGCTGACTTGGCCGGCTGCCCCGAGGCTTTAGACGACTTGCTGGACTTCTTGGAGCTCGACTCTTTCTTCTTTTTTGCCTTCTTCGACTCGGGGTCGCGCTTCGCCGCTTTTGCGCTTTTCTTTTTCTTCACGCCGGACGAGGCGAGGGCGCAGCCGCCGCCGCCACCAGTGCCAGCGCCGCCACTGTTGCTGCCAGCGGTGAGCAGCTGCGTTATCGTAGTCGGACTCTGGAGGGCGGGTGCCACTGTGGACGCCGCCACCGCCGCCGGCGATATGTTGAGCACGGCGGGCGGGGCGCTCTGGCCTCCTGCCGCCGCCAGCGTGGCCGACAGCGCGTTGCTCTGCAGCAGGCTGGCGATCTGAGTCACGCAGCTGTAGGAGGAGGAGGTGGGACACGGCAGCTGGAAGGTGTTGCTCTCCGGGTTCTTGACGAAAATCTGGCCCAGGCGGTTGACCAGCAGGACGTGGGGCGTGGGGTCCACGTTGGGGCCGCCCACCTCCTTCACCGTCAGGATGGCGTGGCCGGGCAGAGCCTGCGACACAGCGGCGGCGGGCTGCTGGGACTCCGAGGCCGGTCGGGGGGCCGAGAAGTTGATGGAGATGGTGTGCTCGGCCACGGCCTCCTTCTGCACGGACAGCGAGCTGTAGCCGTTGACGACCACCGGGGGCGCCGCCGCCGCAGCGGAGGAGGTGGAGATGGTGAGGGAGACTGGCTGCGCTCGCTGCGTGGGCTGAACGGGCAGAGCGATGCTGGCGCAGGTGGACGACAGCGCGGGGAGGCTTTTGGAAGGTGCGTTCAGTAGCGCTTGAGTCAGATCTCCCACAGGAGTGAGGGTCGTCAGTCTGGCCGCCGGCTGATCCGGTGACAAGTCGTGAGAGGAATTCACAGGCTGCAGCGTGACGCTCGCTAAGGGAGGCTGACTCGGCGCAGGCAAACAGGAAAAGACGAGGCCCTGAGGAGGGAGCGGAGCATCTGGGGACACTGAAGGGGAGGATTGGATAACATCCATCAGACTGGTCTGTTTGTTCTCTGTGGAATTTAAGGATGATGCATCCAGCGAACTATTTGTTCCGTGATTCAGCGGCGCGGCAGCCGACCGGTCTCGCTCAGAATTTTCTCGCGAAGGACTGGGCTCACATCTCTCCAGGACGAGGGGAGTCCCGGCTGTGAATCCCAACCCGGAACCTTGGAATAAAGCCTCGCCGTACGAGGATTCAGGCACGTTTGTGAGTAGAGAAGGTAGAGCGTCGGGAAGCGGAGTAGGAAGCACGATCTCCGGAGGCTTGGGAGGAGCGTCGGAGCTTTGCTCTCTGAGCGAAGAGGGATTTCTAGGAACCGGCGGGAGGGAAAACCCAACGTTGTCCTCGTTAGTCTGAGTGACATCCGGCAATCTGAGAAGCTCATGGGCGGAACTTAACGAGAAGCTGGCTGATGATGAGTCTGTGTGTTTACTGAGGGGCGTCGCTTGGGGAAGAAGGCTGCGCACGCCCTGCATTCCATTTGCAGTTTCTGATTCGGGGACTTTCTTGTTCCTCGCCTGCGTCTGCGCCTGGCCGGCGACGCCGACTCTCTGCGCCTCGTCGTTGGCGGCGACGCTGGCGTCACTCTCAGCACCGTCATCGACGCCATCCAGCTGGGCCAGGGGCCGGGAGGAGGGCGAGGAGGGCGACTTGGGTCGATCTTTGGAGGCGGGGCAGCTGACGATGGTCCGCGAGAAGTCGAAGTAGTGCTCCATCTCGTCGTCGGACGAGGAGTTGGCCAGGTCGTCCCGGGCCACCGAGCGAGGCAGGCCGATGACGCGCGTCTTCCTCTTGTGCGCCTCGTGCGCTCGCCCCCAAAACTCGCCCCGGTCGTCGTCGCCCTCCACCACAATCTGTCTCTCGCAGTTCATGGCCACTCCCTCGTTCACGAGGGTCTCTTCAATTTCCAGTTCCGCCCGCACGTCCCGGTCCAGGCCCATGGCCGGGTCCTTGTGGAAGGAGCCGTAGGCGAACTCCTCTTCCCCCTTCTGCTGCTCCGAGTTGCCCTGCGGCGACGTTCCGTTGGGCGGGGACGCGTCTTCGGGTTCCGGGGACGCCAGGAAGTTGTGAGGTACCTCCACCGAGTCCGACTGGCTCAGGTCGAAGGACAGGCGGCTCCGGGGGAGGTGGGGCAGGGACGCGGAGAAGGTGAGGTTCGGGGAGGGCAAGCTGCTGGTGTTATCCTGCCATGTGGCCTGAGGGAAGAAGGTGGAGGTGCAGTGGGTCATCGTGTTCCCGGGACAGCGGACAGAGGAAGCTCCTCGGCCTGCGCCCGGGCGGGAGGACGGAGAGTTCAGGAGGCCGTCGGCAGCGCTGAGCGGGAAGAGCGGCGAAGACGGAAGGGAAGACTTTCCCGCTCGGAGGGTAACCTGGCTGGGGAGGGGCCCCAGCGGAGGGGGTGGGGCGGGGCCACGCGGTCCAGCGGTCTGCGAGTGCGGCGGGTGGCGGCGGACTCGTCGGGTCTCCTCCAAATCACTGATGGTTAAGATGTGGTGCGGCTTCTGCAGAGTTAGACCTGGGAGGGGAGCAGCGACAAGACGTAAAATACATGATTTATTATAATGAAATAGCATTGTTGTCATCATCATCATCATCATCATCACAATACATACACTACCAGTCAAAAGTTTGGACACACCTTCTCATGCAATTTTTTCTTTTATCTTTACAACTTTCTACATTGTAGCTACACACTGAAGACATCAAATATAAGAGTAAGATATATGTCATTATGCAGCAAAGAAAAACACGTAAATCTAAATATGCTTTTTATGAAATGTGGCTATCGTGTTATTTTACACTTTTATTGTTTCCTCCATAATTCCATGTCTGTTCATACGTAGTTTTGATGCCTTCAGTGAGAAATTGCAATGTCAAAAATCACAAAAATGAAAGAAAACAAAATCGATAGGGTGTATCCAAACTTTCGACTGCTAGTGTATCTTCTAATCTACACATTACATGTTACAAGTTGAGTTCAAACTGTTCTCAGAACAGATTGTGATGAACTGATATGGCACCTGGAGATGGGAGAGGTCTGGACATTCCTCCAGCTGGCCTCCTTGTTTGGGGATAGCTGGGAATCTTTGGCCTCGCACTGTGATCAGACTTCAGCGGAGGTCCTGGAACTAAAGGCTCCTCCACTGGGAGTTGGGTTTCCGCCACTTCTGCCACTTGGATTTGAGATGCTAGGATTAAAAAAGGAGTTGAGGCCAGGTCATTGCATTGCATCGTATTCCCAACGCACAGCGACTTTCGCTGACTGACACACTCACCCGCTGTTGGACAGGGGCTGTGAGCGATGGTGTGATTGTCTCCATAGTCAGGCATGTCCTCTACGGGCTTCTCAGGGACGACTGGTCGGACCTCTCGAACTGTACATGTATATCTGCACCGCCGCATTGGATCCAACGTACTCCAGTACCAACGAGAACACCTTCAAAAAATTACCACGTATTAACTTGGCCCTTAGTCGGTGATACAATTGTAATTTTAAAAGGGATAAAATGTAACTCACTGAAAGCCCACAGGACACAGTTTTCCTTTGATAGCCGAGAGTTCTGTGAGGACACCCAGCCTGTCGATCTGCAAGGAGCCTAAGCAGTGAAAAAGAGATAGAAACATGTTAACTAATAGACTCAAGACAAGAGTGAATGGAAGACCGGCTGAATGAACGGTGCCTACCAATCATCACATTGATCAACTCTGGTTCCAGCCCAGTGAGGAACTTCCTGCGGAGGCTGATGCCCTCGAAATCCACGTACACCCTGCGGTTCACTTCAAACTCTTGGCCGGTTATCATCTGCACAGTGAGTGGGGAAGACATTTTCAGAGTTGAGTTTAGAGTTGCCTTGAAAAGCGCAGGTGCAAGAGGGCGCAAAACACTGATTTTACCCTTCCGCTGATGAGATGTCGATGTTTGTAGCAGTAGACCTTCTTATCGTCCTGGAACACACACTGACGGGAGCGGGCACACATGAAGTGGTAGTTGCTCTGGCAGGATGTCAGGCAGCAGCCCACCGTGGCACCCGTCTGGTTGCAGCGCTCGCATCGCTGTTTGGGGTGGAGGGAAAAGGGAGGGCAAGATTTAACAAAATGAGTTCACCTAATCAACTGGACGAGTCTGTGCATGTCTTGTCTGTCTCAAAAGCTGTCTTTCCATGACACTGTTTCGCAAAACAAAAGCAGTATTTCTGAAATTTAATTTTGACAGAGAACAACTGCAATTTGCAGGTGTTTCCATTGAATGGTGTGAAGCGCATAAGCCGTAATTCTCGTAAAATCTCGTCCCGCGAGACCTCACTGTGACGAGGATGGAAGTTCAAAACATTTTGTGATAAATGTGCATTTCGATGTTGTTGTTGATGTTGTTGCTGTCAAGAATGGTTGTTGTATTTTTCTCTTTGATAACTTGTAAAACATATTCCGTCTCCTCCTCCGTCCAAAACAGAATACGCCATTTTCACTGGTCAGTGAGCTGGTCACGTGACCCCCTACGTCACGTCCGCTGAAGTGTAAATGTGAAACAAGTGTTTCCATGACACTTTTGCGATACACCTCGATATGGATACGTTGGAAAAAAAAAACCCTCATGAGATCGTCAAAAACTTTCAGCCAAATGTGAGAGGTTTTTCAAAGTTTCCATTAGTGTGTTTCCATTAGCAGCTTGTTATTGCGATATTTAGGCTTTGTGCTAGGGGTAATGGAGACACAGCTAAAGTCAATTGCTTTTCAAAGGTGGCTCACCATCAAGCGCCCCCTCGTGACAGCGCTGTGGACGTGCAGCAGGGAGCCGTTATCCTCTTCGAAGACTTCTGCCGACCACAGACAGCAGTTGACGTGCGCCCACTCATTTTGGCCCAGGTAGAGCAGCCTGCCCGCCTCCTAACGTGACACCATTGCAAGTTGGGAAAAGGTTCAGTGTCAATGCTGCAAATCCCTGCACTTCAGCAAAAAGCGCTGCTAAATCCATGACTTACGTTGGGTTTCCGGTCTCCGTATTTTTGGCACAAAGAACACTGTCTCTCGTCGTCCTTGGACCATCCAGTGTCGACGTCCGTCTTCGACGGCCTCCCTCTGTTGCCTGCGCAGGAAACACGTGAACGAAGAGTCAGAAGGCGGACGGCGCACCAACGAGACACCAACTTTTCTGTCCGGGCAGCGTTACCTTTGAGCCTGACAGCTCTGCTACTTCTGAAGTGGTTCTGGCTCATTGGATCACCACACGTCAGAGACACCGAGTCTTCCTCCTTCACATCTCGGCTGTGTCCATCCTTCTCCTGCAGGGGGCCGCGAGTGGCCGCGGACGAGGACTCCTTCCTCTCTTGCCACTGTGCATAAACATGCTCCACCGTGGGAGGTTGGACAGAGTTGGACAGCATCCCCCTGTTTTGATGAGGGAAATTTGAAGGTTAAGAAAAAACTTTTTGAAACATCTGCATTTATCAAATGGTAAAGCAAGTGATGGGAAAATTAGATTTCTGTACAAAGCTCCATGAGAGGAACAGCAAAGTAAAACTGATACTCACGTGGGCAAATCTTTGGTACATGGGTTCCACACCTTTGGGTCTTGGCTGTCAAACCAATTGAACACCTCCTCAAGAAGCTAAAAAAAAAAAAAGGGTGGAAAACCACATAATTTAATGATAGTCCATAAATGATTCATTCATTTCTAGAAAAACAACATTAAAAACAACTTTATTTACAAAACAACCACTGAAGGGCACCTTTAAGTAGTAGGAGCGCGCCAGGGCCGTTGGCCTCTGCGCCTCAGGAAGATGCTCCTCCAGTTCGAGCCGCTTTCGCACCACCTGAACCACATCCTCGTGGAACATTTTCTGCGAAGGTTGTTTTTAGCATGTGTTAATTTCCTGCGAAGCAGATGCAAATGCAGAAACCAAAAGCACCGTGCAATACTGGGTTGTGAGAGGAAAATTAAACCTTCTATGAGTCATTTTGGAGAAAATGTAGTTTAAAAATACAGCCATGGGTGTGATGACAGTGGAGATTAGTTCTGCTGCAAACAGGAAGCACAACTGCTGAAGTTGACTGATGTTTGTCTCCAACTGTACTACGCTGCCAATGATGAATTGTTTTGCTTTGTTTGACTTCGGGTCGATCATAATAATGAAATGAGGCTCTGGGACAGATGCAATTTGCCTTACAAGGTGTTTGGTGTTGGCTTAGGGAATGTGTAATGATGTTCACCGCTGCTTGGTTTTGACTAATTCCTACTTTGGTGTTGTGTCTGATGTCTTTGATGTGTAAGTATTTTTATATGTTAGGAGTGTATTTGATGGCTAAAACAAGTTTCTCTAGTGGACATTAAAGCAAAACTCAACTCTAGTGTTGCTCTATCTACCTACAGATGTTTACGGAATGTGTACGTACCAGCGTGGTATAAAGGCCTTTGTCAAACTTCTTTCCCACAGCTCGGAGGTCACAGGCAGGTTGACCTTCTAGTCTACTGTCAGGATCACCCAACTTCTCACACTGCGGATTATTTCAAGCACATTAGCAGACAGAAGACATTTGAATGAAGGCTTTAAATGAAAAAACACAAAGATTGGTGGGCCCTCTACCTGTGAGCAGGTGACAAGGTGCTGGGTGAGGGTGGAAGAAAGCAGGCAGGCCAGCACTTTTTCCACCCCGGCGCGGAGCTCGATGTAGAGCAGCTCTCTCCAGGCACTGGGCTGAGTCACGCTGCACGGCCGACACGAATACACGACACTCTCGGGCAGGCTGGACAGGATCTCGTACAGCTCGTCTGAAATGATTGAACAGGAGTTTGGAATCCATTCAAGCGTCAGTGTGACCTCACCTGTCCTGCTTAGAGCTTTACGAATGTTGTGTTTGTTGAGTTCACTTGAATTTGGCGATTTAAAGTTGCCGGTTTGGGCACAGGGACACAGCATGGTAGTGAAAAACACTCACCTGTCAGATCCTCACACTTGGCATGCACCCAGTGGTTACAGGTGCCACACTGCATCATCTGACTGTCATAGTCATTGTCCTCATAGCACTTGAAGCAGATTGGACAGTAGTTGCCTAACAAACAAAAAAAAAAGAAGACACATTTTAAAGAAGTGGGGCTCATGTTTATGTAGGCTGGCAATAGAATGCAGAGTTGCTCCTCACCCAGGTCATAGAGTTTGGAACAATCTGGACAGAGCCCTTTGTCATGGTTCCATTCCAGCTCCCAACTCTTCCCTGGTGTGATGCCGCAACTTTTACACCTAATGCACGTTGTGCAGACCTGCACAGAAAATCGACATTTAAGAAGGAATCCAACCAGGGACTGTTTCCAGTCAGCATGACGGACTTTGTTTTAATTAAAAACAAACTGATAAGCTACCCAGGCTTTCCTCTTCTTGTTTTGTTTGGGATAGCTGGGTCCAAGGCAGGTGGTATGGTAACAGTTCTGGCATCGATCACACTCCAGCAATGGCTGAGGAAGAGAAGAAGTTCAATGATTACCTGGTCGAAAACAAAACTGACCTGGCCTGGGAATAGTCAGACTGTACCTTGGAGTGTTTGCTTTTTCTGCCGCACACGCGACAAAACTTGCAGCGGCGGCAGCACCAGTTCTCCTTGTTCTCGTCGGAAGGTCGCTCCGCCGGCTCAAGACAAAACGGATGGAAAGGCTCACAGCACACTTGGCAAAACAGCATCTGCAAAATCGCAGAATGACAAACAGCATTTTCATTTCCACTGCCCACACAGTTTCATCGACGTTTCATGAGTTCATCAAAAACTGTTACCTCATGTTGACCTTTACTGGCACAAAGGTAGCAAACGTAGGGTGGCATGAGCGGGGCAGAGGTCAATATGCTTAAGCCACCCATATTCCAGACATTCTCCGGAGTGCAGTCCTCCTGGAATCAAACACATTGCCCAAGCGTTGAAACATCACTTGCAAAAAAATTATAGAACATCACCACCAGCCATCATATGTTTTAAATTGTGAAGGGAGTACAGGGCTAAGCAGAGTTCACAACACTGCCTGCCGATGCTATGATGTTAACGGGTGGTTTCCTCATTCCACATCGTCCTTTCTCAGAAATGTGACTCCACTGTTGACCATGTCACCCTTCTGTATAAATAATTGCACAAAATTGCACTGGAGGAGGTATAGTTGCATGATGATTGCCCAATTCTCCTTCATGTCATACAGCAGGGGTGCCCAATACATATCGGGAAGGAAGTTTGAGCGTTGCGTCGCGTAAACATAGGCAGTTATAACCTTTACCTTTACACTTTTACACCATGAGTTTGCTGTGCAATGATAAGCATACATGCACATGGGAACATGTTGACCCATTAAACCCGATTTATTTATTTGTTAATGTATGTATGACTGGACTACAAATGTATTTATGAATTAATATGTTTTCCAATTTTATAGTAGGTGGATCTTTTTTACTTGGTCATTTTAAAAGTAGCTTGCATGTTGAAAAAGTGTGTGCACCTCTGTCATACAGTCTACTTTGAAAATGCAGCGTTTTGACTGTAAAAAGGGCGACCAGTGACCTCTAGTGGACAATACCAATCATGACAACTACAATTTAATGTCTCAACTCTTACAGAAGAGTGCTTTATCTCAAATTAAGAAATACGGTTCAAGGAAAATTTCCCTCACTCGCCCTGATTGTTTTATCTCAACAATAAGTTGAGATATGTTTAAAACACGAGTTAAAACAATTCAAAAAATGCGTAAACAGTCACCCACCTTGAAATCGACCCTGATTTTGTGAGTTGGTTTGGAGCTCTCGACGTCCCTCTGCTCAAAGCCGTGGGCCAGGGCAGCCAGGACACTGGGTGGAGTCTCCTCCAGAGGACCCTGACAGACAACCTTAACATCAGTGTGGGCAGTAATGGACACCCTCTGAGTGCTGCGACACTCTAACTACACATTCTTACAGCCATCTTGCAGTGTTTTCCTGTTAATTATCTAGACGATGGCAGCCTGTCAGAGTTTAATTCCCCCTCTGCAACCGTTTCATCATGAAAACAAAGAAAACAGCACTTCTCTCAAATACATTTGCTGCAGCAAGACATTTCCCTGCACACTCACTCGGCTCTTACTTAAATTTGACCTGACAGTGGACCCGACACAAAAAACAAGTTGCATGTGATGTAAATTATCAACATTTTTTTTTTTTTTTTACAGCAGCTACAACCAAATAAGTTGACAAATGGCTACCTTCTCAGGTTTTCGTTTGCCAGGTGGGCCCCGATTGGAGCTGGACTTCCGATGTCTGACTTCATCATCTGATATGTCTCCAAGGAAACCATCAAGTGACACAAAGTCTTTAGAGGACAAGAAAAATAAAAATCAAAAAGCATTATTTTCACACCACAGTGACATGTGTATCACACATATCAAACTATCATTCATGTTAAAAAAAGAAAAGAAAAAAAGGAGCAAAAACAAGCATCCATAGAATAGACTACAGAGAGCACACTGATAAGGATTTTATAAACTTGTGTGTTTCTGTGACAGAGCCAAACTGCAAAACTCTTTAAAAAATGATACAAAGATCCTTTTGAACACAATTCAGTTTAAGAAATGTATAAAGACAAAATAATTGACCTTTATGGAAAAGACAAAGTTGGTTTGGGTTTTTTCTGCTATTTTTCGGGGAAGTGTTTATTAGAGACACGAGATTTGACAACTATACAAATAGGCATGTCTAGACTTAAAGAATATGCAGCTGATGTGTTACCTGGACTGAGCCTGGGTCCTGTGGCACGTCTCCTGGCCGGGGAGAAAGAGCTTCGGCCGGCGATGTCGTCCAGGTCCGAGTCGTAGTCCACCAGGTCAAAGTAGACGCGAGGTTTGACAACTCGTTTTGGCTGCTTCCTGACTGACGGACTGTCAGCCTGGGGACCGCTCGGCGAGTCGGCATCATCGTTCACTTCGTCGTTGCTGGAGTGACCGCCGCTGAAGGAGGACCGACGTTTCTTCGAAGAGCCTTTAAGAAAAGAGGAGTCATGTTACTGACAAGCGATAATTGTATTTGTTGTTGGAACTAAGGCGTGAACTTGAAGTGAATAACTTACTTTTGGGTGCTGCTCTTCCACTTAACCTACGGGCTTTTCTTTCTTCGATTTGATCACACCTCTTATATCTAGTTAGGAATTAAAAAAAACAAAACAACAAGGGGAAAGAAAGAGTCTTAAAACTCAACGCTGTGCTACTGCAAAAGTAAGAATCAAGCTGGATTCAACTTACACGCAGCACTGCCGCTTGGTGTTGGGTCCGCCGAACTTGGGTTTGTCCAGGCAGTTCATGCACCTCCCACAGTCGTCTTCACGGTTGCAGCCTTTGCAGACGCCACACCTCCGGGAGCGATAGCCAAACGGGCCGAGCCCTTTACGCTTCCCGAAACTCGATGGCTTCTTGACCTTGGTGACCTTTGGATCGGACAACCCGGGGCTGTCCGACTCGGAGGGAGACCCGATATCTGCAACAGGAGACGTCCATCAGTCAGAAAAAAACAGCAACGTTTTTGGTGGAAACTATGTGTGCAAGCTTTTAAAACTGACACTGTAACCAACTTCTTTCAACAGATGTTTCTCCGTGATAACCAGTTTGCATTTTGATCACCCTTAAAACTCTACCCAGTCCGCTGGTCCCCAGATGAAGTGTCCGTTAGTCCTACTCACTTGTAAAGCGCTTTGGGGTACCGTGAAGGTGCTGGAAAAGCGCTACATAAGTGCAGTCCATTTACTCATATTATTTTTCTTTTATCACTCTTTCCAAAACTGTAAGTATATTATCTTCTATGTTACTTCTCTTTCAGGTGTGATGTAGGAGGTGGTGGGGGCAAGGAGGAGGGCTATGTTGTTTCTCAAAAAAAAAAAAAATAAGTTGTCTACTTTAATTCTAATGACCATGCCTACTATGACACAATAACTATAACACTGTAATATCTATATATATATTTTTTAAAATAACTTGTCAAATCTCCAGTGTGCACTGACCTTTAGCCACATCTGACGGAGAGATGCCGCTGCGCTCGTGGAGAGGCAGGGCGCTCAGCCTGGGAATGTCGTCGGGCACCAGGGCCCGCGGCTGCCCCAGCACCACTGACGCAGCTCGACACACGTGCTTGATGCGAGGTCCTCCGGCTCTGCGGAACTCTTGACACAAAGGGGAGATGACCTGCGGCTGGGAACAGATGTCAGTGACACATGAGAACACGATGCAAAGGAGTACACGGTGGTTGGGAGGGGTTGTTGTTCTGAAAATGGTTAAATTCAACACAGAATTAAGGGGTTTTTTTTTGGTTATTTATTTTGTGCTTACTTGTACTTGTGAGGGTTCTGTTTTAACTGGGACCTGAGCATCAAGCTGAGCCCTCTGCTTCCTCCTTTGTCTTTTGCTCACATCTCGAGACCTGGCGCCACTGGAGCCAGACAACAGCTGCAGGTTTATGAGCAGAAAGGACACATCAGTTAAAGATAAAGACAGAGATCAGAGGATGCAGCGTCTCATCACCAAGCTCCTCCACCTCATTACTCAGATAAAGATTTTTGCCTCCTCACACCTGCCACTGAAATGTCTTCATAATGCAGCAGGATCTGACTCCACTGCTGTCTGCACCTGTAGCAGCTCATGTCAACACTGTCAATGCCGCTGGTCACTCAACATCACAGCTTAGCTCAAACACTTTTGTCACACCAAATGCAGAGCAGACACAACTTTTCTTGACTCCATCCTCAGCTGTCATCGATGAGGTCTACTATTTTTTGTGTATAAAGGTCCATCGTGTAAAAGGCATAACAGAGACATGCACACATACACGCACACACAGATACACATGCGCACATATATACATGAATGACCAATACATATGATTTTTAAATAGGGAAAAGCTTATTATACTGCCTGTTAAACATTAATAAAATTGTATACTCACAGTGCAACAAAGGTCATTTGGTTTGAACGGTTCTTATTTTCACATCATCACCCTATTAAAATAATGGCCTAAGTCATTTTTTTCAGGTTTTTGGGAAAACACAAAAAGAGATGGCCAGCATTATCAAGACATGATTAAAGCCAAAAACTAATTTTCGTCAAAAAATGACTTAGGCCATTATTTCAATAGGGTGACGATATAAGAATATTAAGGGTGTAAAAGTTAGCGCCGCTTTATCGCTGACTATTTTTTTATCATGCGATTAACGCACACAATGCTTTTTGAACCTTTGGCCGCTCCGTAGATTGTGGAAACCGGAAATGAATTGACTCACAGCACACAGTCACACGCTTGCAGCCGGTGTACCGGCTTGTAAAAACAACAAAAAAAAACGAGCACTTCGCGGCTCACCTCGCAGATCGCGGCATGCATTTAACCTCAGATCACTGGACGTGGAAGTGAAGCGCCACGAAGCGCCGAGCGCTTCCATTCGGCGCCCACGTTAATCAATGTGGTGGTTCACACTAGACGCGAACAGGCGCGCGGCTCGTGCCATGCAGTTGTCGTTTCGGCGTCTGCTCTAATTTGTGCGCAAGCGATCCTTGTCATTAGTACAGGAAGTCGCTAAAAAAAACGAATGATGACGGTGAATTTTCAAAATAAAAACCGAATGACAAATTCGATCATATTTGTATGTTATATTTGTCAGTACATTGTATCAGAGTGCGAGAGAGATTAAACACACACACACACACACACACACACACACACACACACACACACACACACACACACACACACACACACACACACACACACACACACACACACACACAGGAAGACTTGACCAAAATACGTCTGTTTGATCCTAGAGATGCCGGTCAGTGATCATTATGAAAGAGGTCTTGAGATGGACACCTGAGTGCGTGTATCATGCTGCATTTGCAGAAAGCAAGTATTTGCCTACTCCCATGTTGATATGATTAGGAAAAATATCAGTTTACGGTAGATTTAGAGCAGATAAAAAAATATGCGATTAATTTGTGATTAATCGTGAGTTAACTATGGAAAACCTTGCGATTAATCGGATTAACTTTTTTTAATCGACTGACAGCTCTAAAGAATATACATAGTTAGCTGCCATCTTGCACCGGCATATTTCTAAGGAAGACTGGTGTGGACAATCCAGCTGCCTGACAGCGCGTTTCATATTTAAGGTGAATGCCCTCGTCCTCAAATAAACCCACAAAGAAGAAGGTGGACGATTTCACTGGCAAGCTCGGGAGAGGGAGGGTTAGCGAATGAGCGCTGCAATCTAAAATCTCACCACTGGATGGCAGAATTTTACACACTGTACATTTAAGTGATGGTCACAACCAATTTTCTTCCTATCCTTTTTATTTTTCTTCCTCCCTGGGTCCTACCTGCAGACAGCAACACAAAGTGTTGCGTGTGGACTGGACATACATTTACATTTACATTTGTGTTCATAGAGTCAAAACAGACTCCAGCCTGCCTTTGGAACTGGGCTTTAAACACGTGGACAAGGTCAAGAGCAATCCTGAGCCAATAAAACACACTTTAAGGCTCAAGGTCAGGAGGTCAGGAGGTCACAACCAGCACTCACCCCGGACGACTTGAGCTGCTTCTGCTGGTCGATCTTGATGAGTTGGACCTTGGCTTTCCTGAGGAGGTTCAACATTCTTTTGTTTGCGCCAGTCATGCGGCCTCTCTGCGACGCTCCCTTCTCTGCCGCCAGGTTGTCACCGTCACCCCTCCCAGCTTTCTGCGGACGCAGCTGAAGCGCTTCTGTAAATAGAAATCAAAGAGTAACGCATCCTCGCCTTGTAAAAACGTTTTCTGGTCTTGCCATGTCATCTGTTGCTGAATTGAAATAAGATACCAGGTTGGGGCGGGGCGGGTCCTCTTCCGGCGAGGCCCTCCCCTCGGCAGCCGTGCAGCAGCAGCGGCTTGGAGTTGGAGCCTCTCACACACACCGCCACCTTCCTGACAACGCCGGGTGAGTCCAGATCTTCTATCTTCAGCTTGGACTTGTCCTTCTCCGTGTCTGTGTTCCGCTGCCTCAGGCTGATGCTCATGGCCTCGTCATCCAGGCCCTCTGCCAGGTCCACGGGGGGCGGAGGAGGGGGCCTGCTCACGCCATCCGCCTCTGTCCTGCACCGGGGGAGGCCCGCGTTTGCCTTCTTCAGCCGCTGGAAGATCTTCAGGTGGGCGGTTTGCTTTTTGAACTTGGGGAAAGTCTTGGGCGGCTTGTGCGCGTCCAGCAGGTCGGCGGGCAGCACGGGGGACTTGTCCACGAGCGCCGGCAGAAACAGGTCCTCACGCTTGCCCTGCGGACTCGCGTCCAGCGCATCTGCGACCTCCTCGTCGTTGGGCTGCTCTGGGAGGTGCCACCGGAAGGCCGAGTTCCTGACGTGGGACTTCTTCTCGTCGGCAGCTCCGCCCTCGGAGAAGAGGCTGTCGGCGAGGTCGATGGTGTCGTCCAGGTCGTGGGTGGAGAACAGGTCCACGTCCAGCTGGGCCTCGCTCAGGATGTCCTCGCCACCCACCGGCAGGATGGGGGAGATGGCTCTGCCGGTGCTGTCGTCGCGCTTCTTGTGCGTGCGCACCGGCAGCCCCAGCTGCAGGCCTTTCTTCGGGGAGCTCCGGCGGGGCAGCACCGACATCCCAATGTCGTCCATGAACCTCTGCGGCGTCTTGATCACCCGCGAGGACCGGGCGCTCACCACGGGCATGATGAAGTGCTTTATGTTTTTGACAAACTTTGCTTTGCTGGGATGTTGACTGACGGCGTCCGGTGGGTCCACTTCCACCGACGTGTCCGTCTCTTCCTGCTTCAGGCCCTCCTGCTCGAGCCCAATCTCAATCAGCTGAGAGATGATTTTGCCCTCTGGTTTTTTGGACGCCAACAGTTGGAGCCCGGATGGCTGCTTGTTGTACTTTTTCTGCACACCAATGAGTCTGGGGCTGAGCTCTGGAGTGTCCAGGGAGGCGGACACGCCACTGTCCTCTTCCATAACATTGGGACTGCCCTCAGAGGACTTGAGGGGCGCGAACTTCCCGTCCCGACTCCTGTGCCTGTGCTTCTGACGCTGCCCAATCAAGTTCTTCCGCCTCTTTTTCAATTTTTTCAGAGATTTCTTCTGTAGGCACGATGCTTTTGGATCACGAGCTGGACTTTCCGACAGCACGTGCTGCTGAAAATCTATGAGCTGAATGTCTGTTTCCTCTTTGACTGGCGATATCTGGAGCTGCTCCTCTTCCACCGGCACACTGTCCTGTTTGGCCTCGGGCTGAGTGCAGTCCTGCGTTTCCGGCTGAGCTACCTCGATTTCTAAAGGTTGAGCGTCTTCCCTCGGTTCAGGCTCTGCCACTGCGGTTTCAGCTGCAGCAACGTCTGTGGTGATGGCAGTCTCGGGAGGGATCACCACTTTCTTTTTGTGTGAAGGCTTCTTTTTCCCTAATTTATTGTTTCTACTCCTTTTTGGCTTGGAAGGCACAGTCGTCGGTTTGGCCTCTGTGACCTGCGGTTCCTCCTCCTTCTTCTCTTCGTGTGGCAAAACCTGTTCTGGAACATGCGGCAAGTCATCAGTGACCTTTGTGGAATCGCTTTCTGGAACGTCCGAAGAGGTCACGGGAGTCAGCTGCGAAGGTTCCTCAGCCAAAGCTTGACTGGGGGTTTCAGGAAGACGGTGTGAGCTGGTGTCTTCGGTTAAGGCGGGTAACGACTCTTCAACTTGCACCGGAGGAGCCTCTTCACACTGCGCGTTCATCTTTAACCTCCGCCTCTGACCAGCTACTGGCTTGGGGCTGAGCGACTTTGTCTGTGGTGATTCGGAGCTGGACGTCCTCCTCCTCAGCCTTCTGCTCGGTGTCGCCTCGGCATCCAAACTCGACGACTTGTCCTCGCTGCCTTCGACCGGATCCTTCACAGCGCTGTCGGCCTTCTCGGGGACGGGACTGACTTGCTGAATCAAGAAGGAAGGCTTCGAGCTCTTATGCTTACCGGGAGAGGAGACCTTTTTGATCTGAAGAGGTGGCACAACCTTCCCACAATCTGCTTTGATGCTTTCTTGCGGAGCCGTTTCATTGACGTGCTCTGCCTCCACTTTTGCAGGCACAGGGGACGTTTCCTCAAGCGACTTGTCAGGACACAGCTTTTTTCTGGAGCACTTCTCGTTATTGTCCAAAATCTTGCTCTCTTGCAGGGAAGCGCTGTCCAGCCCGGAGGTCGTGTCCACCGTCTTCTGACTTTCCTTGTCATTTGTGTCTAAAGAAGCTGGCTGATCCACTTCACTCACCGGCTCCTCCATCACCTTGACGGGGATTTCTGTGCATGGCGTCACAGTGTCTCCTTCCTTTACAGTTAACGTCCAGAGATGTTTTTTCACTTTTTTCTTTCGTGTTGTGTACTTCCCACTGACCCATGCGTCGTACTTTGGGTTTCGGATCTTTTTCAACTTCAAACTAGGGACCCATAACTCATTTTTTACACCCAAACTATTAGTCTCCGAACATGACGGCTTCTCCAATGCTGCAACGTTCTTATTTAACCTCTGACTTTGCCGTCGTCTATTGCTTCTCATCGGTGGTAGAGAAGTCGCTGTCCCACAAACCTCTGGCTCAGACAGAACCTCTTTATTTTTGCTTAGACTTTCTGGGTCAGTTAGACTGTCTGTGACTTTTTTAGAGAGTGGGTTAGTGACTCTGTTGCTCCTGCGTGTCATCTGCTGATTGGCTTCAGGAGTTTGCTCTGCAACCTTTTCTTTATCCTTTGATTTCTTTACATTTGTTTTTGGCAGTGCAGACACGTTATCTTTCACAACGTCAAGTTGATCCGCTGATTTTGCTTCGTTCAATTTTTGGTCATCATCTGCACCTTTGGCGCCAGTCTCTCTGGCGGGCTTTGTCCTCAAAGCAGATCGCCCACGCCTTCTAGCAGGTGCGAGCTCCCCTGTCTGCTCTTCTGTGTCATGGTTCTCCTCATGCACTTCACTTTTTAATTTGACGTGAGCACTGGAAATCTGATCTCCCTGAATGTCCTTGGTTTTAGGTTGGGTCTGACTTCCTTTCACCTTCAGCTTCTTTACAGATTTATTGTTAGGATCCTTAACGGTTTTCATCTTCTTTTTGGCCACCAATTTTATAGTAATCCTTGGTGCCTCTGAAGACACCCCGCCTTTTAAGGACTGTCGATCCATTAGGCCTTTTGCTTTTGACCCTCTCCTACAATCCTTTGCTGGCTCTTTTTTAGGCAACAAGCAATGTGTTTCCTCCAAAGATTCCGCATCGTTGACAGGATCAGGTGAGGTCAGGGCTGCCTCCACTGCAGGAGCCTGAGGCGGTCGTTTCTCACTTTGCCTTTTGGATTTTGTGTTGACAGCATCACCTAGGGTTAAAAAATAATAATACATTAATGGATGTGGAAATAAATACATTCTACAAGTCATACGTCAACACAACTTTGACAGAAGTATTTTAAATATTATTTTGCACAACTACAGCATTTATACGTGGATTTTCTTGTGAGCAGTTTGTCCTCACCTTTTGAAAGGATTTGTCGTGACGCTTTGGAAGCTTTTCTCTCAGCTTCAAATCCTCTGAAGTCATCTCCCTGAAAGAAGCAAAAATGGCATCAACAATAATATCAATTCAAGAACACTTTGTTGGAAACACTCAAACTACCAGCAAAGTAATTAAAATTTCAGTTTGTGGGATCCATTAAAAACTGCTGAGTTTGTCACAATTATAATTAATTAGCTAAGACAATGTAACATGGGAAAAAAACTGAAAATAACTGTAAATGCTTGACAAAGTGTAATAAAAAAAAAAAACCAGCATAAAGTCACTGAGATCAATAGCAACTTAATATGTTTATATAACAACATAGAGGAAAAATATCTATGTATATGTATATGAAAATCTTATCATGCCATTGATTGTATTAAGAATGCACAACAATGAAACTGATGATAGACAAAGGACAGGCGCTGCTGTTTTCCACATTTCACACAAACTTTTCATTCATCCCGTAAGAAGTGGCTTACACCTGCACACTCTACGTTAAAGGAGTACAGTGACAGATAGGGGGCTCTGTAATAACGTTCCCGCCGAGAAACTAGTTGTATGCTTCAGGTATTACCACGACATGAACGAAAAGTTTTGTTACAAAAAGAAAAAGAAAAAAAAGAAAAAAAAAAAAAGCATGCATGTGGCTTTGGCACATCTCCGCACCACCATTTAAACCTGCCGTTCAAGTGCACACAGGCTAGCACGTAGCCACAACTATTAAGCTCACTACCTCTGTGTAACACCGCTATTACGCTAAACGCAAATGTGTTAAAAGTGTTGGGGTAACGCTTCGATATTTAAAAGTGTTAAGTATTTATCGCATCTGTGCAATGCGTGAACATTTAAGAGTACGCCGCGAGCCGCTGTGCAGGATACTGTGGCTCTGACCCCCCTGTTCTTTGTGTTCTAGCTAATAGCTAGAGGCTAACAGTCTCTGGCCGATAACGAGCGGGCCATACATGTCATAAATACGTTGGCTGTCTACAAATTGGCGTACTCACTCATTAGCCTTGAGATATTTTGCTAAACGTTTTCAACTTCCGCTATGATTTTTAAAACTTAAAATCCATGTAACAGACTTATACAACTTATAGCTGGCATGCTGCTCAGTTGAAGTTGTGTTTTGAGCCCATTAAATGTCTCGGAGAGCTGCTGTGCTATCGTTAGCATGCACCGTTAGCCGCGCAGCAGCTTTAGCCTTTAGCCACGGGATGTTGACATTTTACCATGGCACTAACCAGTCACAATCGTACTAATGGACAGCACTCACGCTCCAACATTTAACAGTCACACAAAATGCAAGAAAATGAAATAAAGATACTAACTCCTGGGTCGGTTTGGGACCTCACCTCTTCACTCCCACTAGAGCTGTATCCAGCCTGGCCGAGAATCTTGTGGTTCGCCTCTATTCCAAGTAAGCGCAAGTGTGACTGGTCTTCGTTTAACGAAAGAACCAGGTTTTGGGGCCTTGGCCCTCCGTTAGTCACATCATCAGCTTCTAAGCCTGAACGTCCGAGTTGCCATCGCTTCTCGGAGCGCAAACGACTGCGTGACGACCAAGGCCGACCGGGAAAACGACCTCTGGCCGTAGCGGTTCCACCTTGGCCTCCTACGGCAGCTGCGGTTGCTGATCCGCATCCCGCTGCCGCCATCATCGCTTCAACAACAACACACACCGACGGCTAGCAGCTCGGCCAGAGACAAGAGGGAAGGCGCGAGATGGGAGGGGGTGGCGCAATGCTGCAAGGGAAAGTGAGTTTTCCTCTGCAGTGGGATGGCAGCCGTGGATGAGGCGACCTCTAGTGGTGACTGTACGATGAAACGCTTATTTTAAGCCTTATTGCTATCTAGCAACCATGGTTTTAGTTTCCGCCACTATGCGAAATCGATTTCAACATTCGCTGGCACACTTTGAGAGATAATCATTTAACCATTCACTTTAATTGTATTTATTGTGACAAAAGAAAGAGGATAACAAATTGCCCAGATAAATTAAAACAAAAAACAAAAAACATTCGAATTTTTCTTTTTTTACAACTGCAAAATAAGTTTGATCACTGAAAATATAGTAGTATTTAGAACATGATAAAACACATTACTTAGTGAGAGGTTTTATAACAAAATGTGTAAGTTTTTAAAATAAACTTAAATTCAAGGGGGTGAAATCGAGAATATTTAATTTGATTGTACTTTAGATTAAAAATGAATAATAATACTGATAAAATATTTCACGCCTTTCAGTTTAGGTTTTCCATTTCAACCCAGTAGGTGGCGTATTTTACTACACGAGTGTTCAGTCGAAACAAGAAGAAGAAGGCAAGAAGGCGGAAGTCAGGTGTTGTGTTTTGTTGTGCGCTTTAGTGATTTTCCTGCTGCGAGTCAGTTGTTCGCCGTTTAAGTTTGCTGGTAAGTTTAGGTATATGTACTTTAAAAATGACGACATTTTAAAACAAGTTCTTATCATTGTAAAGAAGAGGCATTTCTTCCGAAGTAACATTACGAAGATGTCACAATGCTAATGGTACTTTTAGCCTGAGCTACTTACATTTTGAGTATAAGGATGAAGCCAAAACATTGTAGGGCCACACGGCTGGCAGACGCAATAGGGCGCTGCCTGATGGCTTAGGGTTCATTCCGTAGGTCTACTGAAAATAATCATCGTCAGTTTTCTTTCCCTCCAGTCAGAAATGTTTTCGTTGCTTTGTGGGTCCGTAAAGAATCTCGGTTACTAAAACCACGTACGTGCAGTAGCCTTAACGTTCAAGACAAGTTGCTTTGTATATTTAATTTGAGCTGTTGTCTAATCCCCCCCCCCCCCCAGATTTCCATAAAACAACGATGAACTTGGAACGTCTGCCAAACGAGGAGAAACTCGGCCTGTGCAGGAAATATTACCTTGGTGAGAACATTATTGTTAATTATGCTGAAATGAATGATTGGGACAGTGCACATACATATTCTATTCTTACGTTGTAAACCTTGCATACTATCAAAATCATCTTGAACGTATTATAAACGTTATTTAAACTTGCTTTAAAATGAATGAAATATAACTGCGTGAACTGATGCTGTTGCACAGCATTGTCTGAATGCAGCTAATGTTTATTTTATCTACATTTCTTTTACCAGGTGGCTTCGCATTTCTTCCCTTCCTATGGCTGGTGAATGTTGTGTGGTTTTTCCAGGAAGCCTTTATAAAGCCCACCTACACTGAGCAGCTTCAGATAAAAAAATGTAAGCATCGAAAACAAAGCTGTCTTCACATTATATTAATCATGAAAAAATATGTCTAGCTGTATCTTTCTTATTTATCTTTATTTATTTATCTTCTGTGTACTTATGTTTGTGGTATATTCAAAAGATTAGCTAATAAAAACTGCTGGAATAAACAAAATGTTGAAACAAAATCTCTTTCACGTAAATATAGAGCACTTTTTATGGCAAATAATTGTCAGTCTGATTGAAAGATTAACAAACCTTACCTTGATATTTTAAACAAGCAAATTTCAAGCATATAGTTTGCTCTTTCACTCAATACTTACCTCTTTCATTCCATCTAGATGTGAAGAGGTCTGCACTGGGGTTGCTGTTATGGACTGCAGTTTTGACCACATGGATTACGATCTTTCAGCAATTCAGGGCAGAGTGGGGGGAGGTGGGAGATTATCTGTCCTTTACCATCCCACTTGGTATTCCATGAAAACATTTCTTTTCATTTACAATTCTGTAAATGACTGCTGTTCCATGACAGTGGACCAAAGAATACCGTTTCTAAATTGCCACTGAAATGTTTTGTTGAAAGTTATTTGTCTTACCCTTGGCGCGAAATAAATGTTTTGATTTAAAGCATTTGTACACTTGAAATTATTTCTAAGCATTCACAGACCTTTGCAAAAGTTGTTTTAGAATAAGCGTTAATAATTACTGTTATATAACTGATTCGTAAGCAGATTTATTTCCCTTAAAGGTTGTATCACCAATGTGTTTGAATTCACACAACTGTTCTTGTTCTTGTGAATCAATAATAAGTAAAAGGAAATACACCTATACTGTCTCCAGTTTTTAGTTATTTGACTTCAGTTCTTGTTTTTTCTGAATAAGTCAAAACTTTGATATAGGGAATATCAGAATCTCTTTTCTTTTTTTATTAGCTTTATTTTTATCATGTACTACATACAAAAATACAAACAAGAAGAAAACAGACAAACAAAGACAACAAGCAGTTGAAACAAAAGTACCCCAACATGTTCGAAAAGGAGCAGGAAGAAGCAATAGTTTATCTAGTCCTACCCCTTCACACTCATCCATCAGTTACATTTATACTAGCAAACATTATGACAAAGTGCCAACATGGTGAAAAAACTAAATAAAAATAAACCAATAAGTCATCCTGACCATTGTTCAGTGACTCATTTCAGAGCAATTTTTTTCAATAAGTTCATTATATACTCCAAATGTTCTACATAGTTACTGGTCTTTTGAAGTCTGGACTGTGGCTGGCGCCTATTGTGAAACCCAATAACTTTATCCCTCCAAACGTCCCCTCACTTCCACATCACCCTATATGAGTCATAACATAATCAGGGCCATTTTTAGTTGTCCCTGTCAAAGTGACACGCTCTCCAATACTAACAAGGAGAACATGTGCCTGCCACACGAACCAATAATATCTTCAGTTTGCCAAGAACAAGCTGGTACTGGCACAAAGAGTACCGTCCTCAGTGTGTGCCTGCCAGTGAGACAGATTACAGCCAGCAGATTGTGAAGAATCCCTTCAGACACAGTTTGCTGAATTCCATGTGTGCTGTTTGTATTTGAATAGAAGTGAAGAAAGTTATTTTTCAAACCTCTCTAAACATACTGGTTCAAAGTACCCCCCCCCCCCCCCCCCCCCCCCCACACACACACACACACACTTTCAACGGTACTGCTATTTTAGACACGGTATACATTAAAACACCATTAACTGATAATACTCTGAACATGTTTTGTTTTTTTTTATTTAAAAATACTACTAATAATTACAATAATTGTTATATTATGTAATTGTTATTATAATAATGTTCTAGGCCTTCAAAATTAGCCATGTTATTGGCATGACCATTAAAATTAACTCAACCTGGACTCCTGACTGTAGATAATTTTCAGCACTGAAGAAACTACATCGACCAGGTTCATCATTATTTTTTAAACCTACAATTTATTTATTTATTTATTTATTTATTTATTTATGTTTTTGAATTGCTTCACATTAAGAAAAAAAAAAAAAAAAAAAAGATATTCGGAAGTGTGAATATCCTTACTGAGGGAGGGTGCACTTTACTTTCACTTGGTTGGATGCTTTGAATAGTAGCACTGAGGGGGTGAGTGATGGTGGGCGGGTTAAAGGGCTCGTGTTTTGCGGCGCACACGTGCTCCGTCATGTGTTCAGGACGTCCCTGCTGTCACTGTCTGTTCACCCCCATCACCATCAGCAGCAGCAGCAGCACACGCAAGGGTCACCACATCATCTTTTTTGAAGATTATTTTTGGAAAGACCCGACCTTAAGCAAACGTTCTCCCCCTCACCCCCACAATTCATGCGCTCCGACCTCATCAACGCCATAATCCCTCGGAACAAACTGTACTGGTAATCGCTGACAAACACGTTAATTGCGAGTGATCCCGCGACAGCTGCCTCACTTCTCCCAACAATGCGCGTTAATTTATCCTGTGCGGGCTCGGCCCCCTCGGCACCCAAGGGTACGCATTAGTCCAGAACAGAAGGAAGGTGCCCCATCGTGAATTCCCCTACTCGTTATGCAACAGCGGTAATAAAAGTCTCGCAGCATCGCGGCGAGGCATTCGGGCCCCGGGAGGCAGACAGTCCGGCGCAGAGGCTCATCATCATCATCACCATCATCATCGTCATCATCCGCGGAGGGGGAACACAAGCGGTTAAACGGGGGCCGTCCTTCTCTCAAATTTGGTCAGGGAATTTAAGAAGAGGTAAACCGCCAGCGCCAGTGCCATCTCAGACGCTCCCGCCTGCCGACTGCCGTGAAAACTCAGCTCTCCTGATCATCGTGTGTCCAGAAAATGGATTTCATCCTGCCATCCGGAGGTATTCCGTGGGAGAAGGTGCTGCCTCCTCTTATCCCTCGGCTGAATGGGATTTACGGACAGTACAAGCGCTCCCCGAAGTTGCTGGTGCCGGAAACTGACAGCAGTGGCTCTGCAGAGGTGGGTCCGTTCAGGATGAGCTTCGTCACTCACATAGTATATCGCATATGAGACAGGTTAACCGGATGTATTGTGTCTTAGTAGAATGCCAAGTAAACACAACATTCAAACACATTGTGCTAGAGGGAATCATCAGTCATGTAATTAACACATGTAGAGATAAATCTGGATTAGATTGGACTTCTTTCATGTTAAAACTACAAATAACTTTAAAAAGAAAAACTGTTTGGTATCTCTGGCTAAAGAAGAATAACCCACTTTTCCAATGTTTTGGTAGGTGTACTGTGATGACAGCAGTTTTACAGTTAAAGTGGACGTGAGGGACTTCAACCCAGGGGATTTAACGGTCAAGGTGACGGGAGACTTTGTGGAGGTGCAAGGAAAGCATGAGGAGAAAAAGGTTTGTTATCCTCGAAAGAACATTTTATGGAACTCTTACTTTGTCTTACTCTATTAGGTGTGCACTCTGCTTAATTTGTGTTTGTCTGTGTTTTGTCAGAAGGGTGGTCCAGGATTAACAACTCGGCAGTTTAACCGCCGCTACCGAATCCCGAAGGGAGTGCACACCATGGCTTTGGAGTCTGCCATGTCCCCAGAAGGCGTCCTCATCATATCTGCGCCGATGCTGCAAACGGAGAACTCGGGAATCCTGCCCTAATCACAACAACACCAAGAACACTCTTTATCATCTCTGCCTCGAACCCTGCCCAACTCAACAACATAACTCTGCTACACAAGCATAAACAATCTTCAGGCCACTCCAGTCACTGCGACACTGAGCACGTGCCAAAACACACATTTGTTCTGTGCCTGGCACTGCTGTAATGTTCCCTGCTTCTTGAGGTATGTATACTAGCCTGCTGTCGCTAATCGATCTTTGATAATGTTCTAAGGAAGCTTTTTCCTTTGTAAATACCCCGCCCTCACAGTTTCCAATGCTGCTTTTGTAAAATGCACTATGTTGTGTTTATGATAAATGCTGTGTGATGATATATCTAAAATATGTTGATGTGGTCGTGGTTCTTTTGAAAAAATATAAGCTTTATTTCTTTATAAAATAAAAATCAAACTACAACCAGTGTGTCTCTTGTTGCTGCTTAAGTTACTTGTTCATTATGGAGTTCGGTTAACATCGAGTCCACTTCACTGAAAGACAGAAGGATACAGGACGGTTAGATTTAAACTGGTTGAACCCATGAAGAACATACATGGGGATCATCGTCACATAACTATTAACTAATGACATTGAACAGATGGGTAATAATCTATGATAATAGATCAACATTATCTTACCTGATCTGCTCCTTAACCCATGTTCGTTGCTTACGAAGGACTTGTAATAAAGGGTCATCGTCAAACTCCTTTTCATCTGAATCTGAAACATTAACAGATTAATTTGCCAATGTTTAGCTACATAGTTAACATGAACCAAGGTAAATTTTTATTATTGGTCGCACACAGAATGTAAACAGTGGGAGAAAGTTCTCGAGGTGTCTGCCAAAAGGTTTTTGGCGGGTTTAGACCAGAAGCTATTCATAGGTCAGAATATATTTCCTCCAATGAACCAAGGGGCTAAAGGTGCTGCTCCTTGATGCTTGGAGCTCACCTTCAGCCTCTTGCAGCAGCTGTGAAATGACCTCCACTGATTTGAGCGCATCGCTTGAAGAAACTGAGGACGGTGGAGGTGTGGACGCAGGGCGAGGCAGAGAATTAGACAAAACAAGGGTCCTTGGTCCAGGACAGGAATCTCTTGTGGGGAACAAAACCTCTGAAACCACCTGTGAAAGTAAAGAAAAACAGTGACTTTCCCTTAGATTGTATTCCAACCAGTCCTCCAAGTTAATAAAAAGCTTGACTGTAAGCTTGAGCATAACAAACATATATCTTTGTATTGAGGCGTGTCATGACTTGTGCAGTAGCTGACCTGCCCTAATGCATGCTGGATTGGAGAAGGTGGTGGCACATCATCCTTCTCCTGTCTCCCCTTCCGACGTCTCTGCTCCACCTGTGCAGTGCCGTCTCCGGGATCTTTATGATGTGAAGAACTCGTGTTGGTAGCACCAGAGTCACCAGCATGTTCCCTGTCCACAATCCGCCTACAGACATCACATATAGTTTTATTTAGCTTTGAATATTTAGCTTTGAGTATCAGTAGAGATTTTTTGTGCACATTTCAATACTCAACCTTGATTTTCTCAACTTTTTCCTCGGCATTGTTGTCAACTTCTCTGAATTGTTTGAGTGGGTTCCCTCACTGGAGTGCTTTTCGACTCTTTTCTGCAGGGGCGGTGCCTCTTCACTTGGATCAGATGCAGGAGAAGCTGGTCGAAATTCACAAACAGCCTCTTTAGGAAAGATGTCCAGTGAGTTTCCAGGGACTTGGGTCCCTTTAAGGCTGACTTCACTTTGAAACAAGTGTTTCTTTTTTGAAGTGTTTTGCTGCTGGCCTGCATACAAGCAATGGGCGGGGCAAGGCAGGACATCACAGTGTAAATGCATTAGGGCAGGAACACGGGCGATGGCCTGTGGCTCTGGGACCGAGGTTCCAGAGGCAACTGGGAAGGGAGCTGGAGGTGAGACTGGGCGACATGACGGGTGGGACTCTGTGGTCTCTGACTGGGGAGGAAGACTCCGTGGCTGTGAAGCTTTTGGGGGAAATTCTGAATGTTGATTTCTTTCCTGTTGCAAGAGGTGATGCAAGAAAAAAGGCATTCAAATCATTCCATATATTAATATGTAAAATTTAAAAAGGTACGAGGTTGGAGGCTCAAAAAAATGACTTTTACCTTATAAGCTCCTCTGCTGTCTGAAGGACTGTAAACGCTGGGAGTCTGCCAGTTGAAAGTTGGACCGTGAAGACTCAGACGTTGCAGAGGCTGAGGACACTCCCTGGCCTGCTCTAACTTTCTCCTTAAACGCCACTGGAACAAAATGTCTTCTTCAGGACGTAAAGGAGTCACCGAAGAAGGAGTGAAAACTGATTTTTTTAAAGATGCAGGCTGAGCCACACCTGAAATCCCCTTTGCTGCAAATGTTAATGAAAAAAAAGGTAATGTGACAGGAAATGTAACAAGAAACTGAGGAATCCTCCATAATAACAAAGACAAAATCAATCTCTGGCTCATTACTTACCAGAGGTAGAATTTACCGCACCAAAGGTCAAAGGTCTTCTCAGAGGCTCATCCACACTGACAGGTGACGAGAAATCTGAGCATCCCACTCCCTCTGAGCTGACATGTATAGATCTGTCACTCAAGGTGCATTCGCTGTCAGAAGGTGAGAAAAAAGACACTGTCAAAGGGAGAAAAATCTAAATATTCATCATCATCATCATTATCACTGTCAGTTTATCATACTCTTGCAGCAGAAGTCTGTTGGCTCTTTCCTGCAGGTTTAAAATCTCTGTGTCATCAAATTCTCCCTCTGACAGCATCTGGAAGAAAAATCGTATAGATCATAGAGATTAATAAAAGTGACGCCTTTGGTCATATCACTGAATCGTTCCGAATAAATGGCCAGCTTGCGTACTGTCGCTCTCTGGGGTATGTGGGGTTGACTTATTTTCATAACAGCGGGTTGAACAAGCCATAAATGCATCAAAGTTTGTGCTACTTCATAGGCATCTGGTAAACAGCAATGTTTTAATGCACATGCGGTGTAAATATTTACTTTTACATTGCAGTAAGGTAATTCTCCTGCTTTAACACTTCAGGGGAAGTGAGACATGTCGAGAGAAAAAACAAAGAAACCATACACAAACATTTAAAGTAAGATGGTCAATGTTGCAATGGTAATGAAAAGAGAAAGATTTTTTTTTTTGTATTCTCCATTTGAACTAACACACTCACAGTATCAGATCCCCTACTGGGGGAAAGGGATGTGCTGTAACGCTGACACCGTGCACCCGCCCTGGAAAGGGCAGGTTCAAGATCATCCTTCAAAGGCTGGGTGTCTTCTGCTTTCATAATGGGAATGCACAAGTGAGTTAAGCCAAAAAAATATTTGTGGGACCAGTAACAGTTAATTATGTGCCAAATTAGAAACCATCATGCACATATAAAGTAAGAATATATAAAGTAAGAATATACCTGTGTTTGTTGCCTTAGTGGGTGTTGAACTGTGAGGTAATTCAGAGTCTGATATCCACCAGAATGGATGTTGTTTGTCTTCTGAGGCATAATCGAGATGCTGCCGCTCCTCTCTACTCTGTGGAGGACCATGGCGAAAACGTTCGATGTACCTAGGAGAGAAAAGGTCCGTGGTGGTTACAGGAAGTGGTTCAAACGGTTCATGGGAAAAATAACTTTGCAAGCACAACGTCTTTCAATATTGTCATGAAGCCATGTCTTACTGATTCAAACTTTACTGAAAAGGTTTGTTCTCAAGCCTACATACTTGGCAAGGGCAGGCTCCTGCTGTACTGCAACTTCTGGTGACACCCTGTCGGATGTGGTGGCGCTTGTAGGGGATGAGTGCCATTCAAAAGACGGCCAAATCTCCGTAAAAACAACCTCTTCGTCTGTGACACCAGGAGGGCAACCGCGTTTTTCACTCTGCTGCTGGTGGTGGTTCTGGGCGGTGGGCTGCTTTTTTAAACGCTCAGGACTCAAAGACTGCAAAGTGAGTAAATGGTGGACACAAGTTTTTAGGGCAATCACAGACCTGTGTCATTATAGTACAAATTATCACTGACCTTTATTTGGAGACATACCGTTTGCTTTTCTTCCTCCGACAGGGAATGAAGGCGAGATGGGTAATAGTGTGTCTTCCGCCCTCGAGAAGCTGGCTTGAAAGGATTCTGCCTTGTGAACAAAGGTTCACTTTTTTTTTTTTTTAGAGGGGGAAACAAACTTCTGTTACCGTTTGGGACAATGAACAATGTAAGAGATCAGTTAAACAAATATCGTGCACGGATCTGACCTGGATTTCATTGCAGCTCAAAGCCGTTGAGTGTTTCATAACAACACACAACAGGATTTACAGTGCGGGTTTCCTCAGTGAAGATCCCGGACGTACCAGCATCTTTCGTTAAAACCATAAATATTTTTCAAATAACTCTGACCGTATTAATTACTTTTGTATAATTACAACATGGTAGCAGAGCACAGTCCATCAGCTTCGCGGATTGAGCAACAGCGTGTCAACAAAAGTTACCATGGAGGTTTTGTTTCTCTCTCGTAACGCAAACTGTCTGTATCAAAGTATTCTCGAACATTCGCTAGTTTGGAATTCGAACCCCCAACCCTCCATCACTATCGTCAACTCAGGAGTTGGCTACATTTGCTTCAATGACACGATAAAATGATCGATAAATCCAAAAGCCTCACTGCAATGGGGTTCGTTGTTTACTACCCCATCCCTGACCAATTAGAATCGACTTTGATATGATGGGCGTGTGAGTGACGAATCGCGTGGAAGGGTTTTGCCTCGGAAGCACCAATCAGGCCATCGGAAACCGACAGCGCGCGGAAGAGGAAAGTCTGCAACGGCTATTCTTTTCTGAATACCAGCTAAGCTAGCAGCGCTAACTCGAGCTAATGCTGTGACAAACGCTAAGACTCCAAATACGAACAAGATGGTCCGCTTAGGGTTTTTAACCAGAGCGAATTGGTAGCGGAAATTGCCATCATTAGTCAGCAATCGTTAGACCACGTTAATGTTCTCTCACTTTCTTGCCCATGGACTGTGTTGTTTTCCTACCGACCCTGCTAACACTGAATGCGGCTAGTCATTGGTAACCGGTAGCCAGGCTAAAGGTTGACGGGAGCAGTCAGGCGTTCCGAACACTTTAACGATTGATTAGTGTTGTTGATCAAATAGATATAATGCACCACGTAAAGATCAAGACTGAACGGCTCGGTGAGATGACCCAACACACTCATCACATTCTATGTCAAGTGCTTAACAAGCTGATTGCATTTTTCTCGGTCTTTGAGAATTGAAAGCCAGAGATTTAATGTGAATAGATATGGATTCACTTATATAGGGATACACTTTTTATGCAGATGTAGACGGGACAGGTGCTCGCAGCAGGCTGGATGCAGTGCTGCAGGGACTGGTGGAGAGGAGTGAAAATGAAAGGTCAGTAAAAGCATTAAAGGGTAAACAGAATATTCTTTAAACTTTCCGGTCTAAACTATTGTCATTTTGTTTGGAACAGGGAGCAAAATGATGGTGATGCTGGGAAGATAGTGGAATCTTTAAGCAAGTAAGCGTGATCAAAGTCTTTGAATGTGTCTTAAATAAAATAAAATAAAAATCTCCACACTGTAGTTAATGTTCCTCTTGTTATTTTTAGGGATTTGTCTCCATCATCGGCTGGGAAAAGGCAAGTGTCCATTTTTACACAGGAGCTGACATAAACCCTAATGGTGCATGGTTCATGGTGTGTCATTAGTAGACCTGTCATAGGTTTCTAATAGATCCCTCTTGGTCTAGACCATCGGCACGATTTTCCCAGCATCGGCGGAAGAAGCGTAAAGAGATGGATGAGGGCATTCCAGAGACCAATCAGCACAAGCAAAGTAATACAATCCAACACAAAATTCTCCTCAATCACAGAAAATATACAGCATTGTCTTTTCTTTTCTTTTCTTTTTTTTTTTTTTTAAGTCTAGTTGTATTTCATCCTGCTGTTTTCTTTCTCCTTGCTTCTGACAGATTCATACATTATTAAGTTGTTTGATCGCAGCGTAGATCTGGCTCAGTTCAACACAAGCACTCCACTATATCCTATCTGTCGTGCCTGGATGAGAAACAATCCATCTGTTCGAGAGCCAGTTCCTTACCCAAGCCCTACACACAGCATGGCAGAGGAAGAGGTGGGGCCTGACTGGAATATGAAAAAAAGTATCTATTGACTTTACATAGTGTTTACCCAGTTTGACACATCCAGTAATTTGCTTTCCTCGGCCACTATGAGTGTTTGCAGATATCCCTGAATAGTGACTTTTCATCTAAAGGAAGGAAGGCTGACTCGTGATGATGATCACTTTTGGCTTATGGTTCCTGAATTTCCTTTTGTCTCTTTCCAGGTTGCAGACATGATGAACGGTAAGGGCCAGGATGTGTACAGACTGCCTCCACCAACTGCCTGTGCAGTCAGTCCATCTGGTGAACCCATCAATCTCAGGATCCCACAGACTGAAAAACCCACAGTTACCAAGGTTCTGTATGATTTGTGTGTTTTCCCTTAGAAATGAAGCTATCATAGAAAACATCTTTATAAAAACTTCAGACATAACGTATTGCATGAACTTGGATGAAAAATAACTAAACCGGCACTCTTTCTATAGTTGACAGATTCATTTCCCATGTCTGGTTCTTCCATATACGACCACATGGAGCGTTGGAAGAAGATAAGGCAAAAGTATGTAAAACATTTATTTTTGTATGTGTATGTTTTGTTACTACTAGCATGACCATATTATTAGAAATTATTAGAAAATAAACTTTAAAAAAAAGTGATCTATGAACTAACTGTTGAACCTGTTGGTCTTTCTCCTTAGATGGAAAGAATGCTCTAACAAGAACCAGTTGAGATACAGTGAAAGTATCAAGATCCTTAAGGAGATGAAGGAGCTCTATGATCACTAGGTCGTTGCTGTACACCCTAGAATAGTCTCTCATTAGTAGGAGACATAAGGTTGAGGTCAATATTGGAACACGTCTGCCACCTTCATGATTAGACTCAAAGGGAAACCTCGATACAACCTTGAGCCTTAATATTGTAATATGTTCTATGCATTGATGAAAACATTTTTCAAAGCAGCACTAAGCTTTTTTATTCATAACAATTCTCTAACCATCTCAATAAATTATATTGTTTGTATATCACTTACGGTACTCTGTATGCCTTTTCTTCTTACTATGAAAAGTTACGTTGAACTGTCAAGTCTTTCTTGATTGTCCAAACTTAGCATAAAACCCTCATACATTCTTGATTAATTCAGGAACACAATTGTTGAGTTCCTCAGCATCTCTGACACCGACTCAACAATTCCAACCCACAAATGCAACACAAAGCAGCTGTTGTTTTGCTGCTCAGATCATGCACCTGCAAATGACATCGGTGCAATGACCATTCTCCAATCTCAAGATTCACTTAAATTAAATTATTTTCCAATAATAGTCTGATATATTCTTTCACGTTTGTTTACATAACCTTAACCTAAGCTTCTGTATTCCATTTTATGTAATAGGCTAAGCATACATCTGACACATTTATCACACAAATTGTGTGTTTCACACAGGAGTCTGAGGCCAGAACTGTTCTTTGGGATCATACTTTATGCATCCTTTCAAGTGAAGGCATCAAATACAGCATGACACTGAGTGCTCTGAGAGCAATATTGTTGTGAAGTTTGCAGCTGGTTAAATAACAGTGGGGTTGCTGTGTGTACAGTAGCTGCTTAGTTGTAAGCCATGATCTGGTCAATCCAGTTACGGAAGTAGGACACGCGGGCGTACACAGCGGGGGTTTGCACGTTGCAGTTGGAGGTGCCCCAGGAGACAATACCAACAAGATACCATGCGCCACTGTTCTCGCAGACCAGAGGACCACCGGAATCACCCTGAAACATCACATACAATACAATTTTGCTTAAATAAATTAATAAATCATTAGAAGTGTATTTAAAGAATCTACTTGTTTAGTCTGTTTCAGGTTTTACACCTTGTTTTCTTACCTGGCAGGAAGACACTCCAGAGGCACCAGCACAGATCATGGCATCTGTGATTCTGTTATAACCCCAGTACTGCCTGCACTGAGCAGGGCTGAGCAGAGGCAGGGCAGTCTGCTGGAGGTAGCGTGGGCTTGCTAGAAATGGGGAAAAAAACAAACCAAAAAACAATAGATGAGTCAAGTTGCAAAAAACCTACATCTTCTGGAGGATATATAGCGAAGTCGTGCATTCACATTCCCCATTTTTTTAATTGAAGGGTCTGCGCCCATCTAAGTTCATCTCATAAATGTGAGTTTGGCCTTCAGTAGTTGGTCACTCACAGGTCGAACCAGTCCTGCCCCATCCAGTGGTGACACATTTGGTTCCAGAGGGGATGCTGCTGGAGGAGGAGGCCAGGCACACAGGAGACACGCGGGGGGTGAGCTGCGCTGGGGACGACAGCTTCAGCAGGGTGATGTCATTGTTGAAGTTCTGGGAGTTGTAGTATGGGTGACTGATGACCTGAAAGGAGTTGAGAACACAGTGATTCATGAACAATATGATACAACCCTGAAAAGGGGATTTTGTGTGATGCCAACTCTTACCTTGGAAATTGTCTTGACCTGAATTGTCTCAGCTCCGGACTGGCGGTCATATTCTCCCAGGATGACACGGTGGCTTCTGGCACTGGAGAGAAGACAAGACAACGTGAATGACTGGCAGAGATGAAAACATTGAGAATTATCTTAGGTGGGATGCGTGATAATGACTTACGACACGCTGCAGTGAGCAGCAGTGACAACCCAGTACTTGCTGACCAGAGATCCACCACAGAAGTGGAATCCTCTACTGTCCTGGTTTGGGGGAAATTTTACATTTATAAAGGGAGCTCTTGCATTTAATTGAAGAGGTTGAGGGGGAAGAGAAGCTGTAGTTAGAATTATATCTATTACCTGAAGTGAAACCTGCCATGGCCAGGACCCAGACACTGCGTTCTGTCCGTTCACAATCTTGTTGTAGCCACTCACACTGGGCTTAATAGAAGGCACTCCACACCCTGAGTACCCGGCACAGAAACAGGCTCATTTACAAAGCAGTTTGTTTTCGATTGTTGAAAAAATAATGATGCACCGACAGAGCAATATGTGAAAAATGTTGGTTCTACACCAACGGTCTTAAAATATGTAAGCCAGGTTAAATGTCACTCACCCAGTGCAGAGGCCAAAAGAGCAAAGCAAGTGGCAAGCAAGAACGCGGCCATGTCTCAATGGTGAGTTTCAGCAGTGTGTGATTTTGGCTTTTATATGTGTAACACAAACTAGTCTTGCCAGTTGGGTTAGTGATAGGTGTGGGAAGACAGCATCTGGTGATAAGCGCCTGAGATTGACTTATCACTAACTTAAAATGTTACGTTTAGTGGCAGTGCAGACTTTTAGCAAACATGTTATTGCGAAACTCTTCCACTGTTAAGCAGCACTGGAGCTATTTTTTTTTTTAACTAAAATTTTGTTTTCATAAATGATCTATGAGCAATACAACAAAAACACTTGTGTTGTCATACTATTCCTTGTTCAAAGGACAGCTCACAAAAAACAGATTTCTATCAACAAGGCCCATGTGCGTCAGGTAGTTTTATCTACTCTCCTGAACATTCTCACGATCAAAGAGGACACTTTCTGTGATTCTGTTAGCATCATTGTATGTATCCACATCGTTCAGAAGAACACAAAAAGTCTTACAGTATGTCATTGGTCATCTTTATTGGTTTAATGTTCAAAAATCATAGTTGAGAGGAACATTAGAGAGAGTGGCTTTCAATTTGTGCTTGATTGCATTTGTGATATCTGGAAAGCTGCTTGTCTTGCTGAAATGTTTTGGTGTGCAGAATGCAATTCCAATTCTGCTTTTTTTTTTCATGGCTTTGGATTCTGCCTCGTTAGGACTATAAACACTTGTTGGGTAGTCAGATAAGCCGTCAGATTGTTTAGTCGACTTCCTCAATGGTAGGGCCAGAGGAGGAGCCTGCTCCAGCTCCACCAGGGAAACCTCCTGGCATTCCTCCAGGCATTCCTCCTGGCATTCCTCCTCCTCCCTGATATAGTTTGCTGATGATGGGGTTGCACACCTTCTCTAGTTCCTTCTGCTGGTGATCATATTCGTCCTTCTCAGCCATCTGAGACACATAAGGAGGAACACAGTCATCTTAACAGTAAAGTGGTATAAATATTGAAGTTCAGTGAATGAAAAAATATTGTTAGATTTTTACCTGGTTCCTGTCCAGCCAGGCTATGACTTCATTGCACTTGTCCACAATTGTTTTCTTGTCCTCTGGGCTGATCTTGTCTTGGAGCGTCTCGTCCTCCACGGTGCTCTTCATGTTGAAGGCCAGGGACTCAAGAGAGTTCTTGGCTGTTACCTTATCTCTCTGGGCCTCATCCTCGGCCTTGAACTGTTCTGCCTCCTGCACCATTTTCTCAATGTCTTCCTTGCTCAAGCGCCCTAGGGGAAAATGTGAGACCAAGCATTAAAGTTATGTTCAATGTAATTTGTTTTGAAAATAAACCTAATAGTGATATTACAATTCAGTATTTACTGAGGTGATATACCTTTATCATTAGTTATGGTGATCTTGTTTTCTTTTCCGGTGCTTTTGTCAACAGCCGATACATTGAGAATGCCATTGGCATCAATGTCAAAGGTCACCTCAATCTGAGGGACGCCTCTGGGAGCAGGTGGAATACCGGTCAGCTCAAACTTGCCCAAGATATTGTTGTCCTTGGTCATCGCTCTTTCACCTTCATAAACCTTGGGGCAAATTTTTGAGATCAAGATTTTATACATTGTGCTGAGCAATTTACCAAATAGTCAGAGGACTGTGGCTCTGACCACCTAGAACATTACTTTGAGTTTCAATACCTGAATGAGCACACCAGGTTGGTTGTCTGAGTAGGTCGTGAAGGTCTGGGTTTGCTTGGTGGGGATAGTGGTGTTCCTTTTGATAAGGACGGTCATCACTCCTCCAGCAGTCTCAATTCCCAGGGACAAGGGCGTGACATCCAGCAGGAGCAGGTCCTGCACATTCTCAGACTTATCACCTGCCAAGATGGCTGCCTGCACCGCTGTGAAGAGTTTGCAATTGTGCAATGAGTGCCAGGCAGCTGTTTAAACATGTAGCTGTGATTAAAACCTGGTATTTATTTAAATTCTGTGGAGGTACTGACCTGCACCGTAGGCAACAGCCTCATCGGGATTGATGCTCTTGTTGAGGTCACGACCATTGAAGAAATCCTGCAGCAGCTTCTGAATCTTGGGGATACGTGTGGAACCACCCACCAGGACGATGTCATGGATCTGGGACTTATCCATCTTGGCATCCCTCAGGGCCTTCTCGACGGGGTCAAGGGTTCCACGAAACAGGTCAGCATTAAGCTCTTCAAAACGGGCTCTGGTGATGGAAGTGTAGAAATCCACTCCTTCGTAGAGGGAATCGATCTCAATGCTGGCCTGGGTGCTGCTGGAGAGGGTGCGCTTGGCTCGCTCGCAGGCTGTGCGCAGGCGGCGCACGGCGCGCTTGTTGCTGCTAATCTCTTTCTTGAACTTGCGCTTGAACTCAGCGATGAAGTGATTGACCATGCGGTTGTCAAAGTCTTCCCCGCCCAAGTGAGTGTCGCCCGCTGTAGACTTGACTTCAAAGATGCCATCTTCAATAGTCAGAATGGACACGTCGAAGGTTCCGCCTCCAAGGTCAAAAATAAGCACATTGCGTTCGCTGCCGACCTACGATGAAAAACCAAAAATGAATAACGCCAGTGTAAACCTGCAGCAACCGCAATGTTTTTCAAGATTCGCACCTTCTTGTCCAGGCCATAAGCAATGGCTGCAGCAGTGGGCTCATTGATGATGCGCAGCACATTGAGGCCGGAGATGGTTCCAGCGTCTTTGGTGGCTTGACGCTGGGAATCATTGAAGTAGGCAGGAACTGTGATAACTGCATTGTTCACAGGCTGTGGAGACAATCCCACAGCAGGTTAGCGCACAATCTCTGTGTGCTCACACTAACCTACAATCCACGAGGTATTTAGAGAAACTTTTCCTGAGTGAAGTGACATCAAACTTTTGTCTGTATAATCTACCTTTCCAAGATATGCCTCAGAGATCTCCTTCATCTTCACAAGGACCATAGAAGAAATCTCCTCAGGGTAGAAGGACTTCACTTCACCCTTGTATTCAACCTCCACTTTGGGTTTGGAAGAATCATTCACAACCTTGAAAGGCCAGTACTTCATGTCTGACTGGACCACTTGGTCGTCAAACTTGCGCCCAATCAGACGCTTGGCATCTAAAAGAGAATTGGGTCAAACATTATAGTGCAAATACTGTTGAACAGACAGGACCATGAAAATATTTGTCTCTGAAATGGTTTTTCAGGTTTTGCGGTCCGTACCGAAGACGGTGTTTGAGGGGTTCATTGCCACCTGGTTCTTGGCTGCATCTCCGATCAGTCTTTCAGAGTCTGTGAATGCCACATAGCTGGGTGTGGTCCTGTTTCCTTGGTCATTGGCGATGATCTCCACTTTGCCATGCTGGAAGATGCCCACGCAGGAGTAGGTGGTTCCCAGATCAATGCCAACTGCTGGTCCTTTCGACATCTTAGACAACCAACAACAGACCGGTCATATGTTAAAAAAGTGAAAGGAACCCTTAAGTGTTGTGATCATACAGACCTCAGCGGATGGTTCTGTCATCTGTTTATTCTACCTAGGCTTTAGCACTTTCTGGATTCATAACTTGCCTTCCGCATCTGTTAATCTATTTGCATCCTACCATGAGATGTACCTACTCCATGTGGTGTTGCGTACCAGCATAGATGTCAATGCCCTTACGGTTTATGTGCATGAAGCTAATATTGGTTGAGGAAATCTCACGCCGCCAAACTACTTAACACTTGAGACCATGAGTCACAGCGTCATTCTGCATCTGTTTCAATGTCTGCCCCAGCAACACAACACCAAAATGACTCCATCGGGCTGAGTAAATGTGAGGTACCAATCCTGGAGCACTGACCGGTGCGTCTATTTTCCGACAGCTGGCTCAAAATAGTTCACTGTCACTTTAAGAGTGTCAGCCTGTGTACATAGCAAAGAAACACGCGATTGGCTAAAAAGTTAAGACGACGTTTGTCAGCGGTGGTAAAAATACCATTAAAACCCCAAAATAGACTCAGGACATGGAGGTGGAGGAGCCAACATATTTGATTAGTGAGGACCTCAACAAAAGCTCTCTGTTCAATGCAGCTGCGTGATTACGGAATCAGCTGACCAAAACAGTGAATAAATTGTCTGAGAAGCAGAGAGAATCTAAAACACGCAGATAAACAGTGTACCAAGTAGGAGAGCCACAACAACTGCCTTGGTTGTCGATGATGTTCTTTTATGTGAGTTTGTGAAATTCTGGCAGGTCAAAGTCTTGCCAGAAGTACACATTATTGAGTCACGAGTTAATCAGTTGTGTGACCCAGAAAATAAAAGGCTGACATGGCACTGTTGCTTCACTGCCATTAGAAGTGGCTGAGCTGAAAACAACAACAACCAAAACCCCCCCCCCCCCCAAAAAAAACAATATCTCATGTGACGCCAACAACCCTGTGGCCATTTGGTCTGCACTGCACAGTGGCATCATTCATGTAATGCAGAAGAGACGCAATCAGATTGTGACTTGCAAGAGAATTTGTGGAATCCAAATCTTCCAAAGAAGAATTTTAATTTGCCGTTCAGTCGCATTGTGTTTTTCTTTATTTCCCATTAGATTCCTCCTTTAGCATTGTCTGACAGGAACCATGCAATCCTCACTGACGTGGGAAGACCCCAGGGTGGTGAGTCTTTCGAAGCAGCAAGCAAGCGGGACTGTGAAGCCAGGCCAGGCAAATGCTCTTTGCAAAAGAGGTTACCTTGTGGCGTCAGAAGTTCAAAGCTTGAGAGATTTAAATGAACTCTTAGTGGTGCTTTGTTTCCTTTAAGCACGCAACACTCCTCTCCAGCACTCCTTTCCCCTCAGCTAGCAGGATGACGAAGAGGACGAGGGTGTCTGCTCCTCTGCTGTATATAGAGCCGTGTGCGGGGCAGAGCCCACCAGCGAGTCAGATGACGCTGGGATCACTTTTCCTGGTCGCTGGCTGGATTCCTTGAAAGGTAGCCCACTGTAGTTTTCCCACTCGGCTGCTAGAGCGGAACAATGTTTTGTTGACTAAAGCCTTTGCTCTGATGAGAACTATTGCAACGTCAATGTGGATCATGTGGTTCAGATAAACAACATGGATGAAACTCAAGAGAATTAGAATTTAAGAAGAGCTTTTAATATAAGTGAACATAGTTAGCTGACTGTGAACCTGTCACTAACTATTTAAACTCAGCCAGGGATTCTGTGTATTTACTATGTCCTTATAGACAAAATAAACTTTCTGTGATGCACTTGGCTCTTGAGGTTCAGCTCATCCACTAGCCGAAATAGTTTCCAGTGTTCCACCAAATAACAGTGGGGCTATGTTTTCATATTACCTCATATAATATTGACAACCAACCATATAAAAATGTTAAAATAGTTTATTGAAGTACTATTTCATATTGTAAAAATCCTATAAATGTCATAATTTACGTTGCACAAGTGATTTTTTTCTCTTTCGAAGGCAATAGCTCGGTGGTCCCTTCCCTTGCCACGTGGCCCCCACTAACACTCCAACATCTATTTCTGTTACATAGGTCCCTCTGACACACACGCTATCTGGAATTAAATATCACTACGTTCTGTTCCAACACCTGACACCTGTTCCAAGGCACCATCATATTCACACACCCCTGTCAAGCAGTGACCCCCCACCCCCACTCTACAGCAGTAAAATATTGCATAACAAGTGCCCATATAACTCTGAAGCTAATAATATGCATTAGAGTGTTCAACAGTGCAACTAAAATATCAATAAATACAGTACATTTAGAATTAGCAGCGTTTCATCCCAGTATGAACACTAAGGTAAACACACATCTTCCAACCAGTCTCCCTCTCTCTCGTGTCAGACATTAAAAACATTAGCAGCTATCATTTTAAAACAAGGAAATTCCGGAGCTGATAGAAAAAGTCCTCCTCTTTGGTCTTGTGTGGCCTCCAGTGGCCGTTTATGCAGTCCCAAGCATAGCGCTTGCAGTAGTTGTACAAAAGGTGCTCTGCTTTCTTCAGAGTGCTGTTCAGATCCAGCTTTCCCTGAAGACTGTGGCCAAAATTAATGAAACAAAGGTGTCATCAGTGGCTTTGTAAAATAATAAAAAGGCTGTCTGTTCTGGGAAGATTTCACAAAACAAATAAATAAAAAAATATCAACCAAGCGACAAACCTGCTTGTAAACTGAATGAGCTGCACTTCGTCACTGCACCGCAGCAGAGTCTCTCTGTGCTCTAGCAGGATGGCGGCACAGATAAAGAGCTCGAAGGTGAAGTCCGTGTTGATGGCCTGCTGCTCTGACTCTGTATTACTGTCTGAAAAAACATACGTGGATTTACGCATAACACCTGCAGTATCACATTTGCCAAGTCCACTGCGCTCTACTGCGTTCACCTGTACTGCATTTCTGAGCCAGCCGTTCTTGATAACAGGCCCGTTCAACTTGTTGAGATATAAGCTCCAGGTGGTCACAGCTGAGGATCTCGAACAGACGCAGTGCGTCACTGTGTTCAAATTCCCTTTGGAAGCCCAGCAGAAGCCACCTTGGAGGACAGACAACGTGTTTAAAAACAGGAGCAAAACATATACATACGTAGATTAAAGTTACATTGCCGCGCTGAGAATAAAACTGCAGTATGGCATGCAAAATCTCAGCGGCTATACCTGTGGCAGAAGGCGAAGCCCTCCATGTTGTCTGTGACTAAATGTGTATGAAGCTGAGGGTCTAGTTCCTTTAAAAGGGCTGCTTCCAACTCTGAGAAACAAAAAACACAACCGTGTCACTTGTTTGCGGGTATGTTTTCTGAAAATGCATTCATTTTTTTTATTTTTATTTTTTTTATAAAAGGCTTTTCATTGTTTCCATGCATTTAAGAAGGTTTATCTGTTTAAAATGAAGGGGCATCATAGAGTAAAAGGCATTTCAAGTTAATTCTTGGGGGGCTATCAATGCTTGTAATATATTGTAAACTATAACCTATCCTACTTTTTAAATCATTGTGTATACAGTAAGTCCACAAGTTCCAACAAAAATAATACATTATTTTAAAGACAATTAAATTATTTTTAGGTTATGCTGCATATATGCTGTTTACTTTTCTCAGCCACTAGAGGTCCCAAATATTTTTTCCACATTTCTATGGTTTGTACGAAATCTGAATTCTCCCACCTATTTTTCTGTGCAGACCGTCAGCCATGAAATCTTTGTTGAATCTTTCCATGTAGCAGGAGAAACTCCAGAAAGTGTCCACCTCAGAGTCAAGAACCTCCAGGAAGCGGCTGCACAGGTCATTCATGCCCTGAGCATAACTCACCTCTGAATCACAAACGGAATGTTCTTTAAATACAAAACACTCAAAAACTGTTCAGTCGGATCAGGACCAATACATCTGATATGGGCTTGTTTTTGTTCTTCACCTGGATTAAAAGCAGCAAACGTGATGAGGATGTTTCTAAGCACCAACAAATTGCCTGAACCTTCACCTCTGCAGACACAAATGTTTTTAGCAAGACATCAAAGATTAGAAATACCTGAATTTTCATCCAAAAGGATGAAAAATTCCAGCCCCCGCCCACAAACACGAATTTTGACGCTCACAATCACTCACTGGTAATAGCTCAGGTCTCTGTTAGTTCTTGGCACATCTTTGTCGATGATTCTCACAGCTTCCTGCAGCTCTGCTATGTTGAATGAGACCCGCTCAAACAAAATCTGGCGGACACAAAGCATGATTACAAACATTCCTGACTTACAACTGATCGGCACTGAGCACTTCATCATTAGGACAACATCGCTCTCACAGCAGGAGTGCCAGTTTTAGCTTGAGTAAAGACTTATTCTGCTCGTCTCAACCAACCTTGAGTACCTTGAGTCCTTGAGTACACATAACACACAATGAGTGCAAATAATACAATAAACTGACGCGTTTAACAGTTTGTGTAAGTAACACAACGAGATCCTGCGGGATAATTTCCCTCAACTTCAAACAGTCTTGCAGACGTGTTCAATTGAAACCTGTGCCTGAAGCTGTAAAAATGCCAGTCTGTCCTTGACGTCCTCTGACTGGTCCTGGGTCCGTTGCTGCGTTTGGGTCCGTCTCTGATCAAAGTATCTGACCGCTTGCACCAACTCGGCTGGAAAAGACGCAGGATTATTTGTCCGGCTTAAAAAGATCAAGCCAATGGATGGAATGCAGCCGGTGCAGGGTTCAGGCCTTTTACCATCAGTGCCGTTGAGGTGCATCCGCACAGCCGAGGGAAGAAAACTCTGCCACTTTCTCTTCATCACTTGGTAGCGTATGACCAGCTGCTCGTGCAGCAAGGAGCGCTCCAGAGCTGTAGAGCTGCACGGGTACATTCCAAACAGAAAGCGCCACACCAGGCCGCGTTCTGAGGGGGACACGCCAGCTGGATACAGGTGAAGAAAACATATTATCATTATTACCAGGCAAAAAGGCAAGCAACTTTCATTTCAGAACATCACCAAAAGATCAAGACCGGGGAGGCCAAGAGGTAGGAGAGCGAATCATTAGAGATTGTTCCCTTGTCCGAAGTTCTGCGAACTTTAGCCCACTTCCAACTGGATTCCGGCCGAGGATTTGAGATGTCTTATGTAATGTTTTTGCTCCAGTAGTTCCTTAATCTTTGCCTTCTGTGTCAGCAGTGATGGAATGTGCATGAAGTTCACAAAAGCCACAGACAAGCAGGGTGGAATTCCAGAGTCCTAATTACACATGGTGGATTTAACAATGAACCACCTGCACATCTCTTTGTTAATGCCGACTGGCCGCCAAACACTTCATTGCAAGAGACAAACATCCTCAAAATAGCACCGGCATCAAGTATAAAGTACTGAGATGATATTTTCTCCCATTCTAAAATACTTGCAAAGTCCAACAGCTGATTCTCATGTGATCTCTCTGCGTTTGTACAAATCGCGCCAAGTGTCTGCCTGCCATTTGTTCTTTTATCACGCTGCAGTTCATCGCTGCCAGGGTTCCCGTCATGTGCACTTGAAAAGCTGGGATTTACAGAATGAACAGACTGTGGCTCACGTCCTGGGGCGAAGCATCACTTGACTTCCTGCTCGGGTTTTCAGGAGCAGTCAACGATCCATCTGTTCGTGAAAAGCCTCCCCTTGAAATGTATGTTGTGTCAGTAAACATGGAACACATTAGGCCCAAGGCGTGAGATTCAGTAGCATGTAACTTTAAGAAAGTGCATGCAATTGTGGTGTGCTGTTAATCTCTAATTTCCAATGTGCAACGTCTTTCTTCTACCAGCTTTGAAGTCAGGGTCAAATCATGAAGGCACACATATCCAATATGGCCGCCTCCTTATTAATGACTGAAAAGTTGCTCCAGTTTTAGTGCTTTCATCTAATTTAAAATCATACTCATCCATTTCATGCCATTAGATCCCTTCAGATGTTTGAGACTGGGCCTCCGAGACACTAAAGACACTTTACAATCAAAGAACTAACATGGACATTGCAGAGTATCAGCGCAGTACTTCTTTACCATCGAGTCCTGCGGAAACAAAAGTCGCCTTTCATCCCTTGTGCCAATGTGCATTCTTCAGTTTGATTTATTGTATCTCGTCAAAACAAACACATAATCCAAGTCGAGAAATGTTTAATTTATCCAAAACTCCAGTGAAATCGATTCATTTCCAAGAAATGTGTACTGCTGACGGTGCACGTTGCTCGATTGTTTCACCTTTTCCCTCTCCTTCCTTTTAGCATCATTAACAACAAGGACAACGTTTTCAAACCGAGGTCCTGATAACTGCATCAGGTTGAATCCAAACATGGCAAAAACCAACTCTCAATGACGCCTGAAAATGAAATGAAACCATATTCATCTATAGAACGTATCATTTACAATTCACAAGTCGTCTCAGTTATTGAATACCGTTTTTGAAAATGTGCATCCTCAGCCTCGACTCGTCCACCCTCCCCTCGGCGTCCATGACTCCAGGTAAGGCGAGTCGAGCGGCGGGCTGATCCGGGGAGCCCGCCGCCGCCGCCGCCTCCACCACCACTGCCGTCCAGAGGCAGTCGTCCGCCGGCTGAACGTTCAGCAGGGAGCCCGCCGTCTCCTGCGATTCACTCCGGTCACCCTCCACCTCCATGCTGTGTCGTCCTCGGAAGAACGCCGGTGAAGACGAGCAGCGTCTCTGAACCGAGTGCCGCCACATCAACAAACCGTCATTCTCCTCACAGACGGGTGACCCGGGAGTTTCCCATCCTGCCCTGCGAACCGGGGCTTCACTTCGCACGACCGTGAAGGAGGAGAAAGAGGAGGAGGAGGAGGAGGAGGAGATCAAGACCGCAGAACTTTTCTCCCTGGCTCGGTCCAGCGTTTACCTCACCGAATCTGTCAATCATATGACTGAATCGTTCGTGTTAGGACCCGCCCACCAGGTGGAGAACCGAGAGGGTCCGCGGTGCCAAAGTTCACAGTGGATTAGAGAGCATCTCTCACGCCATCTAGTGGCTCCAGCAGCACTAAGCAGCCACGGGTCTCTGCCGAGACTTCTCCGAACGTTCTCGGCCTGTTGCTCCTTCGCTGATCCACTCCGACGACTCAGCGGACGGACAAACAGATTTAAATAATTGTGAGGTTGCGCATTTTTCTTTCGAGATCTCTCACACTTCTCAGTTTTACCAAGCATGCTACAAATATCTGATCGTTGCAGATGGGACATCATTAGAAAAGAGAAGTTGACAAGCTTACCTCGGACCCCTGACCCCAGACTCACTGCTGATCACGTGCCTATATATGGCTTTTTGGTTATGCTATTCTGACAATTAATACTATACCAAATTTGGCCACACCTACTTAAGTTTTAGACAGAAAAACTAAGAAGTTCACTTTACGTTTGGTATTTCAATTCTTCCTATGTTTATAGTTACAGTGCTAAATGATCTATCTATCTATCTATCTATCTATCTATCTATCTGTCTTTTGGGGAGTGGTCAGGGGAGTCAGTGAAACTCTCAGTTAATGTAATACTATAGACTCTGAAACCCTCTTTCATAATGCTCACAGTTAGGAACAACTCACTGTCAGTCAAGCTGCAATAGGCCTAGACTACTGAGGAAGATCTTTCCCCAAATTGAATCTTAACTTGTCATTTCACTTCAACGCAGTAGATGTGAACAAAATACAGTTTCTAACATTCTGAATCATGAGTGGAAGCACGTCTCAGCTTCTAGTTCGGCCTTAGTCAGTAATACACAGCAGGCGATTACACACTTAGACTGGAGTGTGAGGCTGTCACTTCCTCCTGTCAAACCACCCATGTTTTAAAAGGACAACAGAATGGTCACCTCAAGTTGCGAAGCAGGCTATGCGTACTCTCACATTTGTACACACTTAGTGGGTTTGCATGTGCTGGTGATTGTTAAAGCTAAAAATAAATAAGTGCGCCAATGTTATACTGAAAGCAGAGAAAGAAATGACAAGTGGTCAATTGACATCTGGTCAAAAATAGTTTTCGGTAAGACAGCACAACTCTTATGGGTTTAATGCTGGGCACAGTGGTTATGCTGAAATATTTTCATGACGATTTTGATATGATGTAAAAATAGTTTCAGCCCGTAGACTGGCCCCCCACGATCCTCTGAACTACGCTGCCGATTGTTCAAGTTATGTTTATATTGTTATAGGCACGTAGTGAGGTGTAAATATTTTCTGTGCAGGTTCTGAGTCTGACATGCATTTTTAACATGCATGTCAATAGTGGCACACAGCCCATAAGTATATTTTTATGTTCCTTCTGATTTTCTCAACAGTATTGTGTGTACTTAAATGTGTGGGATTATTAAATTAAAAAAATATATAACAATACTGTACAATAAAGTATGTTATGGCAATACGGTTGTACAGTAAGTATGTAATCAGATCATGTAGCAGATTAACTGCTGCGTTACACAGCTTTTTGTTTGGACAAAAAATAATTCTTAAATTCTGCTTGAAAATGGACAAGGGAAGATCAAGGGGAATCTAACTTGACTAGAACTTTACTATTTATACTTAACTATGAATCCATCGGACACACTCTTCAATGCTCACACAGCAATGATTTTTCTTAAGTCATAGCGAGCGCTGTGACCACTCTTTATCTTTCGCAGTTCACTTCCTTCTTCTTTAGTTGGTCACGGCCGAGCAACAGAAAGCTCCTCCAAAAAAATTCACTGTCAATACTGGCTTCTAATAAAGACCGAAGAGAAAGTCTGCGGTGCTCCTTGGGGACCTTCTTGATGTGAGTACTAACTCAACAATAACAGACATCTTTAAGTTGTCCGTAATATATGCTGATTTGAAACTGCCCACTGTTGGAAACAGCTTAGTAGAGATCTGCTTCGATGAGATGAAGCTGCCAGGACTTATTATTGCTCTTGGTCTCATACTGACTCTTCTGCCCAGAACAAAAGGTGAGTGATGTGTTGCACTTTTGCTTTTCCAACGTTTTGTCATCTCGTCACATTAATCTTGATGCACAAACTGCTTGGCTTTGTTATTCACGCAGGTGAAGGCTGGAGTATCAATGTGACGAGGCACATTTACGCCACACTGGGCTCAGACGTGATCATACAGTGTTCTTTTACCTTTCCGTCGCATCTCAACCCTGACAATGTCAAAGTTTACTGGAGGAAACCCAAAGGAGAAGAATTTGTTTTTCATGCCAATGATTCAGAAGTGCTGGAGAGGTACAGAGGGAAAACAAAGCTCATTGGAAACAAGTACCAAGGAAACTGCAGCCTCATGATCCAAAACATCGGGGAGGAGGACCTACAGATTTATCTGACAATCAGTGTAAATGGATCGCAATACAGTTTTAAAGAACACATTGTCAACATTACTCTGTCTGGTGAGGATTTCAGTGATGTCTCAGTTTATACCATGCATGTTTGCCTCATAACAAAAGTGCACACTTTTCCAAATCCAGCTGATAAAAGTCAAATCGAGGTACTTCCTCCATTTTTATCTGAAAAATATGAGCACTATTATTACTTTAGTTTTACGTTGACGCAAAACTGTGTTATCAAATTCCCTCACCAGCTCACATTTATTCTGTTCACAGAGGCAAGTCTTGAATGGACAATCACCATTGCTTGTGTGGCCACTTTGGTACCAGTCACACTTCTGGCTATTTTTTTAGCCGGTGGATTATTTTTGAGACTGAAACGCAAAAGGTAGCACTAAGCATGTTTATTTCAGAGAGCAAGTGTTCTTTTGGTTGTGAGGCTCTCTCGTGAAACGCACACTTAAACATGTCATAACACATCATGCTAAAAGCAATAGTTTTCATTTTACTTTTCTATTTCCGTCCTCCTTCCTTAGGAAGTTCGCTGTGACCAGGGACAATTCAAGACATTGTGCCAATGTTACCAGAACATTGTCAAACCAAGCCAAGAGGTTTGTTTCAGGATTACAAAGAAAAATAAAAACAAGGCAAAACACGAAAACATCATTCTAGAAAAAGCAAAATCATTTAAAAGGTTTCTGTTTTTAGATAATTGAATGCTGTGGGTTCAAGGATAAAAGGGCCATTTCTGATCCTTTCTTCCTCAACCTGGTGTTGTTTTGTCTTTTCAGAGGAGACACTTCTCAAGAACAGGAGAATAAAATGTTTTCGGAAGTGCAGGAAATCAACGAGCCTATCTACATCAACGTGGAGGTCTGACTTCATTTCATCCTCTAAAAACACATAAAACACATCGTCATATGAAAAGACAAGCTGACCATGAAAAATGTGACTGTGGAAAATGAATAATTTATCTGCATTCTGCAGCCGACAGAGATAAAACTAAGAACCAACTGCTGATCCGTAGTTCTGTTTGAAGTCCATAAATTAAACTTCAAGTAACCCAAACTTTTCTTTGCAGGTATCCCCAGAACAGATGAGTCAAAAAACCGCTCATGCTGAAAGTATATATGAAAATGTCAACAATCAAATGCTGACAGGATGCTGCAGCTAAAGTCCAGTCTATTTCAGACGATGGTTTGAACTTGCGTCAGTTATTCTTCATGGGACATAAATATAGATATCTTGTATTTTTTGTTGTTCTAACAAACTGTAATCATGTGATTTGTTCAGTAAAGTTTTTTTTTATCGTGTTCAGCTTCCCCTTTGAATTATTGACTATTTTTTTTTGTCAACTCAAGGGAGTTTCCACTCAGTAAACTTCCCCTTCATTCTGCTTTCTAAGATGGTGTCAGTGTCCCTAAAATGAGTTGAGTATCTTTTTAAAAGTGCTTTTGCCATGTGACAGAACCGTTGTGAGACCCTCACTGGCTCGGTACATCTGTGTTGTAATGCCGCGAGAAGATGAGACAATGTGCAAAATATCTAACCCCCCCCCCCCTTTTTTTTGTTTTTTAGCTGATAACTAACATAAGCAAAATGTCCAATCAGTCACACTGAAAACGAGGAAACTGAAAAGTGACATTTCATCATCATCATTCTAACTTGCAGTTTTTGCTCTTTGAAAGAAAGGTCTGATGCTAAAAGCGCTACTACACAGACATACACAGGAGAATACACACACACACACACACACACACACACCTATATATACACACGCATACATAAATAGGTGTGTGTGTGTGTGTGTGTGTGTGTGTGTTGTATTTCCATGAATTCCTTCGATCAGCTGGACCTCCACTGATGGATTCAGTCAAACATGTTGGCATACACTGGTTCATTGCAGTTGCCCTGCACAGAAAATTAGATTTCAAATCATGTTTATATATTTCCACATACAGGGAAATAAGAAATGAACCAAGAAAAACCTACACACCGGCACATTGCCATACACAGGTTCATCACAAGCACAGGCCTTTGTGCAAAGCTGGTCATTGGGACAATTCTTCTCTACGCTGAGAACAGAAAGAAGATAAAAAAGAAAACATAAGGGTTGTTGTTATATGGACCCTAACTTTAAATTTGAATGCTGTGCTACCCAGCGAGATCCACGTTGTCTGGTCTGAGGTGAGGTACAGATGTAGCTCGAGTTCGCCTCCTACTGGAAAAGCAGAGGTATTTTATCACTGAAACCCAGCAATGCAAACCACAGTTTAAAAAGTTAAAAAAAAAAGGCCAGTTGAAACTTTATTTTTCTTCTACTTCAAGAAAATGAAAAAAACAAAAAACAACAACCCCAAAACAAACTCAAAAATAAATCAACTTTCCAGGAGATGATACGTGGAACCACTCTAGGTATTAAAACCACAGCTGTATTTTAATGACTTCACACAACCAACACACAACACACACACACCCACACGCACACCCACACCCACACCCACACACACACACATATGTATATATATATATACATATATATATATATATATATATATATACATATATATGTGTGTGGGTGTGTATGTGTTAAGTGTTGGTTGTGTGAAGTCATTAAAATACAGCTGTGGTTTCATTTGCCACTAATAACTATACATTTTAAATCTCAACTCACCAATGTATGAAAGCACCGACAATGAGCAGAAGAATGAAGAGCACGCCGACTCCGACGGCAATGATGAGTATGAGCAACGTATCTGTCCAGAGGAAAAACACTCAGTCGCACGTTTGACTGATGACAGCATGACGTGAGCTGTGGAGAATTCCATGTCAAGAAAGATCAGAAGCCTTACTGTCAAGAGGAATGCTGTGACTGGCGGCGCCCTGCGTGTTGTTTGCCAGACAGGTGACAAGCGTGTGCAGTCGCAGGCCGACCTCCAGAGTCCCGGTGGTGATGGAGCCTCGGACCTGCAGCTCGGTGCTGGGCACGACTCTGTCGGCGAGCATGAATTGGACTGTGCTTGGTGGGTTGGAGTCAACGATGCACTCGCACTTCATGGTCGTCATCGCCACCTCCAAGAGGCAGGAGGAATTGGCTTGAACATCAGGTGCATCTGGAAAAGCAAAAGCGGAAAAAGTGCGGAAGGTCTGATTGTTTGTGGCATTGTGTTTTATGACGCTTCGGCCTTCGGGTGGACTTACACAACACATTCAGAAGGACAGGACTTGATTTGCCGCGTCCTTCTGTGTTACTGGCAGTACAGTACAGTGCACTCTGGTGTCTGGAGACATTCTGCAGCACAAATTCTTGTCTTGTGTGCAGTCGGGCTCCATTGCCATCGTACCACTCGTAACTGCTCACCGCAGGGTGAGCGTCACCGGAGCAGGTCATCCGCACAGATTCACCTTCCCTCACCGTCGGCTGGTGCTCGACCTCCACGTTCACCGGAGCATCTGCACCCAGCCAGAGAATGTACCTCTATCAATTTTCCCTTCCTAAAAGCCCAAAGATTGGTGAACCCTTTTCATTATTTTTATTTAGATATACATGATTTAAACTATAGGTTCCACAGTTCATGAAATATTTCATACAAGGCACAAATATTGGATTTATATTTCCATTGCTGCTCTTCTCAGGCAATGCATATGGTGACTTAATAAATCCGGGGCTAAACTAAAATAACAAATGGACCAGGATTGCATGTGAATGTCCTTAACACAGCCTGCTACTCTTACAATTCCAACTTGGCCTCCTGAATTGTAACCCCTTTGCAAAAAAAAAAAGAAAAAAGAAAGCACAGCAGAGGATGCACGACGTCAGGATAAAAGAAAGGAAACAAAATATCACATCTCCTCATGACCCACAATATTAACCACCACGATTTCCAATCTGCCATTTGACTTGAGCAGAGAGGTTATAGGTATTTTGCGAGTCATTTTGTTTTCAGTATATCTCATTGTATTCTAAACGCATGACCAGGAACTGCAAATTAGCTGAAGCTAGATGTCTTTCTATCTCGTCTATCTCATTTTCCCTTTCTTGTGGCAATGTTGTACGTATCGCCCCTGTTAAATAAACATTAAAATAAATATATAATTCTAAGACACGACACGCCAAATGCGATCACACTGACATGCGTGCACATTTGCAGTTTAGAGTGAAATCAACCACCGGGCACAGACACTCACATTTGACATTTATAACCTTTTCCGCATGCCGATGCAGCCCCCCGTGGTACTTCACGCTGCACCTCAGAGTCTTGTTGTGGTCGACTCTAGTCGGGTGAAAGGTAAGATCTGACGTCACCATAAACTGGCCGCCCTCGAGCGTCTGCGTCTGCACTAGTTTCTCTCCGGGGTGGTTCCACTTGAGGACGGGAGGAGAAATGGGGCAGGAGTGAAGCACTGAGCAGGACGCCGTCTGCGCACCTGTCGCCTCCTCCTCTTTTATGGACAAATGGATGGGATCTGGATCACCTGCAACAGTAACAACGTTCATGGGGGAGAGTTTACGAGCAGACCATTTAGATATAAATTATTTTAAGTGAAGCCACCTGACTAAACACCTGTTTAAGGTATAATATTAAGTGCAACCATATTTGATCAAGAAAAGCTGACCCAGGTGGAAACCAAAATAAAACAAAAGAAGGTACAAACCAAAGTTCTATTTCCTTGATTTATTTCCAGTATTTCCTGCTTTGTTCACGTGGAAATAACGCTGCCACATGCCTTTGTGACCCTGATCTTTTTTTATGGTGCCTTCATCCGATTTATTTTTGTCAGTTAAGTTCACATACGTACATACTCCCTGATTGTCCCTCGTTTTTCCTTTCTTTAATTACACATTCACGTCGATGATGTAGTGAGTTTGTGCTGTTGATTCAGAAGTGTGGGACCTTCACGAGGCGTGCAAGCCTCTAATGGGAGCTCTATTTTAAGAACTCCTTACAAGTTTCAGTGGTGCAAATAAGGAAGTGCAAATGACTGTTGGTAAGGTGGAACTTAAACCTAAATTAACTAATTGTAACATTATTCTTACCAGTTTCTGTTTTTGTTTGATGATTTTACACATGTGAAATGGTGTTTTTGATCTAATTGGATCCAAAGTTAAATAGTGAAATGCACAAAAGACTATCATTAGGGTTCTTCATGCTATCTCTTACTGACCCACAACACACACTTATCAATAATTCAAAGAGGTACAAAGAAAAAGCAATCACAATTAATAAAAAAAAACAACAACATCATAATAAAAGACTTGATACTTACTTAACGTGGTGATTGACACTTTTCCATTGTAGTAAGAAAAGTTGTCGAACGTGGCGATTTCAATCCTGAAGGCAAATGGGCCCTGGTCACTTTGTTGAAGGGGATCAATTTTCAGTGAACACTTTTTGAGACTTAGGTTTCCTGTCAGCTTGGTCCTGTTAAGATACTGTGGCAATACATTGGAACCGGCTGTGTGAACGATGTGGTGTTTTGCATCGTCCAGCCACATCCCTGTGAATTTATCAAGTTTCTTCCCAGGATCTGGGAAGTCATATGAGCAGGGGATCACCACGCAGGATCCAAGGAGACCTTTAACTGAGGAGGGTGCATCAATGGTCCAAGATGGATGAGAAACTGAAATGAATGCAGAAGACACATATGGTTCTGGTTTCAAGCATGCCCTTGGAAAATATAATGACAAAAGTACAAATCCTAAAATAATTGATCAAAAAAAATCTCAATGTTCTCAATGTTAATGCAGGGTGGCAATGTTAACGAGTGCAGAAGCAGGAACATACCGTTGAATCGAAGGTACAAAAATATCAGAGTCCATTTTAAAGAAGCCATCTTGTCACCCCTTGCGTCCAAACTGCAAATACAGTGAGAAACATTTCCAGTGTTGCGCTGTGACTCAGACATTTCCCCATATAATGGGAAGTTTCCACTCCCATTTTCCACTGTCTCAATGTGCACTTCACTCAAACTCTCAGATTGACGAGTCTTCCCATGGAAGAAACAACAAACAAACAGACAAACTAAGCTGCTTCATAGTTTTTTTTTTTCCATTTACACAATTGCTTGAATTCAAAGGGTGATGCGGGATCCGATGGAGGGTTTGATATTTCATATATTTTACTGCATTTTCCCTCATGTCAGTCAAAGTTATTCTTGACAGAGACTCGCCGAAAGTGCAAAATATGCCATGAACAATATGAAGAACTAACGGTGCTAGGTGGTAGGTTGAATTTCAAAAGTGACTTTAATTTCACGCAAGCATTTATGTAAACAAATTTAGAATTGATTCTGTTTGCATATTAGGGAAAAATGGGAAGAAGTTTAAATGTATTAGGTCTCATCCCTTCTGCCTCAGTCACTGAATGTTAAAAATCCAGCTTCATGAAATAATAAATACAAGAACATTGTAGCTGAAGTTTTAAACCTTAAAAACACACAAAAAGCAAATTGCCACACTGAAGTTTACTATATATATATATATATATATATATATATATATATATATGTATATATATATATATATATATATATATATATATATATATATATATATATAATATATATATATATATATATATATATATATATATATATATATATATATATATATATATATATAAAACGATACACGATACACTTTCAGTTCCTTTTCACCTCCCTCCCAATTTTTTTTAATATGTGTTTATTGATTGTGCATTCGTAATTTATAAACTATATGGATTAGGGTTAGCCTAAGCGTAATCCAGTAAGGAACTGTGCTTATAAATTATCTACTATTGTCTATAAATCCAGAAGAGATGCTCTATAAATTAATGACTAATACATTATTTACCAACACTTGACTCATGCTGAAAATGTGTACTTACTATAAAGTTTTGCCTACCTCTTTGACTTGAGATTTTTCTTGAGAAGAAATTTGAGAACTTTTTTAAGAAAAAGTATTTTCTGAAAACTTAAAGGGGCATTTACTCTACATTAATATTTTTTGCAACATGGATTCAGAGATGCAAAAGCAGGGTTCCTGCCCTCAGTCGGTGTTTGAAGACGACCTGATGAAAAGGATGTGCACCATCTGCACAGCAACTAGTGTGCTTTTGTATTTGCTGGACTGATTCATACCCTTCCTCTGGATTGAAAGACCTGCCTTCCCACGTTGTACTTTTTCTTTTTTTTTTTCTTTTTCAAGCAAGAAGGGTCTCACTTCCTGACCTGTTGCCTAGAAAGAAACCACTTGCCTGACACCTCACTTACTTTTTCATGCATTGCAAACCTGCAGACTTGTCACTTTTGGTTTCATCATCTGCAGTAACCTCAAAAAGGACCTCGCGGCACGTGGAACACGGCCGTCGTCGCTCTGGTGACCAACTAGCTCCGTGTAGCGGGCCCTTGCAAGTGCATGGAACTTCTTCAGACGCAACCTGGGCTTTGCTTCAATTCAACCCTCCACCGATCATCTTCCCACTTGGGAATTGGCTGGTGCCAATCTACAATCGGGCAAGGTGGGTAAAAGCAGTGATACCGAGTCTCAGTTGGTGTGGGGGAGGGAGAGAGAGTGAGAGAGAGAGAGAGAGAGAGAGAGAGAGAGAGAGAGAGAGAGAGAGAGAGAGAGAGAGAGAGAGAGTTGTGTTATCTTGCCTGTCAGATTGTTTTAGTTTCGTCCCTCCTTCTGAGTGGATTGTCTTGAGTTCACAGATTAGATCCTTCGTGACTGGTTTTTCTGTTGTTGATAAAATCCTCGTTCTACGTTTACCTCACTGGCGTTTACCTTTACCTTATTTCTTTTTTTCTTGGAACACTTTATTTATGAGGCCGGCCACAAGGGAGAGTTGACCTGACGTCTCAGTCCTGTGAGGCCAGTTCCTGTCAATAGCAGAGCGAGCCTGACGTCGTCACCGCCTGAATACACAATATAAAGTTCTAGTCTAGTCTAATCTAGTCTAATCTAGTCAAAAAACGAAAATCAAATTTGATGACATCTGATAACAGTAAATTGATATATTTATTGTTATACACACACACACACACACACACACACACACACATATATATATATATATATATGTGTGTGTATATATACACACACACACACACACACACACACACACACACATATATATATATATATATATGTGTGTGTGTGTGTGTGTGTGTGAATGGGTAAGAATAAGAACATGATAATAAAGGAGACAGCACAGAAACTAAACCACTCCCACTCTGAACATCTGCTTTCATCCCTCCCACAAGAACAGGAAGACACATTGAAGCTGAAGGTTTTCAGATTTTTGGTGAGACGGTTTTTCTATTTTGCACATGTCTTATTCGACAGAGTTTTAACAACTTTCAGGTAACTTTTCAATATAGGGTTAGGATTTGGTTTAGGCTTTGGGTGAGTGTTTGAATTTGGATAGACATCCAAGCTGAAGAAATAATCTGCACGAGAAGATCAAGTCAGCAGTCGGTGAAATAATTTCATTTCACTCGTGAGACTTGTCTGGTTTGTGTTCACCATTGTTTGTCTTTCACATGTATTCTTTTTTGACTGTTTTGAATTGCATTCAGTTGGGAGGTAAGTGACATTGCTTTGCATCCCTTTTAGAACCAATTACATGAATGAGTCACATCTATTAAAATATTTATCTAGTGTATGTTGAAATTGTAACTAGAAAAGGATGTTTCTTCTGAGACATTTTCAGTGATAACTTGTGCAACATCAACCTTTTGACATTCTGTATTGACAGTGCCTGGGCAACTTTTGTAAAACTGTATAACTGTTGTATAACTTTGCAGATTTGGGGTTTAATGAAAAGCAACAGAAGAGTATGGACAAACAGAAAGAGGTGATGGCACTCTGCCTCTTCTGCGCCGGTAAGCCAGTCATCTTGTTTCTCTTTAAATGCTTCACAAGGCAAAAAATATTTAAAAAAAAACAACTTAATTTCTCTTCTGTTCAGTCATATGCAGCCCAGTATTTACTGAGGTCAAGATCAAGGTTCCAAGATCCCTAAATGCCCTGAGAACATCCTGTGTCGTGATTCCCTGTTCATTCACACCTCTCGAGGAGAACTTTGACAGTTCCAGTCTCAAGGGGATCTGGTACCATCCAAAAACAAAGATAAAAGAGGTGGTGTATGACGAGGACGAATCAAGAGTGGACGATAAGTTCAAGGGCCGCACAAAGCTGTTGGGGCACCTGGGTCAAACCAACTGCACCTTGGAAATGATGGCAATTGCTGAGCATGACGCTGGCCAGTACTGTTTCACCACGTATCAACTAGAGAAGGAGACAAATTGTGTCCAATTCCATATCCTCTGTATGTCACAACTTCCTTCTTCTGTCATTTCCAACACCCTCCTACTCCTCAAATTCAACATTGGCCTGCTGTCCCTGCCCTTCAAATCCATAGATGATACCAATAAACCTTTGATGAGCATTTTCAACGAGGCCGTGGAGGATCAGCCATACACCCTCACCTGTTCCATCCGCCACACCTGCCCATCCAACGCGCCTCAGCTCACATGGAACAGAGACAAAGCCAAGGAGGTGCACAAACCATGCGTGCAGGGCGACTGTGAGGTGGTGTCCATCCTGACCATCATTCCCAAGGAGGAGGACGACCGCAGCGACATCATCTGCACAGCCAATTTCCAGGGTGGATTGAAGTCTTCGGCGTCCCACAAGCTCTACGTGAAGCGTGAGACTGGACTGGACCTTGAAGAGCCACTTTGCTTGTCTCTTGCTCTTGTGAAACGTGCTTTCTTTCCGTCCGTAGGTAAACAAAATCATAACAACATCATCATCCCCGTGGTGGTGGCCGTCGTCACTGCTGGTGTCTTTGGAGTGTTCTGCTTCATCATGGTTAAAAAATACAAGTAAGACGAGCACAGACAGGAGCTTTTGGGTATTTCAGAGGTTTGGCGAAGATTTAGAGCCGTGTATAACAAATGGTCTCTTGTTTGTTTAAGGAGACGCATCACAGAGCTCCAAAGTCAGGAAGGCAGGTAAATATTGTGGACAGTCACTTAATGTACGATGGAACTAATACAAATAAAGTGTTATTTGCCTTTATTGACACTCTTCTCCACATATCTCCCACATGCAGTATGTGGAACCGACTGTCCAGGTTGTCCCGCAGGTGAGAAAAGTCCTGGATTTATTTATTTATTTATTTTTTTTACCATGGTATACATTAATTGTAAGTGCAGTTATTTGGTGAACACACAGGACACTGTAGCATGTTATTTTCATTTTTTGTTACGTTTAACTTTCAGGATTCCCACTGTCACTGGAGCTTCTCAACATAATGAAAGGCAAAAAGTTCTCTTACTCTTTTACTGTAGCTGGCATTTTACCCAGAGATGCAAATGACTATCAGACTACGCAGATGTTCCTGATAAGATATTTTATTAATAATCAGAACATAACTTTTGCATAGTTTCAGTTCTTCTTTTTAAAAGCAGAAGGTCTGTTTAAAGGAACTCTTCATCACTTGGTTACGTTTCAGTTAATTATGCATTTCATTTTTACGCAACACCTGATCATTTAATTTATACCTATTTCTCCAACTGCTTAGTGACATAATATTTGATTAAAAAAAAAATATATATATATATATTTTAAAGGCACAGAGGTGTTCATCTTGCATCCAGCGACAACCAGAAATTTTCCAAGTCTCGTTTCCCATCGCCCAAGAGGTACTTGCCCACAGTCAATTCGCAAACTGTGAATATTATTATTTAGACTGCAGATGTATCTCTAACATCATTCTTTTTCTTTCTTTTTCTGTTGAAATGATGCCATTTGTCGGCCCCAGTCAGCGAACATTTCACAGCAGCCAAGAGGTATTAAAATGATTCCTCAAAATGGCAGCAGATTATACTGTCAATGAGTGAAGAATTTCTGACTTCTGAATGTCCCACAGGAGCAACAAGACGACGATGACGAGTACGTCAACACTGCCGACCTCAACATTTATGGAAACCTCTAAAAATAAAACAAATCTTCATCCTCTACATTTTACCCTGACCTTGTGATCCAAGTTCCGTCAAGCAGTCACTTTTGTTAAACATGAGAAGAATGAGTGAAACATTTGTTGGTGTTACAATCTTGTCTGATGTTTGAATGGCTGAAGATAAATAAATAAAATGAATATACATAACATTGCCTCATAGATATTGATTCCTTTATTTTTAGTGAGGGAAAACTTTTGAGGTTTTTCGTGTTATTTTTGTCTATTCAAAAAAAGTAGTAGCATATTTAAATAAGTAGTGGAATTTTCAGGTGAGTAGAAATCTTCTAAGAACCAATTTGTATTTCATAAAAGTGCTGCCACTGGCTCTGGTGAGCTCCTCCTTCCAAGGGAGGTTCTTTAACGTGTGTTTCGTGAGTTGTAATGAAGGTGTTGGATCAGACATCAGCCCAAAGGTAAATTGTTTTCAATCTCAAAGATAAAAACTCATTAGAATTTTTCTGTAAGTTCTTTTAAAGATAATTTTCAATCAGTTTCACACATTCTTGAATAGTTGCATTTATGACTAAAATGTTATTGAACATTCTGTTCTATTTCTGTCTTTTGATTGATGTATTTTTTCTTTACCCTTGAAAGACGAAAATATATATGTTTTACTTGATTCTGACTCATATGCCAGCAGAATTAAGGACACATTTCTCTTTACATTAAAGAGTTTCCCTGTCTAAAAAAATGTTAAATATTTATTTTAGATAATCAAAAGTCATCAAAAGTTGAGTTCATATTTTAAAATGTAAAATATTTCTGAATGTAGTATTTTATTTTCTGTGTTACATTAGATTATTACAATTTTTAACATTAACATTATTTTGTTTTTCAGCTAAAACAAGCATGATAATAAGTAAGAGGGAAATTTTATATTTTATTTTAGATAATTAATTAAGTGGCTTCTGCTTCTTGTTAATTAATTTCAGTAAATCTGATTGAAGAACACTTTTCTATTGTTCTTATTTTGATTCTTGTTTGATGTCAGAGGTTTAATGTAGGAGTTGACTGTGGAAAAACACAGCAGACAAACTTGGGTTTGAATGTTGCACTTCAGTGCTTTTGATCTAAAACAAGACAAGTTGCGCTTTCCTCTGTGCTCAGATGGAAGACCGCCTTTCTTATGGCGTTATATTTGTGCATCTATTTTGAGCGAGCGATTTTTTTTCTGAGCACACAATTATAAATTTTGAGCGCATAAAACTTTTAATTTTGCAAGCACAAATTGATTCTGAGCGCCTTATACGAGTTTGCATGTTATGTTCATCCAAATGTTCGCTCACAAACTCTTTCCATGGTGCTCGAGCAGCCCACTTCACTCGCTCGCTCCTCACCCCCTCCCCCTCCTCTCGCTCAAAACTCTCTGCGCGCTCGGGTTGTCTTCTCCGCGCGCTCAACTAGCGATTGTGCCACAACACAAACTACTCAGAGAGCTTACCGAAATACACTCTGATTGACTGTCTATCCACCAATGAAATCACTAGTTACGTTTACCAGAGGGAAAAAACGACAACAACAACAAAAACAACAAAAAAACAAAAAACAAAAACGAAGACGCTCACGTGAGACGGACACCGACCAGATAAAGGCTTGACTCATCACAAACTTCGGTCAGTATTTTATTTTTTATTTATTTATCAAATCATATATCAGTTTATCACATATAAGTAGCTGTTGGAGAAAAAGAGGAGATGGAGTAGCACAAAATCAGAACTGGGCTGCTCGAGCACCATTGTCCAGGGTGTCACCCTGCCTTTGCCCTATGACAGCTGGGATAGGCTCCAGCAGACCCCCGTGACCCTGAGCTCGGGAAGAAGCGGGTATAGAAAATGAATGAATGAATGCTCAGAAAATATAATCGCTCGCTCAAAATAGATGCACAAATATAACGCCATGCTCCCTCCGCTGTTTCTTTTATACCTTTGAGATTCCTCCATCAAACTTGATTCTCTTAATATACAGACAGGCTGCAACCTTCTTGTCTACTCTACTTCCCCTTTTGCACATCAGGTACCAGCTAACCCTTCGAAAGGAATTGAAATACAAACTTTTTCTCCAGCCTGACACGCTTCTGTGATCTGCTGTAATTTGTGACCCACTGACTGGACAGGTGAGTTTCCTTGTTCAAGCAATGTTTTCTAGTAAGGAAAGCTTTGGTCAAAGACAAAATAATTCATTGTGTTTCTTTTTTTTTTTTTTTTTAACAAGAGAGATCGCTTAGCTTGGAATTACAATGTGTGTCGAGCAGCGCCTGCATGAATGTCGGGAAGTTAATTGGACTACAGATGCTTCTCATGATTTGGCTGATTGGTTAATATCACATTTTAGGTTTGGGATGCAATCAGCAGGATGCCTGGGGTTAACCGTTTCCTTCAGTGCCTCTGTTTTCTAGGTACTGCTTTACAGTTTTTATTAATATACAAATTACTCATGCTTTAGTAACAACAAAAAAAAAAAAAAAATTAATGTTGTTTCTTGCAGGATTTCTTCTCTTTGTTTCCCATGCTTGGCACGTAAACGTGCCAAGCAACGTCAAAGGACTGCTGAACTCCTGCCTTGTCATACCTTGCAGTTTTGACTACGACTCCTATCCACCTCGCAATCCAAACCGTGTAGTTTGGTACCAGTATGCGTGGGCTACATATCCTTTGGTTCATGACCGCTGGTACCCAGAGAGCGTCATTGCCATATTTAGAGGAAAGACTAGCATAGCTTCTATGCATAAAAATGGCAAAGAGTGCAGCCTGCAAATCTACCCAGTGACGCTTAGTGACCACAATCAGGTGATTTATCCTTGGGTAGATCCAGAACATGTTGGAGCGAGCACATATCGATTCTCTGATAAAACTGTAACAATAGAAGTGATAGGTAAGTTATGAAGAGTTTGCAAAGATATTTTCCTAAGTTACCATGTTTTGATAATTAATTAATGTTTCTTCTTTTTAAGACAGAGCAAAAAAGCCACATATTATGATCGCCGGAAACATGATTGTTGGACAGACTGTGACAGTAAAGTGCAGTGTTGAACATACCTGTCCAACAATGCCACCAACTCTTCATCTAAACATAGCATTAAAAAGCCAAAGTGTTGCCCACAGCTTCATGTCCGATGGCACATCCAAAACCACCTTGACGGCCACCATGATCATATCGATAGACCATCAAACTGTGCAATGCACCGTGAAACATCATGGTCGTCTTGAAGAAACCGCCAACCTACAGTTGAATGCAGATTGTAAATAATATGCGTCCAAATTTATGGTTTCCCCATATGCTGACCTAGTAACTGTAACTATCTGTGTCCTAGGTGTCTTTCTGCCCTTGATTGTCGATTCCCCTGATGAATTTAAGGAAGGGCAGCCAACCAAAGTGACCTGCACAGCCTCGTATACGTGTGCAAAACATACGCCCACTATCACATGGAATCGTGATAGCATGCCAGTCTCCACTGATATTTTAAATACGAAAAACCCCCCGATGAAATATGTCTCCACACTGACATTTACCGCATTAGCCAATGACGATGGAAGATATTTGACGTGCAACGCACGATTCCCATTCGCTGATGGTCAGACACAAGACAAGAGTGTCAGGCTACGGGTCAAGAGTAAGTTTGATCTTTTTCATTTCACAAACATTAAACTGTGATCTGGTATAGGATAGAATAGATAATGTAGATAATATATATATATATTACTAATAAGGTTAAATATAGTATATTATGGTGTAGTAGATAGTATTACTACGCATAAGGTATTAGTGTAACATAGTATAGCAAGACCTGGCAAAGTACAGTATTGTATCACATAGTATAAGCTTCTATAGTGTAAAATAGCAGAGTACAGTTTACAGTACAAGAGTAATATTGTGCATTAAGCTATCACAAATAATCTTATAGTATAGTATAGCATATGTTAGTATACGATAGTGTAGTGTAGCGTAGCCTAGCTTTGCATACCACAGTATAGTGTCAAGGTTTTTAAATTTTTGATGTGCAAGTATTGTCATTACAGGAAATATGCGCTTTCTTAAATGGTCCTTCACCACGCCACGCAGCATCACAGGCATGAGAGGCTCGTGTATCATTATTCCTTGTCAATTTACTTACACAGTCAGCCAACCTGCTGGTCTTCGTATTAAGTGGTACTCGCTCCAAGGTAATCAGAACCTGCCTGTGTATGGTGAAACACAGGGTGTGATCGCTAAATTCAGAAGAATTACAACAGTTGTTGGATCTGTTGAGACTCAAAATTGCAGTCTCAAAATTGAGAGACTGGAGATGTCCCACAATCAGGAAAGGCTTTACCCCTGGGTGGACAAGAACCCTATAACCGTTTACCACACTGAGGGTCAAAACTTATATGATAAAACCACTCAACTTATTGTTTCTGGTAGGTGAAAAAGACCATGACTGTTACATTTATTGTCTTTTATCCAGAGTATGGAATGAATGACGACTACCTTCTTTGATTTTGTAGACAATGCAGATAAACCGCAGCTTAGCATCACTGGAATTCCCAGGGTGGGAGAGCAGAGCATGGTGACCTGCAGTGTACAACACACATGTGTGTCATCGCCGCCGACTTTGACCATAAAAGGTATACCTGGAGCAGATACAACTATCAACACCCAATTGTCTGACAAGACGTGGGAAAGAAAAGTGGAGCGAATCTGGACTGTACGAGAGGAAGACCAGAGTGTTGAATGTACTGTCAGCTACCCTGGTGGTCAGGAATCCACAAGTAATGTCAAACTAAATGTTGAATGTGAGTAGAATGAATTTCATCTCTTGTTCCTATTAGAATCTAAAGTGGAGACACATGCTGAATGATCACATTTCTGCTCAGGTCCCTACCAGAAAATCACAATGACTGAGCCTCCCGGTGATGTCACCGAGGGTCGCGCAAAGAGTGTGATTTGCTCTGTTCTCTACGAGTGCAAGAAAAACTTGCCGACTATTGAGTGGAACTACAAAGACCTGCAGAGTTCAAGTCGTACAAATGAACTCTTGAATCAGACTTATCAGACTGTATCAAACCTGACCTTCATTGGATCGCTGGAGGATGACGGCAAATCATTGACATGCACAGCTCAGTTTCTCTCTGGAATGACCTCAGACTCCTCGACTATTATCGTCAAAAGTGGGTATTAGGACAGATTGCAACGTTTTGAAGTACTTGCAACGACAGAGAGATGTTTAATGTCACTACTTGCAGTACCGAAGCATTCCAGTATATATGCTGTATATTCCATGAAAAATTAATGACAAATTATTGTTTCCCCCCCAGAATATGAAAGACCCTTTGAAGATCTGTTTTATCAGGACGATGGCACTGGCTGTATGTATCGCGGCACTGAAAACAGACGTGTTTGTGATGCTTTGTGCAAAGTCCTGACCCGTTTCTGCCCTTGAAGCCGTCCACTTGCTGGAGGCTGACGTTCCTTTTAGGTTTTCTGCCCTGACCCGCTCCTGCGTGCTGATCCCATGCAGCTTCCAGAGCTCCGTCATCCTCAGTCGTGGCATGTGGTCGAAAATCAATGGGGGCGTTGTTTACCATAATGGCAAGAGTTACGTGGTCGACCATTTCAAGGGCCGTACCAAAATGCCACAGGATCTGAGCCAAGGAGAGTGTTCGTTGGAGATCGATGACATTAAGCCTTTTGACAGCGGGCCCTTCTGTTTCCACGCAGAAAAGGGAAAGGACAAGTACAGTTTCAATACAAGCTGTGTATTTATTGTTATGAAAGGTATCAATTGCCCGTCAACCTGGTCTAATTATCCCGAGATATTCACCAGGCAGAATCCTCACTAACTAAAGATTTTTGCTTCCAATTCCACGCGTTCAGCTTCTCCTGAAAAACCAGTGATGAGCCAAGTTCCGGCTGAAGTTGACGCTGGTTCGACGATTAATGTCTCATGTTCGGTGACGCACACATGCGCATCACATCCACCTGACTTCTCATGGAACGTTCCTAACCTCACCAGTGAGGTCGGACACACCCAGATATTACGGGGCGTGTGGCAAATGACATCCCTGATAACTTTTATGGCTGAGGGAGGAGACGGGGTGAAACCTCTGACCTGTACTGCCACATTCTGGCGTGGCAAGCAACAAGCCAGCACGCTCACACTGACTGTCAAGGGTCAGCAAATTGGATCAGCAGTTATGAGCAGTTAAAAATGATTGACTTTAAGTCAATCATTTTATTTTGCAGATTTGTACCAACTATAAAGATGTGTCCTCATTTAACAGGAACGTTGACACACAAGCTGAGGACCTCGCTGCACATTAGTATCCCTGTCATCATTGGAATCATTTTAGCTGTTGTCTGTGGGGGAGTCATATTTAAGAAAAGGTAGTGTGAACTTGCAATGTGTTCATCATGGTGTTGATTTGATCCTGGTGTTGGATGTAAAAGACAAAATATATGGAAATTAATGCTCTGCCTCCGGCCTTTCACAACAGGAAGAACCTGCAGAAACCACCAGCAAGACCGGAGAAAAGGTGAATAGAACCCTGCAATGTCCAAACATTGTAAACACGATAACTGATATCCAGCTTCAAGTAAAAAAACAAAACATGTCCCGTTGATAACAGAGTAAGACTGTTAGACTCTGTTTAAAGTCAGTGAAAGAAAATATGAAGGTTAACTCAAAATACAGAAGCAATCAGTGACTGTCTCTCTCCAACTTTTACAGGAGATCTCTCATGGAAAGATTAGCAGGGTGAGGAAAATTTTTATCCATCCCATATTATCCTAATTAGAATGACCAATTTACTGTTTTTCACTATAATGTACTTGTAACAAAGCCTGTCCAGGAGTTACCGTGAACGCAATGACAGACCTCCACGACCAGAAAAAAGGTGACTTATTTCTTTTCTAACTTATGTAACTTGTTTAGTTCTTTGCTTAAGAAACGAGACGTCCAGAAGAACACAACTGTAAGTGGATGCTGTTTTTATTTTTTCTCTACAGGAGATCCTTGTGGAAGAGGTTTTCTCGGTAAGAGCAACCCAACAGTAAACATTCCTTTTAGAACATTTCTTGAAGATGCAATGAGTTTAATTTGTTCAAAATAAAATGAGCTGTTAAAGCTGCACGTGAGAAGTATGGCGTAAACAATGAGGCCATCACTGAGTTTTTCTGAAACACAGATGATCAACAAGTTAACGTTGTTACGCGTGCACTTCAAATGGAAGTTTTTTTTTTTTTTTTTTTTTTTTTATCTTAATCTTAAAAATGAAAACAATTTTTTGTAAAAAATAAATTTTTGTGTTGTGCCTGCAAAAATGTTTGGGCTGTTGAGTAGCAGGGCCTTTTGTGATGCAGCCCTCTTTATTTTGGAGGAACTCACAAATCTAACAAACTGTTGCTCTGACTTATTAATGTAACACTCTTATCGATATTCTGCACTTTATTTCCACAGAGCAGAAAGTCGTGTCAACTGGCAGAACGACAGAAAACCTAGGTATTTCATTAATATTACTGCTTTCCTTCATTGACTTCTGTTTCTGGAATCTAAAAAAAAGTCACCGTGAGAATGAAGATCTTAGAATATTAAATGACAGTTTATTCTTGCAAGAAGGAGGAACTGAATCTTTAGGAGTCAGTGAAGAAAGTTAAAGAGGGGCAGTTCCCTCCTGCAAATTGGGACTGAGTGAAATAATATTCTGTTCCTACCAAATATCTTCTATCTGTAGTTTAAAATACTTAAAGGGGCATCGTGTAAAACATTAAAACGCATAAAACTAAATGCATGTGTTGTCTTTGCAGGTACCATGACAATGTCTCTGTCGAGTATTTGTAAGTGTTACACTGTGTCCCAGACATGTTTATACACAAAGTGTCTGTTTAGCACAGAACCTGATCTTGCGCCCCTCGTTCCACAGGAACAACGCCTCCACCGTCAATTTCTGCCATCACACCAAGAAATAACGCTGTCCATCCTCACGCCACGCCACGCCACGCCACGCCACGCCACGCCACGCCACGCCACGCCACGCCACGCCACGCCACTCTCCTTCTCTGTTTCAACAAACAACTGAAGTTTTGTTTTGTTTCTGATCTGGTAAACTGTGAAGTAAAAAGCAGGGGTCTTTTTTTTCCGCTGTGGCACAGGTGCTCCTATCTTGATGTGTGAAAGGCCCAAATGGTTCAAAATGAATAGATTAAAAAGAGGAAGAAGAGTGCTTTCGCCACTATAAAAACACACATACGAAACCTTTTCATGTTCTACCTACCAGTAGAAACTACTTTCTTTGTCCCTGGTGGCTTTCTCTCACCTAAACACCTGCAGTGGGCGCTGGTCATGTGACATTTTCCACACCATGGCACGACGACGTCGGGCCCAGTTCACCCCCAGCATTTAACAACATAATAGATGGTCAACTTCAATTCTGCCAAAATCAACTTTGTATTTGCTGACCTTTTGTGAACACATTACTCACCTCATCAAGTCCAAATGGCTGTTAATGTTTGTATTAATTCACAGTGGTCATATCATAAAAGGCACGTGTGGGTGCGAAATGGCAAAGGGGGAAAGGAGCCGTGTTTGTAACAACAAAACTGCAAATCAATTGTCAATTAGACTTTCAACAAACATTTTCACACTGTGTTTAATGTATTTGGGTGCAAAATAATGCAACATTTACAGACAGGGAACTTAATATGAATACAAGTAGTAATTCAGATGCTAATTTGTGTATTCCCTCTGCTTTTAGTGAAATATTAGAGTCAGGATTCAGGATGAAATTTGGTACATAGAGTTTTGTTTTTCTTGAGGATAATAAGCTGTTTATTACAATTTAGTTATAGGGAGAAAAAAAATCTCTATCCTGCTTCTCATTATACAAATTGACATTGTGATCAGGATGTAAACCAATTTTGGTTTCCTGTCTTACAAATACATTACACTTGATGTTTATATACATACACAAATAACAAATAAAAAACATTTTTGCAATAAGACTCACACTTTTTATCTATTCCGATGTATCTTATTTTCAGAAACACATTCAAAACATTCTATAATTTCAATCAAAGGACTATATTCAGCATAAAAATATTTTTTAAAAGTCACCGCCTACTGCACACTGGACGTGTGAGACGAGGAAGTGAGAGAGGCAAAGCACTTGTTCAATATAGTTTGTATTATCTAAAATTTAAACACAATCCTACTGAAGCATCTGGCCAAACAAGTTAGTGAACATCACACGATGCAAAGCCTACTGATTTGTTTTTTTCCTTTTAGCAAATTCAATATGATTACATTTTGATTCGATTTCCCACAACTTGTTTGCGAAACTGTTCACCATGTGACTAATAGATTTCGAGCAACTGGGAGGGGGCGTGAGCACCGTGAGGCCTTGCGCAGATAAGCAGAGGAACCAACCAGTAATGGAGTTAAGTGAACAGGACCAAAGAGACCAGCGGCGCCGCCAGCAGCAGGAGGCTGGCGCTCGTGCTGCTGGCGCTGTTGCAGAAGTCACCTTGGCAGCATTTGATTTCTCCACCGATGACCGACTTCAGGTGTGGATTGTTCAAAATGTCGCAAACCTGACTGGTAGCGCAGCCCTTGCTGATCTCCATGCCCTCTCCCCTGTCCACTGAGAGACAAAGTCTTATTAGGGAGAGCCTGCAGTTTGAATCCATCCCATCTACTGGAGGTTGTGGAAGTGTTCCTACCTGATTTTGAGATGCACTGGTCCTCATTCCCCCTACAGTGTGCAGTGGACGTGCAATCTTTTTCAATGCAATGATAGCAGCTTTTACCATTTTTGTCAGCCTTCTTGGGCTCTGTCATGGAGACAAAGGATGAAGATGAGGATTGGATTTGTAAGTGCATTGGGTTTTTAGATGAAATTAAATGTGTGTTAAAATGCGTTAAAATGTGTCTCATTAGAACAAAAATGAAGATCTGGTCTCCACGGCAAATAACAATAGACAGCAGTTACCAGGGGCCTGTTGGGTGTTGCACAGGTCCGAGGTGCAACAATTGCTGGAAATCACGATTCTGGTCATTCCAAAGTTGACTGAGTTCTCGACACATTCTTCCGGCGAAAGACACGCTCTCATGCGGGTTTGCCCGATTTGCATATCACCTGGAACAAAGCTGTCACTTTCTTGTGTGAACTTAACCAATGAAATGAATGAAAAAAACGAATAATAAAAATGAGCATACCTGCGAATGAGGTGAATTTGAGGGCACCACAAAGATAAGCGCTTGAAATGCACTGAGCTTCTTCACAGTTATCTGGATTTGGTGGTATACACCTATTACATTTCAGGGTGGAGACTGATAATAGACATGTTACATGTGTTATTAAGAGGTAATTAAGTTTCTCAATTGACCAAAAATTTTTCATATTTTTAAGTAAAATTGTTCATTTCCATAATAAAGACAGTGTCACTTTAGGTGCACAACAGCAAACACAAAAAATCAAAAGCACAATGAGGAAGCACTTTTACATAATGTTCTCTAAATGCAAAAACTCAAATGTTTTGAATAATAAAAATGCAATCACTTCAAGAAATCAATTATAATGAAATATAATAAAACACTTGCCTTGGTGTAGAATCACAGCTCCAAGGATCAGCGTTAGAAGATGCATTTCGAAACTCTTGGGTGCAAAATGTGTGTTTTATTCGTCCTTCAATTTGCTTTGGCAGTGAGTGTTTTTCTCGTCAGTGGCCGTTGCTGTCATCAACAGACCACTCCCATATACTTTGATAGTGATAAAATATGACACGCAGAGATAGAGAGAGAAAATCATCTTATCAGCCATTTGCAGCACGCAGTAATGTTTGGATCACTTTCAATTCACTTATGAACTGAAAGACCAGGCCTACTGGTGCCACAGTAGTTTACATGTTCAGACACATGACTCGATCCTTAAAGAGGACCTGCAGCACTCGCAATAAGCCACGCATATTAATAGTGTAACCATTTAGCTTGGTTCAGTTTCACTAAGTCAACTTCAGAGGCAATTGTGCTCATGGTTCATGTTTACATTTTTTTCCTGCCTGAAATAGTACTAAGTGGCCAGCTATGGCAGTCACAGTCTAAAGCAGTGGTCGTGAGCCTGTGGCTCTTTATTAAATGCAGTAGCCTACACGAGTCATTGTGAGGTGAAGCAGAAAGTTAGCAAGCTGATTTATACAGCGCAAACCCTTTTGCCGAAGAAGATTTTAGCTTTTAGCTTTGACAGATAGTTCTGAAGCCCGTCTGGCAATCTGGGTCAATTGATAATAAGGATGCAGTTAAAGCAAGAAGTGCCACTGCACTCAAGTTTAGCGCAGGCAGTGGCATTTCTGGACACTGCGCGCAGGCGGTGGTTCCGTAATTCGCTCTCACACTTCAATTCTCTGCACAGCAATAAAACAACACTTTGATGCCAGGATGGTTGCCTCCACGCACCGTGGACAAAGACAGAAAGTCAAAAAGGAAGACAGACACTTTCCACAGAAAGTGGAAAAGGGAGATGAGAGAAGAGGCGCGGAGGTTAGACGTGAAAACGGCCACAGTGCTTCCTTCAGACTCCAGTTTGGCGAAATCTCTGTATTTAGTTGTATTAAGAGTTACTAATTAAAAATAATAAATATTACATGGCTCTTTCGAAAATCATTTTTAAAATATTAGATTTTTTTTGGCTCTCTTAGCCAAAAAGGTTCCCGGCCCCTGGTCTAAAGGGTGGCGAGAAAAGCCTTGCGCCAATGTTACTCATTCTTGCAGCACAGTAAGCTAACTCCTGTATCTAGTACCTTATTTATGTAAGAGGCTTATTTAAAACAAATGAGAGTTGAATAATGGGCCAAAATGTACAAACAAGGATGACTGAGGATGCAACCCTGTAGCACACCATTCACATGCAGGGACATGCACAAATAGACACGAGGTGGTGCTAGAGCACCTGCTCTCTGGAGCAATGTGCCCTTTTTTGAAAGTTAATTTTTTTTTGCACAATGTTTGTTTGTTTATTGTTGTTTTTGTTTTGTTTTTTACAGTGTACAGTATGTGACCTATGGTGTCATCGCTCTGTCACGACCTTGCTCGAGGCCACAACAAAAAGGGAAATGAAACCATGGCAAGTAGTTTTAAATCAACCTTTATCAAACAAATGATTCCAATTTGACCAAAAATAGTGTGCAACACAAACCAAACAGGGTGCTGACGTGGAGTGCCTGGGAGTCCTGCAGCAGTGGGAGAGAGAAAGTCAACATGGCTGCAGGTGCTTAAGCAACCTCAGCACACTGGGCCCAGGTGTATTGAGTTACTGCGCCGGGAGGCTGCAGACAATTGTGAATTGACACGCCCACCAGAACCTCCTCGATGACACGTCAGGGGCATCACAACTCAATTCCGGATTATTATACATTTACGACCCAAAAGGTGTCTGTGTGTGTGTGTGTGTGTGTGTGTGTGTGTGTGTGTGTGTGTGTGTGTGTGCATGTGTGTGTGTGTGTGTGTGTGCGTGTCAGTGTCTCCCCTTCTGGAGTCGGCGTGGTGCCCCTCTCCCTCCTAACGTACCCAAGTGACGACCAAGCCAGCCAGGTAACAGGTGAAACAAAAGAAGAGTATTGTTTAACCCCTGGCCCCTAAATTAAACTGCCAAACTACAACTATCATCCTATGTTGTAAAGAATTTAAGAAAGTCTTAGCACAGCTGTGTGTGTCAATTAGCAATGTCAAAGACTGTGGTGTCTGAAGCTTTGGCCCTACTCCTACAGGCCTCTTGCCTGATAAGGCAAACAGACCCCTCGTTAGCGCAGTTTCTGTATGAGGCTACTTCCCCAGGATAGTTTCATCTCAACTCCCTAGCAAGAGCGTTTAGACAACAAATCTTTGATTCCTTCAACATCCACACTTCACTGCTGCAGCCTGACAAATTCACCACACGACCATTATTATTACCTGCTTTAGTACTCATTCATTCATTCATCTTCTATACCCGCTTATTCCTATTCAGGGTCACGGGGATCTGCTGGAGCCTATCCCAGCTGTCATAGGGCTGAAGGCAGGATGACACCCTGGACAAGTCGGCAGTTCATCGCAGGGCCACATAGAAACAGACAACCATTCACACTCACATGCACACCTACCGAATTTAGAATGTTCAATTGACCTCACATGCATGTTTTTGGAGTGTGGGAGGAAGCCGGAGAACCCGGAGAGAACCCACGCAGACACAGGGAGAACATGCAAACTCCACACAGAAAGGTCCCAGGCCCGGAATCGAACCCATAACCTTCTTGCTGTGAGGTGGCAGCGCTAACCACTGCACCATCGTGCACACATTTTTTTTTCTGTCGAATGTTTCTGCGTAGGAGATTAGACTTAATTTGTCAATTATCAATTATGCACAGTAGAGCAGATTTCAGCACAACATTGATTTTAGCTCATTTACTTGCCACTTGCAGAAATAATGCCAAGAAAAGCAAAGCAAAGAAGAATGTCTCTCTGACCTTCTCCTGATTGCCAGAGCAAGACATTGAGATCAACCATCATGAGGTCATCCGAATCTTTAAAGATATGGCACAGAGGAAGATGCTCCTCTAAAACAGGACTCGGAGAAAGACAATGATAACAGGACCACAGTGGAAACCCTTTTAGGTATGTTTGTGTTATCACTGTTGTATTTTACTTAACTTGCAGTCTTACAATCTGTTAAAAAGGTATTCAGTCAATCAATGGTCACTCTCACTCAAGTCATTATTTAGTCACGTGTTTATTTTATAGACATTAAAGGATGCACAATCGGACTGCATATGACTATTGGAAATAATCATGTGGAGTGTGATGCAAATGTTTAATGATATTCTCATAATACATATGTAATCATGTCTTGATTGCACGCATTCATTCCAATATTCTATTGGAATAAATAAATATGCAATGATTTCAGGCGTTGTCAGGCAACCGCCCCCCCCCCGCCCCCCATTTTCCTTTATACCCACCATCAGAATTGTCTCCACCTCCGCCAGACCCTCCCCCTCCCCTCTGGCATTGTCGGCAGGACTCTCTGTTAGAGGAAGAAGACGTGACTTCCATTTTTAAGATTTTTTTTCTGTGTATTTAAAAATAAGTAAATAAATAATAGCTTTTTTTTGTCTTCTTTTTTTTGTCTTCTCCTTTACTGTGGGTTGTGGTGGGTTGTGTTGTGTGGCAGAGGAGACGGGGCGGCAGCATTTTTGTTTTGTTTTTGCCTTTTGGGGATTGTGGGTTTTGCAAAGGAGGAGGAACTGCGGCAGCTCAGAGAGCAGGTGGCACAACTGAGAGCTGAAAACGAGCAGCATGTTTCACAGGCCGGTCCCAGCAGAGCCGACCCCATCTCTATCGCCGCAGGTGGCGATCCTCCAGTTGCAGGCACTGGCCCCCTGGTCACTGAACGGCTCATCGTTTTACCTCGGGACCGTAGGTGCCCCATGTTTAATGGCAGGACAGGAATTAGCATTGTCGAGTGGAAGGAGGAGCTGCAGGTGTGTATGCGCGCTCGCCGTCATCTGGAAGGGGAAGCCAGGGAGGAGCTTAGGTATCGCCCCCGCACAGAGAGTGAGGACCCCGTCAAGATTTTAGATGTTTTAAATGATCTTGACGGTTGTGTTCAGTCTTATGTCACCCTTCAGCAATCTTTCTTCTCTAGGAGGCAACAGGAAGGTGAGACACTGCCGGAATTTTCTTTGGCTTTGATGGCTTTGATGGAGCGTGTAAAACAATCCGCACCAGATGGCCTGCCTAATGCAGACATTGTTCTTCGTGACCAGTTTGTAGAGCATGTGCGTGACAGTGCCCTTCGCAGGGAACTGAAGCAGTTTGTCCATCGTCACCCTGCTGCTTCTTTACTGGACGTACGTGGAGAGGCTATTAGGTGGGAGAGAGAGGGGTGCCCAAGGGGTGCTAGGGAACGCAGTAACTCTCTTCCTTCGGCTTACGGCCTCCAGTATGGGGGGAAAGGTAGTTCTCACCCCACCTCTTCTGTCACACCTCATGAGTTAGAGTTAACTGAGATAAAGGGACTCCTGAAGCGCCAGCAGGAACAGCTTGATTAGCTGGCCCAGACAGTGGCTTCTCTGCAGGCCCGACCTCTTCCAAATCAACCTGTACGTAATGCGCCGTTGATTTGTCGCAGGTGTCAACAGCCGGGTCACTATGCCAGCGAGTGTGATGGGGAGCGGGTTCCCTTCCGTCCTCGTGCTGGCTCAGCCACTGGTCGTCCTTCTGGGGCTGCCTTTTCCCACCGTGTGCCCCAGTCGGAAAACCAGTGCCCGCTGAGCTACAGAGCCGAGGTTCAGACGGGGAGGAAGGAGACTCACAGCCAGGTCTTATTGATCGATTAATGGCGCTTTGTCCATGTATTGATGTCTTGATGGGTGGGGTCATGGTACAATGCTTATTGGACAGCAGGTCAATGGTATCCACTATTCCTGAAAGTTTTTTTGTTAAACCTATTGAGCCTTGGGGTCTAGAGCGTCTTCGTTCTTGTAATTGGCTACAATTGCGGGCCGCTAAGAGCCTCTCCATCCCATACATTGGTTATTTGTAGCTAGATGTGATGTTGTGTGGGAAGGTGATCCCTCGATGTGGGATTCTGGTAGTGAGAGACCCCCCTGATTCTGCGCCTGATGCCCCAGGCATTTTGGGAAGCAACGTCATTCGTAGATGTTACCAGGACCTTTTCGAGACCTATGGCCCTTCCCTTTTCAATTCTCCTGCGATTGCGTAAGATTGGGATCAGCAGGCAGCAACCGTGGCTCGAGTCTTGTTGTGGTGGTTTTTCTGGTTTGGTGTCCCACATCGCATTCATTCTGTCCAGGGTTGGAGTTTCGAGAATTCCCTGATCCAGAGGCTTTGTCAATTTTATGAAGTGGAAAAATCCCGAACCACCCCGTACCATCCAGCAGGTGATGGACAGTGTGAGAGATTTAACAGGACTCTCCATGATCTATTAAGGAAGCTGCCAGTCTCTCGGAAGCAAGACTGGGTTGCTTGTCTCCCCCACGTGTTATTTTGTTACAACACTACGCCACACCAAATTACGGGAGAGTCACCTTTCTTTTTGATGTTTGGTCGGGAGCCTAGACTCCCTGTGGACTTCCTTTTGGGCAGGGTTCAGGACCCACAGCCAGGAGGTGTGTGGGGTTGGATGGCCGAGCATCAAGCGAGGCTCAAGGTTGCATTGGAGAATGCTCGAGAGAGAGACTGTTGGCGGCTGCAAATCGTCGTAAAGAACGGCATGACCGACACGTGCGAGAGGCCCCTCTGCAGGTTGGCCAACGGGTTTATCTCCGAGATCTCGGCGTGAGGGGTCGACACGAGCTCCATTTATCATGGAGCTTGTGTCGACCCCTCACGTTTATCAGGTGTTGAAAGCCCCATCTGGAGACAGCGCGGTTTATACTATCACCCCTGTGGAGGAATTGTTCAGAGCCCGGCAGGTACATCGAGACATGCTAAAGGCCCAAATTGTTTCCAGCGTTCGATCACCCACCGTGCAAACTCCACCTGCTTCGGTCGCGCTAGCGGAGCCCTCTGATTCACCTGAGGATGGGGAACTGTGGCTGATGGCTCGTGAAACCTCTGTGCCGTCTGCCACTAGAACACCGGTCCAACCCTGCCCTGCTGAGCTTGTGACAACCCCAGAAGGGGGTGAAGCTGTCCCAGGCCCAAGTTCGAGACCGGCACCCACCCACGCAGTGGTTGTGCCCTCGACCATTCCGCCCAATCCATTTCAGCCAGCATTACGTCGAACCGGCCGTTCCACTGCAGCTCACCACTCTAACATTAACCACCTTCCCCAACCGGTTGACAGAAGACGGAACAGAACGCCCAATCCAGCACAGCCTGGGGTGAATGCCCAGTCTGCCCTGTTTAGGCCTTGGTTTTAGTCTGGCAAAGGGATAGCTCCTTTTGATTTAGTTTTTTTGTGTTCGTGATTGGGGCAATCACGCAGAAAAGGGGGGTGGAATGTGGCAGGTGGGTTTGCCCCCACCTTCGCGTCATCAATCACACCTGCGCCGGAGTGCAATCTTTGCGTCATTAATTACACAAGCGCAGGCTGGAGTCAGTACTCTGTCGCCTGGCGTGTCCGCGCTGAGAACTCTGTACTCCGCAGTTCTTAGGGTTTCGGCTAGCAATCCCAAAGCGGGCTTGGCCATAAACGCAGCCGGAGGAGGAACCCTGGCGGGTGCCCGTTCATCGGGAGGTAGTACTGTGTGTGCGTGATCGTTGTGCGTTCACCGCTTGGCTGTTAAAGCTGCAGTTTTCTGACCCTCTCCTTCTCTGTCGCTCGGCGTGGAGGCTGCTTTGCAGCTGAACACCGGTGCCCCCGAGACGGGTACTGGAAGGATGCTGATCTCAACCCCCTGCCTGGGTGCAGTCGCTCCGTCTTCCTCTGCTTTCTCCGTACCTCTGTTACTGTTGCGGCGGCGATGTCCTCGCAACCAATTGCCGCATTAGTGTAGCCGGGTAACAGTGGTGTCACCACCACAACGCGGACACTTTTCGTTTGATTTTGGTTTAGACAATTGAGTTTGTCTGTTTCTTTTGTTAGCATAACCACTTTCTTTGGTTGGTTTTCTTTTCTTTGTTTTGTTGTTAAATTTTGGTGAAACTTTGGGTTATTTATTGAGTAGCGATTTTGTTATAGTTTGATTTCCTTTTTAGTTCAGTGTGTGTGTGTGTGTGTGTGTGTGTGTGTGTGTGTGTGTTTGTGTAATCTGCCTTGTTTTAACTACTTAACGCTTGCCTGAGTGTCTCAAGGTATCAGGACTGTATATTCATTTTTTTTCTTGTTTCTTTTGGACAGGAGTTGGCGTAGCGTGCGGCAGACTGCGTGGGTGGTTCCCCTTCACTTTGGTTTATTTTGCACAGCACGAGGTGAATTTTGGTTTGTAGCGATTCCCTTAGCTTTGTTTATCCCCTTTTTTGAGTTTTCTTTGGTTTGTTTAGCCTGTCTGCTCGGCTACGTCCAGCCCTGTTCCCCATATTTTCTTATGTTGAACAGTCTTTTTGGTATGGTACTTATTTTCTTGACACTCAGGCAGCTCAACCTGGTCTTATTGTTCTTTTAAAAAAAAGTTTTTCCGTGTTTAAAAAAAGAGTTAACTATTTTAAATTGTTGTCAAATAAAGCTGTTTCATTTGAAGTTCATCTCGTCCTCTTAAATTTCAAAGCATAACGAACCTGTGTAGCCCGAGGAATTTTATTGTAGTTTATTTCCTGGGGTGCAACTCCCCAGGTGGCGTTGTCAGGCAACCCACCCCCATTTTCCTTTATACCCACCATCAGAATGGTCTCCACCTCCGCCAGACCCTCCCCCTCGCCACACATGCTTTGTTTAAAAGGTGGAACTTTTATTCACTGTGATTATTGTGATTGAAACCACACTGTCAAATCCACCACTCAAGGTGTGTAAGTTGAGCTCACCGACCCTGCCAGGAAGACTCAACTCAAAAATCATGCAAATACACTCCAGAGGGAAAAAAAAAACACCCAACATTTTAAGGAACAAATTGATTTATTTTATTCATCCGTTCATTTGTTAACATTTGTTGTTATTTTAATTTTTTAATCACAATTCCAATTATGACCAACAGGTTAAAGATGAAGCAGTCGGTGGGTGTGAGCTTTGGTTAGCGGTGGGGAAAAGCTGTTGTCTCTGGCAATTAAGAGGACATGAGCAGAGAGAGGAGGAGCGTGGGGAGCAGCAGCAGGCCGGCGCTCGTGCTGCTGCGCGGGCCTGCCGAATTGCAGTAGCTACCCTCACAGCAGCTGAAGGCTTCTCCTATAGTCGCTTTCAATTGATCACTGGCCGTTGAGCATATCTGCCTGGAGACACAGCCCTTCAAATTCGTCTTGATATTTCCCACGGTTACTAAGAGAACAAAAACAGTATTAGTGTGAGCGCGGGGTGTGAGCCTCTCCAGAAGGCACAGGTGGAACACAGAAATGCTTGAGGCTGTTACCTTCTGTGCTGATGCAGCGGTCCTCGTCCCCCTTGCAGGCCAGAGTCGCATCACACGTTTGTCCGTTGCAGGTGTAGCAGCTGAGGCCGTTCGGTGCGGTGTTCTTGGGCGCTGTCACACACACACACACACACACACACACACACACACACACACACACACACACGCGCGCGTTTTGCTTGAGTCGTACACGCGAGATGCTGATTGTCAAGGTTTTTCAGTACCTTGGACAATGGCAATGAGTTAACTACTACGTTGATATGTTTTTCAACCCGTAAAGCATGTCAGCTTCAGCCTCCACAATCAAGAACTGTTTCATCCCAATTTAAGATCTCCTATAGAGGTTCTAAGATATGGAATGCACTTCCTTTTAATTTTCTTATACTCTCTCAGTCTGTATTTAAAAACTTTTAACTTTTATTGCACCTTGTTGTGTGTGTATATCCCTGATCTGTGTTCAACTGGGTTTTATCCTAGAGGTTGAATTTGTTGCATGTGTTTTGTATAATGGTTTGCATCCTCATTTTGTTTTGCCTTGCTTTCGGGAGGTCCCCCTGTGACAAACCCATCAAGGGTTTTTATTTGGACTTCCTAGCACGTCTGCTTTGTATAATTCTTGATTTGTTTGGTTCTTTTTTTGTTTGTTCTTTTTCTTATTTTTATTGTATAGATCTTGAATATTTGCTGAATAAATAAAAGAAAGAAATGAAAGATAATCCTTCTACTGTCATGCCCATACCAGTATGCCTCCGTACAAACATCACAAATAATGATTTGTGAAAAAGATACCAAAGATACTATGAACCCCTCACTGAAAAACATTTTATTTAACCCAGCATGTAATGCATATAAAGACAGAAACCTATACCTTATACCTAGAAAACATAAAAAGGTGAAATAAACATACCAGGGGCAGCATTCTTGTTGCAGAGATCCGAGTTGCAACAGTGGGATGTTATTTGAATGCTGGTGATTCCAAAGTTGACCGAGCCCTGGATACACTCAGCAGGGGAAGTACAAGACTTCAATTGAAACTCACTTATTTTTGAGCCACCTTGGGGAAACAAACACAGTTACCTCCAGTTGTAAAGCCTCTGCAAAGGTTTCTGTTCACAGTAATACAAATACAACATGCTGCAACTAACTTCAAACAAACTACGTATTGAAAAAAGCAGCACATCGAAAGAATAATGTAGAAACTAATTTGTAATAATCAGAATACCTGCATATGACAGCACTGACATGGCACCACATTTATGTCCAGAGGGACAGGTCGTCTCAGTAGTCTCGGTGCAGGTATTTTCACCCATACACTGATAGCATTTCAGGGATGTGACTGGAAAACAAAATGGCACGTTAAAAAAAAACCTGTGTTAACAGCTCTGTCATCACCAACTGGCATTCTAAAAAAATCTCCTGGATTTGTCTTTTTCAAATTCACTGAATAAAAGTGAGGAAATCCTCAAGAGCTCAAAAACTGTTAAAGTCTCAACAGAAGAAATACTTGCCTTTCGGGAGAAGCACAATCCCCAAGATGAGAGTTATGAGATGCATTTTGTGAAGGCGGGACACGGTCTTCCTCGCTTGAGACCCTTGCAGTATAAATAGCTTTCCTGGTGGAGGGATGTGCCTAAATTCCCCAAGCCACTCCCTCATGTCAACTTTGCTTAAAAAAAAAAGAAGAAAAGAAAGTGAAACATAACTTCTTTCAAAGAAGAAGGAAACAACACCTCATGAAGAAGAAGAAAAGAAGGAAATGAGACCTAACTTCAGCCAAAGAAAAAGGAAAATATCTCTAAAGCAGGGGTAGACAAGCTTTTGAACCTGTAACCACTGGCCCAGGTCAACATCAGGTATCGATCCCCATAATAGCAAAAAAGAACAATTTGACCTAATAAAATTTGTTTTTTGAGGTAGGTTTACAAAAGTACAGCAAAAAGATGCAAATACACGTCTTCCAACAGTGCATGACTCAAGTAAAATAAGCTCTTCCTCCATCTCCTCCTCAATTGGCTGATTTTTTTGCCCCCCTCCTGATGCCCAGGCAGTGTGACCTGGGTGTCTGCTACTGGGCCCTGATTGCCACCAGCTCAAAACAACCTCCCCACAGTTTACATGCACACAAGATTAAACAGGAGGTGTTTATCGTTAATTAACTATTAAAAGAATTGTATCATGATAATTCCAAGATATTGATAACAATATAAATAGAAATAATAATTCAAACGCCAATGTTCAGTGTCACAAACAGGACACGCGTGCCTGCACATCTGTGTTTTCAAGCGAGACCGTCGTTATGACGTTATTTTCTCTGTAGTCAAAGCATTGCGTATGCGTTATTAAATGTTTATACACTACACGTTAACTTTCCTCCAAGGTGCTGTTTACACAGGGATGGATTCTTTGAAACCGCACATTTTCAAAAACGCCCTAAAAAAACAAAAAAAACAAAACCGCTTTTACACAAAGTCGTCTTCAAAAAAATTCCCGTTTACACGGAGATGCTGGAAACGACTGAAGACGATGTAGAAGCTATGCCCGGCCTGGTATCGTGCCGCAGGTTTACTCCCTGAAGGCGGAGGAAGAAAAAGAACACGTGAAGCACGCCGTGTGTGTAAAGAAGCAGTAGCTCGCGAGCAACATTAGTCCCACTGAGAATAGAAAGAAAGACTGCTTGTGAAACACCAGAGTTGAACCTCTGCTTCGAGTTACGTTAGAACACAGAGCCTTAAAAGGTCCATGTTATGGTTGACTGGGAGTCGTGCCAGTAAAGGTTTGCTAACTGTTTTGTCATTTAGGTTTCCTGTCTCAATATCCCAGTCCGCCAACCCAAAAGAAAATCAATACAAAGTAAAACAGGAGGTTTTGCAAATTGCTTATGTTGTGTTTATTTTCACTTTGCACACAGTCCACGATCGATCCACGAGCGCCGTGTGTTATTGTTCACTAAAGTTTGCGGTTTGTTGTAGTGGAGGTAAATGGGAAGACTGCAGGCCGCTAAAGTCCCGCGGAACGTTTTGTTGAGAGGGGTCTGGTGGGGAGAAGGAGGACTCTCACGACTCACGACTCTCTCGCTCTCCATGCGATCGAGCCAAACTACCTTGGTGATCGACCGGTAGATTGTGTAATTTATGACTGGCGTCACGCAGGCCGAACAGGGACATGCAGCAGGCCGGATGTGGCCCGCGGGCCGTACTTTGCCCAGGTCTGCTCCAGAGGAAAAAGAAACACCCAACATTTTAAGGAACAAATTGATTTATTTCATTCATCCGTTCATTTGTTAACATTTGTTGTTATTTTCATTTTTTAATCACAATTCCAATTATGACCAACAGGTTAAAGATGAAGCAGTCGGTGGGTGTGAGCTTTGGTTAGCGGTGGGGAAAAGCTGTTGTCTGGCAATTAAGAGGACATGAGCAGAGAGAGGAGCAGCGTGGGGAGCAGCAGCAGGCCGGCGCTCGTGCTGCTGCGCGGGCCTCCCGATTCAGCGCGACGAGTTTTTTTCCCGCCATTGCATTGGCTACCCTCACAGCAGCTGAAGGATTCTCCCATAGCCATTTTCAATTGAGGATTGGCAGCCTGTGAGCACAGCAGCCTGGAGGCACAGCCCTTCAAACTCATCTTCGTGCCTTCCATGGGTACTAAGAGAACAAAAACAGTATTAGTGTGAGCGCGGGGTGTGAGCCTCTCCAGAAGGCACAGGTGGAACACAGAAATGCTTGAGGCTGTTACCTTCTGTGCTGATGCAGCGGTCCTCGTCCCCCTTGCAGGCCAGAGTCGCATCACACGTTTGTCCGTTGCAGGTGTAGCAGCTGAGGCCGTTCGGTGCGGTGTTCTTGGGCGCTGTCACACACACACACACACACACACACACACACACACACACACACACACACACACACGCACACACACACACACGTTTTGCTTGAGTCGTACACGCGAGATGCTGATTGTCAAGGTTTTTCAGTACGGTGCGGTGTTCTTTGGCGCTGTCACTACACACACAACACAACACAACACGATTTGCTTGCCTCGTATACGTGAGATGCTGGTTCTCAAAGTTTTTTAGTACCTTGGACAATGGCGATGAGTTGGATAAGCGAGCCATTACGTAGCATGGCCGTGAAAAGTCAAGTTCTATTCAGTTTGGTTCTCTTCATTCTCAAAAGGACAGGTGATGCAGTGGGACTAATGTGAGCCTGGGTTTGTTTGAATCACATGTGCACGCTTGCTTTGTGCAGTGTCTCGTCCATGCGGTTTTCTTTGCAGCAAATGAAGCTTTTTTTCTTTTTTCGACAGCCACATGGTTTCTAAAGATGTCTTTAATGCTGTGTGTCCCACCAAGTTCAGTCAGTAGTGCTCACTTTCTTTGTCATGAAAACCTTTTGTGCCAGTCAGTTAACGATGCAATTTTAGACACTGTGCATCATAAGATCAGGCAGAGGATTTGCTGTTGTTGTTTTTTTTTTAACACGTTAAAAACCTGAGTTTGCAGCAGCAGGATTAGGGCCACAAGAGAAGAAAAAAAATTAAGCTAGAATCTTTTTTAAGTTTCCAATTTGAGAAGTTGAAATTTCGAGATTAGAGTTTAAATTCCGTGAATAAAGTTGACTTAAAAAATAAGACATTTCGTGAATAAAATCGAAATTTTGGAATTGATGTCAACGTGAAGTATATCAAAATGTCGATAGTAAAGCCAAAAGGCTCTGCAGCAAGCCTAGTGGAGTACTTCGGTTTTCGCCAGTTTCCTGATGACTGTGGGTGAACCTTGTGGGACACACCTGTTCATCCACCATCCATCCAGTCTACTCACCAATTTCCACTTTATTTGCATTGACTTTATTCATGAAATTTCATTTTTTGTGTCAACTTTATTCACAAAATTTCGTCTTTTTTACGTCGACTTTTTTCACGGAATTTTGACTTTATTCACAACATTTCAACTTAAAACTCGAAATGAAAACTTTAAGAAAAATCTCCTTCCTGTAATATTTTTTCTCTTCTTGTGGCCCTAATCCTCTTTCGTAGTTTTGAGCTGCCTCCATTCAGGATGACGGACATTCAGATTGTTGTGAAGAGCACTGGTCTGACACTGCCGGCTGATAGACTTTGCAACAGTGAGGTCACAGCGGTTGTAAGCAAATGTTGCTTTATCAGATATATTGCTCCTCTTCTGATCCTTGTTTTATCGTCACCTCATCCTCAACCTCATCTTTGATTTTCCTTATACATAAATGACTTGCAAAGCCAGCACGACAGGTGCCAGATTGTTAAATTTGCAGATGACCCTACCCCAGAAATGGTGCTACTAATTTGGAAGCAGCAAGACAAGTCAAGTGTGGTTTCATGTCATGAAAAATGAATCCAATCAGCAGAATTAATAATGATGTAGGTATCAGTTAAGTCTCATCAATTCCATCCCGAGTGAATGGCTTCCATGACTGAATTAATTAAGCATTAAAATCAAAATAGTAATTTTTGGCAAAGAAAAGCATGTGGTCACACCCAACACTGAATAAGTCTGGGCCTGCAATGAAAAGTGCAAAACACGCCTTTTTCTTTTCAAGATAATCCTCCAACTGTCATGCCCATACCAGTATGCCTCCGTACAAACATCACAAATAATGATTTGTGGGTTGCAGTGACACATCAGCGCAGTCATAAAGGTGGCAGACTTGGCTGATAAGAGTAAGTCCTGTGTAAGGTCAATTCACACTGCTATTACCAGGCAAATTGCATCTTCAATACAGATCAAATAGTTTGGAAAGGTCCTGCTGCCATCACCCTTGTAACTCTAACCCATCAACTACAATATGTTGATGTTTGATATCTCTTCCGTCTCTGGGATGAAAAAGATACCAAAGATACCATGAACCCCTCACTGAAAAACATTTTATTTAACCCAGCATGTAATGCATATAAAGACAGAAACCTATACCTTATACCTAGAAAACATAAAAAGGTTAAATAAACATACCAGGGGCAGCATTCTTGTTGCAGAGATCCGAGTCGCAGCACTGGGATGTTATTTGAATGCTGGTGATTCCAAAGTTGACCGAGCCCTGGATACACTCAGCAGGGGAAGTACAAGACTTCAATTGAAGCTCACTCATTTTTGAGCCACCTTGGGGAAACAAACACAGTTACCTCCAGTTGTAAAGCCTCTGCAAAGGTTTCTGTTCACAGTAATACAAATACAACATGCTGCAACTAACTTCAAACAAACTACGTATTGAAAAAAGCAGCACATCGAAAGAATAATGTAGAAACTAATTTGTAATAATCAGAATACCTGCATATGACAGCATTGACATGGCACCACATTTATGTCCAGAGGGACAGGTTGTCTCGGTGCAGGTATTTTCACCCATACACTGATAGCATTTCAGGGATGTGACTGGAAAACAAAATGGCACGTTAAAAAAAAACCTGTGTTAACAGCTCTGTCATCACCAACTGGCATTCTAAAAAAATCTCCTGGATTTGTCTTTTGCAAATTCACTGAATAAAAGTGAGGAAATCCTCAAGAGCTCAAAAACTGTTAAAGTCTCAACAGAAGAAATACTTGCCTTTCGGGAGAAGCACAATCCCCAAGATGAGAGTTATGAGATGCATTTTGTGAAGGCGGGACACGGTCTTCCTCGCTTGAGACCCTTGCAGTATAAATAGCTATCCTGGTGGAGGGATGTGCCTAAATTCCCCAAGCCACTCCCTCATGTCAACTTTGCTTAAAAAAAAGGAAGAAAAGAAGAAAATAGCACCTAACTTCTTTCAAAGAAGAAAAGATGCTAACTTCTTCAGCCAAAGAAGAAGGAAACAACACCTAATGATGCACAGGTCACAATTTGTGGCCTGTGCATCACCCAATGTCTAACATTGGGTGTTGTGGCCCACCAACACCAAATGTTAGACACTCCACTCCACTCCAATGCGCTCTCTTAAACAGCAGAATGGAACCAGACCTTTGAATTTAATTAGTTTGCAGGTGTTCATACGTCAATATTTCAAATACTGCAAATGAAAAGTTCTTGCAGATCCAGACAAGAAATTGCCAGTAGTTAATTAAGCATTCAAACTAAGAATATTGGAGTTTGGAGTTCAGGTGATTTTGAAAAAGAGAAAAATCTGCCTGTGGGTTGTCAATCTTGGGCTTCCCATCATCGGCCGTTCAATCCATCATCAGTCAGCTTCAGAAAATAAACTGTCTGAATGCACTTGGAGATAAAGTACAGTCATGTCTGTTCTTTAGGTTTGTGTCTTTCTTTTGTTTAGACAAGGGTTCTGTTTGTCCTACCTTGACCATGTTTCAGCAGAGCTTCCGCCTTCCTCAGAAGTGTCTTCTTCTAACAGTTCTCCTGACACTTCTTCTGAACGCTTATCTGAACAAAAGAAAGACAAAAACCTATGAAAACTAAAGACATAATGAACACAATCAAACTATGTGTGTTTTTAATTGAGATTGTGGCATGTTGCGCAGTGGGGTCAGAGGGAAGGCAGCGGGTGGGTGAGGATAGTTGGACCGTGGTGAGAATCTCACACGCCTAATTCTGGGTAAAACAAAATGAAATTAAATAAAATTCTAGAGTGGTCAAAGCCTTTGTGCTCTGCTCAGGGATTAAATCAGAGGTCACGCTTGGCGTGACATTTCCACGGTGCAGCGACATCAAGGTTTCACCCCTTTTTCTGAGACACAGGTGAAGGTGGTAGAGGGGTGAGCCGCCCCACTACCACCTGCACTGGGTGGGTTTTTATTCAGCCTGGTACTCATCCAGGTAGCTGGAACTACAAATCAAACATGACCTCCCCTGCAGGCATTACACAAACAAGGAACAACAAATGAGGATGTTCCCACATTGTGAGTTCTGCCTGCTGACATTTACTGGGGTGGCTACAAGTTCCTACATGAGGTCTGTATGTGCATGCCACATTGTTTGTAAAGGTTAGGCACATGTTCACACTTGACTGCCCCTAAACTATTGGCTCTTCTTAACTGGCGGGAATTCTTTCAAACTGCCATTAAATTCACAAATAAGACAGATATCTATCTTAGTATGAACCATCTCTTCCCAGTCGAACCAAACCACCGTAAAGTACCTGGCATTTTGACGTTATTCCAAGACAAGCTTCCTGACATTGGGAACGGTACAGTGAGGCCAAAATGTTTCTTTATATGGTAAAATCCTTGGCAAGCTGGATCCGTGGCAGGAGACACAACAAAATAAGGCAAAAAAAGAAAAAAAAGAAAAGCTATTTGAAATGTAGTCGCTTGGTTACAGCTGCAAGCAGCAGCAACAGACAACAGGCTCGATGAAGCACATCTCAACCACACCACTAGTACAAATTAAAGCCATCTAAAACTGTAAATATTAATTATATTTTCGAGATGTCTCCTTGTGGGCATGCAATAGACACGTACCACAAGACCACAAGGCCTCTAGGGACAAAAAGGGACTGGGATGTATATGTAGAAATAACTGTTGAGTTTGTTTTTTCCTTTACTTTCCCATCATGAACAGAAAAACAGTACACGAAGATGTTATGGTTAGTATGTCAATTTGTACGCAACCATTTGCATGTTTTTCACTTTTCTCGGGCAGAAATCCTCTCGCCAGTGCGGAAAAGAGCAAAGATACCGATGCAGAAATACTGAGCAAATAAGTAATTTAATGAACAGAAAATAAAAGATCGGAGCTCCGAGGCACAAACACAGTACAACCGACAGAACAGATGCAGAAGTGCAACAGCTCAAATGAATGCGAGTGCAAGTGCAACGAAAGTAGGAAGAAGAAGGTCTTTTATGCAGCGGACCGGGAGGGGACAAGATAAGGGAGAAGAAGGAAGAGAAGAGAGGAAGACAAAACAATGAATACAGGACTAGCAGGACGATATCACAGCTCATATCCTGTACGGGGAAATAGCCCCATAGATTGACATGTGGCCATGATGGCCACGTGGCTATACTACGACTCTAACAGGTTACATGCGCTACTAGTGATCATATGACACAGAATACAGCAGAGTAAAGAATAACCCAAGAATACATACATTCCATTACACCAGGTTTAATTCTGGACAAGCACTGGAGAAGATGGCAGCATAGAAGACTGTTTGTGCTCATTTGTTTCACCGTGCCTCGCTGGTGCATTATTCTGTATGACAAAGTACAGTATGTAAGGCTACACTCACATCGGGACTACCGGGCTCCATTGTTGCTACCCAAAGAGCCGGTGGTGTTGTGGCTTGCAGAGGGAGTGGAGAGTTTTAACACCTTGGAAGTCTGAGGGAACCTGGCAGCAATCTTGGCATTACTTTCTATGAGCTTTGCCAACAGATTAGTATACTAAAGAAAACAAAGTAACATAGGTAGGGTATTTCTTCTTTTGTGATTGTGTCACTGGATTAAGGGGAGTGTGACGCAAAGCCCAAAAATAAGTTTCATTTCACACAAAATAAAAAGCATTCCACTTACGTGCCCTGCCATGTGCGCATCATCTCACAGCAGTGAGATGATGCGCAGGATGTTAGACGGGCACCGTGCCAGTTCATTTCCAACATGTCTGGCTTTGCCCACAGCGGCTGACTCACACTGGGAGTTCGGGAAAGTGCATCTAAAACCATGGAGGGCAAATATCCTTTTCAGAAAAAAAGGGGACGTGCTCAGCATTCCTGCAACCATTTCTGAAGTATTGTATAAACCTCACTAAGATGTAGCCTCCGCTTTTGTTCTGAGAACACGTGTTCATCTGCTACTGGCGGGTACCGACCTGCAGAGGTTCATGTCAGTGAAACCAGGGCTTGCCACTCGCCTCACCTGCAAAGCCATCAGGATTGTAGGTGACCCCACCCACCCATCTCACAGTCTCTTCAGCCTGCTGCCATCAGGGAGGAGACTACGGAGTCTCCAGGCCAAAACCACCAGGCTAAAGAACAGCTTTTTCCACCAAGCAATCAGGAGGCTCAACGCTCTCCCTGCTCTGCCACCCTCCATTACCCCCTCACTGGCAAACTCTGCCCACCCACCCTCACACACACACACACACACACACACACACAGACTATAGACTATCTCCCCCTAACTGCACTACACGCACTACCTCACCTTACTGTGAATACTTTGTATAGTTTACCTTTGTCTATTTTAATCCTATTTTATTTGTTTTTATCTTTTCTTTTTTTATTTGACTTTTCTCTGCCTTGCGCCGGGGGTCTGTGAGGATCGAAAGTTCATTCATCATGTCATATGTCGAGTATGTGTGATGTCTGACAATAAACTTGAGTTGAGTTGAGTTGATGTAAAATTGCACAGAGCCTTAACAAAGGAGGCCAACTCGGAAGTACCAATGAATCGGCATTTTAACATTTGTGCAGCAGGGACCGCCAGAAATTGTTGCAAAGAGACTATAAATGACTGGTTGTCAACCAAATGAAGAGAGGAATTTAAAAAAAAACTCACTAAACTGGCCCTGATGTCTGACCTGACCCTATCTAAATGACAGCCATCACCCATCAACCCATCCCGCCTAAAGTCTGACATGCCCCAACTTGCAGTGGGCGGAGGCGTCCCCGAAATTTACGGGACAAAGTGAAGTGCGTCCCGTATCAGTTCATTACGGGACAGGTCTTTTAGTTGCCAAATATGGGACAATCGCGTATTTTACGAGAGGGTTGGCAACCGTATCTAGACCACAGACGGAAATCAAATGAGGTTTTGTCATTTTCCCTAAAAAAAAAAACAGGACAAGTTGTGTCCCGGGAGAGATTTGATTTTTCCCGGGACAGGTGGTGAAAAAAGAGAACAATTCTGGGAAAAACGGGACGGGTAGCAACCATACATATTGTGTTATTTACAGGCATGTGCTAACATTGCCCTGACATTGGGTGTACTGTGGCCAGACTCATACCTGACTGACTGGCTGACTGACTGCAACTGCTGGCTGATGTCGACAGAACGCTAGCTCAACACAAGACAACAGTCAAAGTGAAGATAGGCCACCAGTATGAATGCAGTGTACAAAAATACAAGAGCGCAATATAAATCCAGACCATTATTTATTACTACTATAATTATTCTTGATAATTCTTGATGATTATTGATAATCATGCTATCAATCATGTTATTTATTGAAGCGAAAGGAAGAGATGATTGACACCCAAGATTCAAGTCTAACCTACAGTAAATTCACATTCACTGGGCCTGATGAAATTGCCTTTATCAGAATGCTTTATTCACGTTCAAATGCCTCATCATTTGTTTCCTCAGCCACAAAAGACTTGTAAAAATGCCAGTTTGACTAAATTTGCAAGTGAAATAGTGATAACGATTTAAATGCCACATCTGGAGTTTTCCCACAGGATGGTTAGTGGAGGACTTCGGAAGAAACGACGTTGCTGTTACAGAAGTCACCCTCACAGCAGGAAAAGTCGTCCCCCATTGCCATTTTGACGTGAGGAACGCTGGCCCGTGAGCACAACAGCCTGGAGGCGCAGCCCTTCAAGGGGATTTTCTCGTCTTCCACGATCACTGAGAGAATAAAATAGGATTAGCGCAATTAGCGTTAAGTTTGAGCCACGGTAAACACACCAGTGGAATAGATAAATAGGTGCGGCTGTTACGTGCGGCGTCGATGCAGCGATCCTCATCACCCAAGCAGTTCAGAGTTGCATTACACGATAGTCCGTCGCAGTAGTAGCATTTAAGACCATTGGCAGCCATGTCCTTGGGTTCTGTCACACACAACTGAAAGCGTTATTACATGAACAAGGCTGTAAAAAGTTCAATTATATTCAATTTGAGTGAGGGAACAGGTGACACACAAAGACCCATTTGAACCTGGGCGCTTGGACGCACTCACAAAATCACGTGCGCATGCTTGCTTTGTGTAGCATCGTGTGCAGTTTCAACAACTACATGTGTTCCAAACAGTTTGGCTTTCTGTAATTTTTCTAAACATTGTTGAAAATGAGTTTGTTTAAAACCAGTAGTAGTGTATGTACGCACACATATATATGGGTGCATTAGTGACATCGCACACAAAGACAGGAAACAGACACCTAACCAGGGGCAGGTTGGTAGTTGCAGAGGTCCGTGTCGCAGCACTGGGAAACTGTTACAGTTCTGAAGTCTCCAAAGTTGACCGAGCCCTGAATACAGTCGTCAGGTGAAGCACAAGACTTGATGATGAATTCACTCGCATTTACGCCACCTTGAAGAAAAAACTCATGAAGCTTCTGCAGAGGTTTCTTCTCATAGATATAGCATGCAAAACACAACATACAAATGAACAAAGCAACCCATTAATGCATTAGGATATCTACAAATGCAAATCCAGTTGTAAAGCTTCTGCAAAGGTTTCTGTTCACAGTAATACAAATACAGCAAACTACAAAAACTACGACTAGTAACAATGACATACAGGTACTACCCGAAAAATGAGAAGATCAAGTAAAAGTTGTTTTATTTTGGCAATTTAACATAAAAGATGAAACAACAAATTTTATTGAGCCATTACATGCAAATTGACATCTCAAGCAGTTCCTTGTTGTAACTTTGCTGATTTTCATAAAGATTTGACTTTATGTAACATTCTAATTTTCTGAATTTTTGAATTTGAGTTTTTTTTAAGCTGCAAGAACTGATCAGCAAAATCCAAAGAATTAAAAACTTGATTTGCATATTATTTGTTTATATGATATGTCACATTCACCTTTTAAGTTGAATTGCAGAAATACTACAACGTTTTTCAGGATATTCTAATTTTCTGGGTAGTACAGTATTAAATAAAGATTACATAAAAAGCATTGCCATCTACAAATGTAGAAAGAAATTTGTGATAATGATGTTGAGAATACCGTCATGTGAAAACAGTGTAATGGCACCACATTGGGATTTTTCAGGGGGGCAGGTCATCTCAGTACCCGTGCAGTCATTTTCATCCATACACTCATAGCATTTCAGGGATGTGACTGGAAAACAAAATGGCATACAGTAATAAAAATTGTATTAAAAACTCTGTAATCACCAAATCTTCCGTTTTTGTAGTTTTCAGAAAATCATCAAGGAGTCAAGAATAGCAAAAGTCTCAACAGAACAAACACTTGCCTTTCGGGAGAAGCACAATCCCCAAGATGAGAGTTAGGAGATGCATTTTGCTGGTCAGTTTCCTTCCTTGAGCCCCTTGCAGTATAAGTAGTTCTCCTTGTAGAGGGATGCCCCATCATGCCATGGCCACTCCTTCATGTTAATTTCCATTATGAAAAAAAAAAGAACACACCTATTGTCTTTTAAAGTTTGAGACAAACAGTGACGCCGTCTGGCGTCCTTTGAATCACTCAGGGTGGAGCACTGCCAGCTGAGCTCTCCACAACTGATGGACACAACACTACGCCCAATGTATATATTCAGTCCACGCTCCAATGCACTCACCTAATCCTCTTTATACTTTAAACAGTGGAATCTGTCCACTTTTGTATTTGATTAGTTTGCAGCTGTTGTTTACCCTCCACTCGGTCATCAATCTGAAGTTAACCCAGGGGAGGCTCTAGAAAGTTGACGTGGATTTAAGGGACCAAACCCATTAGGTAAGACGGACCTCTGTTGATTCTACTAATTTTAAGATTTTCAAGGAAAATTAGTTACAACAGTCAGTTCTGGCAAACAAAAAAAAGTTTTAACAGTGCTGCGCGGCAGGGGATAAGTGGAATTAAATCAGGCTGTGGGTTGTCAGAGTTGTTCAAACCTCAGACTTGGTCAAAACAGACATGGGAGAGGTTGCAAAAATGTTTGCTGAAAACCTGCTAAGTTATATCCTGAGGAAAATGCTTTGGTTTCAGCCCTTGAACTGCACTGGGAGAGAGAGCATTAGAATGTGTAGGAGATCTGCAGGGTGCAGAAAGAAGAAGTTTCAACCCCTTTAGCCTGCAGTTGTGAACAAGCAGCTTAATAGTGTGCAATAGCGTGTGTGTGTGTATTAGTGTGTCCTGTCTGCTCGTTCTATTGCAAGGGGAACTAGTTGAGCAAGTACTGTATCTGGCAACCTCGGACTCTCCTGGATCTGGCCCACGACCACTTGCACAGGGCACACTCTTTATTCAGTTTGGTGCTTGTTTATAAGCCAGGCAGCAGAAACCACACATCAAACATTTTAAACTGTATTTTATTTGGGGTAACTTACATTTTTTTTTTTTTTTTTTTTTTACTTCTACTTAGATTTGAAGTAAAAGAAAAGAAAAGAAAAACTTGAGGTGTTTCCATTGAAAACCACAACGCCCGCGCCATCGCCTCAACCGCGCCATTGCTTCCTGACAACGGGGTGAAGCAACTTCCTGACAAGCAGTCTTCAAAACTGCGAGGCGTGGGGCACCCCCAGCGAGAAAAAAAAGTTGCTCAGCTCTGCAGCTTTAAGTGGGACACTGTGGTGCCAACCTCCTTTTGCAGGGCACGTTGGGTACGGATGACCACATCGGGCTGTCGCGCCGCGGTTTCCTTTCCCATGAACTGACACTGCGCTGTGCAACAGCACTTCAACCAAAGCTTCAGCAAAGCAGGCGGCTGTACTCGGAGAGGGCAGAGGACTTCTTCACTGCATCCCAGATACGGGCAGCATAGTGGAACCTGCGAAAGCACCAAACATTGAGACCAGACCAGTTATTTGTGTTCTTTAAGGAGCAAATCAAATCAAATCAAATCAAATGAATAAAATGCATCAAATGTTACTTTTTGGTTTTGTCAAATTTTTATTCATAAAATAATTGATGTTAGGACTGTCTGAAACTGTAAATATGAATAATATTTTCAAGGCGGGTCCTAGCGGGCATGTGATGACCACATGACCTCTCTGGACAAATAATGGGCCGGGATGTTCATCAAACCGAACAGAACAAACATTCAGGAAGCTAATCCCGTCCTCCCTTTGAGTAAACTCCTCGGCCTCGTCTAACCAAGCCAATGTTGACTGCAAAACAACAGTTTACCAGTTCTTCTCGGTGAGAATGGTGTGTGACAGCTGACAGCGGGGCATGGCCAGGATCTGACTGCGCAGTTTGAAGACCATGGTGGAGAATGAAGGATGCCCTTTATAGCCTGGCAGCAGCGAGAAGAGAGGGTACGTGCCCAAACCTAAAAAAGATGCAGACGTTAAATTCCATATCCCGTAATGCTCATGTAGCAACTGGGATTTCCCTTCCGTTGTATGTAGACACACTGACCTGCTTTAGTTAGATTATCCTCTTCAGACTCCTGCACAGGAAGGAGAAACATGTTGACCTCAGTTCCCATGTAGTCGTGGCCCAATCCAGGGAAGATATTGCAGTCCAACATGGACAAGGTGCCTAGAAAACCAATCATATTTCCTTACACTAATTCTTTTTTTTTTTATTAGATCCAGAGAAGAGGTGAAAATAAATATATATTCTTTTAACCTTTGTACTTGAGATGAGAGTGAGACATCAGTTTGTCCACGACCATGTGCATGTTTTTCACATTTCTCGGGCAGAAATCATCTCGCTGGGCTTTATTCTGGACAAACACTGCAGAAGAAGGCAGCTTAGAAGGCTAGTTGTGCTCATTTGTATCTCACCGTGCCTCCATGATGTGTTTTTATGTGTGTTAAGTCACCTATGTGAGGGTAGTACTCGGCTCCATCGTCGCCACCAGAAGAGCCGGTGCTGTCATGGCTTGCAGACGGAGTGGAGGGCTTCAACATTTCAGCTGTCTGAAGGAACCTGTAAGCAAAACTTGCCATTACTTTATATGAGCTTTGCCGATACATAACTCCATTAATGAGGACAAGGCTACATGAGCTGGACATTTGAGGAAGGGCAGTGTGATACACAGGAAACTATTTTGTGTGCAACAAAACCTAGTGTGCAACAAAACCTAGTTTTGTTGCACACAAAATAGAAAACATTCCATTTATGCTTCATCATGAGTCACTGCTTTGAGAGAACACTAAGGTTAGAAAGGGCAGGATGCCAGTTCATTTCCAACATGTACGGCTTTGCCCACAGTGGGTGACTGTGTAATAATATCCTTCCCAGAGAAAAGGAGGACGTGCTCAGCATTCCTGCAACCATTTCTAAAGTATCGTTCCAACCTCACTAAGACGTACCCTCTGCTTTTATCATGAGCACACATGTCCTTATCCTACTGGCAAGGGGCCTACCTGTACAGGTTCAAGTCGGTGAACCAGTCTTGAACAACGATGACCACATGGCACACTGTAAACAGGAAGGCGGCGATCTGAAGGGACTGTGGGTGTGAATATAGAGGCGGCATCAGATCAGCGTGGCCACATCATCATAATAAAAATGATCAAACGCCCACCGCTGGATGGCATCTGTCAGTGCACAGTAAAGCAAACTGCTTTCATCTGCTGCCACCTGCAGGTCAGCCACTGACCTGTATCTCCACGTATGTGTGAGGTAGGTTGTACTCCGGAGGATACTTCCGATCATTATTGATGAGGTGGTCGAGAATAGATGGACTGAGCATTGGCTGCGGAAACAAACGTAAACATTTACAGTCTCTTTAATTATTCATTTAAGATCGTAAGACATTTAGATGATTCTGGTTGATGAATCTCTAACTTTACTTTCACTTTCTTCTTTGCATCTTTTAAGTTTTGTTTCGTACCTGTGTGTCCAAGAAGATGACTCTCTCCTGTGTGATGAAGAAATCAATCCCTGAGCTCTGGTGACCTCCCCTCTCCTTGATCTCTTGAGACTGGGCTCTGAACACATAACCTCTGACAATACCAACGTTCACAATTACTCCATGTATATCTTATTAATCTATTTAACTAATACAGAAAAAACAAAATACAAATTCAAGGTCTCAAAATTGGAAATTTAGCAATTCAATGAAAGAATGTTTTTCAACTTTGTTTTATTTGTTGGAGTGAAAAGCTCAAAATAACTTGAACTCCATTTAAAAGAGTATGGTTTGTCACTCTTGAAGTTTTCCATTGCAAACTAATTAATTTTAGGACCGAATGTATGGTAGACAATCGAAAAAAAACTTCAGGTGTTAGGTGACAGATGTGACTGCTAAAAACAAAGCAAAAAACCCAATGTGTATAGTTTAGAAATCCAAACAAAACCAAAACCTAAACTAAATTAAACTAAACTAAATTACCTCTGATCTTCCTCAGCTGTGTTGGCTGATAACAGTGACATGATGGTAGATTTCCCAGATCCCTGCAGGCCGATGACTCCCACCACCAACATGTCAGTCTGGTCCCTGAGATACTTTATCCCATCACACAACATCAACTTTCTGGTTAACTGATGAATAAAACAGCAAAAAACAACAATTCCTTATACGTGCAACCGACTCACCTCCATAGCACTGTCACACCAATTCATCTGATCATCCACAAGCTTGATGCTGTGCTTCATCTTCTCCGGAGGAAGGAGTTTGGACTGGCCAACCATGGCTGAAAGTCACATGATATGATGCAGCTTAACTTTCCGATACGAACGATTGCACTGTGATGAAGTACGGCTCATAAATGAAAGCATAAAATCATTGGGGCTTTTTTTTTTTTGGACAGTACTCACGATCCACAGCACTGCTGGATGCAGAAGCACCCATTCCCCTGTTCTGGATCTGGTAAACAGGCTGTGTGGGTCGCTGACCTTCCTTCTCCATCTTGGAGGCTCCAGGCCCAGAGGGCTGAGCTGCTGACTCCGAGGTTGTCCCCGGCTTTGCTCCATCATCCCTGGCTTTCATCAGCATGATGGGCTTTTCTGAGACTGTGGCTCCACTGACATGTAGACTCTGTGATGGCTTTGCCTTCCAAACAAAAAGGTACGCATTCTCGATTAAACGGGGTCAAACGCCTTAATGTCTGCAAAAACGATATCTTACTACATTACATAAGTTGGGCACTAAACTGTGACCGCATATAAGTTTACCCTATCCGACGGGGGTTTGGCAAGAATGATGGGGGTCTTCTGAATAACAGGACCAGGGGGATCCTCACTTCCATCCTGGAGAGAAAGATCATGTTTAGGCTCTGGAAGTACACGCATTGACGTATTAGCGCCCAGGTCCAGGCAAACGCTGATGCGTGCGTTAGAATTACCCGTCGTTCTCTCGGTTGGTATTCTCGATCCCTACTTGGCCCAGATAGGTTTTGCCCCGGCGGTAGAACATCTCGTTCTCCCCGGCGTCTTCTCCGCCTGCGTCCCTGGCCGTACATCCCGGGTTGACTGTGACCGGACTCTGACATGATGCTGCGTACTTGAATGACTGACTGACTACAACTGCTGACAGATGTCAACACAATGCTAGCTCAACACACGATGCAATGGTCGAAAGCGAGGGAACCTCAAGGCAGAGACGATTTGACGAATATGTTTTTGTTCCCCAGACACACGAGACTCAAGTCTCGCCTATGTGTATCGCTACAAACGCGTTTGTTGTCATTTCACGTTATTTTACGGAAACTTGGTTACAGGTGAACACGAAACGCCTTCTCCATGAAGTTAGCTTACCCTTTGTGCTTGTGCGCTGAATTCAAAAACTAGTGTCGATCTGTGTTTTGTGTTTCTGGGGCGGTGAGTAAATGTTAACCCGCTCATTTAAACTCCGCCCGTCTGAAAATCTGTTTTACACATAACAAACGCGTCTTATGTGCTCTGAAAGTTAATGCTGTTTGGAAACATGGTCAGTCTACTAAAGGTTCCGCTTTTCTTTTTTTTACGACAACGACGCGCTGTGACGTTGATGTTTGTGTTTATATCAGAAAAGCGTTTTTTAAAATATATACATAACGCAAAAAAACACTATTCCCAGTCAAGTGTGCGATATGAGCGCACAATGGTGTCAAACCTTTCTTCTGCATTCTAGAAGAGGCAGGTGTCTTACTTCCGTTTTAGAACGGATGTGGCGAATCCACGGGAGGAGCTGCAGGCCATCGGCGGTGCAGCTTTCTTCAAATTTTTAAGGTTTTGTTCCGTTTGCCGACCCACTCGAATGGAAGAAAAAAAAAAATGGCCGTATCGTCACAAGGATAATAATTTTTTAATAGCTAACGCTTGACTGAAAAGCGAATTATTAGTGAGGCGCAATGGTGTTAAATGAGTACGATGTCAGACTATGTTTTTTCATAAAATCATAGGGCATGACGTTTTATCCCGCGTTTGCCTCTATGATGTATACTCAGTGTGGGTTGTTTTACATTTTAGGAACTTATCGATAGAGGTAAGTTCACTTTCATTGTGCCAGCCAAACTTGACTCTACCAATGCTTTATTCACATTCGAATGCCTCATGATTCACTGTTTGACACCAAAATGTGTGCAAATGATAGTGATTGTAAGTGATACGTTACATGGAAATGCTTTTGTCAATGAGTTTGGCCAAAAATGAAATTGCAGCTGTTGACTAAAGAGCGTTTGAAATGTCGATAATGAGTAAATCACACGCTTGAAGGTTTCTCTCATAAGGTGGTTGTAGGAGGAAACGCTGGAAATGGTCAATATGTTATCTTCCCAGATGTTGTTTGTACGAGTAGCCTGTTGTAAAAGACTGAGCTAACAGTGACATGTAGTAAAATATCGGCTTTACATCTTAGCAGAACGGCGTAAAAGAATAACACAATTACACGAGATGTTATTTATTACACGCTGAATCTGTTGAGTTCGCATGCTCACAGTAATGATGCTACAGCGCAGTTTCCACGGACATATCGCATTCATCCTGCTAGCCTAGCATGTTAGCATGCTAACTGCCGCTAACTAGCGTGACACATTTTAACCTGGTGATGAACGCGCGTGAAAAGTCAAAATCAAATCATCATTTGGCTGCATCTAATCGCACGTAAAACTGTTTAAGTCTGACGTTGGTTTAATGTCAGAGTGACGCATTGACAGAGTGAACAGCCTCTAGCCCCGATGACCAGTAGTTTTGAAACGTCTCATTCCTTTGTGTATCGACGAGAGAGATCACGTATGAATGAAATAACCAATTTATTCACAGGATATTAGATAATTATATTAGTCGTTCGTTGTTTCCGTAATAGTGCGTAATTATATACTTTAATATATACAGAAATAACTTGAGTGAGTGCGTGATGCTGGCGTTATTAGGCTTGTCACTCTGATGTTCTCTCAACATACATTGTTAATGGATATGTCCTCTCTGTTTTCATTTTAGACCAAGCACGGTTTGCCTTGGCTGCGCTCTTAAGTCTGAGGACTCTCGCAGGGATGACGAATCATGTGAATTCTTTGAAAGGAAACGTTTGGAGGCTAAAAGTGGCTAAAAGTTCAACGAAATTCATTGCTTGATGTAAAACTCCAACGGCCACAATATCGGAGCTGCCTGTCACATTTGCAATGTTACCTTCTGACCTCTGACCTCTCACGCAATCGGACAATGTCGGCGACATGTGGGAGTTGATCAAACATACAAGGACTCGCTGAGAGGCTACTGAGTTGATTCCCTCAGTCAAAAATCAATGACGCAACTGTGACGTTGCCTCTTACCACAAAGTTGTGCATTGAAACTCTGAGTACTTAGGACCGAGATGAGGCCTGAAACGTCAGGAAACAGCTTGGAGTACATAGTGGGTGAAGATGATAAAGATATCGAGATGAGGAGCGTCTGTGCCGCAGAGGAGGATTCAACCACTTCTGATTCTGACGACGATGACGACGACGAGGATGATGAGGATGAGGATGATTATGAGGAGGAGATGGGCTCTAAACACAGAGTAGTGCTGACTGGTGATCCAGACTTAGATTATGGCTCGGGCTCTGATACGACTGAACATTCTAGTGACTCTTCTGATAATCCACCCTTGAAGAAAACCCCTGCACTCTCCCATCGTCCACCTTCTCGGGACGCCGCTGTTTCAGAAATGTGTCTTGCCTGTGGTCGAGGTCCGTTCAGGTCCGTGAAGCTGCATCTGCTCCACTGCACTGGTGTCAAGGTAAAACACCTGTGTTCCCTTTGCAAAGAGGTCTTTCCAGACGAGGCAGCTCTAAAAGAACACTACATGCCCTTATACACTTGCGAGGTGTGCGGCCAGGTTTTCCCACTGGAGAAGCTGTACAGCGACCACAAGTGTCCCAAAGGAACCAGATCGCCGCTCGTCCTCTTTTGTTCCGAGTCGAGGCCGCAGCCGTGCAACATATGCAAGTCTTTTTTTGTGTCCGAGAAAAGTCTGTCCAACCACGTCAACAAGGTTCACATGTCAGTGGTCAGCACCAAGGTGTGCATCATTACCAATCCGGCCGCTTTGACGGATAAAAATTCTCCGCTGGGTGTCCATCACGCCGCAGCTCCCGCAGTCATCACTCCAAATGCGGCCAATCAGGTCATTAATGGCAAACTCTGCGTTGGTCAGATGTGCGTGGGGACTCAGTCCGCTGTTACAAGGAGCAGCTCCACGTCCGTCTCGACCTCGTCCTCGCAAGAAGGGCTGACCACGGACAAAGCGTGTGCAACATCTGCCGTGGAAGCTGCGAGGTTGGAGAGGGGCAGCAGCACCCAAAGCCAATCAGCCGACCAACCCTCCAGCTGCCCCCCGGCCGAGACCGCCGGCCGCGCCGCAGCACCGACGCCCACCATCCTGGCAATGTTCGAGAACGGCAGCCATGACTTGGCTCGGACAAAACGTATGAACATGGGCTGGCGTTCTAAGGCCCCCCTGCCCTGCAGGCAGTGCGGCGCCATCTTCCGGCAGCCCTCTCTCATCATCAGCCACCGCTACCTCCACCGAGGCCAACGCTCGCACCAGTGCCAGTGCGGCAGAACCTTCAAGCATCAGCTGCACCTGCTGAGACACTGTGTGCAACACGCCGAGACGAGAAGCTACATCTGCGCCAGCTGCGGTGAGACTCTCCAGGGGGCCAAGCTGTTAGAGGAGCACATCAGGGGCAAGTCGGGCAAAAGGTCCCGTCCTGGCCATAAATGGAAGCCTCGAGTTAAAAGGAAGTGCAGAGTGCCCTTGACTTGTGACTGCGGACAGTTGTTTTTCAGACCCTCAGCTTTTATATGGCACCAACTTCGGAACAGGACAAAAACAAAACCCTTAAAAACTTCCTGAAATGATGACGCCCCCAAAGCGTCGCTGCATTTCTGGCTTTGCTGTGGTTTGTTCACTGCATCGTGGCATCCATCCCCCCCCCCCCCCCCCCCCCCCGCCCTCAATATCCAATTGGCCAATCACCCGAGTAAGTCACAGTAAAACTATGTACACGTTTACACTTGACTGTTTTTCTTTTTATTAGTATCTATGTCCAGAGTGTTTGTAACCATGATTTCACAATGTGCAGCAATATATATAGTAAACACGGTAAGATCAAGCAGTTCACATGACGACAAACCAGATTACACAATAACCCACAGAGAAGAGTTTACGGCAAGTCAAGTTAAAGTTGATCTAAACTCCAGTTTATCTCCAGCGACTTCGGTCCAGTTCTGCAGAGCTGTCTCAAAAAAGTGCATTTGTTCCTGTGACGTTACGGAATCGCCAGGTTTTGGTTTTTAAGTTACACAGCATCAAACTTTGTCATCCTGTAAAATAGGATTCACACTCAATTTGACCAATTTATGTGGTTTTTTTTTTGTTTTTTTTTTGTTTTTTTTTACATATATATCTATATAAAATTATGTTAGCATAACCTTTAACCTTTTACTGTTACTGGCCCTCATTGTTTTACTTGATTTGTGCCCAGTAGGGGGAGCCGTTGGCCTGGTTTTTAATAATGCCGCTCCCTCTGAAGTTCTCTTGTTCTTCCGAGCAGGTGTACGCTGATGGTTGCCACCGTCGATTCAAACACTTTCATTCTATGAGCGCCATCTGATGTTTCCCAAAAATTCAAGGTTTTAAACTTTTAAATAAAAACTTTTCTTGTAATGAGCTGAGTTTCCTCCCTTCATGTAAATTATCGTATGTCATGTCATTTTCTCTTCTCCTAATGGACAATCGGGAAGCAAGCAGCACAACAATGACGTTTTTTGGAAAGCGGAAAAGTACCTTCATAAACCAAAATGTGTTTTTAGTCTAACCTGTCGGGCCTTTATTCCAACAGCTTGTTTTGGTTACGCGAGCAGCCCCGAAAAAATGACTAACAATGGCTAAAAAACTAAAAATGGCTTTCGTTGAAAATGAATTTACCTCATGCAGCAAACTGCAAGCCTTCTGACCTGGCTGCAAGACCAGTCAAAGATAAAAAACAATCAGGGAAGTCTGCCACCAACTGGTTGCTGCCAGCAAAGTAAGTGTCTTTTTTATTAGTAATCTAGAGGTCACTTGTGGTGACAGTCATGTCAAAGCAAATGTTTCTGAAACACTTGTCTACAAACTATCAGCCCTCTCTGAACAGAGAGAAAAAGAACGGACGTCTTTACAACTGCGGCCCACCAATTGTGATCAAGTAATCTTGCACTTTGTGTGTGTGTGTGTGTGTGTGTGTGTGTGTGTGTGTGTGTGTGTGTGTGTGTGTGTGTGTGTGTGTGTGTGTGTGTGTGTGTGTGTGTGTGTGTGTGTGTGTATTTATAAAAGAAGAAGTTTGTTCATTTTCATAGAGCTGATTTCGGAAAAAGAAAAGATCACATCGTAAAAATAAAATTAGGTTAAAAATAATACATCTTATTCCACAGGAATGAGACAATGATAGAGTCCATCAATGGAACTTTGCCAAAGGAGTAAAGTTTTTGAATTCTCTGTATAACCCTCTGACTATTTTTGTTTGCGCTAAAAGAAATTCAAACCGCCACCAATGCAAATGCGCAAGCGCCTGCTCCATCAACTTTGCGAAAAACGCCCACAGTGAATTGAAGTCCTATATATATATATATATATATATATAATTTTTTTTTTTACTGTTGTGAGTCATAGTTCAGAGTACACTCAGCGCATGGGGACAGAGTTGAGATCTTGAGTAAGAAGGCCCGGCTGTGTTTAGAGTCTGCTGCTGCGGCTCCAGGGAGCTCCGGAGGATTTACAGCCAGCCTCTAATGGACACTGGATGAAAACACTGGGAATCAGCAGCTCCTCAGCCTTGTCACCTGCAAAACACCAAACAAATAAATCCACCATCTGGTATGTACCAGGCAGCTATTGCCTTTCTGTGGCTGCGAGTGGTTTCACCTGATCTCAGTGTTGCGCTGATGGAGCACCTGGGAGAGCAGCTTGGAGGTCTGATGGAAGCAGCGACTCAGCTCGTCCAGCTTCTGCTCCATGGAGAGGATCCGCTGCTCCAGCTCCCGGTACGAGTTGTTCCAATTGGCGCTGAGGTCGCACATGATCATCTGCATCTGTTGACGTACGGTGCAAGGCCAGAACTATCAGTTTGTAAAATCTTTCTTCCAATTCTGGCATCTTAGGAGAGATACTTTGGATGTTGCAAACATTTGAATTCTTTCAAAACAAAAGAAAGAGTCCCTGGAAACTTAGCAGAGTGGAAAATTTACCTGCCGCCACTTAGTTCCAAAAAAATGAATTCCGGGAGGTTTTACAGATTTTATTTTTAAACCGGCGCTCAATGTGCCTGAACGGCCTTTGACAAAGAGCCAGGAAAATACTGTGTAGAGGAACTTCCTCTTTGTGCTTTTCGCTGCTGGCCTGTCCAGAGGAAGAAAACAACTTGATGGCAGCTGTTGTTTACCTTCGGGAGGTCCACCATCTCACTGACGTAGTCCCGCAGCTTTCTCTGCTTCAGGCGCAAATGGCGAAATCTGGAACAGGAGCAAAATAAATAGCATAAATAACAATGAAAAAAAGTTTTGATGGATCTCAGTCACTTTTTCGCAGCATTCGGCCACAAAGACAAGCTATTCTATTCTATTCTCCATTCTACATGAAGTTTGATAGGATCTTGTGGAACTGTGGAGATCAGCGTTGCCTCCACTGGGAGGTTTTTAGGGGCCTTGCATTGGATGGGGCGCCCGGGTTTCTTGAACGAGTAGAACAATCCTGGCACACCGTACAACTTCTAGTTTAAAGTGGAATATGCTGACAAATTAGTATTCCAGTACTTAACTTTCAGGAGTCACCCTGGGTTCGTTAAACAGCTGATAAAACCTTCACGAAAAGTTTTGTTTCTTAATCCACGTTGATGAAGGCGTCAAATATGTTTTTTTGTTTCAACAACACACACACACGGAATAAAACATTGTGACCTGGCGCTCTATGAACAGGACTAGTTGGTGTGTACCACTGGCCTTCTGCCCTTTCATTTCTATAGTTTTGTTTGTTGACAGCAACGCTGCCAGGATGTGTGATCCTTCCCAACCAGATGAACAAACACTTGAACCCATCATCCGACTCGGGGTATAACGAGCTCACAATCGCACACTTCCTTCTGCCGTATCCTATTCGTCCTTAGAAGAGCAGACAGCCATGCAATGCAAAGTAAGTGCAACTCAAATGGAAAACATAATGGCTTCCATGTTCCTTTTCTTTTTTTTCTCTCAGTGTGTGCGTATGTGCAAGTGTGTGCGGGTGGTTGGGTGAAGAAGAAAGATGGCCAACGTGTTGTGAATTGCAGACAGATCTTGAAAGGCGCGCGATAAAAGGATGGAGCCTTGCTCACATTAATTAGTAACGTAAATTATCCATTAAAAACTGGGACTCTGTGGTTAAACATGTTGACACGACATTAATGACCCGTAAAATGCACATGGAGGACACTGAGACGCCACCCACTTGCATCCCTCGCGCAGGCACACACACACACACACACACACACACACACACACACGCACACACACGCACACGCACGCACACGCACACACATACATACATACATATGTATGAATGGGTAAGAATAAGAACATGATAATAAAGGAGACAGCACAGAAACTAAACCACTCCCACTCTGAACATCTGCTTTCATCCCTCCCACAAGAACAGGAAGACACATTGAAGCTGAAGGTTTTCAGATTTTTGGTGAGACGGTTTTTCTATTTTGCACATGTCTTATTTGGCAGAGTTTTAACAACTTTCAGGTAACTTTTCAATATAGGGTTAGGATTTGGTTTAGGCTTTGGGTGAGTGTTTGAATTTGGATAGACATCCAAGCTGAAGAAATAATCTGCACGAGAAGATCAAGTCAGCAGTCGGTGAAATAATTTCATTTCACTCGTGAGACTTGTCTGGTTTGTGTTCACCATTGTTTGTCTTTCACATGTATTCTTTTTTGACTGTTTTGAATTGCATTCAGTTGGGAGGTAAGTGACATTGCTTTGCATCCCTTTTAGAACCAATTACATGAATGAGTCACATCTATTAAAATATTTATCTAGTGTATGTTGAAATTGTAACTAGAAAAGGATGTTTCTTCTGAGACATTTTCAGTGACAGGCACACACACACACACACACACACACACACACACAGACAGAGACAGAGACAGAGACAGAGACAGAGACAGACAGACAGACATATAGCCCTCAGCTACCACAGTAACTCACACTCTGATGGCTTCCAGAAGGCATCGCTGGTGTCTTCGGTGCTCACCCCGGTTGCCCTTCTTCAGGTTTGTGCGGTGAAGGAGCCAACATTCTCTCAGCACGTTGGCAGCGGCGTGTCGGATCTGGTGCAAAGAAACTGAATCAGCCAAACCGTCCTCGTCGAGCCTCACGCGACTGACATAAAACACTCATGGTCATATTTTTTTGCAAACGCATCTTGGTTGATATTAGTTCATTTTAGTACAGACAGTAAGAACACCAGGATGAAATCCAGGTTTCAGAAATGTGTCTTTATTTTTATTCCAATTTTCACTTGAGTGCTACTAACAATGTTGTACTGACTGTCTCTCATTTAGTGTCACTGTCTGTCGGTTTCTGTTGCTCATATGGTTTTGTTGTATTTCTACTCAAATTTTGTGTCTCATGTTGTCCTTGTTTTTATATGCTATGACCAGTTTGTAATGTCAGGCTGAAGGACTGCGGTTGAAAATTAGCCTCTGGCTAACACTGGCACATTGACAGGACTGTAAATTAATGTGAAATAAAAAACAACAACAAAAAAAACAAAGACAAAAAACAATTCTGAATGAAATCCTCATTTCTTTATCACTTCCTTTTAAGTCTATGATTTAAAAAAAACAAACATCTGGCAATGTTTATAATATGGGACCTTGACGGACAGCATGACTCCATATTCACAGCAAAATGTGGGGGAAAAAAAACAACCCAACAGGATTTCTCTCGTAATCACCTTCTTTTGCACTTTCCTCTTTGATTCTATTCACGTCTGTTTTTCTTCCTGCACACATCACAGCGACTGCGCTGTCGTGATGTCACTCTGGCCCTGTTGTGTGGTTATTATTAGACTGCGTCAGTGTCCGCAGTGTCCAAATGTCTTCCCTTTTTCCCATCAGTGTAAATCTGTACTGCACCGGGCTCTCAGAATGCACACACACACACACACACACACACACACACACACACACACACACACACACACAGGAAAATGTGAAGCAGTGCAAGACGATGCACCTCGCGGCAGGATGCAGCCACCAGCAGAACGGAAATGCTTGTGTCCTTCGTGGTGTTGCTCTGACCACCAGACATTGAGTTTACACATTTGTGTGTAAACCTCTCAAGACTTTTATTGCGCACGGTCCCGTCTTTGTAAACTCCTGACGCTCGGCCACCTCCGTCATCCCCATCGCAGGCAAACACTTGAATCCCGGCCAAGCGTACAAAACAGGCGCGTGCTCACAAACACACTCGTGCGCTTCGCCAGTTTCCTGCCTGCCGCAGCTCCGTCTCAAGCTGACACAAGTTTCTTTCCTGACAGATGACTTCCTGTTTGACGCCTCGAGAAAGCTAGCGAGAGGTGTGCCGAGCCTAACCCCAACACCATGCGTCTTTTTTGGTTGATGGGGGAGGGAAAAAAAAGGCTTAAAAACCCCAAACATTTATGGCACGGAAGGTAGTGATGCTTCCATCCTGAAGGCTCCATCCGCTTTCTCATCTCTGATGGAAGGCTGGGTGTGCACCTCACTGTTTACAAAGCTTCATGCAGGAAATGTTGATTTGATTATCATAGTTTTAGCCAAAAATGCTCCCAGAGTTCATCCAAAAGATTCCAACTTTTTTAGAGGAATCAGTTTTCATTATGTAGTCACAAAAATATGGCTATAATAAAAGGATGTAATAATATGTAGGTATATATGTGTGCGTGTGTGTGTGCGTGTGTGTGTGTGTGTGTGTGTGTGTGTATAAAATAATATAAAATATCTATAAAATGACATTTACAATTTTTTTTCTATACCATCACCAAAGATCCAAACCTCCAAGGCAGTTTGAAGGGCGATAGGCAAAAAATACGGGTAAAAATGTCATAATAATTTAAGAAGAGAAGTCTTTCAACATCATGACTGTCCATTTGAAAACAATGAAGTTGCGGACATTGTGGACAAAACAGCATGTTTTGTAACACAGTGAGTGACTCAACATGCTCGTGACAGTCATGCACACTGACATGGATGTGCAGAATGATCAGCGGAAAAAAACAGGCAGACGCGGGGGACACAACAGAAATCTTGCATTAAAAAAGCACGTTTAGGATGCATATTCAAGCACTTTCACTTGCAGTTTCCATAATATTGCCGCTGACCAGCTGATTGTCTCTTACCCTTTTAGAGATCTGGATGTCCAGCATGAAGAAGTGCACGTGTTTCTCTCCTTTGTTGAGCGCCAGCGTCTTGGTAACCACTGCGACCAGCATGGCTGTGCAGGCGACACCCTAAAACCCAGATGCACACGAGAAAAAAACAAAAAACAAAAAACAGATGAGTTATGCGACCACGTGTCTGTTGACAAATAGTTTCACACAAAACACATCATTCCAAAGAAACAAAACGAAATAAAAGACGCTGGGCTGGATTATGACACAACACCACAGTGAGACGGAGCTCCGAGGAAACTGGTCTTATTTCGGGGGCCTGAATTTGTTGAAGTCCTCTGCGGTTGACATGGTCTTGTGTGTTTTGTCTACCGCACTCCCCTCAGGGGGAAAGCACTTGTTCAAAAAGCCCAATGCTGATCCTCATGCCTCATATGGTTTCATCCAATAAATCAAAGTTATATTTACACAGAGGGTTCAATGGTTGAACGCAGGCCTCTGTCTGTGGCACTGCTATAGTTTCCTCTGAGAATAGCCCCAAGAGGGGGGGGGGGACGAAAAGGGGTGGGGGGTTTATTGCTGGACATGGAAGTGCAGACAGATGAGGAAAAACTGAGAGCAAAACCCATCCACGCAGTCGAACAGAAAGAGTCTTGTGTCGTCCAACGCGGAACAGCCTTTACCTGTTTTCCTTCTCCTCGACTTGCAGCGTGAGCAGAGAAACAGAAGGAAAGATCATTGGAGAACCAAAGAAAACACAAATGGGGCATTTCCAACAAAAGACGGCATTTCCATCAACGGATCTATCATTGCACCCGGCGGGAAACCCAGGATCCACTTCTCAATCCACACACGCCACTGACGGCTGCTGCTGCAGACTGATGTTGCCCGGAGGGCAGCAAAAGTGCTGACTGTGGAGGCTCTCAGCCATGTTTACAGGTGTGGGAGCCCCGGCCGCTGGCTGGCTCCCAGCGCTGCCCTGATGGGAGAGCAGGGGGAATTTTATTTTATTTTTTTCCAAATCACTGGCACAGGTTGGCACACCCCTCCTGTTGTCGCCGTGCCAGTGGCAATAAACCACCTAAAAATGGATATGGTGGAAAGTTTCCCCCCTGATGAGGGGAAGGATTATAAAAACAAGGGGCAGATGGAGAGAGAGAGAGAGAGAGGGAGAATGGGGGAGGGGTAGATTGTTTTCCACTCTGTCACAGAGGTGTCCGGGCCCAAATCAAACCTTCAAGCAGCACCGCAGCAGCAGCAGCAGTGACCCTTATCAACGTCCGCCAGATGATTAAAAGCACTGATATTATTCACGTTGCTCTCTGAACTTTTGCATGTTGCGATAAAATACGCAATGACGTTAGTAAATTAAAAATATCACTTGGCTGATTGCCATCTCATGAAACATAGAGAAGGACCTGATATAACTGAACAGGCGTTTCGAAATCGTTGTAATTGTAACTTCCTGTTTTAATTTAAAATTCAACTCTCTTGCTGTGTCAGTGAGGCCTTTTTGTGTTTCTTACGAGTCTGATGATTGTCTTTCCACGTCTTGATTGATTCCACCTGGTCCCCGTTACCTGTGTGTGTAAATAGTGTGGCTTTGTCTTGAGTGAGTTTGTCTTGCCTTTCTGTGACAAAGAAGCAATGAGCTCACATGTCAAGTTTGTTTGTCAAATCAGGTTTTGCATTTAATTTTTTCACTGCTCTTTGGTAGACTTGATACATTTCTCCTCCAAGAGATTTCTTTGTTCTTGGTGGCTTTGTAGTCCTTTGGATTTTTTGGTTATTATTTCACTTGGAAATGTTTGTAAGAATGATTTTTAGAACTTTGCTCTTAAAAAACTTTGTTGAGTTGAACTTTGTGTGTCAGAAGTGCCCCAATGCAGTTGAGACACAGAAGATGATGCCTGGAAACACATTCATTAAAAAAGGGAGATTGATTTGGGGAACGTTCCACAGATTTTGAGTTTCGGGAGTCTCTCAGGTTGTGAAGGAATTTGGTCCTGATTGTTACTTCACCCAATCTGCACATGAGTTTGTTTGTTATATTCATAGCGTGAAGCCAATACTGAGTCGTCACCGCAGTGACTCACTGTTGGGATTCTCCCCTGGCCCACCCTGCTGTGCCCAGCGCCGCTGATTAGGATCAAGTGGGTGTGTCGTAGGCCTCCTTCTCTGTTCAACGAGGATTGTTGTGGTTGGAAGTAGGTGGTTTTCTTTCACACTCCTCTAAAATCATTTGTCCTCCCAGTGCAGAATATGAACATTGATATCTCTTTATGTACATGCAGGTACAAAGCTGAGTCATATGTCTTCCGGACAGAACTTAACAGTCCTCACTAGTAAGACTCCCTGAATCTTTTATAGAGCAGGAGGAGACCTCTGGATGAAACGGCGTCAAGAAAGCAAGAATGCAGTCCAGTTGGCCAACACTCTAGTCTCATGACGACCGTCCACATAGTTCCTGTGCAAATTGGACAGACGTGTTGTTGAGAGAGGGGGGCAGGCCAGCAGCCAAAGGAGCAGAGTTCAGCACCAGGCCGTCTGGGTGCGCTTTGTCAAGCCAATGAATCATAACAGTGACTTTAAAACTATCCCTTAAAGCTTGAAGACTCACAAAGAGTTGAGCTACAGTCAGCAAGTCAAACTAATTACAACATTAAGTCAATAAGTCAAATGTGACAATATCATTGAAGGATTAAGCCCAGTAGATGAGCCACCCTGGAGCAACATCTTACTGAACAGGTCAGTGTTGCGTCCAGTTACTGGTCCCTTGTGTGAAACAGTTTCCAGCCAAAAGTCTTCTAATAATTATCACGATGACAGAAGTCTGCAAAATGCAGCAAAATGTTATCATTACTCAGCACAAAAGATCACGCTCCATACAGATGTGTTTGTGCCGAGGGCACAGCGCCCGTGCACAATGACAGATCCTCCCAATTATTTCATCCGACTGCTGAGCGCTGCCAAAGCCCTTGATTTAGTGCTGTGATCTAAATTACATGCACAGGAAAATAAAGGTACTCCACTCTGTCAGCACCAAGAGAAAAAAAAAGGTATTAAATGTGTCCAAGATGCGTAATTAGTGCTGGGAAAAGTTGCAAGCCGAGCGGACTGGCCCCGATATGCTGTGGGAAAGTCCAAATAGGAAAATGTTGCTGCATTGGAACAGTAGAAAAACTGAGTGGGGTGAAATAAACCAGAGGGGTGGTTTGTGGAACAGTATGGCTCAGAAACTGAGGGGGGAGGGGGGTTCACAACTCAATAACACGGAGCCAATGAAAGAAAAAAAGATGAAATGTACAGCAACAGGAAAACAGATCTGTTTCAGCAAAACAGCAACCTGAAACTAGTGGAAATCATCCAAAGAACGTCTTGTTTTGGTTCTTTATCAGGCAGGGAGATTTGTGGCAGTCCAGTCAGGAACACACCCTGATGGGGAACAAATACGACATGTTTCCATTCTTTGTCTTAAACACTTGAGTCATGACTGCCTCTTGCTGTCGTGAGTCTCTGGTATCGCTGATAAGAGGTCAAAACGTGGAGACATAATGAAACAGGATCCAGCAAAAGTTTTGCAATCCAACTATTTTCGGTGGCCACTCGCGGTATTGCAGCCAACACAAATCTACAGGCCAAAAAGGGCTTTTCTCATTACGTAATTCTTCAATCTTCAAGGGTCAACAGTTTTTTTTTTCTAAACCTCTGCAGATAAGGAAATCGGCTGAAGTATCTCTGATGTCATCACAAGATCCGGGGCCAAGTGGAAACTTGTGGGTGGAAACATGGGGATAAACACTACTGTGTTAACCAAGTACTAGAAGGATGCTTAAAACTGCTCATCTCTCTTGTTACCAAACAAGCAGTTTTGCCCAGACTGAAAAACTAAGTCTGGTATTTAGTGGTTAAAGTTAAGGCTTCAGAGGAAAAAATAACCAGCTGAATTTAAAGAAGTCAAATACATTAGTATTCACATCCATTCATTCGTTTTTTTTATCTCTGCTTCTCCAGCAGTCAGGTTCGCGTGGGCGGGGTCACACCCGCGACAAGTCATGAGCTCATCACAGGACCACAAAGAGAAAGTCACCATGAAGAAAGGCAGCCCCGCCCCCTTGCTCACCATGACTCCAGTGAAGAGACACACTGCCTTCCCGCAGGAGGTGTTGGGCGACACGTCCCCATAGCCCACAGTGAGGAAGGTGATGGCGATAAGCCACAGGGCCACGGTCATGTCACCCGTCGACTCTGAGGTTTTGCTGCAGAAGGGAGACAAGTTTGAGGTTTGTGTGGATGCCAACATGTTAAAGACGCCCATTGCAACCACAGACAATCAAATTACTCCAAATTTCCCAATCCAAATCCTTTCAACAAAGACATGTCTGACAAATCTACGGAAGGGGATTAGGGCCACAAGAAGAGAAAAAAATGAAGAGAATTTTTCTTTCAAGTTTCCTATTCAAGAATAAAGTTGAAATTTTGAGATTAAAGTTACAATTTTGAAAAATAAAGTTGATGTAAAAAAGCCAAACTTTCATGAATAAAATTGAAATCGTGAAGTAAGTCAAAATGTCGAGAGCAAAGTTGAAAGGCTCGACGCATAAATGTAATGGAGTACTTCCGTTTTCGCCAGTTTCCTGATTGCTGTGGGTGAACCTTGTGGGATACACCTGTTTTCGGCAGTTTACTTTTAACTGTGGGTTTTTACGTCAACTTTATTCATGAAATTTCATCTTTTTACGTCGACTTTTTTCACGAAATTTTGACTTTATTCACGACATTTCAACTTAAAACTCGAAATGAAAACTAAAAATCTCCTTCCTGTAATATTTTTTCTCTTCTTGTGGCCTTAATCCTCTTTCGTACAAATCAGTGTGATTACCGCCCCTGCTTGAATAAGCCAGTGTGCAGCGCTGATTATTCTACATGCTCTCGTGAATCATTCCAGCTATCATCAGCCTTGTCGTCAGATTCTTTGTGCGCTGTCAACCCACAGGAACGAAACCTGGTTTCTGTATCTGTTTGTCGAGGGTGTTTTCTGTCTGATCAGAGTTTACAGTAGCGGAGCTTGAAGGAAGTGGGTACCTTTGCACACTCGTAAACACTAGTGTAGGCATGGCAAAAACAAAACAAGCTTCTGTCTACCTGCTGGTCTCCAGGATGTGGAATTCAGCAAAAAAAAAATGTTTTCAGTGTTTGAAAGCAAAGGGCCGCCAGTCTTATCAGCAGTCAGTCACATGCTCTTTAATAGCTGCCGACGAGTCAAAACACACATTCTCAATCTGCAGCACCTCACCTCCAGGGTTGAAATGAGCAAATGGCCTCAGGCTGTTCAAACAGCGAGCAGGACCAGGCCGACGTCTGGCTGGCTCGCGGCGAGGGGCAATTTGTCGCGGAAACCAGATGTGAGGAACGCGATTATCCGATCAGTTAATAGAATTTGTTCTGAGCGGGGGAAGTCAAATTGACCATCAAGGCTCGCGCAGGAGAGTTAAACATTTTTTTTTTCATGATCTTGCGTGCACACTCATCTGATGGCGCGGAAAAAAGGCTGCCGTGGATGTTTACTGTACAGCAAACTGGGCGTGTAGTGTAAAAGTACTTTAATATATGTTTCAGGCAAAACACAAAGTTTTTTTTAAATTAAAGATTAGAATTTTGGATGTTCAAACCACTTTGGTCGCTTTGAGAGAAAAAATGTTATTTTAATTTCATTCCCTAACAAACAATTGGAAAAAAAAAGTGTTTTTCTTTCTCTGACCGCAATCAAAGATACTTGGTGCATGTTTACACACATACATCCACGTCTTAATCATTGCGTTCGTGCCGACTTGTTGTTTCGCCCACCTCTCACACAGCGTGAGCATCCACGACGCGGTGAGCCAGAAGAAGAGGATGAAGATGAGCAGCGTGCGCCCGGGGTATTTGTTCAACAGCACCTTGAGCACGAAGCGGAAGGTGAAGTTGATGTTGTTGAGCGAACCAATGCTCCTGTAGGAGGCGCTGAGCAGCACTTTGCTGTGCAGCAGGATGGTCCTGTGCACCAGGTACAGGCGGAGGAACATCAGCATGGACAGGAGGAGCTCCAGGTCCATGTGGGCGTCGCCTCTGCTGTTAGAAATACAGGGCGGCGCCGCGGTGGCATTGGAGGAGGAGGAGTTGGCCGGGGTTCCGGCGTCCAGGTACGTGCCAACGGGGTGGATGACGCAGACCAACAGCTCCAGCGTGATTACCAGAACCCTCTGGCTGGTCATGGCAATGCGCCAGTCCACCTGGTTGTGGTCGATGATGAACAGCTGAGAGATGAAAGATTGAAAAGACGCTTTAGCGGTTGGAAACACGGAGACGGCTGATGGGGAATATTTCACACACACAGTGTTGAGTTTTACGAAAGAGAAGACGGAAAGTCTCCTTGACTTAGTTACTGTTGCCGTGGCTCCTCGGCTGCTTTCACTATGAGAACAAGAACCACGCAAATCTCTGTGAATGCAAACACATTTGATTTGTGCAGGACTCCAATGTGGATCTGCACTTGGGAAAACCATCTCACTCACCAAACATCTAGTTTTTTAATCAGGAGCATGAAGGAGAAACTTTAAGCTCATTCTTGTACATTTGATCCTTTACTAAGATATATTTCCTTGATTCAGTTTGCCTGTCAGACATTCACCGATGTCTCACTGTGAACGTGACATGGAGGCAATCTTCTGTCTGTGTCAGTCTCCAAAACCTCAAAAACACTGCCGTCTCTTATCTCCCGTTTGCACCTGTGTGGACCCCCACTGGTATCAGGCACCCATGTGCGCAAGTAAACAGAACAAGTGGGAGTGCCGCCCTGACAGTGCCTCCCATCTGCACAGCGCACACGGCACGTCCTTGAATACGCGCACCATGAGAAAGCATGTATGTTTCCTTTTAGGACAAACTCTTCACCATCTTCATTCATCATTCATTCATCTTCCATACCGCTTAGTCCCGAGCTCAGGGTCACGGGGGGCTGCTGGAGCCTATCCCAGCTGTCATTGGGGGAAAGCAGGATGACACTCTGGATAAGTCGCCAGTTCATCGCAGGGCCACATAGAAACAAACAACCATTCACACTCACATGCACACCTACGGACAATTTAGAGTCTTCAATTGACCTCACATGCATGTTTTTGGAGTGTGGGAGGAAGCCGGAGAACCCGGAGAGAACCCACGCAGACACAGGGAGAACATGCAAACTCCACACAGAAAGGTCCCAGGCCCGGAATCGAACCCACGACCGTCTTGCTGTGAGGCCGCAGCGCTAACCACTGCGCCACCGTGTTGCCCCCAAACTCTTCATTGAAAATAAATTCACACACAAAGACACCAAGTTATGCGGACTGGCTGCACGGCGGAGCTGCGTGCCTGTGAGGATGGAAGGGTTTCATCCCAGGCTTTTCCTTTGCCCAGTGCGCAATAAATAAAACACAGATAATCAGTGTTGAGGCTACCCTCAGTGAAGCGAGAGCGCCTCCTCAAACACTTGCCCACAAGCATCTCTAACAAAGGAACATTCTGACTGCAACTAACTTGGAACAAACGTGACCGGGAGTGAGAGCGAGAGCGAATGCACAAAATAGATGCAGGATACTTAACAGCACGGCTGTCCAGGCCGTCCAGTTTACATAGCTCACAAACTCACCCTGATGTCTTTATAATGGAAAGCTATAATGAAGACCAGGAGACACCCGGTGGACAGGCTGATGGAACCGTTGAGGATTAAGGTGATGTGGGAGCCCTGGGGAGGAAAGAGAGGCTGCAATTAAAGGGATGAAACAACTGGCATTGAAGTGAAGCAGATCAATATTGAGTATTATCAGTCATCATTTATCACTCATGACTTGAGGGTGAAAAGCCACACAACAACTTCCGTGCAAATTACAGTTAAGAGTTTTACTTCATAGTCTGACTCGGCAAACAACTCATTTCTATCAGTCATTTAAAAGACGAGACGTTTTTCAGTAATGAAATAATACATTGCTTCAGCCAATAGAAAGTCTGACAGGAATAATGGCCTCATGTTTCATAATTTACTAAACCACCTCCAGCACTTCCTCCATTCCAATACATTGACAGATTATGATACTAGTTTGACACGAGAAACCACCACAGTTGTGGTGTGTTTTTGCATCCTGTCAATGGTTTGTTTGTGGGCAGGCTACGCCACGACCAAAAATCTCTTCTGGTTTGGTGAAAGAAGCGCCGATAAACCGCTTGTCATCAAGAGTGAAGAAACTCATGTGGAGCAGCCCGACAGACAGAGGGATAGAGGCTTCTTTGTTCACCAGGTTGGTGCAATGCGGCCAATCGGCGGCCACCAGGTCAACAAAGAGACGCTGAAAGCACTGTTACAGCCTTTGTGTTTACTTTGACTCTTAGCTCCTCATCATGGCAAGCGGACCCCACCAACACAGGGAGAAAGGGAGGACCCGGATTTGCTGCCAATAAAATGTGAGACAGTACCATAGTGTCAATCCCTCACACGTCACAGCAAAAATGCAGTTTCAAGGGGGCGCTCTTTGAACCACTTGTAGTAGCCAAGCCCAGTAAAATGAGAGGGCATCAAATTAAAAACAAAAACTGCAACAAAAACTGCAACAAAAAAAAAGCCTCATGCAAATCAATTTGCTTTGACCACTTTGTTTCGTTTATGCGGCGGAAGGAGCAATTTTGTTGCAGGACGCTGAAAACCTAGGGCTAAAAATAGAGATGTTCAGCTTTCCATGGAAATGCATTAATGCAAAGGGACTCAACTGCAACCCAGGATAAAAAACAAATTAGTCTAATATGGAAACTTTAAAGCCAATAAAGAAGACAAAATGTTCCCTGTGTAACAGTACAGTTGGTATTAATAGAAGGACTGGGGATGTCTAGACACAGTCAATCTCTGTTTTTATTTACACCTTGCACGACATGCCAACTTTTTTGTTCTCTGGGTTGTAAATACTTTCCATTCCAACTCAGACGTCTGAGTTTCCCTGTGTCTTCATCAAGATGGATTGAGATCTAAATGCCTTTTCCCCAATTGGGTCAGTCGGTCAAAGTGCACCTCTGACACCCAGTGCCCCAACACTCAATGGGTTTTACAGTTGAAAATCTAATTAAGGACTTTCAGACTTGAGGGAATTTGTGTGCAGCATCCACATCAGGTCTGAATTTTGTTCAGGGCCAATCATAAAACCCCACAAAATGTAAACATTTTGCCACACTTACAGAAGAGTCAGTTGAGCAATATTTTTCTCACTGAGTTTTTGAGATCTGAATATCAGAGATCACCATCGCAGCATCCCGGGGGGAATTTGGGCAGATTTTTTTGTCCCTCATTACCTTGTCTTTCTGGTTTGTTTATAGAACACATATTTCGGTTCAGATAAACCCATCTACGGAAAGAGGACCTGGTGAAAGTGGATCCCCGCTGATTTCACTCTTGTGTATGCAGCGCAAAAAAACCCCAACTCAATTTATTTTAACTTGCCATGCTGAGATTCTGAACCGCAGTAAAGGCAGCTCTCTTAAATGAAATGATGACCTCTGAAATGTAAGCTGGGGCTTCAGCACAGCAGCATGACAACACAGGTGGAACACAGCTCAATCAGCCAGACTGATTCGATTGAAGAACTTCATTCATTCATTCATCTTCCATACCCGCTTGTTCCCGAGCTCAGGGTCACGGGGGGCTGCTGGAGCCTATCCCAGCTGTCTTAGGGCGAAGGCAGGGGACACCCTGGACAAGTCGCCAGTTCATCGCAGGGCCACATAGACACAGACAACCATTCACACTCACATGCACACCTACGGACAATTTAGAGTCTTCAATTGACCTCACATGCATGTTTTTGGAGTGTGGGAGGAAGCCGGAGAACCCGGAGAGAACCCACGCAGACACAGGGAGAACATGCAAACTCCACACAGAAAGGTCCCAGGCCCAGAATCGAACCCACAACCTTCTTGCTGTGAAGCGGCAGCGCTAACCACTGTGCACATTTTCAGTGTGTGGAGGATGCACGATGTCTGTCACTTTGTTCTTTTTATGACACACAGCTTGCCGGGTTTTCTGGTAAGAGAAGTTATGCTGCAAATGCTGTGGTTTGTGATAGATGCACAATGCTCCACGTAGGATGTGATAAAGGTTTCATAGTGTGGGTGAGCTGCAATCTCGGAGCAGCAACCCACAGGCCCTGTTTAAAAACTTCAAACAAGAACATAACGCCATTGGAAATTGTGCTGACTGCAAAAGAAATTTCAAGTTGAACTGAAAATAGATGCTGACTTTTGTTTACCCAAACAGCATCGGCTTAACTTTGGCCAGAACAATTTTCTTTTACAATTGCAGCTATGCATTTGATAACTATCAGGCGAGCCAAAGTAGCGAGCAGGGAACCTTTCACCTGTCATTATGTTCGACCTCTCCACGCAATTACCTGCCGCTGAAAGTATTAGTCAAGTGACAAAAACTGAGGTAGCATGTGGAGGAGGGAGCGAGAGACGTCATCAGACAGAGACGTGCGGTGCAAAATGCTGCTGCAAAACAAAAACACGTTAACCTGCCAGTGTGATGTGATCGGGTATGATGCTGAAAGCGAGAAACATGAACAAACAGCATGCAGATATTATACCCGACATGTATAACACCTAATCTCATCTTTTTTTTTAATCAACAAAGTTGAGGAACCTTATCAAAAAATGTCCCTCATTTATACCTTTAATATTAGGGGTTGTTGTTGTAGTGCAATACACGTTCTCTGTGACGGTATTCCTATAAATAGCAGCCATCGCATGACATGAGTCTCTGTGTTGACATTGTTCCGGGCTGCGTGATCATCTTGGGATCACAGGAAAATACAGACGAGAGGTCGCGCTGGGTCAAAGTGCACTCTGCGCTCTGAGGCAGGCAGAATCGCAACACTCAGTCGGTCCAACCATGCAAACGCACTAATTATTAGCCTAATGACGTGGAAAGATCACCGCAAGTACCAAGGGGGGAAATCTCGCTGTATGGAAAAAGAGGTTGAAAAACGTTCCATTAATAGCCCTCCTTTTATTTCGTGCATAATGGGTTGAGAAAAAAAGAAGCAATTTTAGGCTAAAAATTTGTGGCTTGGAAATGAATTTGTGATTCAAGTTGTGGCAAAGAAATAAAAAGCAACAGAGAAGTTGCTTTGTGACTGTAAGTAATGCCACAGTGGTGAAATGTCAAAGTAAACCCCTTTAAAATGAGCATCACTGATGGATATTATGATTAAATCACCACAGCCTCTACTAAATAATACGCTCTGACTTGCTTTGACTGGAGACAACAGCTTTCCAGCGCATCAATTTTTCCATGGAATCAGAGCCGATGGATGTTGGAAGTGGGCAGGCAGCACCTGCTCTCCTCCCTTCATCTCAGCTGGAATAGAAATGTGATTGTTCAGGCCGTTGCTAATAATTTCAATGTTTTGTTGAAATGTTTCTCCGTATCCTGTCTTGTAAACACATTTTTTTTTAAAGTTCCGGCCTGTTTCCATAGGTCCTTCATCAGATTGTGTCTGACGCGAGTTAGCATGTTGGGGCCGTTTGATGCTGCAATCACTCGTTGACTTCTCAGCGACGGAGGAGGTCTGAAGTTGTGCAGCACGCATGAGTGCCTTTTTCCACATGTGGAACTGGCGTGAGCGCTAGGAAGTCAAGGGGGGAAAGGAGAGTTAATAATTTGTTGATTGTGCGGCTTGGCATCGTTATCCGCTCAGATCTGCATGTTAATGTCATGAGGCCGCAGCACCATGTTTGGGCCGGCAATTGGAAGAGCTAATCAGGGGGGTCGCGGAGGGTCAAAACCCAGGTGTTGCATGTTCGAGCAGACGCCACGGGGGCAAGACGACGGCGGCGGCGGGGACGGGAGGGGGGAACCAGCGTTGTGCAGGTGCTGCTGTTTTCTACAGCGAAACTCAACTCTGACAAACGGCGGCTGGCGTTTCGGCATAAACTGTATTATAGTTTACATGCAGTTGTTGGTAAATATATTATGCAATTTCAACAGCTATATTTACCATTTGCACTTAAAAAAAAAAAAGAAAAAAAAGCAAGCGCTAAATAACTCCAGTCTAGAAAACAACCCTTTGTGATGTCACAAGAGGATCTCTTCAGATTGCCTCATGTTTTTTTTTTTTTAAATAGCAGATAGTGATGGAAGAGCATGTTGGCAGGAAGCTATAAACAGAGGGTAAAGTGTTTGGTTTGTGATGGTGATGTATTAATCTTTGACTGCAAGTAATAGAGCACAAGGGGTTAGAAAACAATCACCCGACGATGTGTAGAATATACATTTTAACATTGTTAGCTCTCAACATTATCAATGAGTGAACAGCCATTTAGAAAAAGTCCTTGCAGTTATCAAGTCACGGTGCTAACAGCTGCCTATGGAGCACGCGCTGCTGCTTCTGCGCTAAAACAATCGCTAACAGCTCAAACTTCAACGGAATTATTCTCAATTTAATCTGATAACACTCAAGGTTTATTCTTGCTCGGACCTACCCGGGACACGAAGGGACACGTCTCGGAGTGGATGATCATGAGCACGATGCCGAGCACCGCGGTGCCCAGCGCCAGGGCGCACAGGCGCTTTTTGTCCTCCAGCAGAAACTTTCTGTCCCGCAGCCGGTACAGGTTGTCGCCCTCCATGGGACTCGACCGCTGCGTCAGCGGCACCGACACCTCCGCCGCCGGTTCCCCGCCGCCGCCGCCGTTGCGGGTGATCAGGCCGTCGAAGTTGACGCCGTCCAGCTTGGAGTCGCCCGCCAGGCTGTAGTTGGTCATCTCCATCTCCAGCGCGCACATTAGGCGTCCCGGTCCTTCCGCGCTCTGCCGCAGCGTTCCGTGCGCTTCCAGGCCGCCGCTGCCTTTCCTCCCCAGTCTGGACAAGCATAATCCGACGGGCGCCCAGTCCAGCAGCGCCTTCTCTCGCCTGGCGCTCATCGGAGTGGCGGCCTTATCGCACCGAGCACTTGGCGTTTATACATCAGCGCCTCCGCAGACGTGCACGGACGGCGAGGAAGCGCGCACTGTATGTCAATTTGCGCACGCCACTTGTATTCGCATGGGTCTGTGTCCCCCCTCTTTCCCGCTGTATTGAGAAGTTGTGAGTGTGTGCTAGACGGCTCCGTTTTCCGTTGTCATTGAACAGTGCGAGCACACTTATAGTTGTCCCCCCCCCCCCACACCTTTCAATTGAAATGTTGAAGCTTCTGCAGCGGCACACCAACTAGACACTGTTCTACTGGAATGACAGTGACACCTTGTGGTACCCCGGTCTCAAACTAAGTACAAGCAAATCATTTTGATAAAGGTTTGCTGACACGAGCGGTAAATTTACCGTGCCCCCCCCCCCCCCTTTTTTTTTTTTTTTAAAGAAGTGTCTATTTTTAAGATATCCCTTTTGCAAAATTCAGAATCATTATGTGCTAACCTCACTTAATGATTTATTATTACTATTACTACTACTACTCAAGAAAGTAACATATATAAAATATATGAATGCTAAATGTTTAGCTTCCAGAAGAGGCTAATGTTTTGCGGTTTTCTTTTTGTACCTTTCATCTGTCTGAAGGTAGATGGAGGCCTTCGTGTTCTTCGACCAACTCTAAAGTGACAGAAAACTCTGCCTTCCCCTGGAGCTTTCAAGGAGGGACTTTATCGCGACCTTGGGCTTAATGACGCACTGATGTTTTCCTGTGAAGCATCCTGCAGCTTCTGCTGACGGTAACCCTGCCAGCACCGACACGATGACGAAGCGCTTAATGCCAGGTGTTGTAATTTAGGAGCAATGCCCAGATCTCTCTGAGCAAACCACTCAATGTTTGTGTTACATAACACACATGATACTTATTCTAATAATAACATAGCAGACAGGGGTTCATTTTGGTTAGATTTAAAGAAAAAACACACGCAAAAAGCAAAACAGTTGAACGTTTAAAGGTATGACGGACGAGATTAACCACAGTACAAGAGAATTAGTGAGTGAAACAAATTCATAGTTTAATTGTAGCATATATTCATACAATCATTTACAAGTTTTTATTTAAAAAAAAAAAGTAAAAGAAATGCATTTTTAAGGATATATAAAAAATCGAAGGTTCACTTGCATGCGGTTAATTTGTTTTTGTTTTTTTGTTTTTTAAAAATATATATACGCTTTGTGTGACTTGAGTGCCACCAAGTGGTGGCAAAATAAATTACAACAATATAACAGTGACGTTAAAATCTGCGCACCTGTAAATTCTGTTATTTACAAGCAGTTTAGTAAAATAGTCTTAATGTACAGATAGGATCACTCTAGTTACATTTGATAAGACATTTTTCTTTTGCACAACAGATACTGCCTCAAGTACCTGAGTTGATTCAAGCACCCAGTGACTGAAGTTCTTCTTCATGTACAGCAAAGATTTTCCAAAAATATTTTAAGCAAAAATATTCATTCAAGTTCAGTGATATCTTTGTACGTGTAAAAACAAAAAAACAATATAAAATACATGCAAGCTGACAAAAGGGGGGAAAGAATACAAATCTTACAAGTTGTGCAAGGAAACAGCTTCAAGCTGTGAAGTTGTGAAGAAACATTTGGCCCATTTTTAGCTTAATTCAAGAGGCCATAACTGTCTCAGTCCAAAGAGGTGAGAATCACCCAATCCACCTTTTCTGTGCCCTCGACGACTCCTCATGGATGAAGACTGGCCTGAGGCAGGATGAACTGAGGAGTCGGCTGGGACAAGATATAGTAGCCATACACCTGCTGGGATGGAGGAGGCTGTGCTGGAGGCACGCAAACTGTATTCAGGAACACTGGGGCGGCTTCCTGGTACTGAACCCAGACCGGTGCAGAGTGGTAGATGTACTGGTGGCTGGCAGGGAGCTGAGCAAAAGCAGAGAGCAGAATGAGTACAACACGCTTTACCACACATCTGTCAGGAGCACTGATCTGTGGGAAAAGTCAGTTGTACCTCCCAAGCTTTGGCAAAATTATCTCAGATAATTAACAAATGCCTAAGGAACGGCCACAATAAATGACCTGAGAATGCATTGTCTAAACTGAGTGAGTCAATGTTTGAAAATTATATATTCAAAACAAAAAGAAAAATAGTTATTACAGTTTGGCTAGCTTGAATAATTGAAGAGCAAAAAACAAAACACATTTGACATAAAATAATTACCATGTTTCTTCCATATTTGGTTTTATTTGCTCTGTCCCCGGGCCGCTTCCTAATCCTGGGCACCATCGTAATGGTGTAGGTGTCGACCTCTGGCTCTTTTTTGGTGGCCTCCTTCTTGTCTTCCTCCTTCTCTTCATCTTTGACCTCCTCCTCTGTGTCGCTGGATGCAGCCGAGCCGCAGTCGGAGGAGGTGGCCGAGTGGTAATCTGATGTTTCTTGGCTTTCTTGGCTCGCACAGTCTTCTTGCTCTTCCTTCTCCGCGTCCTTGTCTTCCTCTTCGAAAGAGGCTATCGTGAAGGGCCTGCTGTTCTCTCCGGACCTGCAAAGAGAAGCGGACGATTGTCACGTGTGCACAACTCGCACTCTTGACTTTTCCACGTAGCAGACAACTGAAGAATGCAACAGATGATGCAACACTTGTGTTTTGGCTCAGTGGAGAGATTCCTTCACATTATTACTCATCTGTCACTATCAATCATTGCCTCTCGCCAAGGACAGCAGCCAGTGACTCACCTTGCGCACACCTCCAGCGGGTCTATCCACAGTGTGACATCAGGCAGGCGAAGCTCATTGGGCGTGAGTTCACTCTCCTCACATGCTTTCTGAACGAGTCCGCAGACAGCTCCCCTATTCATCCGGATGCATCTATGCAATGAACGATAAAAAAAAAAGGATATTAGTATTTCAACAAGGGTGCGTAGGTGTTTCTGTGACACATTGGAGATGTCTGCATACTCAAAGACAGTACCTGTATGCCTGGCCTCTGCTCGGGCTTTCAGGGTACCAGTGATCGTGGTATTTCTCCAACAGAATCTTCTGGAGCTTCTCGCCAAAAGCGTCTGCTTTGGCTTCATCGAGTTTGCCATGCGCCACAGCGAGGCGCTTGAGGAAGTTGACTCCTGCGTTCACCTCTCTTTTCATGGTGTCTGTGGAAAGAGATAAAGAGAGAAACTCAATCAAGGTCACCAACAAATTCCTCCTACATTCCGTATTTGCAACTTTGTGATTAAGTTACGCAAATGGCAGCCTCAACAGCAACAACAGAGCTTCTCTCAGCATTATTTTTCTGGATGAGTGAGGAGTGCTAGGCATTTTATGGTTTTAAACCCTGTTAAACCCCGTCTGGCCGTTTAAAAAAAACAGAAGAGAAAAAAAGGCACACGCGCACAGCTGTCTGGTGTCAATGTCAGTCTGACCACTGGGAGAAACCAAGGGCCAAGGTGAGTTCAAACTCTCAGATGCTACTGCTCAAGAGTGGTTCTCACATCCTGCCCGTGTCCTTGATGAGAAGACGGCTTTGCGCCATGAACTTCTGGAGGATCGGTCATCTGTTTTTGTGGTTTGAAACGTATCACTGTGTCTTCATCCCTGTGTAGTGACTTCTGAGTGAAAATTACTATTTGCTCCTGGAGTTGTAGCCACAGCCTCCATTTTGGAGCACTGATGAGCAGATGACACACAGAACTTGAACAGCAGCAACTTAAAATCTATCACAAATATGAATTTGCTGAAGAATGAGAACACCTGTGCTTGTCAAGTACTCAAAACAGTAGCCTTGATATTGTAATTGTAAGTCTTTGAGGTCGAAAACTGCACAAACTGGCACCCGAGCTGTTGTTGCTTGAAACAAGCCCCTGTATTAACTAGCAATAGGTCTTGCAAGACAACACGCAACCATCGCCTTTTCACTGCCTTTTGGTTGTTGTGGGTTGGGTTTTTCTCCTCGGTTTCTTCGGCAATGACTGGGAGGAATGTAAAAGGCACCTTTATACTTGAATTCCAATGAACACTGAGAGACCAGGGTCACAGGAAGTCAAGAGATAAGATGTTTTAGCTGACTGAGCTGCAGTGGAGCAAAGACTAGATTCTCCCCTCGAAGTCCAGAACAGTCTAAAGCAGCATCACCACCACTGACATCAGTTTGTGTACATTCCTCTACATTTCATTTTTTTTTTTTTTAACAACAAGAAGTAATGTGTAAATATACTGCCAGTCAACAGGACACACCATATACATTTCATGTATTTTCGTTCATTCTCATGACGATTGACATTGCAGTTTCTCACTGAAGGCATCACATGGAATTATGTGGGAAACAATAAAAGTGTAAAATAACTCATATGTTTTACAATTCAAAATAACACCTCACAAAAAAAAAATCATATTTAGTTATTTAACATTTGCTGCATAAGTTCATGTATCTTGCTCGTGTATTTGATGTCTTCAATTTAGAAAAAGTTGTAAAGATTTATATAAAAAAAAATAAAAATAAAAAAATTGCATGACACGGTGTGTCCAAACTGTCCAAAGTGTTGCCCAGTAAACTGCTGCGGTCAGATTGATTGGTAGATGCACTTTATTGATCCCGAATTGGGAAACTCTGCTGCTGCTGCACTAAAAACACAAAACTGTCTGTTTGACTACGTGCAACAGCTGAGATTGAAACCGGGAAGACAAGAACAAGAGAGGACAAAACCTGGGGCCATGTTATGGGAATGCATCGCCTGACAACATGCAACATCCCACGTATCACTCCTGATTCTGTAAACAACAGATAGTGCTGCGGTCAGCAAGGCCAGGACGTGTTCGCAACTGTTGCATCAGACCATCTCCGTGATAAATGGCTGCAGATACCGACGGAACGTCTCCACGTACTCACAGCCGCTGCAGGCGAATGCTTTGTCTGGTTTTCACGAACCCGAGCGTCAAGGCTGCTCAGAATCGGCACGGCCATGTCGAGCTGGCAGTGCCGCGTGTGCGCTGGCTGTGCGTCTACTAGACGTTGACCTGCAGCTCCTGTCGCGGCTCTGTTGACACGGAAGACCTGACCCAATTTTAGACGTCTAAAACTGACATCGCGGCCATAACCCGCGATACACCCACGGCATTTAGCGCCACCGTGACAGAGACTTTCTGTATTTGTCCCACTTTTACGACGACCCCCCCCCCCCAGCAAAGATGTCGGGGCAACACCGGGTTGGACGTGTACGTGGCTCAGCGTTTATTCAAATTCGAATAACGGCTATAAACGAGAATAAAGGCGAAGCTGAAGTTCCATTTACTTTATATTTCAACCCACTGATTTCAAAGCGGAAACGCAACAAGTAGTCCCTGGAAACAACGCAGTAGGGGTTTCTGACGGTGCGGAAAGTCCCGGCAGAAATAAGAAGAAACATGCCCTCGCTGTGAAACAGGGTAGGCGACTAACTCGAGTTGTGCGACTTCAATGTTTAGTTTCATATTGATGTCGAGTGAGACATTGGCCAGAGAGTTTGAATTATTATTATTAATTATTATAATAACTATTGTTATTACTATTAGTAGTGGTGGTGGTGGCGGTGGCGGTGGTGGTGGTGGTGGTGGTGGTAGTAGTAGTGTTATCCACTCAGAGCAGAAAATCTAAGCAAAACGTGAAAGTCGGACGCGGATTTGCAATGTGGTGAACCCGAACACGCAACAAAGAAAACGTGGAAAGCGAAAATCGGAAACAGACTAAAAACTGACTTACTTTACCCCCAAAACGTTCGTTTTTCTAATCCGTTCCTTGACAAAAAACGGCAAAAACAAGTCGGCAGACTTACATAGAGTAGTGTGTCACTCCGGCTCTTTGTTTCGTTCAGTTCCTCGTCCCTTGCCTGGCTGGCGGCTCGTCTCTGCTGATGTTTTGGGAGATATTATGGTCAGCATGTAGTTACTTCCGTGTTCTCTCTGTTCTGCGCGCACTAGTGCGCTGTTGCAACGTAGACGCAACTTTCCCGTCCGTGTGACTCACTCGATCATTTCCGCGGTGATTTAAGGGTGAGCAAGCGCTGACTGGACGGCCCTCTGCAAACACGCCCCGCTATGCACAAATATGGTCATTCAGGGGGAGACAATTGTGGGATAGATTGTGAGTGTGGCGTCACTCACTATCCCCCCCCTGTTGCTATAAGATAAGATCATTGATGTATCTAACATTGTAAAATAAATAAATAAATAAATAAATAAATAAATAAATAAAATAAAAGAATTAAAAAAATAATAATAATAATTAGAATAATAATAATTACTATATTGGGGTAAATTAACGGGTTGTCTCAATCTCACATTCTCAAGTTTTCGCTTGAACACGTTGAACTAACTTTACTAAGCGAATTTTGCTTTCATGGCAGACTGTGAGGTAGCGTACGCTTCAAAAGTCAATTTGCCGTCTAGACAGCATTGTCTTTCGACGTTTTAATCAACCATAATGCGTCAATCTTGCATATTAATTCGAGTATCACGCAACATGTTTAAACTGAATGCAAAGAGAAGTTCGACGAGTCGCACTCGATGCCTCAAAACCCAGGTAGGGTGACGACATAATTATTTTTCAATGGGTAAACCTTGTTCATAAAAGCCACAAGAAAATCAGTCTGTTCTCATTTTGTCAACTGGAAAATAGAGTGTGATAAAGTAATTGATAAAAAATAAAAAATAAAAAACTCTTAAGTGCTAGATAACTTCCAAAATAAATATTTGAAAGTGACTCCTCAAAGTCCAAGCGTGTTCAAGTAAAACTGCATCAGAATGCAGCATTATGGCTAATGCTATACTTTAGCTTGACTCTTTGACATGTTGCGACTCGCCCTGAGTTAATTAGAACGTAAAGCGAGACTGTCGTGAGGAAGTAAATACAAAATGTTATGTCAGAGGTAATTCCCTGTGGTTTTTCCGACTGTATGCTCCCTGTTCTCGTTCATATTAGATATGAACTGCAGTTTTGTATAGCATTGTAGCAAGCTTAGTTTAGTGGTAGATGTCGACGTCTTTCTTTCTTTCTTTCTTTCTTTCTTTCTTTCTTTCTTTCTTTCACGAATTGAATCGATGCCAGTGATCCCGATTATCAACTGCACGTCGAGCATGGTGTTTGTCGTTTATTGTTGGTTCGGGTGGGGACGGGATAAAGGTTCTGAGGACAGGCGGAAGCTTTATCATTGGTTTATTAACATGGCTGTGCCACTTCTCTCTGGGTACTTCTCCCTTCTCCCTTTCCAAAGTCATGCACATGAGGCTTTTTACCAACTCTTCAATTTCACGATGTTGTGTGAGTGTGTATGGGTATGGTCCTGAGTGTGTACGGGTATGGTCCTGTGATAAAGTGTCCCGGGTGTGTCCCCCACTTCGCCCCAATGGGCCCAGGGGATGACATTAAATGGGGACGAGGAGCACCTTGAATGCGAGTGTTGTCCCATCTGATCATCATGTGAGTTGTCTTGTCATGCTGATCGGGTGAAACCCATTAGCGGGTCATTACCTCAGCGACCCCCGCCCACCTCCCTTTGGTGTGCAAATTGTTTTTGGGCTGTGGTGTGAATTGGGATTAAGTTGTCCTGGGAGAGACCACAAGGCTGCATTGTGAGTGCCATTGTAGTTCTGTTTAGGGTGAGTGTTTGGCCTGTTCCTCTGTTTTTGGGAGGGTCCCTATGCTGTTGGACATAAAAGGCCTCTTTCACACCCCAGTGTTCACACACATGAAGTGAAGCAAAACTGGGGGTCATCAGAGTGACCATGTTCTTTCGGATGCAGGTACATAGCTGAGCGCAGCTGCGAAAAGCTTCCTCTGGTATGCTGTGTTGTGTGAGTTTTGCGTCTTGTGAGCGGCTCCTCGCTCCATTAAAACTGTCTATGCAGTGGGCATGTGTGATGATGTCACTTTGTATCGTCTGAGGCTGCTAAGGTGGTACAGAAAGAAGAAGGGTTAAGTTAGGGCAAGTGGACTTGTTCTCGCGATATTGATTTTCAACTCTCATCTGAAATGCTTCTTCAGTTCTTCAGAACACACTCGCACGTCCTCACGTCATCTCATCGAACTTAACCCTTCTACGTTAAGATGACCCGGATGACTGAGAACCTTCACAGACCTAAGACTGTACATAACATTTCCTACGACTGAAACTTAATAAGCTAAGAAAAAGAAAAAGAAAAAAAAAATGTTAATGTACATCATTCATTCATTCGTTGTTTTCTTTGCCCCCTGTTGTGGAAAAGAGCAAAGATACCGATGCAGAAATACCGATCAAATAAGCAATTTAATGAACAGGAATAAATGATCGAAAATCTGAGGCACAAACACAGTACAAACAACAGAACAGATGCAACAAGTGCAAGAGCTCAAGTGAATGCGAGTGCAAGTGCAAAGAGACAAGGAAGACGAAGGTCTCTTATACCTTGGACCGGGAGGGGAAGAGATAAGGATAGAGGGGAGGAGAGGATGAGAGGAAAACAAAGCACAGAGAACATGCTGACACATTTACAGCCTCCTCTAGTGGACCACGAGGGGAGGTATCCGAGAGGTCAGCCCTCAGGATGAAGGTCAACGTCAACTGCGCAGGCACCATCATCTTGAGACCATGCTGGCCCCTTACAGTGCTTATGGCAGTGAACATATGTCAAACATAATGATGATCATACAAAGGAGTCCTACAGACAGATTTAGACAGGAACGTATCAACGTGACTGAAACCGGAAACTCCTGGCGCTTCACTCGAGGTGGACAGGAGGTAGGCGGGACAGTGATCGCACCATTATATTAATAAACTCAACAGGCTATATGCACTAGTAATGATTATATGGATAACATATAATAATAATAAGAAAAGAATAAGACAAGAATACTTAATTTCCATTACACCCCTTTTCCTACTAAGAGCAGCAGGCAAATCATGGCCCAGACGTTGTAGTTTTGCCGTGCGACCACAAGAGGGTAGACTGGCTCCTCAGATTTTATGAAGTGCAGACGGTGGGCTGCACGTGCTCAATAAATGCCCGTCACATTCAGACAAAGGGGGGGATAACAGTTAAGGGTTGCACCTCCTCATTCCTCCAGTCAGACACCCCCCCCCCCCCTCTCATTGAATTTGATTAATCATTTCAAAACTAGCTGACAACGTCTCAGTTGATCTCAGGTGATAGCGTCTCATGCAGGTTTTGTTGTATTTGAATTGTACTTCCTTTTTATTTTATGTGTTATGTATTTTATTTCAAAAAAGCAACCTCAAAACAAAAGATTCTGCTGCAGTGTTATTGTAGTCACAATTCAGATTTTCCATTATTTTATTCCTGTTCTAAGGACAGGATTGCTGTGATTTGTTTTGTTGTTTGTAGCGCCATTGACGACACTCATTGACATCGATTTGACTCGACTCCTCTGTCTTCGTTATCCTGCCGCCCTGCGTCTCCACTCCTTTTCTGTTGTTGACCTTCCTCCCACTTCTTGTGGCAAACCGCCGCAGGCAGACCCTCACGTTGGCTAGGAGAAACATCAAGTTTTCTATAAACTAGAAATGAATTTTCTTGCAGATCCTCCAGTCGCTCCGCTTGCTGTTATGACTCTACGATCCTCACAGTTTTAGAAAAGATTTTCTTGCTCAAACTGGGGATTTTCACAGTCAATTTGTGCTGGCTGTTATTGACATTGCGACCGACCAAACTAGAATGAGGACGAGTCACCCAAATGCGCACACGCACACACACACGCACGCACACACACACACACACACACACACACACACACACACACACACACACACACACACACACACACACACACACACACGTTTAATGTACACGCCACTTAAAACCATCGTAATTTTAGCTGCAGTGAAAATAGCAGCGCTTGACCTAGAGACGTGATCGTTCCGTTTCAGCCGCAGCATCTCAGTGAACGCGTCTGCCCGTGTCAATGAAGCCCACACGCACGCCACATGCAGCCTGCTTCGCCTTTAAAAACATATTGATTTCTCTCTTTCACAGGGAGCTTAATGCCATCGATTGGCCCGGCCCTTTCAAGATCAGCACCAGCGTGAGCGTCTCTCCTCTGAAACACGCCCGCCGCAGGTAATGGCTGTCCTTGGAGGGGGGGGGGGGGGGGGGGGGGACGGACGGCGTGCGTCCGCTTAGAGGGGAAAGTGTTCCCGGTGGCGTCGGGGGGTGTTCTCCGTTGTCCTCCGCTGCCTCTCGATCACGTGGTCAGGTGCGGAATGCATAGCTGCCTGTTTGAGAGGAGGTGTGAACGAATGCAGAACACACTTCCAGTGACCTTTATTGTCCGCCCATCCCCCCCTCAGTGCCTCCCTCATTTCCCCTCCTCCTCTTCCTCCTCCTCACCTCTCAGTGGGTCGATACCTATTTGTATTTGCAATGCATTACTCCTGTGGCCCCGTTTTTAGATTTAAAAAGTTGGCTTTTCTCAGTTTGAGAATCACACCGGGACCCAAGGAGCGAAGTCACTCTCCACCCTTTGTGGACGTTGGAAGCAGCCTAGGATTGTTGTTGCCATGCTGATCTGGTCAAGGTAGCATACATGGTTTGGGCTTGTTATCCCAGGTTGCTAAAATGTGCAACTATTAGTCTCGACTGACTAAAAAGCCTTTGTTTTTGTTTTTTTTTTAGAAACGGGTAGCAGGCAAAGCAGTGGCATCACTGTTTTAAGTTCTTTACACATCCAGAGTAACAACATTATTCCTACTTCGTCCCCAGTGCGGGTTATTTTTTCTGGTTTGGCCACAGCCATCTCCAGCAGGGTGCTTCTGAGGCTCTTTGATGAGTAACTACTGAACTGAGTTTGCAAATATTCTCATCTAACTTTTCCTGGTTTTGGTTGGCTGAATCCGTGCAGTGTGCAGTGTGCACTGCTGTTGCTGAGCTTGATCTTGCATAACCGACACATTAAAGATGTAATCCAAGCCATGCCCCTTATGTACAGTTAAAGGTATATTGTACGTTCTATTATATTCTAAAACTAAAGTGTTTTTTGGTGTTTTTTTTTTTTTTTTACAATCTGCATTACTGCAGATTTCGGGCATTGAGGGACTCATTATAATCTGACAGGCAAACGTCGGTTCAACAGTTGCTCTGTGAACGAGAGGGGGAAAAAAAGTCTCCCCACCTCTTTGGAGTTTTTCAGATGGCGCTGCATACGCTCGTCATGTTGACATTTTCCCTCCACTTATGTTTTCTCTTAGATAAGACGGCCTCACATCCACCCTTACATCACGTTGATCTGAGGCTTTGACGGGATTAAATCAGCGCCAAAGTCGTTTTTTTCACCACTCTAATTTGCTCAGCGACTTCTTATTTGCCCATATTTCATCCTGTCTCTCTAGTTCCCACGGCTGGAGTTTCAACACGCCGCACATTATTTTGTAAGTGCATTATGAATAAACATTGCCACAGAAAGGGGCAAAGCTTTGTGTATTTAAGGGATAAATATTATAAATATGCGTGGCTCCTTTGAACATCGTGAATTTAGAAGACTTCAAATAAACGGCCTTTTGAGATGATTTCCTGCTTAAACATCTGCTTTGTGGAAAATTGCTGGGAAATATGGTCTCAATCCTGTTTATATCCCCTTTTATTACTGGACACGTTTTTCTGCTTCAAGAAAAAGAAACAAGCTCCTAATTTCCTGCTGCAAAGGGAATTTGATCTTGATTTTTTGAGGAGCAAGAATTTCTTAATTGGAATTTTTTTTATTGCCGATTGTTTATCTCTTTGTTCTTTCACAACTGAACTCCTCTTGTGCGTCAACCTCGGGGAGGTGTTCAGCGTGAAGACCTGTTGAGTCTTTCCTTCTGCCCCCCCCCCCCACCACCACCACCACACACACACCCCCGCCTTCAAACGCCGCTCTGTTCCTTTAGCCTCCCTTTGTGTCCAAGTTATGAAATGCCCCGCAGTTACAAGAGACCGCTAATGCGAGCCGCCTTTCTGAGCGCAGAGGTCCGCCGAGCGCACACTGGGCCGCCGCGCGCTCAAACGCTCGGGGAATGCTTGTATAATGTGGAACAATTTAACATATGCAAGTCTGTTCTTTGAGAGGCGTCGGGTTGGTTCGGTTTACTGCGTGCCCTCGCTGGCCCGCGATCGAATCTTGGCGCGGCCCCTCCCTCCCCCATGCCCCACTCAGCCCGCCGCCCTTCCTTCCCTCCCTCCCTCCCACTGCTGTATCAACAATTCAATCAGTCAAGGTGAGCAGACTGCCCACTCGCTCCCTATTTCCCCTTAACCAGAGAATAATAATTAAAAGCCTGTATAATGGTCCACTTTTTGGCCAACAACGCAATCAAGTCTCATTATGAAACATTTCACCTGTGTGTCAGCAGTTGCCATGGAGATTTTTTTTTTTTTTGCGCAGAACCGCGAGGGCTCTGCTTAATGGTCTGACCCTAACTTTGCACTTTTTTCTTTTTTTCAGTTTTTTTTTCAGTTTTTTTTTTAAATGTTCCACAACGGCTCACGCTTTCATGGTTTGTTGGAAACGCACGGGCATAATTTATACCGCAGATCAATATTTCAGCAGCAGCAGCAGCGGCAGCAGCAGCGGCAGCAGCCGTTTCCCTCACCTTTCCCTAAAACACGCCGGGCACATTCCTTTCTCATCGATTTCTCCCTCGACGAGCGCCAAGGAAAAGCTTGAGCTCTCATTAAAACTGCTCACCTACGTCGGCTCAGACTGCGTGTCGCAGGTTTTAGTTTTGTTTTGTGTTCTTTTCTTTCCCCCCCGCTGTTCTTGAACTGATTTTTTTCCCCCCAAGTCGTACAAAGCCTTGAGCCACCATTTACAAATCATCCCCTCCCCCATCTGCATTTCTCTCTCTGCCCCCCCCCCTTTTTTTTTTCCTCCGCTCGCTCGCTCTCGCTCTTGCTCTCTTTCTCTCCCTGTCTTCTGCAAGCCGTGTCTCTTTCCTGTGTGCTGGGGGGCCAGCGGAGGGGAAGTACACTGAGAAGGAAAAGCACTCTCCCAAGTTCAAGTGCACGAGCTTAAAGACACAGCTGGCCCCCGACAAAAGGGGGAGGGGAGGGACTGTGACGAGGGGGGAAAACAGTCGCGCAAAAGACGGGATAATGACCTATTGACAGGGCGGCTGCTGAGACAGTGGACGGATCGTTTCAGTTTTTTTTTCTTTTTTTTTTTGAAAAAATAGAAAAAAGACAGGGGGGTTTTGAAAAAATGCGAACAGGAAAACAGAGAAAAAATGTCTCCTCCCCTTTCGCTCTCCTATATACGTACGCTCCTGTCCCCTCCCACCTTTCTCTCAATCTCTCCCTCCCTTTCTCCTTCATTCCTGCCACACACACACACACACACACACACACACACACACACACACACACACACTCACTGATGCACGCGCGTGCACACACACACACAGGGGATGACTGTGTGTCCCTCCTTCGCTTGCATTCTCCGCTTTCTCGGCTCTCCTTGCAGCGCCGACACTTTTGTCTGTTTGTCGTCCCTGCACAGCTCGGAACGGTGGAACCAGTTCTGCACAGGATCCAGCATAAACGCCACGAGGGGAGAGAGAGCGAGAGAGAGAGAGTGAGAGTGAGTGAGTGAGTGAGAGGGAGGAAGGGAGGAAAAAAAAGTACTAATCCTGTACTTTTCCCCCCACGGCGGCTGATATCCTTTGTCCATGAGGCATGTTTCTCCTCGGCAGAATCCCTGTGCGTGCGTGCGTGCGTGCGTGCGTGCGGGCAGATGGGTGGAAACGGGAGCAGCCGCGTCCGAGGAAGAGGGGATGGGACCGCGGCTGAAGGAAAAAAAAAAATGTGACAAGACCGGAGTGAAGCGCAAGATGCCAGGCCACGCACGGCGAGAGGCAGCAACTCGAAGAGCGAGGACGAGAGGGAGGAATCAAGTTGGAATCGGGCGAACGGAACGCTGGGAAAAGGTAAGAAAATACCGAGGGGGGGGGGGGGGACTTGACCTTTGCAACATTCGCTCTAACGCGTTTGTAAAAGTGAAACGGGCGCTTCCGCACGTTTTCCCCTCGTCTTTTATTGTTTCCGCCGTCACTCTCGTTTCCAGTTTGTGCTTTCGGGCTCTGCGACGTTGCTTTGTATACACAAAGTCGCTCTCCTTCCTCCCACTCTCGCTGCCGGAACCTTTTTTTCTTCTTTTTTTCCGCCCTCGTCTCTTCCACGCCGCTCCGCCGTAATCCCGCCGCCGTGCCCCTTTTATCTCCTCGGCGTAATAAGCGTGTTTCGCCGAGGCGGTTCTGATGCTTGAAATTATGCGCTCAGCTTGCGGTTTTCGGGGGCCCAGCTGTGACGAACCAACAGAGAAAGAACATCCGGGTCGGCTCACTTTCGATGGCGCTGCGGCGCGGCCGCCGTTGTGAATCTCGATGCGTTCCCAGCGACCGTCTCTGACCTAGTTCTGGCTCCTGCCGGAGCCAAACTGCTGAAATATGACAGAGAATTTCAATTATGCGGCCGTCATCCTCCCTGCTCTGGAATTGACTCGTCCCACCCTCAACTTCCCCTCACTGTTTGTTTGTGCGTGTGTGTCTGTGTCCGTGTGTGTGTGTGTCCCTGTTACACATGGCTCAACCTCATCCGTCCGTCCCTCGGCTCCCACTCAATGCAAACTTTCTCTGTTCTCACCTCGTCCTCGCCGTCCTTGTTTTCGCTCCGCTTCGACAACAGGTTACGCTCGTCCTTCACGACCCGTGCAGCTGGGGACACATTGTACGCACTGAAAGGAGCTCACAAACGTTGCACTGTAGCGTTTTGCAATAGGCCAGGAAGCATGTAGATGAAGCGGGCAAAGCGGATCTGTGAGTGGAATTGCACAGATAGGCGACGGTTGCGTTTGGTACCAGGTCCAATACCTGAGCTGATGTTCCCTAAACAGCCGATCTCTGCTGCTTCGCATCGGTGTAGCGAAGCCTGCTTAGTGCAGGACGCAGGTACATTTTGTACAAATGATCTGTTGCATTTCTGCTATTTTCAAGTGTTTTTTTTTTCCTGCCTTGAAGTAATTTAAGAGAAAAGTGCACGTGTTATGTTGAAGACGGAGTCCGGACCGCTACAACCGTTCAAAGGGCAGCAGTATGCCGAGATGACGGGGCCCAGTGAATTATTGGCACTCGTGCTAAATAGAGATTACCAGATAAAGATAATGGATAAATGCCCCTAATGTGCGGAATTAGCGTGAAGCGAAATGACGCTTTTTCTCTCTCCTCCCCAGCGCAGCCACTACAGTTATGAATCATCTGTGCTCTACTAAGCCCTGAACCCCAATTATACTTGACATTGTTCCCCACTTTTAAAGGTCTTTCTTTTAACATTTATCACAAAGCTTTCATGGCCACGTTGCAGTTCCTGCAAGTGCGTTCACACACCTCTCAGAGAAAAGGTTGTGCGGGTGGCTCTGAACGCTAATTGTGCGGAAATCACCTCGCGCTTGAAACAGAAAAAAAAAAAAAAAGAAAGGATTTTGCAGATCTGAAATATCTTTCTAGGTGTTTTATTTCAGTTCCTAAGACATACAAAAAAATCCCCAAAAGCTGATTACATTAGATTCAATTTCCTCTTGTCAAGACAAAGGTTTTTTGTTTGTCTTACCCTGACATGTTTCGGCGGAGCTTCCGCCTTCTTCAGAAGTCTGTTCTTTAGTCAAGTGGTCTCGACAGAAGAAAAACAACTCTATGAAAAACTAAGACACAATGAACACAATCGAACTATTGCGGCGGATTATATTGTTTTGAGGCTTCACACGCAGCCTCGTGGCTAAAGCACATAGCCTGCACGGTTGGAATCCACAGTCGCTGTGGTGAAGTTCTCCTGTGGAAAACATTCTTCTCGTTGCTTAAAGCGGGAATATTCTGAAGTACCCCGACTGGGCTGTTAAAATCTTTGGCGCATAAGTGGGCCTATGACAGTTGGTCCACAGTATCACTGTGACGTAAATGGGAAGGCGTGGACGCGCGGTGGCGGCGGGTCAGCGCCGGGTCCGCTGAGGCTCCTCACTCCGCGTGCCACCGCAGGCTCTCGGCCGATGGGCACTTAAAGGTGTTCGCTTGATCTCCAACGCTCGGCCCTCTTTCTAATACACTAAATGCTCTGGCAGGAATAATTGATTCCTCTGGCGTAGCGCACTAACGACGAGCCGGTCGGTATTTAAAGGCCTCTGCTACTTGAGGCCACCACTTACTGATCCGCGGCAGATCAGAGCATCTCGGAGATGCGCGCTGAAAGCCATTAATGCGTTTCACTTTATGAAACATCACTCGGCCTTCGCTATCAATTATGTAGCTCTGGTGTGAAAGGGACGGGAAAGGAGCCGTAGGACCGCGGGGCGGCCGGGGCCCGGCAGTGCAGAGAAGTAGGAGAGCGACAAGAGCGGCGGCGCCATGTGACCGCCGCCGACGTGCCGGCGCTCTCTCACGCTCCGAGGAAGAGCCGTTCCCTGCGGACGCAGTGTTCCAGTTGCATCAGTGTTTGTCTGCCTTCCCCGGCGACGCGGCGCTGAAACGGGGCCGCGAGTGGAGCCGGCTCCATCTGGATGCGTCAGGCTCCGCTCCTGCGTGAGGCGCGGCGCCCATAACTCCCGAGGCCTTCCACTGACACGCACGAATCCCCCGTGCCTGGCGCCAGTGGATGTCGTGGCCGTGCGCTGAAAGGGGTGGAGGCGGTGTGGGGGTGGCTGCAGGTGCCTTAAACTGGTAAAAACGCAACCTGTCAGCACGGGATTGTAAGGTAAACATGCGTAAAGCTGTCATATTTTGTGCTGTTATTACCGACACAGTAGCAGTCGAAACGTGCAGGTCTGATTTCCAATCCAAAGCACTCGCGAAGGCCTGAGTGTGCTCCTCCAGGATGGGAGGGGCCAATGCACTGCCAGGTACACTGTGTTTCTGACAAATGTCAGGGCTCTTCTGGCTGTTCATACGTCTCTGTGGCCGACAAGTTGGGTATGCAGACAGAATGATGCACTCAAACTGTGTGATTCTCTTTTGGCAAACTAAATGTAAATGAAAATCGAAAAAAGGTGAACGTCAGTGTGAGTCTTTTGTTTTCTTATTCTAAACTTTCTGGGTTATTTGTGATTATTAAAGGTTTTGGATGGTTCAAGATAGGCAGAAATGAGCCTTGGGCTTCAGCCTGCTCCTTTTGTGGTTGCGTATCGTGATCTTTTATGTCAAACCTTTCCTATTTATTTCTGCTTTGTCGTAACCAAAATATCGTTCACAAAAGTCGTTTCTTTTCCCTTCGCGTCTTTTTTTCGCGAATATTTTCACTTCATCAACGTTCCCACAAACTTGGCAGTGCATCTTTACCGCGGCGCCAAAACAAAATTGTGAATGTGGATTTAGAGCGTTTCTTTAGTTTGAAGTCACATTACGTTGAGTTTTATTTCCCCAGAAAATCCTGTCATCTCCAGCGGAGACCCAAGAACCCATCTCCGTGGAGACTGAGCATCTCTCTGAGTCTCCCGGGGGAATTCTGTGTTTTCCACCATAAAAAAAAAAAAGAATCACGATCAGACGGCTTTTTCTTTTTTTGTCTTGTGCGCGGTTTCGCCTTTGGAAACGCGGCTCGCTGGCGGGCGGCGAGGTGGCGCTCCTCAGCAGCGCCACCTCGCCGTCCCACATCCATCGGCTGCTCCCGCGCTTCCCTCCGTCGCAGTGCAGGAGCCACCTGCAATCGTGTGTGTGTGTGTGTGTGTGTGTGTGTGTGTGTGTGTGTGTGTTGGTGAACTGGGGGTTAATACTTGCAGGCTGCAGGAATGTGTTTTGGATTCAGCAGGGAGAATTCCTCAGTGGTGCATTAGTAGGTCCTCGGCGTCGCCTCTCGCACCGAAGCCACTCCGGCTCTCCGTCTTTCCCCGACGCCCGCCCGCCCGCCTCCCCCTTTCCCTCTGCCGCCGCCGCCACGCACGTGATCTTTGCCTTCTTGCGTGCGCACTCGCCCACCCTCCTCCCCTCCCCGCCCGCCACGCCGCCTCTCCCGTTGCGATCCCTTCCCTTCGTCTTCCCCACTCTCTCTCTCTCTTCTCGTCGGCGTCTTCAGATGTCTGCGACGTGGCAGGAGGAGCCTCGGGAGCCGCCAAACAAACAAACAAACAAACAAACAAATAAATAAATAAATAAGCGAGAGCGGGTGACGGCGGAAGTGTGCGTGATCATTCTAGCGTGCTGCTCTGCACCCCACCCACCCCCCGGCCTCGCGGATGCCTCGGTGCGTCAAGTCAGGTGGGATTTATAGAGCAGGTTCCAGGGAGCTGGAGGTTGTTTTGCGTGCGTCTTCTCCTCTTGTCTGCGGAGCCTGAGCGATAATCCCCCTGCCCACACAGTCACGCCTGCAACATCACATCAGGGTTCAGGATTGTCACTCGCGCCGGTAAAATTGCAGAGGCTTAATCGCGCACCTTTTCATTTGCGTGCTAAAATGCTTACAGTGTAAACTGGAGCGGTGCATCCAGCAGTGTCCAGGAATTTTTTTCCTTGGAATAAACAAGACTGCTGAAATGTAGAGCTAGTGGCTGTTTAGCAAGCTGGAATCATTATCTGCAGGGGAGCAAAAAAAAAAAAAAAAAGGCAATAAAATGTGTTTATTTACAACAAGTATTTTTAGAAGAATGTATTTGTCGGCTCAAAGTGCTCCAGTGTGTGGAGGAAGCCGTGCGGGAGATCTCGCTGCTCGCTCCGGCGCCATTCACAAGGTTCTCCATTATGCATTGTGGCACGGCACATGCTCCGCGGTGCCGTCGGAGGTGTTGGCGTGGCAGAGGCGGCGGCTCCTGAGCGCGCCAGGTCTCGTGGTGCCAGACAGACAGACAGACAGAGACAGACAGAGCGAGAGACAGGCAGGCAGGCTGGAGGAGAGGTGCTTACAGCGTGAAGACGCAGGGGAATAGAGAGATGAAGGGAGCAGGCGCTCTGTGAGGTACGAGCAGAGACAGGTGGGTGAAATAGTGGGCGAGACAGTCGCCGAGGGTGGGGTGGAGCGGTGGGGGTGGGGGGAAGGGTCGGGGGGGTGGGGCCATGCGCAAGCCTTTTGTCTCGGGCCGTCGTTATTAGAAAAAAAACGAACTTTCAAGCGGGGAAGCGAAGAGCCGATCCGCACGGCTGCTGTAGAATCTTCAACGTCAACCGGTTACACTCTGTGGATGTTTTTCTAAAACAAAAAAGAAAAAGAAAAAAAAGTGGAGGAGAAGAAGAAGAAGAAGAAGAAGAAGAAGAAGAAGAAGAAGCGGGGCCGCCGGCGGTGGCGGCTGTTCTTTGGTCAGGCCGGGTCAGGGGGGTCACATCTGTAAGATGAAAGGAGAGGCTGCGCTCGGTTGCTTCCACACAGGGATGGAAAGGTCAGGAAGTGGCCCCCAGCACAAACACCAGACTCATTGTTCAAGTTCAAGGTAACAGTGAATGGGGTTTTCATTCAGTTATCTGCCCTTCTCAACCCCCCCCCCCCCATCCCCTCACACACACCCCCAACCTCCCTCTCGCCCCAAGACCCCTCCCTTGTCAAACACACACTCACACACGCGCTCTTTTTTTTTCCAACAAGTTGTTGTTTATTAAAATGCTGCAGGGAGACAGTAGCTGCCTTTCCATGACCCCGAGGATTGCGCCAAACCTAAATATCGGAATAGACAACTGGCCATGGAAACACAACTGAACTTGGAAAAGCCTCTCAAATGTGTCTAAAAGGTTTTGACGCTCTCACGAGGAGGTGTTTCACACGCATCCATGTAGAGGTGGATCGCAAAAGTGGCATGGAAACACTTTTTTTTCCCCATTAATCATCTAATTACAGATTTATTGCAACTGTACCTCCATCCTCCTTCTATGACGAGAGTTACGGCTGATGCGCTTCACGCCATTCATTCCAATCGCAGTTGTCGAAATTTTAGTATAAAGTATCGCTTTTATTTTGCCAAAGGCTTCGATGGAAACGCAGCTCTGGTCTCACGTTGGTGGTGGATGTCGCGCTTTTGTCCTCGGTGAACTCATCACTGGGTCAGTTCTGTTTATTTGTTTATTCCAATGAGGCAGAGGTTTGGGATGGGGGGAGGGGCGGGGGGGGGGCGGCTCTCAAGTTTCAGTTTTATTTTTTTCCACGCGTTTTAACGTACAGTACTTGTCCCTGTGTAGTGAGCGTGCGGCTTGCGCTCAGGTGCGTCCACTCTTCAACTTCTCAGACAATGAACAAGGTCACATTCAGGCGGTCAGATGTCGTTTCCCCCCCCCTCCCCCTCGCCCCCCACCCCTCCTCTCTCTGTTGTGTCTGTTCAGTCGTCAGCTCCTCATTAACTCCTCACAGGGGATTTCCTGTTCTCCTCCCTCCCCCCCCCCCACCCCCCACCAGCAGCAGCAGCAGCAGCAGCAGCATACCCCTCCGTTTGGGCTCAGAATGGAGCGGCGCATTAGCTCTTTTTACAGGACATGAATAATTAAACGCCTCACAGTTATTGGGCTTGAATATGCAAACGAAGCGCCGCGCCGGTTTAAAGCTGAGCGTCGGATGCGGCTTTAGGGAAAAAGAAAGAAAGAGGGGATGAGGAAAAAATGAAAGTGGGTGGGGGGATGGGGGGGGGGGGTGTGTTGGGGGTGGGGGAGGAAGCGGCCGAACCTTTGGGAAGTGCAGGGCCTTGTAATTGATGAGTCTGTGCTACTGGCGAGCACGCTACAACACACACACACACACACACACAAACACATAATTCAGAGTCTGACTCACCGCCTTTAACAGAAAGTCAATAACAATACTGGAATGATTAATCAGGCCCTCCGTGCCACCCCTCCCCTCCCGCCTCCCCCCCCACTCCTGCAACCACACCCCTCCCCCACCCCCTTCTCCCGGGCTCAGCTATCGATCTGAATGCATTTGCTTCCCATTTATCCGTTAGCCGGCCCCTCCCCCACCGCGCAAACACTGTCACCGCATCGAGCGGAGCCTCGCCGAGCGCCAGCGCCATCAGCGGACAGCGTGCACGAGCGGCGGCCCGAGCCGCGCCATCTGATTCTCTGATAGGTGGCACACTTGACTGCGCCGCGCCGAGGGATTTGGCTTGATTATACTGGAGTGCAAATTAGCAGGGTCCTTTTCATACAGTGCAGGTGCAGTGTCGCTCTGTGTGTGTGTGTGTGTGTGTGTGTGTGTGTGTGTGTGTGTGTGTGTGTGTGTGTGTGTGTGTGTGTCGCGCACGCATTAGCCTTAACACAGGCCGGCATTCTTGAAGGTTTAACTGACAGCTCATTGGTCCGTCCCCCTGCGCCCCTCTCCTCCACCCCCCCCCCACCCCCCCCACCTCTTACTATACTGGTTGGTGGCACACAGGTTGCCATGACACCAGACTGTTTTGTCTGCCCTTTGACCTCTTTAAGGGGTGCTGTGGTCAATCAGGCATTACATGTGGGGGGCAAACAGAAGGGAGGAGAGAGGCGGAGCGCGGGAGGGAGGGAGAGAGGCGGGGGGTGCCTTTCCTCCGTCGGGGGGGCGTGGGGGCGGTGGGGGAGGTGGGGGAGGGGGTAAAAAAAATAAAAAGGGGTCCGAAAAGGTTCCTCTATACATCCGCTTTGTGGCCAGCAGAAGGTGGGGAGCTTCGGAGGGTGAAACAAAGACACATGTGCGCATGCAGACATGGCAGCGATTGAAAGGGTAAATGAACTAGGCTGGAGCTCCCAGGGGGTGGGGGGGTGGGGGGGTGCAGTGGAGTTATTATGCTCATTGTGCAGTTGGCCGGCTAAAGCTGTTTGGCTGCCTCTTTTGAAGTTATATTTATCAAACCGGAGCAGGAGGCTTAGCGCTCGCAAGCTGGTGCACATTGCTTTGTCCGCACGGCCCGACGCATGCGTGCGCCGCCGAGACACCCAACCCCCCCACCCCCACCACCACCGCCACCCTCCCGCCTAGATGGCCGGACTGAAACGATCTCGGGGCCGAGGACCGACCAAACGGTTTGGTCCCTGCGGTGACACGGAACACCGGCCGACCGTAATGGGGCGCGACAAGAGTTTGTTTCTGGTTGTGCTGGAGATGCAACGTGAAATATGGTGGGGGGATTGCAGCGTGTTATCAAATGAGGCCACCGTCCTGTCGTCTGAAGCGTGAGCCGGAGCTACGGATATGTGAAAGGATTTAATGATTCCCCCCCCCCCCACCCTTAATGCGTTAATTAACTGATAAATAGACGGAAGCTGTTTGATGCACGAGCTTTAGGATGAGCCTTTCTTCAATGTGTGTGTGTGTGTTAATATTTTGACTTTGATCAGATTAGATTCCAGCTCAGTGCCAACAAGATTGAGAGATTAGGATACTGCAGGATTAGACACAATATTCTTTTGTAGTTATTACAACACTGGATCGTGTGCGTGCGTGTGTGTGTGTGTGTGTCCCAGTCCCCGTCCCCGTCACTCCTTCACGTTCTCCTGAGTAGCTCCTGAGGAAGGCAGCAGCTTTTTCATGGTCATGTCCAACAACACTTGAGCTGCTGTGGAGAGTGAACCCCTGACCTCTTGGTTAAACAGTCTTTCTATTCACGAGGCCGTCTTGTCTCCCTCTAAACTCTCTCCCTCTCTGTGTGTCAACAGGCTTCCGCTTCATGTCCGAGGAGCACCTGGTGCATTCCCACAAGGCCGCAGCATCGAGGTAACGGCACAGACGCGTCGCTCGGCGGCCACTACTTGTTTTGTTATTTCGTCAGTGTCGTCCTTGTGCGCCAAAAAAAATACTTGGCAACCTTCAAGATTTTTTTAAGAAGAAATGCCCACATTCCTATATAATGTACTGTGTATGCCACATACATGCTGCACCCTCCTCTATAAGATGAAGGCCACTTCCGTAGGGACATACTGTATAACTGTACTTACCTATGACGCATAGAGTTCTATATTCACTTAGTTACAGCTCATATTCTTGTAAAGGATGGTGCTCAGGCTCTGCTCCTTCCCGCGCTGTTATGCTGCTGTGTTGAGGAGCGCTCGCTGTTGTCACTGGGTAGCCACGGAGGTCATTCTTCTCGCCATGGTGAACGTGAGTTTTTACACTCTGTGCCCTGTAGGTTTAAGCGTGGCGGGGTTGCAGTAGTTTCTTTTATGCGTAGCGCTACAACAAAAAGCAAGAAGTTTCCTCGTTCTGTGTCCATGGGAGATGGAAAAGCTTTCAAACTCGTGCTGCAAACAGCGACCTTTGGATTTCGATGGAATTCGAGACATTGTGAACAGTCCCACCGATATATGACCATTCTCAGAGTCAACAACGCTCAGATTTCAACTTTCTAAAAAGATTTCTAAAAAGATTTCCTTGCTGAAGTTCGAAAAGTTTTGTAAATTTGCTTTCTTGATGCAAATCTGTTGGCAGGTAATATTTTTTAGAACCTTTGTCCGAACATTTGGCGTTTTATTTGTCTTCATTAATGTTGCAGCAAGAATATAAAAATTTGCTCTTTTTTTTTTCAAATACAATTAAACCTGGAGGCCAATTTTCTAATGGACTGATTGTAATTCTGAAATTCAGACACAATTCAAAGAGGGATTTCGTCCGTCCCCCCTCATCTGGCAGCACCTGCAGCACTTTTAAAACTTTCACGTCCTGCATTTATGCATCTGTGTTTTTTTTGTTTTTCTTTTTTCTTTTGGAAAACTTTAAACGGGGAGGCCATCCAGAAGGCCCATAGGACAAATCCCCGGCATGCTCAGACTGACAGCTGTGCCATAGCAACAGTTTGGCAAGCTGCCAGGCTGTTGGGGTTGCCATGCAAAAAAGGAAAAAAAAAAAAAAAAAAAAAAGAAAAAGGTTTCCATGGCAACATTGGTTTCGTCGTCTTGGCGTTTGAAGCTGGCATCCGCCAGAGGCAGGTCGGCGTTGGCGAAGTCATTGATCTTCACCTGGCGGGTGGGGCGGGTGGAGTGGGGGTTGGGGGGAGGGGAGATTTGAAAACCTGCGGCACGTCAGCGCATTTTTGTTTTCGCCCTGGGGAAGGAACGCTGCAGCACGGCAGCCACGCACCGGCGCCGCAATAAAGATATCACGCAAAAAAGACGAAGTGTCACTCAGCCTTGACTGGGAACCTCCTCCGCTCCGCTGCGTCTGGCTTGCCTCCCTCCTGCTCCATCGGAGGCACTGGATTTTTAAAAAGCGCTGAAAGAGGGTGCGGAGCGCTGCCGCGCTGACCTTTGAACCCGTTTGAACCCATTAAAATACATATTTGGATCCAAAACATCACATTGATGAATCACTCCAGGCGTAGTGGTTGGGGTCTAGTCTTTCCCCCTACTTTGTAGAGTGAGCCACAGACAGACAGACAGACAGAATGGGGGAGAGGGAGCGAGAGAGCAGGATGGCTGACACTGGCACAATCACGCTTGCACTTCTGCGTGATTTGCCTGCGAAAATGGTGCAGACGCAGGGGTGCACAGCGTGGAAGCAGCCGCAGGGGAGCGTCCGGGAGGGGTCGGCGTTCAGTGGATGCAGCAGGCAGGTGGTGGTGGTGGTGGTGGTGGTGGGCGGAGGGGATAAAAGAGTTAGGGAGGCGGGAAAAACGTGGGGGCCGGAGTGGAGAAAAGGTTGCATGAGTGAAGAAAAGAGGAGGGGGAGGAAGAGGAGGTGAGGGGTGCACTTTGGGACAGGAGATGGAAAAGGGGGGGGGGGGCTGGGAACGACAAACAGGAGGAGGAGTAGGAGGAGGAGGAGGAGGAGGATCAGGACTCCAAACACAAGCCGGAAGAAAAAGAAAGACAGTCAGTCGCGGAAGAAGGAAATTTACCTGCCAGCGTTTTTTTTTTGTGTGTGTTTTTTTTCCCCTTCCAGCCTGAAAACACCTGATCCACTGATCCACTGATCCACTGATCCACTGATCCGCTCGCTCACCGCCGCCTTCTCCATCCTTCCTCACTTTCTCACAGAGATTGTGGCGCCGTTTCACGGTTCAGCGTGAGGTCTGACACCCCCCACCCCCACCACCACCACCACCACTACTACCAACCACCCCCACCCCCCATCCCCCCACCTTAAAAAAGAGAGATAGGTGCAGCTTCTGATCCCCCTGTGAGTCGTAATGCTGCTTTGTTGGGAGATGGATTTCTTAAATCCTGCGCGCCGGGCGCAGCTTCCTGCGGCGAGCGCCGACTTCCCTCACGCTGACGCCTCCTTTGTGAGGCATCAAACAGTCGTCGGGGGGGCCTTTTCAGCTTCTTCTCCCCTGTCAGCAAACTCTAATATCAGCGCTGTCTCTGTCAAGGCGCGTTAGACAACACGTGGTGGTGGTTGTTTTTTTGTTTTTTTCCCTCAGCTCTCAAATATCTGCTGCTGCCGACACGGCGCAAGGAAACAAAATATTTCCGCCTTCTTTTCAAGCTTTCTTTTCACCGCTCGCTCACTCGTTCCGTGAAGGAAATTCCGTTTTTTGAGGCGCCAGGCACGGAGCGGCCCGCTAGATTTAGATATCACGGCCGACACGCCGACTTAATGGCGGTGACAGTGTTATGGCAGATGGCATTAAAAGTCCCCTCAAAAAGCCTGTCAGCCATTAAGTGGAGTCAGACGGCTGATTTTTGGATGAGGCGCCTCGTGCTGCCGCGTGAATGCGTTTAATTGCGGGGGTTGGTGAGGGGGCGGGGGGGCGGGGGGGGGGTAGGATTAAAAAAAAAAAAAAAAAAGGCGTTAAGACGGCCAATACAATCCGAGGATATGTCGCCGCCACAATAAGCCGGCGGATTGTGATTGTTCTTGGGGTGAAAAGATGAATTGTGGTCATTGTTTCCCCGTGACGTGATAGGATTAAGAGATTGTCTCCGCGTTACATCCTGTTTCTAACAAGGCGGCCCAAGCTTTGACGGCCCTTTTCTTTTCTTTTTCTTTTTTTTTTTTGGGGGGGGGGTTTGGGGGGGTTGGAGGTTATCATCGCTGCCGCAGAGTCTCGGCTTAGGAAGCGGAGGAGCAGAGCTGAGGGCGTAATGTGAGGGTGGCGTGTGTGTGCGTGTGGGTGGGTGTGGGGGGCAGTGGGAGGTGTAGGGGGGCTGGGATGGAGTTGACACGGTTGCCACTAGAGGGCAACAGCCCCTAAGACATGGCTGGCGAGGCTGTGAATGAGCGGAGGCAAGGAAGCCTTTGTATCGCCCCTCGCTGCTGCTGCCGCCGCTGCTGCTGCTGCTGCTGCCGCTACTGCTGCTGCTGCCGCTGCTGCTGCTGCTGCTGCTGCTGCCGAGGAGGATCAGACCTGTGGAAATGGATTCGCGGAGCTCCGTTACAGCGTCGTGGCTCGTCCAGATTAGCAGTTCACTCCCGCAAAAAACAACTTTCCGTCTCGGCCCCGAAACCGCTGCCAAGCCTGCTCCTGTGTGTGTGTGTGTGTGTGTGTGTGTGTGCCTTGTGTGTTTTTCCCTGTCGGACTTTTTTATTTATTTTTTAATTATTTTGCTGTCCTGCAGCCTGCAGCCTCACCCCTGAGCTGCTCCACCTGCAGCCCCTCTGTCATTACGGCCACTGCAGCACTCGAGGAAGCCATGGTGCGGCATGCACCCCCCACACACACACCCCCCACACACACACTCCCCAGTCCAGCCATGACTGCTAAAATGCCTCAATATTGAGCAAAAACAAGAGTCTCATGCAAAAAAACATACTGGGAAAATGTCCCATTATTGTGCATTTTCCTGTGCAAAGAAGCAAGAAAACTTTACACGCATGAAAACCTGACGGGACGAATCCCACGTTGTCTCCTTTCTCCCTTTTTTCTTAGTTTAATCTCAAGACTTGCTGAATGATTTATCTGCAAAGTGGGGGAGAGGGGGATGGTTTGTCTGTTGCTTGCAGAGAAAGAAGGCGAGGTGTGGGGGGGGGGGGGGTGAGGCAGGAGGCAGACAAGCAGGCGTTCGTCGAGCGGTGGGGGGGCTGCAGGGGGGGACGGGTGGTGGGGGGCGTCTTCGTCCTGCAGGTGAGGATCTCGCCCGGAGAGCGGCTCCACAGTCGGTGCTCTGCAGCGTGAGGTAGTTGGTTGTATGGTTTCGCATAATAAAGAGCACGGAGATAACTGTACAACCTTCTAGCTTTCCCTGCGGAGTCACTTCACGCCACGTCTCCACGCCCCCAGCAAGCCAGGTGAGTACGGCTTCTTGGCTGCAGACGCGCTGCTGCGCTTTTCCTTTGCCTTTTTTTTTTTTTTTCTCCCTATGCCAAATGCCTCAACTTCCCAAGGCAGGAGCCGTGCGTGCGTGCGTGCGTGCGTCCGTCTGTGTGCGTATTTTCATTTAGTGTGCAACGTTTGCAGCCG